>NC_138548.1:234510095-235255095 GCF_964273705.1 Natrix helvetica | reverse complement strand
GTCAGAAAAGAGAAAATAAGCCATCATATATTGCACAAATAATGTCTATAGAAAGTGTTTCTAAGGTCAAAATTTCAACTGATGCCATCCGAGGTAGAAGAAAAGGGATATACTTTGAAATTATTTATTTATTACGTTTTTGTTTTTGCAACATTAGCCAACTAGTATTTACTAATGTGAGGTGAAAAAAAAATTGAAACTGTTTACCTGTATATTTATATTTACCTATGTGAGGTGAAAACAGTTTCAAAATAGTCTATATAAATGAAATATTATAAAAATGACTATTCTCCCTGCTTCCCTTAAGATAAATATCATATTTATCTTAATAAATATGATATTCATAGAATCACAGAAAGTTCAAAGGGAACTTGAAGATTTGTCCAAGCCTTTTTTTCCCATTGTTGAATCTACTGTTACAGCCACCTTGACAGATGACTATCCAGCTTCTCTTAAATATTTATAGAAAAGAGAAACCAACATTTCCTAAGGCAATCAGTTCCAGTGTTGAAACTTTCTGCCCATTAGGATTTTTTAAATGTCCAAATCTGCTCCATTGTAAGTTTAAAGACGCTGATTATTTGATTTTGGTTTGTTAATATATTATTAGATTGTAGAATTTTATATTATACTCCTTTACTGCTATATTTAAATTATGATAAGTGTACACCTAAAAGAAGCCTGGTTTTATGAGGATTGAAGGCTAAATAAATAAATCTCTTTGCTTTTCTTCTTCTGTTAGCTGAATTATTCATTTTGGTGTGAGTCCTGCCAACCAAAGTGGGAGATAGTCAGCATCAACACTCTGAATATCAATTCAAAGCTGAGCAATTTCAATTCACGATCGTAAATCAAAGCTTATTTCTACATGCTGTATGGTTAAGGCAAGTTTAAATCCCTTGCCTGGGATAGACGAGGTACCTGGCTAACTTGAGCTGAAACTATATTTACTGTTTTTAAGAGCATGGGGTAACAAGGCTACATTTTTTTCTTCTTAGTGTTAACTTCTTTCTCTGTACAGGTAATCTTTACGACCACAGTTGGGATCAGAATTTCCATTCTTAAGCATGAAGGTTAAGTGAGTTTTGCCCCAGTTTATGACCTTTTTTTTGCCATGATTGTTAAACAAATCACTGCAGTTAAGTGTTAAACCTGGCTTTCCCCATTGACTTTGCTTGTGGAAGCCAGCTGGAAAGGTACCAAATGGCAATCACATGACTCTAGGGTGCTGCAACCATTATAAATACCCGCTGGTCACCAAGCTTCTAAATTTTGATCATGTGACTATTGCAGTGGTGGGATTCAAAAAAAATTACTAGGGAAGGATATTGTAAAATTCCCATTCCATCTTCATCAGCTGGTACTCAAGAGGCAGAGAATAGCTTGGGGGGGGGGAGTCAGTAGTTCTTTGAACTACTCAAAATTTCTGCTACCGGTTCTCCAGAACAGGTCAGAACCTGCTGAATACCACCTCTGGACTGTTGGTTAGGTTCAGTGGTGGGTTTCAAAGATTTTTAGAACCTATTCTGTAGGTGTGGCCTGTTTTGTGGGAGTGTCTTGGTGGTCATGTGATCGGGTGGGAGTAGCTTGGCAGTCATATGACTGGATGGGAGTGGCCAAGTCGATGTCACTGAATTCTTTGCCCCAAAGAATGACCAACAAAAAGAAGATATAAAAAAAGGAAATTTATTATTTTGTGCACTTACTACTTAAATAAGAATAAAATAAGTACACAAAACAATAAAACAGCTACTTACAGAGGAAATATGGCTGTCCTTGCCGGTCTTCAACATTACTGACCACCTTACACACACACTTCCAGCCCCTCTGCCTCTTCCCTCATCCTGGATTCACTCAGATGTTTTTAAAACTCACAGCCTGTGAACACACAAGACATTTTTAAAACCCACAGCCTGTGCACAAAAAACTCACTTCCAGCCCCTCTGCCTCTTCCCTATTTCCTGTTCCTGGATTCACTCAGACATTTTTAAAACTTACAGCCTGTGGATGGACACACTATTCCAGCCTCTCTGCCTCTTCCTGGGTTCACTCAGACATTTTTAAAACTCACAGCCTGTACACAGCACACACACTTTGCACAGCCCCTCTGCTTCTTCCCTCTTCCCCAACATCCCCCAGCCACTCACCAGTTCTTTCTTCTTCTGGTTCTTCTTCTGAGAACTTTTCAGCAGCATGGTGCGGATGGGCGGGGCGAGTGAAAGGGCGAACGAGGGGAGGGAGTGTTCCAGTACAGGGCCTCCTGACCAACGGGTACGGGAAGACACGCTAAATTTCACCATCCAGTATGGCTATACTGGGCCCTACCGGTTGAAACCCACCCCTGGTTAGGTTGCAATGGTCATAAGTGTAAGAACTAGTTGTACGTCATTTTTTTTCCAGTGGGATTTAAAGTTTGAATGGTCACTAAATGAGTCAAAGACTACCTGCATCTTGTCTGTCTCTCTTTGATACTGACTAGCATTGTGCTAGCCTAATTATCTACTAACTGGCATAGAGTACTGCTAGCAGCTCTAACATTACAGCGTTTTGGCTAGAAAAAGTCAGGCTTAACCAGTATACCACAGTAACACAATCTGGAGAAAGTCTTTCCTAGAATGGAATCAACTTGGTACACAAATATGCCATCTCTTCCGGCATGGTCCCATCAAAATCCAGACATCAAATGTATACCATGACTTTATAAAGGCAAGACAGTGATTATTCTTCAAGGCAGGCACTTCAGAAAAGCAAGCAGAAAAGTAAGAATTTAGTTTTTGCAGTCTTTGAAGCATTTAAAATCAGATAAGGGTACTTTCTGCACTGGTTCAGCATCACATCATCATAGTTTTACTATGATCATAATAATAACCTGGAGACTAATTTTTTGTGCTTTAAAAGAGGTATGGAGGAAGTATTTCAAAACAATTCGGGCAACAACATTGTTGAAGTATTCAGCTAAAATTTTAAAGGGTTAAGGTTTTCCCAAATGGATACAAGTTCTTTTTGCTGAAAAAAGGAGAAGAAACAGCTATAGTCATTTTGACCCATGTACTTTATACTCTTATTATGGAAAACCTAATAAGACAATGAATGATATGAATTCCTAAGCAATTATAGTTTGTAAATGATGCTTTTGCCCAAAAGCATATCAGGTGGAGATAGTTATCACCAAGCCCAGGACAAGTATGGTAGATAATTTCTTGTGTCTGGCTATTTCCGTAGGGTGAAAGAATTACGCAGAAAGCTGCCTCCTCTTGTGAAATTTGGATGGGGCACCACAGGAAGTCACCTTCCCTATTTTACATAAATGTCTCCAGGTTTTTCCTCTTACTAGAGATCAAAGCAGTGTTGGAGTATGTTGTGCTAAGGGCAAAACTTCATACTGGAATCTTACAGCCTCAGTCAAGGGTTTTTTTCTTCCTTTTAAAAAAAGGCAACAAAGTAAAGATATGCAATTATATTTTATATGACTTTACAACACAGCAAAATTATTCTTAACTTGAGTCAACCTACAACAAAGCAGCACTGGAAAAAAAAACACCCTCTGCATGTATCTATATTTTCCCTGTTACTGGCTTCAATTCTTTCAGGGCATTTTGGGCCCTGGGACTGATGTCCTAGGCCCAGGATGGCGAACCTATGGCACATGTGTCACAGGTGGCACGCGGAGCAATTTGTCAGGGCACGCGAGGCATTGAGTTCAGCCTTTTTTAAAGCCATTTTTCACCCTCCCGAGGCTCCTATAAAGTCTCTGGACCTGCCCTCAATGTGCTACCCCCCAGAGCGCATGTGCGCATGTCAGGTGCAACCCCCCATTTTTTGCATGCTTTTTTCACCCTCCCCAGGCTCCAGAGGCTTTATAGGAGCCTGGGGAGGGCAAAAAGAGACTCCCCCCCCCGGAGGCCCTCCGGAGGCTTCAGGAGCTTCTCTGAATGCTCCGGTGGAATAAAAGCGGTCCTACGAGCAAACCAGAAGTCTGTTCCCGAACTTCCGGTTTGCCCATAGGGCTGTTTCTTTGCACTCCGGAGGCTTCAGGGAAGCTCCAGAAGCCTCCAGAGGGCCTCTGGGAGGGGGCAGGGGGGCTGTTTTCACCCTCCCCAGGCTCCTATAAAGCCTCTGGAGCCTGGGGAGGGTGAAAAAATCATGCAAAAAATGGGGGGGTCGCGCCTGACATGAACACATGCGCTCTGGGGGATCGTGCGTTGCATTATGGGTGTGGCACGCCCATGCACAACCCCTCTGCGCTCCCCCGCTTATGGCATGCGAGCCGAAAAAGGTTCGCCATCGCTGTCCTAAGCCCAATAAAACAAAATCAGTTTCTCATGACCTTGCTTCTAGAGAATTCCCAGGCAAAACTGCTTGGACATCTTCCTTTGAATCCCATCACTAAGCTTTCATTGGAAGAAGTTAATGGTTGGGTTTATAGACTACTTAAGTCATTGACTGAGCAGCAGACTACTCATCAGTTAACCTACAGTAAGACTACTGCTACATTGGGGCTCCAAAACTCCAGACAGATGGTAGCAAAGTTTTATACAATAGTAGAGTTGGAAGGGACCTTAGAGGTCTTCTAGTCCAACCCCCTGCCTAGGTAGGAAACCCTATACTGTTTCAGACAAATGGCTATCCAACATCTTCTTAAAGACTTCAATTGTTGGAACATTCACAACTTCTGGAGGCAAGCTGTTCCACTGATTAATTGTTCTAACTGTCAGGAAATTTCTCCTCAGTTTTAAGTTGCTTCTCTACTTGATTAGTTCCCACTCATTGCTTCTTGTTCTACACTGAGGTGCCTTGGAGAATAGTTTGAGTCCCTCTTCTTTGTGGCAACCCCTGAGATATTGGAATACTGCTATCATGTCTCCCCTAGTCCTTCTTTTCATTAAACTAGACATAAACAGTTCCTGCAACTGTTCTTCATATGTTTTAGTCTCCAGTCCCCTAATCATCTTTGTTGCTCTTCTCTGCACTCTTTCTAGAGTCTTCACATCTTTTCTACATCATGGTGACCAAAACTGAATGCAGTATTCCAAGTGGGGCCTTACCAAGGCATTATAAAATGGTATTAACACTTCACATGATCTTGATTCTATCCCTCTGTTTATGTAGCCTAGAACTGAGTTGGCTTTTTGGCAGCTGTTGCACACTGCTGGCTCATATTTAAATGGTTGTCTACTAGGATTCCAAGATCCCTCTCACAGTTACTCTTTTCACCATTGAATTTCATTTTATTAGATAGTGCCCAATCTTCAAGTTTGTCAAGATCCTTCTGTATCTTAAGCCTATCTTCTGAAGCGTTGGTTATTCCTGCCAGCTTGGTGTCATCTGCAAATTTGATGAGTTCCCCATTTATTCCCTCATCCAACTCATTGATGAAGATGTTGAAGAGTACTGGGCCTAAAACAGCCTTAGGGTACTCCACTGCATACTTCCCTCCATGTAGATGCAGTTCCATTGAGGACTACACGTTGACTGTGGTTGGTCAGCCAGTTACAAATCCATCTGGTGGTGATGCTGTCTAACCCACATTTTTCTACTTTATCTAGTAGTAGGTTATGGTCTACTTTATCAAATGCCTTACTGAAGTCGAAGTAAACCATATCAATGGCATTCCTCTGGTCCACTAATTTTGTCACTTTGTCAAAGAATGCAATAAGATTAGTCTGACATGATCTGTTTTTGACAAATCCATGTTGGCTTTTGGCTATTACTTTGTTTACTTCTATGTGTTCACTAATTCGTTGCTTGATTATCTTTTCCAGAATCTTTTCTGGTATTGAGGTACTTTCCTGGTATTTTATTTGCTATTATCTAAAGATCATCTGGATTTTTGCAGCCTGGGCCTGCTAATCCCTAGTTTGCAGGCCCATGGATCTACTAAAAAGGAAGCAATGTATTTGTAGAATGTAAGTGAGTATATTTGCATGTCCTTTAAATCAGAAGCCCATCACTTGCTAGTTCAAATTGGGAAAGGAACAAATCCAATCAAATAATTGGCTTCTTGACTTAGCCATGAAAGCCAGCTGGGTAACCTTGGGCCAGTTATTCTCTCTCAACCCCATTCACCTTACAGAGCTGTCATTGTGGGCAAAATTGGAGAAAGAAGGAATATTAGATATATTCACTACTTTGACTTGTTTATTAAAAGAAAAAGAACAATGGGATAAAATAAAATAAAATAATTTGGTCCAATTCCCGGCTGAAAGCTTTAACCTTGGGAAACTATGGAGTCTCATTCTTCCTCTTACACATATACTCCACATGGGATTAGAATTATCCTCCAATTCTGCAACTACATATTTTCTTGCACTTAAATCCAATTTTCTTCAGTAGTGGTTACTCTTAGATAAGACTAAATAAAATGACGTATAATTCTTTCTGCAAACAAAGTCTGCCCTGCAAGTTTCTTGACATTTTGATTTGATTGAGGAAAAAATGGTGGGATTTCTGGTGGGTTTGAGAGGAAACTATTAAGAACACAATCCCATCAAGGTAATCCGTTTTTAAACCATGCTGATTTGTTGGACAGACTTCACTGGAACTTAAAAACATGTAAAACGGTCATTGTAAAGCCAATCTAAACCATACCAGCTATACTTACAATATGACAGTTGATAACGAGTCCTGTCCAACAATTTTATTCCAAAGAAGTAATTTGTCTAGCATGTGCTTGCTCTGCCCTTTGTTAGAAAAGAAAAGAAAAGGATTAATTTTCACTCTTCCTTCTCCCTTCTTGTATCCTGCAAAAGCAACAAGTAGATGGGAAGTTTAATGCGCTACATGCACGTTCATTCTTTCCATGGTTCAAAAGGACAGGAATCTTTGAGCAAGAATAAGCTTCAGCTGGTCAAGTCTTTTATTGTACGAGACATTGCGCGCTGCTCTTTTGTGTTAACTGCCTAATTTTATCTGACTTCAGTAATTTGCCGATTTATTCTGTCACATAAGGAACACAGCAGGTCTTTAAAAATAATTTGGTAGGGAGCGCATAAAGACTATACTTCAGACAAATACTAAGCAAGGCGCTAGGGATTTTGATGGATTGTTTCACCGAATGTATGTCCTCATTTTCTCTCAACAGTTGCATTCAAAGCAAGGGATGTAAAAGAAACCCTCCATTATATCTCTTCAAATGAAACTTGCCAAAGCAGACTCTCCTTGGGAAGGGAAACTGCTGTACATAAAAGGTCTGACATTACAATTTAGCAATGTTGCATATATCTCCAACAATTGTACGCTTTCAGTAGTATCATGTTCTTTATATGACTTGGTCCCGAAAGGCCATTTTGAATCTTCAATTAACGCACAGTGTAGCAGTCCCTATTCTAACTAGAACAACCTGATATTCCCACACAACAGTGGTACTGAAGGTGCTGCATAACCTTTAAAGCCCTGCAAGACTTGGACCTGGGTGCCATGATTCCTTATTCATCTGCCTGAATAATTATAATATAGCCTACATGATGTTGCCCTTGAAGTTCATATGGAATCTACAGTTGAGAATGCTGCACTCAAATAATTACAGATAGTCCTTGACTTACCACCTTTCATTTAGTCATCATCCAACGTTACAATGGCATTGAGACAAGGGACATGACCATTTTTCACACTTACGTCCATTGCAGCATCCCCATGGTCACATGATCAGAATTTGGAATGCTTGGCAAAATGGATCCTATTTATGACAGCTGCAGTGTCCTTGGTTGATGTCCTCTGGGCAGAAGATATCGAAGTATAGCAAGCTGGACAAACAGGCTTAAAAACAGCTTCTACCCATGGGATGTCAGACTTCTAAACACAATCACAATCGCTCCCTGTACATATGGAAATGTTTGACTAGTTTTTTTCCCCCCAATTACTTGTATAAATTGGGAACTGTATTGTCCTGTATTTTTTGTTGTGGATTGCACCAGTAGAGGCTAAACCAATTTAAGTTGTATACATGATGTACAAAGACAATAATATTATTATTATATTGTATTGATGTGATCACCTTTTGCAATCTTTTGTTAAGCAAATTCAGTGGGGAAGCCAGATTCACTGAATTTACCAAATGCAGTGATACACTTCACAACTGGGGGGAAGACGGGTCGTAAAATGGTGCAAAACTCACTTAACAACTGTATCGCTTAGCAACAGAAAGTTTGGGCACAATTGTCTTAAATCAAGGTCTACCTGTACGTGTGTGTGTGTGTATTACATGATGCCTATATATCACCACCTTACAAGCTTCTGAGTGCCATTCATGATACTTGTTGTTACTTGTAAAGTCTGACCCAGCACAGGACTGGGTTATTTTAAGATGGACTCTTTTGAACTGTGTCCACCACTCCCATGAGATCTAACAGCATAGACATGTTTCTAGGTCACTCTAGGAAACTTCTCATCTAATGGCTAAGGAAGAAAACTCAACCTGAACATTTACTCCCTCCCTCCTACAAATCCCCCCCTAATAGTTTCAGCAGAGAATAAAGTGCTCACTGCTGCTTTTAGCCATGAATAAATTGGCAGAACCATACTGGACTTCAAGGGACTTTACTGGGTCACACTTCAAAATGTTGGCTACTGCCACAGCAAACTGTGTCATTTCCTAATGGATAGGTTTGGTCTTCAAACCTTTTGATTGACTTCAGGGAAGACAAGCAATAGGTATCCTCGCCACTGCTTTGCCTGGCACTTCATACTCGGATTTCGTGACCCGGGTCATCTTAGAAATAGTATGTACTGACCTACAACTGTCTAGTGCTGTGCAGGATCAGTGAAGAAAGAAAGCAGACATCTTTTAGATCTCTACCAAAACTTTAAGCTTCAGCTTTCTCGCCTTAATTTCTGTGGTTTACTAATGCTTTCACTTTGGCAGTTCTGCCTGTAAAATGGGGTGGGGAAGACACATTTTTAAAAGCACATTTTAGCCACAGCTGTTTCCTACTTCCTTCAGATAGTGATTTAAACACCTTGTAATCAAGAGAAGGGGAAAATGGAGATTTTCCAAGTAAAATATCGCCTGTCTGAAACTTTGCTATAAAAATGGCTGTTATTCATTACAGTAATCTCTTAGAATTATCACAAAACAACTTGGAATTGCATATAATATATAATCCATTTCCAAAGGATTTGGGGTGGGGGTGGGGTTTTGTTTTGTTTTGGGGTTTGGGTTCTTGAAGGGAGAACAGACTTCTTTTTGTAAAGGAATTAAAAAAATAATATAAATACACAGTGAGAGAACTAAAGGAGTGTTAGGCAACTCAAAAGAGAGAATGGGAAAAAGAATATGAAGTTCTTTCTGGTGGTATGTATATATATATATATATATATATATATATATATATATATATATATATATATATATATATATATATATATATATATATATATATATATATATATATATATATATATATATATATATATATATTTGTTTTCGTAGATTTTCACGGGTGTAGGTATGCTGGTTTTGTTGTATTCGGGTCTTTTCCCGTGTAAGGTTGAGATTGTCTTTACAACGTTTCGGCAGGATTTTAAGCCCACAGCTTGAAGATGGCAGGTGCGATCCTGCCGAAACGTTGCAAAGACAATCTCAACCTTACACAGGAAAAGACCCGAATACAACAAAACCAGCATATATATATATATATATATATATATATATATATATATATATATATATATATGTGTGTGTGTGTGTGTGTGTGTGTGTGTGTGTGTGTGTGTGTTACAACCCCTGGTATGCCCAAGATCATGGCCACAGACCACCAAGACTTAACTCAAGATTTAAATCATAACATTTCTTCAAGACTTCACAGACCCCTGTAATGACATCACATTCCATCACCCCTCCAGGCATCCGTGGACCACATGTTGGCTTAGACGGTGTATATAAAGAGTTTACACCTTTCTGAAGATGAATTATGGTTAGAACCTATGGACATGGCTGTGAGATGACTTATGAAAGCAGTGACAGACAAACGCAGTCAAGGGATTTTCAACAACTGACTGACACACAAGGCTTTCTTCATCTCGTAAATCACATCATTTCCTTCTTAGCTGCTTTTGAGGGCAGGATGTTGAAAGAGGCCAATCAGTATTACAACGGAGATAGGAATCCTTCTCAAAGTGATGCCATGATGGCATCTTATTACCATATTTTTCAGAGTATAAAATGCACCTTTTTTGCCCAAAAAAGAGGGTGAAAATCTGGGTGCATCTTATACACTGAAGACAGCATTTTTGGCCTCCAGAAACCCCGCCCCTTCACAAAAATGGACATGCAGAAGGTTTGAGAGACCTGCAAAGTGCTCCTGGGGACTGGGGAGGGCACAAATGAGTGAAAAACGGGCCGTTTTCGGAAAAAAGGGGGCGCTTTTTGCTCATTTAAACCCCCCCAAGCCCCCATGAACACTTTACAAGCCTCCTAAAGGCTATGCATGCCCTTTTTTTGGCAAAACGCGAACCCGTTTTCACAAAAAATGGGCAGATTTTTTGCTCATTCCCCGCCCCCCAGCCTCCAAAAGGCCTCTCAAATTCTCTGCATGGCCCATTTTTCACAAAAAATGAGGTGTGCAGAGGGTTTGGGAGGTCTGCAGAGTGAAAAAAGTTTTTTTTAAATTTACCTCTTCAAAATCTTGGTGCGTCTTATGCTCTGGTGCATCTTATACTCCAGAAAATATGATAGTTACCAAACTACAAGTATTAGATACTTGTTCTAACTACAGTGGTTTCCACCAAGGTCCTCTGTTCCGGCAGGAACAGAGGTTTAACCCTATTGGTCGAAGGGTCTGACAGCTCCCTATAAAAGGGCTGCTGTCAGACTCAACCTTCGCTGGATTGTTCTCACTTGTTTTACTTAATAAAGAGCTGTTGCTACCATTAAGCCTGTGTGTGCCTATCCATTACCCAATCTAACAACAAGGTACATGAAAAGCCTTCTTCCTGGGTCAAGGACAGACTGCTGCTGACAGCAAAGGTTGGAGGTCAGGATATGTGGAATAGTTTCCACATGGTCCACTCCAAAGGCTGTTTGTATGGCAGCTGCTCTTTGCAACAGCTATGACACATGGACTGCCCCTATTTCCTGCAAAGTTTTTGTGGTCTTCCTACTAACTTAACAGGAAGATCTCCTTCTGGGCCACATCAGGTTTCTAGGGGTTTCCCTGTAATTCCTTCCCCTTCAGTCCCTGTTCTTGGTTTTGTTTATTAATGAGTAACATCCATGCTGCATACATAAACAATCAAGCTGATCACACTGGGAAATATTGCTCCTTTATTATTCAGAATAGTGAGGAAACACCTGAATGCTCCCAAATGGTCAGCACAAAGCAAACTGATCAAGAAATCCCGTAAAAGTGAGAGGGGATGTTCTGCTCAGCTTGAATACAGGCAAAGCTGTGACTGTTGAACGAATCAGAGCCCTTTGGTGGTGAGGATTGCCAGGAAATGGCAAGCAATCAAGGCAATACAGGAAGCGGTGAGTGTGTGGATAGATTGTGGACCCTGTGCCTAATTGTTGCTCTGGCTGTAAACTGTTGGTAACCTACTGGGTACAATCCCTTCCTGGTCCACATCATCATCAACATTAATTCATTTAGTTTCCTTTTAATTATATGAATGCCCTGAAGTTCATTCTAGAGGAGACTGCCAGAAAGTGATCTTTGTTATGGCCTTGAAACTCTAAAAATCGAAATATTTGTAAATATTTGTCAGGGAGGGAGGAGGAAAACTGATGCTATAAAATGTCATTGGTAAAAATAAGAACCTCTTTTTATGAATAGTTAGTGACTTAAGACAGATCTTTGAACCTGAGTATATTAGAATCTTAGTTAATGCCTTTTATCTACCACACACTCGAGTCTCTCTGACTTGTTTCCAAAGAAAAAAGTGCTGCAGAATATTTATGTTTGATTTTCTAGAAGTATGTTAATTCAGAATAAAGACCCTACTGTTGGCAGGATAAAAACACTAAAAGACCAAAATTAAAAGATACATTTTGAAACTCTTTCTAAACTAAAAAGAAATTGCCTATGGCATTTTTCACAATATATGAAGAATTGTGATGAGTCACAATTGCAAAATAGAGAGCTATATAAATCAGAGATAGCTGGAAAGCTAGCGAGAGATATAGGTGATATATATAGCAATAGCACTTAGACTTATATATCGCTTTGCAGTGCTTTACAGCCTTCTCTAAGCGTTTTACAGAGTCAGCATATTGTCCCCAAACAATCTGGGTCCTCATTTTACCCACCTCGGAAGGATGGAAGGCTGAGTCAACCCTGAGCTTGGTGAGATTTGAACTGCCAAATTGCAGGCAGCCGGCAGGCAGCAGAAGTAGCCCGCAGACAGTACTGCATTCTAACCACTGCGCCACTGCGGCTATCCATATTTAGATAGATAAATGTAGAGATAGATGATATAAAGATAGACATAAATATATAGATAACACAGGTCTGCGACTAAAAAGCTGTTTGATTATTTTCATCTAATTTCTATGTACTTTGGTGTGCTGAAAACAAATAAAATATTGAAAAAATTCCTAGACGTCATGATTTGCCACAACATGCAAAATGGTCTTCAAATTTATCATTTTTTTAAAAAAAATTTGGTATTTTTTTATATTATGGGTTTTTAACCAAATTTAAAGCCCAAATTACTATTAATTAATTCACATAAGTGCATTTAAGATATAAAATGCCAAAAAAATCTTAAAGGATTTGTCCAAGTTATGTAAAAAAAAAATAGCACTGTAAATATGATGGTCAGTAATATATACATAAGCTAAGCAAGTTTTAAGTCTGTGCTTCTAATGGTAGAAGGGGTTCATCTTTCCTGAAGAATCCAGTGGGAGGGAGACACAAGGCAGATAGCAGCATCTTCGGTCAGTGCAGGGGGCATGGCCAGCACTGTGATGTCTCGTGTACAGACACAGAGCTGCTCTCTCCTGCATGCCACACTTGTGCACGAATCATCATCAGGTTTCTTGGTTCTAGGCTGTTCACACTTTTTCATTGCAATTCATGTTAGCTCGTCATTCTTCAACCGTTATGTTATGGCTCCATGAAAATGTATTAATTCGCCAGACAGTTTCTGTTTCATGTGTGGTGAATATACAGTGTTGAAGCAACAGCAGAATATTACAGACTTTGTGAAAAAAGTATACTTTGCATACTTTAGACTAAAAATTGGAGGTCAAGATAAAGTTTGGGTGCCTCATAAAGTGTGCAAACGGTGTGTTGAGGACCTCCAAAACTGGTTCAAGGGTAAGAAAAAAACTTTCTGTTATGGGATTACTATGGTATGGCGAGAGCAAAAGAACCATAGTGATGACTGTTACTTTTGTTCATGCAATGTGAAAGGGTTTAATTCCAAATGGAAGCATTCCATTTCATACCCCAATCTTCACTCAGCAATTCGTCCCATTCCCCCATGGCACAGTACCCAAGCCCCCTGCTACCTTGGAAGAGATACCTAGCTCCGATGAAGGTGAAGTCATACCTGAACCGGATGACGAATCAAGCTCTGACTTTGAAGACGATACAAGACCAAAATTGTTTTCTCAGGAGGAAATGAATGATTTGGTAAGAGACTTGAATCTTCCCAAAAATGAGTTACTCAGATCAAGGCTGAAAAGCAGGAATTCATTGTTGCCAGGAGTGTCATCTTCATGGTTCAGACAACATGAAAAGGAGTTTGTTCCTTACTTCGCCCAGGAAGACAAGTTGGTTTATTGCATCGATGTCGAAGGTCTGATGGGTCAATTTAAAATCCAATATGATTCAGAGTAATGGCGTCTTTTTATAGATTCTTCAAAAAAAAGTCTCAAAGCAGTTTTACTCCACAACGGTTTTTACTGGACCAAGAAGAGTTGGCAGCCGAGGGTGCTAACAGTCGGTGAAAAAAATGTCCTCCGAGAAACTTTGGTACCTTCCCATAAAGTTCTTCTACCACCTCTCCACATAAAATTGGGATTGATGAAGCAATTTGTAAAATCACTTCCAAAAGATGGAGAATGCTTCAAATACTTGGTCACCAAGTTTCCATGCCTGTTGGAGGCAAAATTGAAGGAAGGTATGTTCGTCGGACCAGACATTAGAAGGCTTATAGTTGATCAAGAGGTTGTCAATACCATGACAGATACTCAAAAAGAAGGGTGGATTGCATTTAAAGAAGTCGTACAGAAATTTTTAGGCAATAACAAAGATCCTCACTACAAAAAGATCATCGGAAGAATGCTGAAAGCATTTCAAGCTTTAGGTTGCCTGATTAGTTTGAAAGTGCATTTCCTCCAGGGCCACCTTGACTACTTTTCTGAAAATTTAGGAGCTGTGAATGAGGAACAAGGTGAACGATTCCACAAAGACATTAAAGAGATGGAAAGGAGATACCAGGGAAAATGGAGCATTACAATGATGGCAGACTACTGTTGGATGCTTCAGAGAGACATTCCAGATGCTACTCACAGTTTAGTGTGTGTAGGTGAGCTCATTTCAGTTCAAAAAGGATTTTCATGAAAATATTGTAATAAAACTTTAATTTTATAAGACTATTTCCATTTATTTTGAGGTATTGCCTTATTTAACATAGTTACCTAAATTGTCAGGAAACGTGATGTCCTATGACAAAATGGAGGTCATTTTCTGATTCAGCGCACCCAAAAACATAAAGATTACATGGAATAACCAAAACAGCTCTCAAAAAAAATTTTTTTGCAGACCTGTGTAACTAGACATAGACACATATATATTGATAGATATAGATATAACCTTGTGCCATTAAGGGACAAAAAATTACTACTCGGTCCTAGGAAAATAGAATGTATCAGAAAGTATTTCAAGAGATGGTCCAATCCACTATGTTGATATAAAAGGGAACAGAGAAAAAGCCTTGCAGGTTTTCAAGATTTTATTATTATACCCTATAATGACAAATTGGTATTCCTGAGCCTGTCATATCTGTTTCCTGACCAGATCTATTTCAAAGAGCTGGCATAAAATTAGCCCCACCATGGACTTAACTAAACCTGTTCACAATTAGCAGGTGTGGGGAATGACTAAAAGCTCATGATGTTGTCATCATGCAAAGTGTAGTTGCATCAGACATGGACCAATAGCATCTGCAGTGGGAATCAAGGGAGAACAGAATAACAACGAAAGGAAAATTGTACCATTGTCAGCTTTACCTGCTTTGCATCTGCATCGTGGCACTACACACATGTTCCAAAGAGGTGGGGCTTGCAGTGTGATGCTGCTTTTGTCATGTTGATGACAACAGGCAGAACCCACGCATACATATGCTTAGGATGTGAGAACACAATCATGGCATTTATGAGATGACATCATCATATTGTCATTTCAGAGTTACCACTGCAGATTCTGCTGGGTGTTCTAAAGAAAGCACAAAAGCCCAGATTAGACAGGGTATGAGGAAAAAAAAACTTGCTTGAAAGTCATGTAAGGTATTATACATCAAATTGAGCCCCTTCAACTGGGTTTGGAAGCAATATTTTGATTATCTCAAAATATGTAATGATACTTTGTCTTTGATAGGTGTGTCTGCTCACTCATAGATCTGCATTTTGGCTAGTATTATTAACCTTCAAGATTTTTCGAAATAAGACTGTGTTCATTTAGCAATTTGTTCAGAAGTGAAATGGTTACTAAATGAACCACGTGATAGAGAGAGAGGGATGCTAAGAAGATTGCTGGGTGCTGCCATCTCATTTAAATAAAATTGTCTCATGCAGCAATGCAGGTGTTACTCTCTTCCTGCATGCATTATTATCAGGTGCAGAAATTTGGGTGTAAGTGGTTGAAAAATGATTTTTTTAACTCTCTCTAACTACTACTTAATACTGTTAGATTTGTGACTGGTCACTAACTGAAGTACTCACTAAACAGGGGACTGGCTGTAACAAAAAAACATTTTAAACAACATTTGACAGCAGGGGAGGGTTCTCATTACACATTAGTGTAACTAATTATAATAAAACACATTACTCATTAATATAACTAAATATAATAATATTTAGTTATATTAACTAAATATAGTTTAAATATAGTTCCGCTGATCGCGGAGACGGCAGTTGATACCCCCAAACTTGTGGTTATGGGGGATTTCAATCTGCCGTCGACGGGTGAAGCATCCGAGGTGGCTCGGGAGTTCATGGCTTCCATGACAGCCATGGACCTGTCCCAATTAATTCAGGGCCCCACACACGAGGGTGGACACACACTGGACCTTGTTTTTGTATCTGGACAGTGGACGAGTGGTCTGGGAATAGGGGATCTAGTTATCACACCCCTGTCATGGTCAGACCACTCTTCTCTCCAGCTCGACTTCCCCGGCGCTACCCCCCACCGTGGGGAGGCGGAACCTGATTGTCCCAGATGGTTCCGCCCCAAGCGACTGATGGAACCGGATAGGTTCCAGACAGAGCTTGGACCACTTCCTGTAGCCTTGACCCGCTCCCGGACGGAGGACCTAGTGGCCGCTTGGAATCAGGCAGCTGCAGGGGCCTTGGACCGGGTAGCGCCTTTGCGGCCTCTCTTGCGGCAACGAACCACCCTGGCTCCTTGGTTTACCGAGGAGCTGAGGGTGATGAAACACCACAAGAGACGCCTAGAAAGCAGGTGGAGGTCCTCACGCTCCGAATCTGACCGAACACAGGTAAGAGCCTATTTACGGACCTACCTTGTGGCTCTAAGAGCGGCCAAACGCAGACACTGTGCCGCTCTTATTGCGTCCACGGATAACTGCCCTGCCGCCTTGTTTCGGGTGACCCGCTCTCTCTTATTTCAGAGGTTGCGGGAAGCCCCTTTGCAGGGTAGAGCAGAGGAGTTTGGGGAATATCTGCAGGACAAAATCGATCAGATCCGGAGTGGATGGGCCCCCTTCAGTGGACCAGGTGAGACGTCGGAAGCAAGTCTTGAGACACCATGCTGGGAGGAGTTTGACTCTGTTGCCCCCGAGGACTTGGACAGGTTACGTGGGCGACTGCGAGCCACCTCATGTTTACTGGACCCGTGTCCCTCCTGGCTTGTACTGGCATCCTGGGAGGTTACACGAGGCTGGCTCCTGGGTCTGGTGAACGCTTCACTGGAGGAGGGGTCCTTGCCGGCCGCCTTCAAAGAGGCGGTGGTGAGGCCCCTGCTCAAGAGGCCTTCCCTGGATCCGGAGGAACTAGCTAATTACCGTCCTGTCTCCAACCTTCCCTTTTTAGCGAAGGTTGTAGAGAGTGTGGTGGCGCAACAGTTCCCACGTCACCTGGAGGAAGCAGTCTATCTTGACCCGCGCCAGTCCGGCTTTCGACCCAGTCACAGCATGGAGACGGCCTTGGTCGCGTTGGTAGATGATCTATGGAGGGCCAGAGATAGGGGTTGTTCCTCTATCCTGGTCCTATTAGATCTATCAGCGGCTTTCGATACCATCGACCATGGTATCTTATTGCACCGGCTGGAAGAGATGGGCGTGGGGGACACCATTCTGCGGTGGTTCTGCTCCTCTCTCTCCGACTGGACGCAGTGTGTGTTGGCAGGGGAGCAGAGGTCGACCCTGAGGCCACTCACTTGTGGGGTGCCTCAGGGTTCGGTCCTCTCGCCCCTCCTGTTCAACACATACATGAAGCCGCTGGGTGAGATCATCCGTGGTTTTGGGGTGGGATACCATCTGTACGCTGATGATACACAGCTGTACATTTCTACCCCAAACCACCCCAACGAGGCCGTCGAAATGTTGTCCCGGTGTTTGGAAGCCGTGCGGGTCTGGATGGGGGACAACAGACTTAAGCTCAACCCTTCCAAGACTGAGTGGCTGTGGCTACTGGCGCCCCGATTTAACCAGTTGATGCCATCACTGGCCATAGGGGGCGAATTATTGCCCCCCGTGGAACGGGCGCGCAATCTGGGTGTCCTCCTTGATGCCAGGCTGTCAATGGATGACCATCTGACAGCCGTGGCGAGGGGGGCGTTCCACCAGGTTCGCCTGGTGCGTCAATTGCATCCCCTATTGGATCGGGACTCCCTACGCACAGTCACTCATGCGCTTGTGACGTCTCGCCTGGACTACTGTAATGCTCTCTACATGGGGCTCCCCTTGAGATGCACCCGAAGACTACAGCTAGTTCAGAATGCGGCCGCGCGGGTTATCATGGGAGGATCAAGATACTCCCATATAACACCATTCCTGCGCGAGCTGCACTGGCTGCCTGTGGTTTTTCGGGTGCGTTTCAAGGTGTTGGTTACTATCTTCAAAGCGCTCCATGGCATCGGACCTAGTTATCTGCGGGACCGCATCTCACCTCATACATCTCTATGACCTATCCGCTCTCACAGAGAGGGTCTCCTCCAGGTGCCATCCGCCAAGCAGTGCCAGCGGGTGGCGCCTAGGAGTAGAGCCTTCTCTGTGATGGGCCCAACCCTCTGGAATGACCTCCCTCCCAATATTAGAACTACTAATGACCTCCGCTCCTTCCGACAGAAGCTCAAGACTCACCTGTTCCGACTAGCTGGCTTAGCCGATTGATAGTTCCATCTTCCACCTCCTGGCAAACATTTTAAACATTTTATTGGGGAATTTTTTAAGGGAATTTTAATTGTATTTGTATTTTAATTAAGAATAGTACAGTATATTTTTTACCTCCTCCGGCTACGTCTATGTCTACGTCTACGTTTCTGTCTATGTATTTGTATATGGTTTTAACATGACTGTACACCGCCCCGAGTCCTGCCAAGGAAAGGGTGCGGTCTAGAAATAAAATTTATTATTATTTATTATTTATAATAATACACTATACAACTAATCTCTAGGCCTTTATAAATCAGCTCTGATTCCAACCAGAAAGTGAAGATTCAAATAGGGTGTAATTCAATTAATATCTATGCTCTAAGATTTAGAGATAAATTAATTTGGTTCAATATGGTGTGAGATTTCTGATTCAATTTTTTTAAGAGCAATACTTCACAGAATATAATGCAAGTTATCAGAAAGCTCCTTTATTTATTGGCGGGGGAGGGGCAGTGAAAGTAGTAGGGATGGGTGACTCTGTACAGGATTCAATTTGGATGTCCTCAAGGATTTCATCACAGAGCTTTTTTTGAAATATTCTTCTCCCTCTGTTTTGAAACAGGATAACAACAAGAACAACAGCAAAGACAGCAAGGATGAAGATCAGTCCAAGTTGTTGAGCAATGAGTCTTTAGAATACTTAAAATTACTTGAAATATTCCTTCTTAGCAAAAAAATTATACAATAATGTGGTCTGGTTTAGATGGCTGTTACCAGAAGGCATGTTGATTTTCTGGGAGGGCAGTAGAATTAGAATCAACACAGTTGAGGAAGCAAAGGCTTTTATTAAAACACAGTGCCCTCTTAGGAGATATGGGGGAGGCTACACAAGAAACAAAGCAGGGAGGGGCGGAGGCTCTGCCAGTGGACGGGGGGGGGGGGCAATAACAAGAAGACTCAGATCACAATAGTGAATTGAAACATCATTGCAATTGTTGTTATAATGTACCTTTATGGAAGTGGAATTATGGAACTACATCTACATGGAGGGAAGTATGCAGTGGAGTACCCCAAGGCTCTGTTTTGGGCCCAGTACTCTTCAACATCTTCATCAATGATTTGGATGAGGAAATAAATGGGGAACTCATCAAATTTGCAGATGACACCAAGCTGGCAGGAATAGCCAACGCTTCAGAAGATAGGCTTAAGATACAGAAGGATCTTGACAAACTTGAAGATTGGGCACTATCTAATAAAATGAAATTCAATGGTGAAAAGAGTAACTGTGAGAGGGATCTTGTAATCCTAGTAGACAACCATTTAAATATGAGCCAGAAGTGTGCAACAGCTGCCAAAAAAACCGACACAGTTTTAGGCTACATAAACAGAGGGATAGAATCAAGATCATGTGAAGTGTTAATACCACTTTATAATGCCTTCGTAAGGCACACTTGGAATACTGTATTCAGTGTTGGTCGCCACAATGTAGAAAAGATGTGAAGACTCTAGAAAGAGTGCAGAGAAGAGCAACAAAGATGATTAGGGGACTGGAGGTTAAAACATATGAAGAACGGTTGCAGGAACTGGGTATGTCTAGTTTAATGAAAAGAAGGACTAGGGGAGACATGATAGCAGTGTTCCAATATCTCAAGGGTTCTCAACAGAGGGAGTCAAACTATTCTCCAAGGCACCTCAGTGTAGAACAAGAAGCAATGGGTGGAAACTAATCAAGGAGAGAAGCAACTTAGAACTGAGGAGAAATTTCCTGACAGTTAGAACAATTAATCAGTGGAACAGCTTGCCTCCAGAAGTTGTGAATGCCCCAACACTGGAAGTCTTTAAGAAGATGTTGGATAGCCATTTGTCTGAAACAGTATAGAGTTTCCTGCCTAGGCAGGGGGTTGGACTAGAAGACCTCCAAGTTCCCTTCCAACTCTGCTCTTGAATTTATTTGTATTTATTTATCATTTATCAAATTAAAATGCCACTGTTTTCACAACTCCATAGTATAAAGTGGAGAAAGCCAAGCTACACTACAAGAGACTGGCAGAAAGGAAGTAGCATCAATAGACTGGTGTTGTGGCCCAGCAGGATCCGGTTGAGCTGCTGATGGACTCGGATAGCGAGGAACCATATGAGTCTGCCCTGGACGATGTGGAGGACCCTGTGCAGGGTTCAGACTCAGAGCAGGGACCAGAGAGGCTGGTTGGCCACCAGGAGGTGCCTGAGGTATGGAGCAGTGGGGAGGTTCAAAGGCAGTTTGTCCCTGATGCTAGGTTGAGAATGGCTGAGAAACGGAAGCAGCAACTCTGTAGGCAGACTCACAGATGATTAAGCACAGGTGGTTGTGGATTGGCTCCTCCCAAGAGAGATTATAGGTGAGGCATTTGGAGGGGACATTTGCAGGAAACAACCGTTCGAATTAGTAGTTAAGAAGATCTATCTGTGTATTCTAGCCGTGTCTGTTCATTTGGACTACCTGCGTTGCTTCATTTGAATGATCTGGGTTGCTGCAGAGCTACTCTATTGAATGTGAGTTGTCTGGGCCCTCAGTCAAAGGATTCGTTATCTCAGTGATTAAACAGTGGCAAACAGCCAAGCCTGTGTTCTGGTTTATTCACAGGCATGGGGGGGGGGTCAGAACAGACTGGTACCCCTTCTCTCATTCTTGAAAAACAGGAATCCTTTGTCCCTGTGTTCATATTAGCCTAATGGCCATTAATTCATTCTTGAGGATTGAAACCTGACTCCAATCTTTAGAAGTATGTGGTGGACTGATTGTGCTCTGAATATTGAGGGTTGAATCAAGCTTTTGCTTGTGTGGGAAAAGTTGGCAGAGAAATATAACAATCCATTAACACAAGAGAGACAAAATGAAGAGACTAAGAAAATTAATGAAGCCCAAAGGGATGTATTAGCTTTGTCATCCCAGGTGGGCCTTGATGGGCAGCAAGTTGATGGCCAGATCCTCTTGTCAATGTCAGTGGCTCATGGCATTATTCAGCTCTCCCTCAATGTTCTCCAGATATGTAACTGAAGCCGCCACATTATAAATTATCTTCCACAACCCCAGAAGCAAGAAAAAAGTCATCAATCTGCAAAGCACTTTCCAGTCCTACTTTGCGGTTTGCAGCCCCTCAACTCAACTGGCTACCCTCAAGCCATCCCTTGATAGAGATTATTTGATCTGGTCTTTATTGAATCAAAGCTACCCTGGTATCCTTTCAGTCAGAAACATACTTTGCCTCAAATATCCACGATTTATTTCTGAAGGGGAGACAGCTCCACGTTTTGCAGAAATTCCAGGCCGATTCACCACTCACTGGGAGGCAGTGGGAGGGAAATGCTCTGGGAAAAGAAATGTTAAGTTCTAGAAAACATTAGACAGAATAAATAATCCTGGCACATTTTGTCCTCCTAGCTTTTCTAGAAGACGCTTTGAATTCCAATATATCTTCCTCCCCGTCATCTATAAATACAGGCAAGCATTTAAATATAACAAAGGCTGAATGAGCCTTGCATTCTTCTGGGTTCATAGAACTTCACTGCAAGCGCATTGCTTGCCAAAACAACCCTTGAAGAAAGGACAGTTAACATTTGGGATTAGAGGCAGGGACAGAAAAAGCAGTCACTGCCAATGCCCTTCATTATTCTAAGTGTGTCCTGTCATCCAGGACACACTTGTCATCCATGCCATTCTCACTTTAATTGTGACTTCTTGCTCCTCTGCAATTAGTCTTCAAGCAGCCAAGTGGTGAAGCTAGGGCAGGATCTGCTTGCCATCTCCTTCTTAGTGGTGAGCAAATGGAAGAGACGGCCTTGTTTCATTTTACCATTGGCACCCTCCTCACAGATTGCTCTCTAACTGGTCATGTGAGAATAGTGGCAAGAGGTATCATTATCTCTGCCACCTTTCTCAGCTGAGATCTCGGAAGATTGCTATGGAGAAAAAGTGATGTATTCCTGCACCATTGTTGCCATGTTTGTCTGAGAGAATAGTAGGGAATCAGGGCAGGGCCGGATTTTCCTATAGGCTAACTAGGCTTCAGCCTAGGGCCTCAAGATCAAGAGGGCCCTTTTATTTTTATTTATTATCCATGCCACATTTTTTATAAAGGTTAGTACCAATTACAACATGTTTCATTTAATATACTGATATATATCACAGTAATGTTGTGTTTTATTATCTCTCATGTAATTTACAAACTTAAAAATGGGAGGTGAAAGGGCCCCATAAGTGGAATAGCCTAGGGCCTCTTTTCATCTAAATCCGGCCCTGAATCAGGGTAATAGAGGATAGACATAACTTTGGCTCCCCCACTACTCTGATTTTACAATGAGACTGGGAATAAATTTAAAAAGACTGGGGGAAAATATGGCACAGACCAGCCTTTGGTGGGGCAAGGATTTTGGCAGTTGCTTAAGCCTGCTGACATTAAAGTTATCAATCAAGATGCATTCCCAATCACAATTATAGCTGAATTAATGAGCATCATTGTACAGTTCCACCTAGTCCAGAAGATAGCTTATAATTACCCCAACTCAGGATTTTTTCATTTCATTTCAATTTATTTCATTTCATTAATTTAATTTATTTTAATTTTACCGAATTTTTTTATCTACCTTTATTACTTTATAAATAACTGAAGGCAGCAAACATACCTAATACTCCTTCCTCCTCTTATTTTTCCCACAAAGGTGGGTTGGGCCGAGAGACAGTGACTGGTCACCCAGTTGGCTTTTGTGCTTTAGATGGGACTAGAACTAAAATGGAACTAGAATGAGAGAGATGTGACAGGGAAAATACTATACGCTTTGAAATCTACATTAAACCATTGCTGCTGCCTGTCATAGATTTGACAGACAATTGTACTGTTTCTGTCATCGCATTTTCATATCATCTACAACTCTTGATGAACCAACTTATTCCAAAGAAAGAGCAGAAACAGAAACAGTGAAGCTTCCACAAAAAAATCTGGATAAGGTTTGAGCTCATGAACAGAAAGCAAAAGCAGAAGAAGTATAGAAGCAGAGGAGAAAGAAAGAACATTTAAGTAAAAAAACCAGGGCATCCTAGGTAAATAAAGGTGACAATGCCAACCTGAATACAACCTCATCAAGATGTTTCATCAGGATGAAACCCTTTTTCACGTCCCACTCATTCTCTTTCCATATATTTCAAACAGTAGGCTTGAGGTCAGGGACTGTTGCATTATTTAATTTTAAAAGTCATTCTAGTATATTAAAGATGAAAATGTGAACATCAACAAAAGAAGGAGGCCGAAGTAATTTGACCCCAGATCATGGTCTAGGCAGACCTATTGTTTTATTTTACATATATCCTGCTTTTAAAAAGTTATGTGTAGCCTTAATGCAACTCTGGAATTTTGGGAAATCTTAGCATCCACTACACATTAGAATGCCCAACAGCCCTGCTAAATGGCAAGGTCTAGTTGACTTTGGTTGATCTGAACATTATCTGGTCATGGTTAGCATGGTTAGCAAAATCTCCAGACTGTATGGTGGACTGGGAAATTGAAAAAAGAAGCATCCTAGGAGAAAACAGTGGCAAATTACTTCTGTATTGTTGTCAAAAAAATGGAAATGTCCATTATGCAAACCATTACATGAAGTTTCTATTATTAGATGATCTTCCTTCCTTCCTTCCTTCCTTCCTTCCTTCCTTCCTTCCTTCCTTCCTTCCTTCCTTCCTTCTCCTTCCTTCCTTCTCCTTCCTTCCTTCCTTCCTTCCTTCCTTCCTTCCTCCTTCCCTCTCTTCCTCCCTTCTCTGACATTTAGTACAAAAGATCAGAGCAGCATACATAGTGTTAACATCTTCCATTTGTCCACATTATAAACCTGTGAGTTATATTTGGCTGACAGAGTAACCAAAGTCACCTCATTAACTTCTAAAGCTACACTAGTTCCTGGGTCTCCCACTTCTAATGCAATACCATAAATATTGTATCACATTGTGTGTTGCGTGAAGAGGTATCTTCCTGGGCCTGATTTTCCACCATTCATTCTAGATTATGGCACTAATTGGAACCAAAGACTTAAAACAACAGAAAATGCTTCTTTTTGCTCCCAATAGGAGCTGATGGGCTGTAAAATTACAGCCCATCCATTCAAGATGGATCCAGGTGGATGGGGGAAGAAGATTTGACAGCTAAAATGTAAACAATTTCTCAGTGTACAGCTGCAAAATGGTTCCCCCCCAAGTAGAAACAGTTGTACCCCAACTGAGTATGGATCCTCTATACTTTTAATTCACTTAATCCTTTTTCCTACAACTCCTCCGTCTTATAGGAATCACTCCCGCAATGACAAGAATATTTTCCAAGTATTAACATTCCTGTGCCATATATCAACATCAATGGACTGTGGCAAGAGAGAAATTACAAATACTACAGTTTCCAATAGGTCAGAGGTAATAGGAAGATTTTGCCAAGCATTTCAGATTTCAAAGTATTTCAGGGTTAGGATTTCTTCAGGACCTAATACAAATTTAGAATGAATGAGTGGAAAAGGACAGCTGTGGTCCAGAATATCAACTAAAGAAGACTGGTGGAGGGGGGGTGGGAATGAGAGTAGGAAAACAATATAACCCACACTGAACACTACAAAGCATTTATTTTCAGAGCATTTATTTATTTAAAACTTTTATCTAGCCACCTATCTTATATCAAACTCTGGGCAGCTTCCAGCATGACTATCATAGTTTCCTGTCTTTTCCTGCAGTTAAAATGGATTGGTGTGTTTTTTCTAAATCTCAGCCCATAATGCCTGAATTGTCGCACCTCCACTGAGAATATTCACAGCAAAAATTTAGGGCAATGTGGATTCCTTTTATGTTTCAACTGTTGCCACGTGGAATCCTTGTGAAGATCTGGTACCAAAGTGTATTCTATCTGGTTGCCTCAATTTTACCTTGATGTATTTCCTGTACACTGACACTGTCACACAAAACAAGAATCAATTTTGTCACAACGAGCAAAAATAGATGTTCATTTTATACCATGCATCGCATACTTCTTGGAATATGTTTGCCATCTAATGGGTAGAACAACTTCTGTATCTAAGACTGACTCAAAGCTGAAAGTATTCTAATGTATTTCCAATACATTAACCGCCAACTAAGCCTTACATTTTCTCCTTTCGTTAGTGTTTCGTAGCTTGTTTCAGTCTTTAATTCTGAGTCATCATACTGTGCTAGCGTATTGGTGATGCACGTCAGTTTTCTTCCTCCTTGTATTTAATAGACTGTATTTGTCAAAGCAAATCAAACAGTACAAGCTAACTGAGATCTCTGACACTAAACCATGAATAAGAACTGTAAAGAAAGGTAGCAATTTATGATAAATGATGTCACACAAAAAGGAGTGGCCTTCAGTTTATCTGACCGTGATGCTGTCCCGATCACATTGCTTCATCATAATCTATCACTAAATAACCCCAATACTTTTTTTTTACATTTTACTTCAATTAACAATGAGCAAATTCTAATACAGTAGATATAAAAATTATATTACAGGGTCATAATGTGTAAGTATCTGAGTGCTTCCTGGTTTAAAGGTCAAAGCTTTGTAGCAAGTAGAGACACTGAACTCTCTCTCTCTCTCTCTCTCTCTCTCTCCATGTCTCCAAGCAGAACTGAAGAATTAAATAAGTAGATTTAATGTACATAATTAGGAAGGAGTTATTTGTTAGTAGCACCAGGAATTTTGCTCTATAACTACATTATTTCCAATGTAGTTTGGAAATAAAGTTTAAGTCCCGGGAATTTCCTCTCCTAGCATTTGGAATCAATGACCATTTGGCCATTTAATTCCCAGCCTTGAAGGTTTTGGCCATTTATCTCTTGTTTACAAAAAATACTTCTGCGGTATGAAAATCATAGATTCTCTCCTTCCCAGCTTCAGCCCTTCAACCAAATTAGGATTCACATCTATGCAGCTCTGCAAAATAAAAAGAAAGGGTATATAATGTTTCAATGAATGTAAATATACTAATTTATATCGTTCCATACAAAATCAGAAATGATTACTATAATTTAAAGATAAATACAATGCCTGTCATAATATGGGGAAACTGAATGGATGAAATATGTCCCTACTCAATGTGCATTACTTGAACAAGACCAGGACTACTACTACTACTATTACTACTACTACTACTATTCTTCAAAAGTCCATCTCCAATTGTGGGCAATCACCACAAGCCCTCTATTGCAGTGCATTTATATAATCTAACCCTGAGTAAATGGGTAGATGGGCATTTTTCCAGAGAGTGCTTAATCTCTTTCTTCTGCATTTCATATCCTCAAGAGATTGTCCCTGTGGCTCCAGGGAGATTGAAACTCTTTCCCAAATCTTCCTGTGGTGTCCCGTATATATCCTAAAATGTACTATTTCTAATTATATTATCTAATCCCAATTATTTTCAATCTTGATAAGACATAAAATTATTTTATGTTAACCCTTCACTCATATTCTGGATTCTCAAATACTTTCACTGGGCCAAATTTGATTTAGATACGTTTTATGACAATTTGGAGAACAGTAGGTTTATTGTAGCAATCTGTATTTTTTTTCTTATTTGTTATGCTGGTCAAACACAAAATTTCAATGACCAGTCAATCACCAATTTAAAAAAAAAGAATAGGGTGGGTTTTCTTTTAAACAGTTCATGGGGAAGAGGAACAGTTAATTGTTCCTTCCTTATGTCAGGGCTGGAAGCCATCTTTTGCATTGCATGGGACTTCAGGCCTGCCACGTTTTCTGCTGTGGGAAAATAGGAGTGGGTATTATATGGAGTATGGGACATATATACTCGAAGTGTTAATACCACTTTATAATGCCTTGGTAAGGCCACACTTGGAATACTGCATTCAGTTCTGGTTGCCACGATGTAAAAAAGATGTGGAGACTCTAGAAAGAGCGCAGAGAAGAGCAACAAAGATGATTAGGGGACTGGAGACTAAAACATATGAAGAACGGTTGCAGGAACTAGGTATGTTTAGTTTAAGAGAAAGAAGGACTAGGGGAGACATGATAGCAGTGTTCCAATATCTCAGGGGTTGCCACAAAGAAGAGGGAGTCAAACTATTCTCCAAGGCACCTGAGGGTAGAACAAGAAGCAATGGGTGGAAACTAATCAAGGAGAGAAGCAACTTAGAACTGAGGAGAAATCTCCTGACAGTTAGAACAATTAATCAGCGGAACAGCTTGCCTCCAGAAGTTGTGAATGCCCCAACACTGGAAGTCTTTAAGAAGATGTTGGATAGCTATTAGTCTGAAACGGTATAGGGTTTCCTGCCTAGGCAGGGGGTTGGACTAGAAGACCTCCAAGGTCCCTTCCAACTCTACTATTGTATTGTAAATAACATTCCTTTCTCAGAAAGTCAAGGACATCTACACCTGGAGTGATGTGACTGGGAGGCATCTCCAGTTGGGACGTTGCCTGATTGGACCATGTGATGGCCTTCTGCATGCTGGGCAGGGGCTTGGACTTTCAGTTGGGTGGGGAACACCTGGAAGCTTTCAAATTTAGGTTTTCCCAGATGTGCCAATATGACATCTCTAATAAAATGGAACTTTGAGGAAACTCAAGCTAGGAGTCTTCTTTCGTTGGGGGTGTTACTTGGAATCCTGACATCCTAACTATCATTTTGATTCAGAGATTGCCTTCACAAAGAGGAAAAACAAGTAGCAGCAAAGAGAGAGCCTTTGCCCGATTTCACTTCCATTGGTGGACTATCTGCTATGATATGATGTTGCTTTGAGAACAACACAGCAGATGGGAAGAAATCATTAACAGAAATCATTTCTTCCATTTAAACTTATCAACAGGACAGCAGTTCACCAATTCATTGGCCCTTCCAGTATTTCTATTTGTATATGGAGTGACAGACAAGGGGAAAGATTGGTTCTCCCCATGTATCAAATCTTGAAGCCAGGAAGAGGCAAGAAGTAGAATCTAGGAGACTGAGAGGGGAACCTCGGTGAGTGCAAGGAATAGCCAGAATGTACATTTAAAAAAAAAGGTGGAGGAACTATGAATGAGAAGACTATGAATAACCTTGGATGAATGGATGGATGGATTGAATTATTTAATTTATATGCCACATGACTCCCGTTGACTTGGATGATAAGTATGTGAATGTTTTTAATCACATAGTGAAACATGGAAGGGACAAACCTAACAAGATTACAATGAAGAAAAAAAACTTAAATCGATGATTTTTAATAGTCCTTAGAATATCCTAGCTATTAGAATTATGATTAGGTAAAGTCAGACTTAACAAAGGATTTGGCTAGGATCCTTTTGGGTAGACTATTTAGCATAATGATTAATAGGCTTATATGCAGTTCTATCGGAAGGGTGAGCAATGGACTTAAACTCCAATTCTGTGTTTCTATTTTCTGCTTTGGGACTTGAGGACATTTAAATCACTTCTAATCCTAGGATTCAAAGCCATTAGCATTTCCATCTCTGTATTTCTCTCTTTCTCTCTCTCTTGCAAAATATTCTGGTCAAATGTATTTAATAAAAAATGAACACTAAATCGAGGAAGAAAAAGACATTTGAAAGAATCTCGGAATTCGATATTAGATTTAGTTCACGACAGAATAGCTAAGCAAAAATCCACAATCTTTTATACAATATTCCATGTAAAATGCTTCCTTTGAATAATTGGAATGTATCTTCATCTCATATAAATTATCTGTGTTATGATACATAATGAACATTATATATATATATAGCCTGATGTGTGTGTGTGTGTGTGTGTGTGTGTGTGTATTTATGTATATATACTACTTCTGCACTTTTTTCTATACTTTTCATTCTCTTTAGTTGAAGAGAATGGATTTGTTAATTTAGGCCAAGGCAGAATAAGGAGATACATTTTTAATAAACTATGAACATACTAGTTAGTCATACAGAGATGCAAATGTTTTAATTTCTTTTCCTATGAAAATCAATTTCATACTGTGAGTTAAACATTTATGGATGTTTTTATTTTAAATGCAAATTCAGTGTGTCCAACTTAAATTGTTAATGTTCTGTTGAATTGAGATATGAGTTAGTATCTGAGGCCCAGATCCACTGTTTTTCCTTCCAACTGCACCCTGATACAGCTCCAGTGGGAAGAGCGGGATGGTATTTTAGAGTTGGACATCCCTCCACTTACAAAAATCCTCCCCACCCTTTTCTTTTAATTTCTCCATCTCTCATAGAACAAGGCATGTATCTTCAATAGTGATTTGGAAAAAACATTACAACCACATGCAAACATAAGCCAGCACCTCTTTGCTAGTCTTTAAAGCAAATAGGTTTTTTTTTTAATAGCTTCCAGATGAGTTGGGGAAAATAATTACAATAATAATAATAATATAATCAAGCATTCACTTTTATAAGACAATAAGGCTTCATACAGAAGCCTGAAAAATAACATGCTGTTTAATTGACTAGTAATGTGCGGTAAGCTTACATGTGGTCTGAATCTCCTCTTCCCAAATAATTTTGAACCATGCATAACTCTACCTATTTAGGCAGTTAAACTGTTAGAGCCCCCATGTTTAGTACAGGTGTCACATCTTTAAAGCATAATTCAACATAATGTGGAATCCTCCTTGGAATTAAAAGGAACAAGAGCCCATTAGAAGGTATATAAATTCAAATAAAAATAAAATTAAAGATTGCCAGAGTTTGTTTCAAAAATTAAATCCAGAAAGCACACAGAGATAACTGATTCAACTGGATTTATTAACTTCTTTATATACACAATACTAGATGAATAAATGTACAATACCAACAGGTGGTTCTTCCAAGTAGACACAAGGCAGGAGAGTTACAGGAAAACACAAGCAGTTAACCTCATTTCAGCAGACAAGCCCAGACAGACTGCTAGTTTACTTCTCAGAGCAGCAGACTCAATACAGACAAAAAGAACCTCCTCTATATAGGGCAGTTAAGCTAAGCCTAAGCCCGGCCCAGGCTCCAAGCCATCTGGCATGGCTCTCAGTCACCAAATAGTTCCCATTGGTCATGCCTATACATTGGCTGACCTTGTTACCATGTCTCTGCCAGTCATGAATATTCTAACAAAGATCACTAATTCCCTATCATCCTCCTGCCTGGAAAGGAAGAACAGGGAAGATATTTGGGGCAGTTCCAGGGCTACCATGAGCTGATAAGCCATGATTATCTTGAAAACAATGTGGAAATGTTGCCTGGTTCTTAAAATGTGAGGATGTCTATGTCTTCTCAAGGCTGAAAATGTATAACTAGGATTAGAGCCAGGGTGGCACACTGGTACTACTTCTGCTGCCTGCTGGCTAGCTGCCTGCAATTTGGATCTACCGACTCAAGGTTGACTCAGCCTTCCATCCTTCCAAGGTTGGTAAAAATGGGGGCAACAAAAGATTGTTGGGGAAAATATGCTGACTCCGTAAACTGCTTAGAGGGGGCTATAAAGCATTGTGAAGCGGTATATAAGTCTAAGTGCTCATTGCTATTAAACCAGATAGGTTCCCTAACTTTGGAGATTTGCTTCCAGGATGAAAACATAATTTCCCTATTTGATCAGCACTTGAAAGAGCAGTCCAAAGGTGGCCTTTACATTGGAGAAGATTAAGGAATAGACCTCATTGCCTCTTGCCTAGGCAAACATAGCACTGCTTCCTTTTCTTTCCCAGCTGCCACGCAGCCCTCTAGCCCTCTGTCTACAGCAGAGGTCTTCAAACTTGGCAACTTTAAAAGTTGTGGACTTCAACTCCCATAATTCTCCAGCCAACATAGCTGGTTGGAGAATTCTGAGAGTTGAAGTCCACAAGCCTTAAAGTTGCCAAGTTTGGGGATCCCTAGTCCAGAGATAGAAAAGGCTTCCCAGCATACAAAAACCAAGTAACTCTTCCCTCATCCTTTCCCACTGGGCTATTTTAAATTTTGTTTTTGAGACAGTATAGATCGACTACAACCCAACCAATGGATCAACTTTGGTTATTATTGGTGGACACGGAGGAGAAAATACTTCAGCTAACTAAAACTATATTTACTTATTCTTTTTTCACACAAATATTCAGCAAAAATTACTTAGAATTCCTAGCTCAGTGTTTCTTAAAGTGTAATCTTAGGACACCTGTGGGGGGAGGCGATTTCCTGCATAAACAAAATTATTTGCTAGCCATTGCTAAAAAAAAAAAATACAAAATTAAAACCCCATAAAAGCAATTGTAAGAAAAGTACAGTAGTTGTAGTAAATGCACCATTTAAAAAAAATGTGATAAAATTTGATAAATACAACAAACAAAAGCTCTTTGTGGGGGGTACCTCCATAATTTTAAAATTCAAGGAGGGGTCAGAGGGGGAGAAAAAGCTTAAGAGACTCTATGAAATGCTTTTGCAATTTAGGATGTTAATTCTAGGTCATAAAGCTGTAAACGTTGGCACAAGCCTGTAACTCCTCCACTTTGTGCTTTCTGTACCTTTCAAGTTGTTTGATTTGTACAATATGAACTGTCGAAGAACGTAATGGTGGAAACTGCCATATCTTTCTGCAACTTAATGTTCAACTGCTTTTGCAGGCTTAAGCAAGCGGTCACTTGTTTTATCACAAGAGTAAACAGAATTAAATAAGCAAGTGGTGCTTACAGTGGAAATCGTGTACTGGCAAATACCGAAATGCAGGAAGAATAAGTCCTTCCTAGATGAATGGAACAATCTCTTACCACAATTACAGCAATCTCATTTCCCTACTGGGAAGTTGTTAAACATTGGTGTATATTAACAATAATTCCCCGAATTTGGAACAATGCAACTTTCTAGCTAATCTGTAAGTTCAGCTTTATCCAAACTTAGCTATCTCTTGTAAGAAAGGTTTTGCAGATTTTTTTCCTTTCTGCTAGCAAAGTCACCCTGGAAAGTTCTTCTCTCTTGCAGTAGACTTCTTGGGCTTTCTTTGCTGCGGGAACTGTGTTGGGAGAGAAGTTAAGGACAAAAAAATATAGGTTCTCAAGGCAGGGCAGCTTCTGCCACTTCCTCACTGCTCATTGTCTTTATAAAAATGCATTTTTAAAAGGGGGGGAAATAACCCTGGCTGGTCTGCCTACCAAGCTACGCTGAGCAGTTCCTCCAAAGTTTCTTTCTTCAGGCATCACCCCAAAATCCTACTAAAATCCACTGGCTTTTGTGTTTCAGTACAAATAAGGTGACTTTCCACTTCACCTCAACACAAATTCAATTCAATCCTTGAATATAATAAAAGCAATGTGATGTCCTCCCCAGGGTCTCTCGGCAACATGTCTCACCCAGGGATTCGGGGAACAAACCAGGATTAAGGTTGTCAAATTTGGGCTGATCAGTTATAAAGCGCCAACGAGCACCTTGTCCTATCCTCTTCTGATTTTGGGCGCACTGAGCCATAAGCTTACATTTGGAAAGCCCTGCCCGAGACCTCAGATTTGAATCCAGTGAATTTATTGCAAAATCCCCTTGAACTCTACCTAGTAAAAGGCAAGGGGAAAAGTGCAGGGTAGATTTCATCTAAATGCCTGCCTTTGGGCAATCCTGGACTGTAGCCTAAGCTGCTTGTCTCCTATGCTGCTCCCAGCTGTTCTAAAGCTGATTGAACACCAGATTGCAATGGTTATGGCAGTGGAGCTCAGGTTGGATTATGGCTATCACAGGGCCTCTTTAGCTGTTCCCCTACTTCTTGTCCTTCCCATCTCTGCAGCAGAGACTAGCTTGCCTTTTCCTTTTAGAGACTGCTCCATCCTCAATTAACCTTTTCCTTCCCTTCCTTTCCTTTCATTCCAGAGCTTTAAATGCCCCTTCCTTTCCTCTTTTCTCTCTTCCCCTCCCCTTCCCCCTGATTTTGGATGCTTTCACACACCCCTTCCACATTCCCTTGTTTGACCTTGAGATAGAGCCTACTATCCTTGTTCTGATGTGAGGATAGTCAAAGGAAAAGGATTGTTCCATGTTCTACCATAGAATTGTCTAATGTACTTCAGTAGCAAAGAAAAACTAGAGTTACGTGGAAAAGGCATGAGAAAAATATGGCAGCCAAGAGAGTTTAGTAGTTAGGAGGGAAGTAGGTAGAGAACAAAGTTGACCATCTGGTACTCATGAAATGATGATTGAACGTGTGGATATGGCCTTTATCTCAGGTTCATTCCATTAGGAAATATATACTTTATTTTCCTTGAGAAAAGCGATTGCACAGGGGACAAAGAAAGTGATACAAGGACATGCTGAAAGCCTCCTTCAAGTCCCTGGATATTGACACCACCTCCTGGGAAAACCTGGCACAAGATTGATCGACAAGGTGCATGCTGATTTACCAAGGCTGCCAGACATCTGAGGACAGAAGAACAACTATGGCACAAGAGAAGCGAGCACTGCACAAAGCCAGAGCTGCAAATGCTGCAACAATGGTGCCCACACATGTCTGCCTGACATGTGGCAGAACATTTTGTGCCCGTATAGCCCTTACCAGCCACCTGCTCACACATCATGGCCAGCTCACAACTTGTTAGATGTCAAGATCCCCTTCGAACATGATGGACAAACATCACCATATATTTTCTATAAATTAAGCCCTATTAAAATTCTCTACATTTGCCTCATTTTTAGATAATAATAACACTGCAGTTGATATTGCTACTTTTCAACAAGGAATGATCGATTCACACTCACCTTTGTATATCTTTTGGTTCACGCATTTTTGCATAACCTTTTCTTCACAAATTATAGAAAACCGTATTCTTGATACATGGAATTATTATTTCCTGCTTTTTAACCGTTTTATATTACGACAGTTTAATGAAATATCAGCAAAATCAGTATGTGACTGAATAGTAAGATTTGTATTTATTTATACTTCATATTTCTTCATTTCCTGTCTCCCTCGGATACTTCGTTGTTACCAGTGAAGATGTATGAGATACATAAATGCTCCTTGTGTGCAAAATTTCTTGTCTGTTACTGCTCAGGAAGCCTGAACGTACCTTTCTCTTGATACAAAAAGTTGAGTAAGTAAAGGCTCTCTGAAGAAATTGTTTGACATTTTTATTCACCCCTGGGTTACGTTAGATGGAAACAGAAAAAGGACTGGCTGACACGTTCATGGTGATTTATCGCTGATATGTTTCATTTTTAAAAGGTACTGTATCCAAGCCAGCAATCCTTATTTTGATCCAATCCAGCCCACTGTTCTGTACAGGTTCCCTGCTGAAACATGTGACAACTGCCAAGTTAACATTTAAATCCTGGAAAAGCAACCTGGGCTCTCTTTTTCCGTTCTTTTCCAGTTTGGGATGAACCAGAAGAGAGGCATTTCCTTCTCTTAGCTCTTTTAATATGTTTCAGGTTGAAAAAGCGACACTATCTTCAACAAAAACAGCTTATTATTAGCCTAGAGAGTTGATAGGATTTGACGTGAACAGGATGTTGGTGATCCTTTCTCATCACATTCATCATATTGGAAAATAAGAATTAATGTAACCAGTTTCCTTGTTGAATGAAAGCAAGAAGGACAAAGAAAGAGAGAGGGGGGCAGATTAGATACTCTCCTTTCCAAGCTTCAGTATATATTATAAAATACACATTCCCATATTCTTTTTCATTAATCACAATTGTACAATTGTGAGGGGGGGAATATGAATCAGGTCTGATCAAACTAGAGATTGGAGATTTACAGTGGCATGATTCAGTCTGTGTTTCAAGATTTGGAGGCAAACCAATTCAAGGTCTGAATCAAATAAAAACCTGGAGATTCAAAATTTCATTTTGAAAAAAGAACACTTTGACCAAAGACTTCAATGGGGAAGTTTCAAAAGTTTCCAGCTGCGTTTTTCTTTTGCAGAATTGAATGAATATAACAGAGATGGAAGATTCTTTAGAGGACACCTGCCAAACCCTAGGTGTAGACTCAAGAATTTTACTTCAATTAAGCTTTGCCCCCATAAGATCTCTTTTAAGGATGAGGTAAGGATAGCACAGTGGCCTCCAAATCACTCTGGAAAGAAATGGTCTTGAAATGTGCTGGCAGGCCATGCTCCTTTTGTGGCTGCTTGGTAGGAGCATCAAAGACTTTGGAGTAATGCAGCTGGCCTCCACTCGTTATTCCCCAAGAGATGCCAGTTGGCAACACACACACTCACAGCAGAGCAGAGGCACAAGTACCAGCTCCATGTTTGCATCCCAAGATGCCCTGACAGGCAGAGTTTTCAGAGTGTAATGACTCCCCCTGGACGCTTCCCCAGATACCTCTCCAGATGCCAATCCAGAGGAGGATGAACCAATCCCAGGCACATCAGGAGGGGAATTGGTCAATGGTTCTGAGAGGGATTTGGCTGAAGCACAGCTGAAGCAGGACAACCCTGATTCTTCGGGTGGGGAAAGCATGCAGCTGCAGCTGGTCGAGTGAGGTGGAAGAGAAACTGCCTTCTGCCCCTGATCCAAGAACACATAGGGCAGAGAAAAGGCAGGAGCAGAAAAGGTCAGTCCAATTACTCATGAGGAGGCAGTCTCATCCTTCTTGGTGGTCCTTCTGGTCCTTCTGCACCAGACGTTGGCTAGACGTTGGTTCCTACCGGTTCAGCCTGGTTCGGCTGAATAGGTAGTAACTCAGCTGGACATGCCCCCAAACTGATTCTATCCTTGGGGCCGCCATCTTGATTTTCTGTTCTGCACATGCGCAGAACAATCTTCATTCATTCTTTTTTTTAATGTTGAGCGCATCCACAGACTTTTTCAGGTGCAGATGTGCGTGTGCGCAAAACTTTTCGGGCACTGAACCGGTAGTATTGCTGGCTGGAACCCACCCTTGAAGTTGGCTATTTAGCACAGCAGACAGATGGAAAAGATGCTGGGAACAACGTGTTTATTTCTTAGCTATGTATTTCCTGGTCATTGTGATTTCTGCCTTGCTTTGGATTGACACCATGCCTTGACTTTGGATCATGCCTTGTGAACTCTGGACTTTTCTTACCTCGTGAATCCTCTTGTGTTGTGGATTTAATTTTGCCTAATGGATTTGTCTTGTTTGAAAAGCTTTCAAGTGCCTCATTGGTCATTACTATGGGGACTAGCATTGTCCTGCTTTTGGCTGGACTTAATTGGGACAGTTCTGGTGAAGGGAATTGGTGAGGACTATTAATATACCACTAAACCACCATTATGTGTGTATGTGTGAGTGAGCAGGGCAACACAGAGATATGAAAAAAAAATCATTGGTTGGCTACTTGTGTTAACATTGGGCAGCTTACCACATCCCACTTTCACCAACCTGGTCTCTACATGGAAATAAAATGGAAACTGTTCTGCAAAGACAGATAAAACAGAAAAAACAACTGATTTCTCAGAGTGAAGCAAAACATTCCAAAGTTTTTCAGAAAAATCCAACTCAATACAAAGATGTCATTCAACTGCATTTCTATTGATTCCAAGCTTCTTATTAAATATTTAGACTACCCAACTGTATTTCCTCTTTCTTCTTAACAACAAATTCACTGTTGGACAAAAAGAAAATGCACCTAATTGTACCTAGTGCTGATTGAAAACAAGTGAATGACCTCCTGTCTTGCTACATCTACTGTCTCAGCTTTTCTCAGGCTTACTTTTTAATGATCTTGGAAAGGCCCCTAATCAAGCAATTAGCAAGAAAGACGACTCTCCGGAAAGATCACAGAAATTGGCTGGGAAAAACGCAAATTTTAGGAGGCAGGTTATTGCTGTACTAGCCAGAGGATGAGTGCTGTGACAATATTGGTAGGGGCAAAATAATTATTGACCCACATTGTATTGTACTTTTTAGAGTTACATTCCAACCTTTCATATAATTGCTCAATGAGGTATAAAAGTTACTTCCTCCTATCTTTCCCACAATCACCACCTTGTTAAAATTTCAGGCTGAAAGAGAAGGACTCGCCAAAGCCATTGCATTTCTATAGATGGTGGTGGATTAGAACCTCAATTTTCCCAGGATCAGCCCAACACCTTAACTAATAACAACCATGCTACTGTAGCACTGACCCAGTGTTTCTCAAACTTGGCGACTTTAAGTCCTGTGGACTTCAACTCCCAGAATTCCCCAGCCAGCTATGCTGGCTGGGGGATTCTGGGAGTTGAAATCCACAGGACTTAAAGTCGCCAAGTTTGAGAAACACTGCACTGACCTCTTCATCAGGGTGGCCTGCTTCTTTCTTCTTTAAACCACTTCTGTCCTCAACTGCACCGAAGGAAAACTTTGTCTTGTCGTTACTGAGATTCAGATAATTAAGGGTGGCTCTTAGGGGAAAGTCCTCGCTCTTCTGGATCAGTTAAGATTAGGTTTCTATCATAACACCATACTTCCTACCTTTTAGCTTCCTGATTGTGTCATTGTGACACAGAAAAATTAGATTCAGTGGTGGGTTCCTACCAGTTCGGACTGGTTCGGCTGAACCTGTAGTAGTTTGGCGGCCTGGGTCGCTGGGTCTGCCATGCTCCCAAAACTGTTTTCCCAGCGGCACTTTATGCCCTGCCATCTTGCTTTTTGCTTCTGCACATGCGCAGACCAATTTTCTGTGTATTGTGCATGAATGCGCAGCATGCATCAAGTGCGTGCGTGTGCACAAAGTGCACATGCGCGGCGCATCCCTGAGCAAACCAGCAGTAGCGGCAGTAGTAACCCACCACTGATTGGATTAGCAGGGTCTTCTTAATCTCTTACTTCTAATTTACTTACTCTCTTACCTACTTCTAAGACACGAATTCACACATCAGGAGTAGCCTCCAAATGGTCCAGTCAACCGCTTGTCATTGCTAGTGAAGACAGGTTGCCAGTTTTTGTCAGTATTTAGCTAGTGAATGGTGACGAGCCTGGTGGTTCATAAATTACATAAGGTTAACCAAAGTATTTGGGGTTTCTGTTATATAACTTAGTTTGATTATTTCGTTTTTGGAAATGTGCCCTTGCTGACCTGAACATTTCCAGCAAGACGACAGGGAAATTGTTCAAATACCATGTTTAATTTGTCACTTTTCTCAGATTTTCTCTGGAGGTATTTTGCCATCCATTCATTCAAATATAAAAGAAACCCCCGTGGTTTAAACATGCTGGATATGGGATAATAGCCAGAAAACCTTTGCACAATACTCGGGAAAGTATTTAGTGCTCTTAACAACAACAACAGGAAATCGCACTGCATCTTAAGGAAAACAGAAACAACCTGTTACAGCCAGGAAGAGAAAAAAGGATTTTGCCAAACTTATTTTTTTACAAAAGATATGTTAATTGTTAATGAAGGTGGCACTGACAGAGGCTACTGTTTCCTGTTCATGAATACAAGGAATAAAACATAATAGGGCTTGAGGGAATGGATGGGCTGTGAGACAGCCTTGAGAGAGAAAGAGGGTAATGGACTAGGCAAACAAGCATGCAAAGCTGCTTGAGAAATGATTCATAGATGGCATTGTCTAGCTGAATGCTGTTCTAGCAAAAATGAGATTTATTGTTCGGCAACATAATTACTTTGCTGCAAACAATAAGTTTTAGCGTCAGAAAAATATGAAACAGAGCTACAAGATCTGGACTGCAGGAATCCAGATAACCACTAGATGGCAACAAAGAAATCATCATGCATTCTAGCACTTTGCTGCCTTCTAGTGGGCTTTTTTAGCCTAGATCTGTCAGCTCTTGGGGTTAATCCAGAAGAAGAAGAAAAACAAAGTTATGAATGCCAATATACATTTATTACAGGTTACAGTCACAAAATATGAATATGCCTGTCTCTTCCCTGCCTTTTCATTCAAGAGAACTAGGCAGGCTCATGCCTGAGACTCTTTGCCAAATTATATTCCTGCTTTGGACTCAGATTTCCCTTATCTGATGGCCCTTCTTAGTTAAAGCTCTTCTTCCTGTTCCTTGAGGTAATTCTCACAGCCCATTACAAGATCTGATAGTACAGTCAGCTTGGTGTAGTGTTAAAAACACCAGTCTAGAAACAAAAAGACTAAGAGTTCTAATATTGACTGGAGCAATTTGGGTGACCTTGGGTAGGTCATTCTCTCAGCCTAGGAATGAAGTAAGGGCAAACCCCTTCTGAAATCTTGCCAAGAAAACTGCAGGGATTTTCCCAGGCAGTTGCCAGGAATCAACATAGATTCAAAAGCGGAAAAAAGAAGAAACAATAGTCATACTGTAAGCTATTCTATAACTTGGGGGATGGGAGAGGAGACATTCTTTAGATGTGTTTTAAAAGAAAATAAAAATAAACAAGATGAAAGTGCATGAAAGTGACTGAGACGTTCAGATGGTTTATGGACCATTCAAAATAAATTGTGGGAGTCAGACAGATTAAGTCAATCATTTAAAAAGAAAAAAAAACCTACTTCAGATTTAGTTGACCAATTTCAAATTCCAGTCACATAAGTTTTAAAAGAAAAAAAAGTAAAACTAAATAAAATAATTGTCATATACAGTATCTGATGCCATATAACCATCATCACACTTTTATTCATTCTCATGTGCTCTTGTAGCTGGAGATGTTCACCCCTGCAACTTTGCGGTGGTTTTTCAGATTAGCCTGGAGATGTGAAGGCATGTGTTTAGGCAGAGATCAAAGGGGATAGCTTTCCCAATCACTTGATGGAGATGCCTCTGATGGAATTGTGTCCAATGGATTTGAACAGAGCATAATGCTTCTCTAAAATTTCACAAACTGCAATGATTGTCCTACCATCACTTCCTGTCAATGTATCCTTGATTTATTATTAATTTGATACAGTAAATACTGGTAATATACACATTATTCCAATAGTAAACTACTGCTATTGAGATCTCTGCCTGTAGATAATTCATAGACTTGTTTATTAATTAAGTTGATTTTAGGTTTCAGTTTTATGGGCTTTGTTGTAGAAAGAGAATTTGGAAATTTTCCTGTGGGTTGGATTTTCTTGATTTTTAGAACTGCTTTATTTTACTGTTACAAAACATAAAAATGTTGTTGTAAATATGAATTGATATCTTCAAGCTCTTGTAAATATGAATTGATATCTTCTCTTTCCATAACTTTTTTTTTCTAATTCTCTGTCCAATAGAAGCATGGAGAAAATTTATATATTATAGGGTAACAATATGATACTAAGGGCCAGAATATACAATAATACAATACAATACAATAGTAGAGTTGGAAGGGACCTTGGAGGTCTTCTAGTCCAACCCCCTGCCTAGGCAGGAAACCCTATACCGTTTCAGACAGATGGTTATCCAGCATCTTCTTAAAGACTTCCAGTGTTGGGGCATTCAACACTGGAAGTCTTTAAGAAGATGTTGGATAGCCATCTGTAGGGGCTGGCATGAACCATTTCTTTCACTCTGCATTTTATCAGCAAGCAAACATATTTCACAGAATATACCATATTTTTCGCCCTATAAGACGCTCCGGAATATAAGACGCACCCAATTTTAAAGGAGGAAAATCTAGAAAAAAAAGATTTTTGGTCTCAATTGTGGTCATAAGTTTTCTTTCTTTGTTTGTTTCTTTCATCTCTCTCTCCCACTTTCTTTTTTTTCTTTTCTTTTTTTCATTTTTTCTGCCTTTCTTTCTCTTTCTCTCTCTTTCTGTTTCTCTGTGTTTCTGTCTGTCTGTGTGTGTGTGTGTGTGTGTAGCTCTTTGTCTCTCTCTCCCTCCCCCCCTCTCTGTCTCTCTCTGTCATTCTTTCTGTGTGTCTGTCTGTCTGTCTCTGTATCTCTGTCTCTCTCTCTCTCCTCCCTCCTCCATCTGTCACTCTGTATGTGTGTGTGTGTCTGTCTCTCCCTCTCCCTCCCTCCCTTCCTCTCTCTCTCTCTGTTTCTCTCTCCTCCTTTCCTCTCTGTCTGTCACTCTGTGTGCATATGTGTGTGTGTGTCTGTCTGTCTGTCTGTCTGTCACTCACTCAATCACTCACTCTGTGTGCGTGTGTGTCTCTCTCTGTGTGTGTGTCTCTGTCTGTCTGTCCCTCTCTCCGTCCCAACTGGAGAACAAACTTTTCTGTCCCCTTACCAGCCCATCCGGGAAGATGAGGAACGCGAGGGGGATCCCTCCCCCCCCCCGCGGATGGGCTCCGAACCAGCGGAGCCTCGTCTTTCTTTTTAAGCAGGCAGCTATCAGAGAGAAGAAGGCAGCGCGGCTTGTGCAGCAGCCAAAGATCGCCTGCTTAAAGATCGCCTGCTTAAAGATCGCCTGCTTAAAAAGAAGGACGAGGCTCCGCTAGTTCGGAGCCCAACCGCGGGGGGGGAGGGATCCCCCTCGTGTTCTTCATCTTCCCGGATGGGCTGGTAATGGGACAGAAAAGGTTGTTCTCCAGTTGGGATGGAGAGAGGGACAGACAGACAGAGACACACAGAGAGAGAGAGAGAGAGACACACACAGAGTGAGTGATTGAGTGAGTGACAGACAGACAGACAGACACACACACACATATACACACAGAGTGACAGACAGAGAGGAAGGGAAGAGAGAGAAACACAGAGAGAGGGGGGGAGGGAGGGAGGGAGGGAGAGTGAGAGACAGACAGACACACAAGCAAGGCAGCCCCCCCCCCCGCAGAAGAAGGAACAGGAGAGGAGTTCGCGCCAAACGCCTCTGCAGACGATCTTGAAAACCTGCGAGGTTGCTTTCGGAGGGGAAAGACGGGCAGCTGTGCAAAGGCTTGTTTTAAAGCTGCAAGCTCCAAGGCTGCAGGTGCCCAGGGAGGGCGGCAGGGGCAAATGCTGCCGCCTGCCCCCTCCCAAAGCAACATCGCAGGTTTTCAAGATAGTTCGGACAGGTGTTTTTAAAAAAGAAAACCCTGAAAAAGCCGCAAGATCTGGAGAGAGATCCGGCCAGCCCGAGAAGACATTTCTGAGAAGAGATCTCACCATTTTTTGCATCGGGGCATGCTGCAAGGGGGGTGGAGTGAAGACCTTTTTCAGCTGGTGCAAAGGACTTCCCCGGACTTGCTTTAGTGAGTACGGGCCCGCACCTCCACTACCACCAATCCGGAAAAGGTCTTTGCTCCCTCTCTCTTGCAGCAAGCCCCAATGCAAAAAAACGCCAAGGACTTGCGAGTGAGTGACAGGGGCGGGGCTTCTGGGTTCATTGACCAACCAGCAGAAACCCACCACTGCCCATGTGGCTACATTCGGCCTATAAGACGCACCCAGATTTTCACCCTCTTTTTTGGAGTAAAAAAGTGCATCTTATAGGGCAAAAAATACGGTATTTAATACGACTGGTAAAATGAAATTTACAGAACTTTTACTATATTGGTTTTTTGTTCATTTAAAAGAATAAAAACCCAGTTTTGTCCCAGTTTTGTAATGTTCAGACAGTTTTTTTCCTCCAGTCCGAAAGCTTCTAGTTTCAATGGATTATAGGTCCAGGATCCCTAGAGAGTATGTTATAAGATGACGGAATTGCAATCCAATGGATCTGAAGGAACCAAGTGAAAGCTAAGGATGATTTCAGTTTGTGCTGAAATCTTTGATTCAAATTCAAAAACTGACCTTGAGCCAAGCTTTCTTCATTGTTTTCCCTCTGTTCAGATGATCACGCTTATTCATGATTAAGTAAAATAGGCTTAATTAAACCAACACACATTTTTTAAGGGTTACTAGTATATGGAACAACAACTCCCATTATCAACTTGTAAAGCGTTTCCATGACTATTATCAAGTTGACATGAAAAAGGGAGGGAGAAGTCCATGCAAACCTTCAACCAGAGTCGGATCTCAGATTTCTATAGCAGGTGTGTGAGGCATGAAAGTTCACAGCCTGCTACAGCTCCTTGCTGGTGGATATGATTTATGACACAGACTGAGGGTGGGGGAGACACAGGGGTAAAGTTCAGAGACCATTAACCGGAAATCAGTTTTGGCTCCGCAAAAGAACATGCCATAATGTTGCTCCTAATAAATGACTGAATTTTTTTTGAATTTTGTCTCAAGGCTCGTAAATTAATTAGGGCATCCTTTGGAAACTTCACAGAGAGCCATTCAAAGTAGTGAGCAGCATGGACTTTGTCCCAATGCCTGAGTATCCAAAGGATCCCACCTCCTCAGTCAGCTTGACTGATTGGATGTCGATGCTGAAAGCAACCTGGGAAAATGTCAAAAAAGTGTTGGCTAAAGAGGCACAAACCTATAAGAAACAGGCAGATAAACACCAGGCTCTGCAATGGCCATTCTGGGTGGGAGAGAAGGTTTACCTCTACACAAAATATTTGAGATTAAAACTCCCTAGCAAGAAACTGGGGCCAAAGTTTATGGGACTATTCCCTATAGTAAATATCATCAACCCAGTCACAGTGCAATTGAAACTGCCTCGACTTCTGGGGAAGGTACACCCAGCGTTCCATAGTAGTCTCTTAAAACCCGTGATTGGATCCATGCTGAGACCACTACCCCAGGAGCCCCCGAGCCCTGTGGTCATAGGGGGCCATACCCATTATGAGGTTCAACGAGTCCTTGATTCAAGGTGGCACAGGAGACAACTTCAATACTTAAGGGCTACCCTTATCAGAGGCTACCCCTTATCAGAGGCATCTTGGGTAAAAAATAGAAAGGCTGATCACCTTATAACGAAATTCCATGCAGAAAATCCAGGCAAGCCTGGGGGAGGGACGCATCCCTAAATTATATACCTGTACTCAAATTGTTTTTGTTTCATGCAGGTCACTTTCGGGAAGTGAGGGGAGCCGAATGACAACTTATAAAACGTTTTCATGACTATTATCAAGTTGACATGAAAAAGGGAGGGAGAATTCCATGCAAACCTTCAACCAGAGTTGGATCTCAGATTTCTATAGCAGGCTTGTGAGGCGTGAAAGTTCACAGCCTGCTGCAGCACCTTGTTGGTGGATATAATTTATGACACAGACATAGGGGAGGGGAGACACAGGAGTAAAGTTCTAGATATCAGTTTTGGCTCCGCAGAAGAACATGCCAAAATGTTGCTCCTAATAAATGACTGGATTTCTTTTGAACTTTGCCTTGAGGCTCGTAAATTAATTAGGGCATCTTTTGGAAACTTCACACCCATTTTGTGGTTTAACTAATTTCATGCATTTTTGGTATTCCTTGAGTTGACCTACATATATAGAGAGAGTTGTTGTGTAGATACTACAAGAAAGATAACATGAACATTATCATAATCCATCCTTCCTCCCTCCCTCCCTCCCTCCCATTTTCTTTTCTTTGCTTATTTTTTAAGGAGAAGGGAAGAACAAGAAATAATAAATTTTACAATTGATGACACCTGTGGAAACCCTGTCTGAGCTCCATAAAAAAGCAGGATTGATTTGGATGAGAGACAATCATAGAATTCTAGGATGGTTAGCTTAATTGAGAATTTGAAAATTCAGACAAAATTTGGGTTAAAATTCCCTGAAAATGAAAACCTTTCAGTAATGTTTCTAATAAACTGTTTTTCAGTCCATGAAATGAATGCAAACAAAAGCCATCTTTTTAATGATAAAATAATACAAATTAAAACTGGGTAAAATTAATGTATATAATACAAATCTCTGAATAGTCTATATCTGTGATGGCAAACTTAGGGCACACGTGCCGGAAGTGGTATGTAGAGCCATCTTTCTGGGCACGCTAGCCATTGCCCATTGCTGTTCTGGGTTCTGGTGTATGCATGTGCACTGGATAGCTGGTTTTCACACATGCATGTGCGCCAGAAACCAAAGGACCAGGTGGCCGTTGCACATGTGCATGCCAGAAACTGGAATTTCAGCTTCCCAGTGCGTGCATATATGCTATGGAGCTAGTCTTCTGATTTCTGGTGCTCCCACACATGCACATCAGGGAGCTGCTCTTCCAGTTTCCAGCGCTCCCACGCTCCCACTCCTGTTTCGGCACTCAATGCCAAAAAGATTCACCAACACTGGTCTATATAAATGATATAGATGCCTTGTCACAAATATCAACTTCATAGACTAGCAAAGTCAAGCTTGCTTTATGGTGGCTTCCTGTTGTTCCCACCAAGATGTTTTATTCCTATCAAAGAAGATTCTTTGACTTCAAAGCAAAATAAACTACATCATCTTTATTAGCTCACTCTTTTGTGTGTAAAGCCCTTTTAATCCAGGCCTGAAATTTTGTCTTGGAATGTTCATGTCATCAAATGGAAAGAATTATCATGGCAGTGAGGTACTTAAAAAGCCTCCTCAAATTAATCACAGAGCCATGCTTGGCTCCATCAAAGATAAAGCCATATGTTGTTCTCGTACCGTATTTAACCTGATCAGCTTTTAGTATCCAATAGAGAGAAGATAAAAATAGGGAAAAAAAGAAGATTAATAGTGCCATACTTTACACCTACATATATGTTTACATAACACAGATGTATTTGTAAATCTCTTTGCAAATTAGAAGTCAGTAAATTGCTGAAAACCCAGAAGGTAAATTATGACAAATTATGTTGCTTTCCAGTTGATCGTTATTATATTCCAGAACTAAATTGGTGTCTGTTGATCTCTAGGTATCTCAGAAAGTAACTATATAAGACCGCCATAAGAAAACAAACTATCCTTAAGGCACAATATATTAAAGACTATTAAAATGAGGAATGGAACTCATGTTTTATCACTAACATATCTAACTATTTTTTCTCCACCCAGCCATTGAATATATATTTAAAGATAGACAATTCTTATGAGCTTGTTTAAGGTTATATTGAAGATGAGAACTAAGGAGCTTGCCTTCCTCTGGGAACGGATCAGTATTGGGATTCAATTTTTTTTAACTACTGGTTCTGTGGGTGTGGCTTGGTGGGTGTGTTATAATAATAATAATAATAATAATAATAATAATAATAATAATAATAATAATAATAATAATAATAATAATAATAATAATAATAATAATAATAATAATAATAATAAATATTTATTTCTTAGCCGCACCCTCTCCCGAAGGACTCGGGGCGGCGTACAACAAAACATAGGGAATAAATATATCGACATACATATAACAAAACATATACCAAGACATATACACGACATATACAAGGAGGAGGTGAAGTGATAGATAAAAACAAGTAAAAACACAATGTTTAAAAACCCCTAAATAAATTGAATGCAATTAAAATACCCCAAATAAAAAAACCCGTCAGGAACGATATAGTTGGATCAAAGTTGAGCCAGGCCAGCAACTTGAAAAAGGTGGGTCTTGAGCTTTACACGAAAGGAGCGGAGGTCAGAGGTATTCCAAATATCCGGAGGGAGGTCATTCCACAGGGCTGGGCCCGCCACAGAGAAGGCTCTACTCCTAGGTGCCGCGCCTCGACACTGTCTGGTGGACGGCACCTGGAGGAGGCCCTCTCTGTGCGAGCGGATTGGTCGCAGGGATGTATGGGGCAGAATACGATCCCGCAAGTAACTAGGTCCTGAGCCATGGAGCGCTTTAAAGATTGTTATCAAAACCTTGAAACGCACCCGATAGACCACAGGAAGCCAGTGCAGCTCGCGCAGGAACGGTGTCACATGGGAGTACCTAGTACTCCCCATAATTACCCGCGCGGCTGCGTTCTGGACCAACTGTAGCCTCCGGGTGCATTTCAAGGGAAGCCCCATGTAGAGAGCGTTACAGTAGTCCAAGCGAGACGTCACCAGCGCATGAGTGACTGTGCGTAAGGCGTCCCGGTCCAGTAGGGGGCGCAATTGGCGCACCAGGCGAACCTGGTGGAACGCCCCCCTTGCCACGGCTGTCACATGGTCATCCATGGACAGCCGGGCATCCAGGAGGACGCCCAAATTGCGCGCCCGCTCCACGGGGGCAAGTTGAATGCCCCCGATGGCCAATGATGGAATTAATTGGCTGAACCGGGGAGCCGGTACCCACAGCCACTCCGTCTTGGAGGGGTTGAGTTTGAGTCGGTTGTCATCCATCCAGATCCGTACGGCTTCCACACACCGGGACATCACTTCGATGGCCTCGTTGGGGTGGTTCGGTTGTGGCTTGATGGGCATGGCTTGGTGGGTGTGGCTTGGTGGGTGTGGCAGGGGAAGGATACTGTAAAATCTCCATTCCCTCCCCATTCCTGGGGAAAGGATACTACGAACTCCCCATTCCCTCCCAATCAGCTGGGACTCAGGAGGCAGAGAATAGATGGGGGTCGGCCCAGCCAGAGGTGGTATTTACCATTCTCCGAACTACTCAGAATTTCCACTACCAGTTCTCCAGAACTGGTCAGAACCTGCTGAATACCACCTCCGGAACGGATGATGATAACAATGAGAATAACCACACAACACATAACCCAATGCTCTGCTAAGACACAGTGGAGGCAGGGCAAAGGGAGCGGCCATGAATATAAGATCCCTCCCATCATCTTGTTAGTCCAAGTCAAAAAGATGGCCCTTGGAACATGTGCCATTGGCTCTGTAGAGACAAAGATGCGAATGAACAGCACTTGTTGGAAAAATGAGACTCAATATCTGTCATGAAAATTCTTGCTGGGTTTCCTTGAAAACTATCACCCATTTCTCAGTTTGGTGTTGATAAAGAGGTCCTGTGTTGCGTCAGGGGAGCCTCATCACGGTTCCGATACATCACGGGTGTCAAACTCATGCTGCCATGTTGCCGTCACATTACATTTTCCCCCTTCATGGAGCTGGAGTGGGTGTGGCCTGCATGTGACGCATCTGGCCCGCGGGCCACCAGCTTGACACCCCTGCGACAGTATTAAGGTGGGGTATTAAGTATAAGAAGAAAAATGCTGATATCCAACAGCTGAAATGAAGATGAGCGTTTGAGACTGGTCCTAAGCCAGGATGCCTCAGCAGACTCTAGAGGCTGACCCTCCAGTGTTCAACACTCAAGATCTTGGTTGGCTCTCCAAAGGGGACCAATTTTAAATTGCAAATGAACTCAGATTAATTAACTCAAAAACTCTGGTTTTAACAGCCTATATATTCAGATTTGAACAATATTTTTTTTTAAAAAAATAGCATTTAGGGATAATGAGAAATAAGCCAGATCACTGCTAGTGATTTGAGAAAAAAAAATCTATATGATTCTTTTCTGATCCATCTGTATAAGGAACACAAGAGTAAGGGCAATTTAAAGAAATGCAGATCTAATTTTTAAAAGCCATTAGGTTTAAAATGATTAGGAAGCTAGGAATGGGTTCTTGATATTAATTCAAACAGTATTGTAGTTCAAGAACAGAAGCATGATTTTACTTGTCCACATTCCTTGCAACAATACACTCACTGTAATTTGAGCATGAAAGAAACAGTTTGGTCTAGAGATTAAGGCAACAGGTTAGAAAGAGGAGACCATGAGTTCTTGTTCCACCTTAGGCTTGAAAGTTGGCTAGGTGACTCTAGGCCACTCCCTCTTTCATCCCAACTCACCTCATAGGATTGTTGTTATGAGGAAAATAGGAGGTAGGAGTATAAGATATGTTCACAACTTTGAGTTATTTATAAAAATAATAAAAGGGGGATATAAATAAATACATAAAATGCTAGGTAGAAGGATAGCTTACTACCTTCACCAAATTCTGGATTTATACAGGTGTCCAGATATACAGCATTGATCAATTTCCCCAGACTTTTGCCAGAGATGTCAGCCTAAATGCCATTTTAAGGCTATTAAAATTAGATTAATTAAACTGGAAGAGATTTTGAGAATCGACTAGTGAAGCCAGATTCTGGATGTAGCATTAATATTACTGGATCTATCTCTCTATAACAGATGCACAGAGAACTGTCACTGTACTTGGTGCATATACAGAAACTAATAGATGACTATAGCATCAAGTCATTCTCAGAGCATGGATTATTGCAATAAATTGATCTTCAAAATAAATGACACAAGGATTTCTATCTGTCTCTGGTTTATAGTTTGGGTAATTGGCATTAAAGTCCAAAAGGTGATTTTGAGAAGAGAAAATTCCATATTACAATTAGGAGATCCCGTCCCAAGATCTCAAGTCATATCCCGAGGTAGCTTGTAGAATAAAGCCAAATTATACCTTATGCTTAAGAATACCTGTGTGTTAGAATATTTATAACTGGGAAAGACATGGTAACAAGGTCAGCCAAGGAATAGGCATAACAACTAAGTCAGCCAATGGGAGCTTAAACAGATCTGAGTCTGTGCTGAGAATTGAAACTGAAACTACTGTCTGCTCTAAACTCTGATATGAATAACTGTTCTCTCCTGCTTGTGTTCTGCTTGTAACTTCTACCACATTGAAAGAATCTACTATTGGTATTGTACATTTATTCATCTGTTATTATGTATATAAAGAAGTTAATGAATCCAGCTGAATCAGTTATCTGTGTGTGCTTTCTGGATTTGATTTTTCTGCAACAAACTCTGACACTGTGAAATGTTCCTTAGACTACCCAACTCTGAACGCATCCTTTCCTAGAAGATAAATACTCCTAATCCAAAGTTAATGTTTAATTTGTGTTGATAGCATTCTTAGTTAAGCCTAATGCAGGTTTTAATCCATTATGGAGGCCTCCTATGGTACTGTTTGAACTTCAGTAAAAGAAATGCACACACCTGTCATGGAAACTCATTCAGAAGTAGTAGCTGATTAGTGAAAGGATAATTAAACTGTCTAACTATTGGCTAAAGTCAGCTATGTGTCACCAGTACTCCACCACTTTCTTTTCTGCTCTGGTCACAATGACCATATAATATTCAAGAAGAAGTAAATCTACTTGCAGTCACTGGAGCTCCTCCCATTATTTGAAACTCTGTGTTTCTTCAAAACACAATTGTTAGTCATGATGTCTATTGAGTTCTTAATAGGAATAGGAGGCATGCGCCTTGCTTGTTTTGGACAGCCAAAAGTAGTACAGTCATAAACTGAATTTACTGTCATGCTTAAAAAAAAATAAAAAATTGGTAGTTTCTTGGAAAGAGGCACACATTTGAACTATCATTCCTTTAGTCTTGCACATTGTCTGGTCCACACCAATCCCTTAAAAAAAGCAGGGATTAAGTTCCCTATTTCTTATATTCTTCTTGGAAAGTTTCTTACACTCTAGTACACTCATTCACTCTAGTTCACTAGCAACAAGCCCAGTCTGAATCTCTTCTAGACCATTTGACAGAACCTATGGGAAAATATTTTTCTCTGCTTATCTATTAACACTTCTCTTAGCCGTGTTCCAGAGGAGAAGCCAATAGTATCACAATTATGTAGCGCATGGAAGCCATGCACTGTCCCATATATGCGTAATAAAAGCCATCTAGGAAATTAATATCAGGAGGACAGGCTGGAACAAGCATTGTGTGTTCCATGTATAAGACACCATAATATACGAATAGGATACCATACCTTATATCCGTGGTTCTCAACCTTCCCAATGCCGCGACTCTTTAATACAGTCCCACATGTTGTGATGACCCCCAACCATAAAATTGGTGTCTTGGTTCCTAAGACCATTGAAAATATGTGAAAGGGTCGTTTGACCCACATGTTGAGAACCACTGCCTTATATGTATAACTAATTAACAACAGCAAAAAAAAATACTTCAGCAATGATGGCACCTCCATGACAATATTGTAACAATTCCTTGCCACTAAATATTTAAAATAAAAAAAAAATATAAGTAATTTATCTTAATGTACATGGGCTTTTGCATCAAGTAGGCAACATTAATAGAACTAAAGGTAGTCATAATAACCAATAAAAAAATAATTTGTAGCCTCCTGCTTGAGCTGGGGGTTGGACTACGAGAGCTCCAAGGTCCCTTTCAACTCTGCTATTATGTTACTGAACTAACTGCTTTGATGTAACTAGAAGACACCAGGGAGAAAGCCTTGAATTGGGTGGAGAAATCTTGCTACTACCAGAGCAAATGTAGGTCTTCTAGCTCTCAGTCCTCGTTTTCAACTCTTCAGGTTTGCCCTTTCCAAGTTGGAGCTGATTCATCCCTTTGCCTTTTAATTTATTTATTTTTATTTCTTTTTTATTTTTTGCTGCTATGCCTTGAGCCAACATGCTATTTCCATCCTTGCCAAATGCCGGGTATTTCCCTAAATCCCTGGCCAGGCTCCAAGTTAAAATGACTATAAACTAAAACAAAAATCAATCACCCAATGAATGAAATGAAAAGTAATTTCTTTCCAGTAAATCAAGCTACTTTGAAAATCTTCTTTTATTGGCTTCCGGAATTTCGCATAGCAGGTCAACAATATTTCCCCTGGTTTGGTGCATCTTAAGCTCTTTTGCTTTCTGGAGTGAACCAAAGCAGCAAGGAAAAGGGAAACGTGCATGTCCTGAAGCTTGTTTGTCCCCAACAGGTGAACTCTAAAAAAATTTGGGAGAAAAAAAATATAGGGATACAACAGCAGCTGTTGGAGGAAGTGACTGGGTGTATTTTCCATGGACATCTGTTTCATTTGCTCAAGAGCTTTTATAAGAGCTACAACTTATATTTTGAGGCCTGAGCTATTATTAACGCTCTCAATTTAGAGAGTGCATAGCCCAGCACAGCAACAGCTTCTTTTTCTGTCCCTAGATTCCCCCCAAACACCAAACACTGAGCTACTAAAAAAGTACCCTGGAAGATTAATATAGATGAGGGGATTAGCAAAGCAAAGGTGAGACTGGTCTTGAATGCTCCATTAACCTTCTTTGCTAAGAGCTCATTCTGAAGATGGGTGCATATCCATCCATTGGCACAGTTCCTTCCTATTTCATACAACATAACTGTTGGGAGTATACTCCTAGTGTTGGGTAGGCAACATATATCTATATACAATAACAAATGGTCGTTGTTGCTTTAAATGGGTGAATGTACTTATCAGCTGTAATTAACTTTACAATAAGAGGGAGTCAGGAAAGCTCACTCACTCTCTCTCTCTGCTTGTCCTATGTTCGATAACTACTTGCTCGCTTGATGACTGGAACGTGAACTGCGACTGTAAGCAATTGTTTGTTCTTTGAATTGTGTTTGGACATATATCTACTATCACTGCTTGTGAAGCAATTATTAGTAGTAAAGCTACTTGTTTTTTACTAGCAGTGTCTGAAACTCTATTTGTGTGTTTTTTCTACTAGCAACGTTCTTTCTCTCTAGCTGTACATTCCGCTGCGCTATTTTCTGTCTCCCAACGGAGATACCCCTAACAATAACCTTTATAGGCTCGCTATTCTTACAGTGCAAACGCCTGCAAGGCAACTCACAACAGCCACTTGAGTGGAAGGTTGCCCGTGATGCCCCTAAATCTGGGTGTGACTTCTAAAAGATCCCACAAATTGCTAAGAAATTGTAACTTTTCATGGGGAGATAATGAAACGCAAGACTGGAGAATAATCAGGTTAATTAACATTGTGTGTGGGTGTCTGTGTGTCATTTAACAGTCATTTTGATTTGATTCATTACTTTTGTAATGTGCCCATGAAGAAAAAGTTGGCCAGAGTGTGGGCATCTCTGGGTGACTGGGACTTGCTCCCCAACTTAGAGTATTTTGAACTGTAGTCTTAATCACCCAGGAAAAAGATCTTGATGTGTTAATACAGTAGAAAGTGCACTAAAAAGTTTATTTCACTGATGTTGAGATATTATTATGGAAGGCAAATTCAACTTTGGGAATTATTCTGGCAGGAATAAGAAAGAACACAGCAAGCATTATTATGCTATAATGATGATTTAGACCCAAATCATTGCCATCCTAACTCACTCACTCACTCCAGTAAGTTTCAAAGAGGCTTGATACGAGTTTGACTTAAAATGAAGTCAATGGAAATGTCCACCTATAGAGCTGCTCTAAGTACGCTGATTACTCCCCCTCCAAAAAAGAGTTTAGTTCTCCCCTTAATAATTTGATTTTTAAAATGATCTTCTAAAAGTCATTAAAACAGATATGGGTTTTTTTCTGACTAATTTTATTCAGTGGTGAAGGAATCATCTTAAATTCAGGTCTGTCTTCTTTGTGGACAAATACGATAATAAAAATTTGGTTATTAGGGATGTAGCAGTGGTAGGGCATTACCCCTGAAGATTGCCACAGAAAATCTTAGCAGATATGTTAGGCCTCAGCTGAACTCACAGTAAAGTGATGTCATCTGACATCTGTTATTTGAAAACTGAAATTATGCATTGGCTAGATCATCTTGTTATACCACAGAAAACTGAAATGGTACCCATACACGTGCCATGTATCAAAACAACTGAAGATTGTTTTAATTTTTATAAATCTGTATAGGGGTTAAGGTTTAATTTGATTTTAATGGTATTTATTCTTATTTGTATGGTTTTTTAATTTGGTGCCTGTACACCACCCCGAGTCCCTTTGGGGAGAGGGGGCGGTCTAGAAATCAAATAAATTGAATTGAAGATTATATAAAGGTTAGCATGCAAAACTCCTATCCTTCACTATAATTTTATATGATTTTATAAATTTAATAAACTAAACTAACTAAACTAAACTAAGCATCATCTGGTTTCTGATCCATCTTTGTAAAGGCTTAGGGAACCTCCTGTAAGCTTGAAGGCCAATCATCTAGATGCTGAAGATGGAGGAAACCTTCCCCCCCCCCCCAACCTAATTTTCAAGGCTGGTAAAAGGTTTTCCTTTAAGATCATCATCCAGAGACAAATCCTATTTTATTAATAGTTTCCTTCCCCCCCTTGCTATCCAGAATTCAGAAATATGGGCTAGCTTATGAAGTTTCACTGATATATACATACATGATTAAGCAAGTCATTCTTGTAGTACGCTTTCATTAAATGTGGATCTTTTGTAATTGCCTGGAAATAGAAGGTGTATGAGTTTATTTTCACATTTCACATTTATATTTTAGGTATCTAAGAGAGACGACCTATCCCAGATTGATTCTGACCACTCAGCATTTGCTAAATGTCCCCATCTACTAGGAGATGTGACTGATTGTGGATAACAGTTCATGGAAGCTTTCCTCCTATGCAACAGTTCCCCCCACCCCAAGTTAGAGATTGCACCCACCTTCATGGTCTTCCAAAAAAGGTCAACATCTGGCTTTTCTAGGAGACCTTTTGAAGCTGATGGTGGAGTTGTTAATCCTAATGTTAATTTTATGCCACTTTTAATGTATTATTATAGTTATAGTATGTAGATATTTTATATATTATTCATATCTAGAAATCTAGAAATCTAGTAATTGGATTCAGAAGAGGGGGGAGGGAAGGAAGGAGAAAGAAAGAGAGAGAGAGGGAGAGAGAGAGAAAGAAAGAAAGAAAGAAAGAAAGAAAGAAAGAGAAAGAAAAGAAAAGAAAAAAAGAAAGAGAGGGAGAGAAAGAAAGAGATGAGAGAAAGAAAGAAAAAAGAGAAAAAGAAAGAAAAGAAAGAGAAAAAGAGAAAGAAAGAAAGAAAAGAAAGGGAGAGGGAGAGAAAAAGAGAGAGAAAGAAAGAAAGAAAGAAAGAAAGAAAGAAAGAAAGAAAGAAAGAAAGAAAAGAAAGTGAAAAAAAGAAAGGAGAGGGAGAGAAAGAGAAAGAAAGAGAGGGAGAGAAGGAAAGAAAAAGGAGAAAGAGAAGGAAAAGAAAGGAAGAGAAAAAGAGAAAGAAAAAGAAAGGGAGAGGGAGAGAAAAAGAAAGAAAAGAGAGAGAGAAGAAAGAAAGAAAGAAAGAAAGAAAGAAAGAAAGAAAGAAAGAAAGAAAGAAAGAGAAAAGAAAAGAGAAAAATATTTCCTCTACAGTTTAGGAAGGTTCTCTTCCTCCTTCTAATTTTTTATTGTCTGGACATGTTTGTGATATCCCTGGGAGAAAGGATGATTGACCTGTCGCCTGAGAGTATGAATGATTAGGAATTTGTTCCATAGCCAACATTCTAGCCAATTTTAACATTATGTCTAACTGTTATTCATACGTTCTCCCTTTAATCAATTTGTTTCTTTACATATATATTTCTTCCAAAATGTAAATCATTTACATGATTTAAGTTGTCTCCTACTTGTATTCCGTCACTAAGAGAAAAACTTTGCATTTATTCCTACACTGAATATGACAAGCATCTGTTCATTATTGTATACTTATGCCTCTGGCTTTGGCAAACCAACATGTGACATACAGAACATTTCTTATCAAACACACAGGCATTTCTGAGTGAGCACAGATTCTGCTATTGTAGCAGATGGTCACTTTCAAAGAAGAGTGATTCTTGATCCATCAGTTGTATATCTGTTTAAACTGGGAGCCAATATTTGGGCTGTCTATTTACCAAAGTAGTATATGACAGCTTCTGGGATAACTCAATCCGGATATATTCTGCAATATGGGGCCCAGCCACATAAGACAATTGCTCAATTACTCTAGCATGAGGAATATATATATACACACAGAGAGAGAGTAATAGTATAATTGTGCAAGCAATCAACAGTTAACTTTCTGATTAACAATCTTGCTAATTATTCCTTCTGGCTTTTGACCCTTCCCCAACCTGCATATCTCTGCAGCACTTTATGTATGTTGGTGTATGTATATATGTGTATAAAATTTCAAAGTCGAACATCAAAATACAAAGTAACATAAAAGAAAAAGGGAAGTAACAAACAAATTAAAAGTAGCAAAAATATATCAAACAAATATATAGCAAAAGTGTCATCTGACATATCTATGTAGTACTGATGGTTCAGTGGTTAAAGATGCTGAGCTTGTCAATTGGAAAGCTGACATCCTGGGTTTGAGACCCAAGCACTGCATGAGGGGTTGAGCTCCTGTTCTTGCCCCAGCTCCTTCCCCCTGCCCAGCAATTTGAAAGGATGCAAATGCAAGTAGTTAAATAAGTACCATTTTGGTGCGAAGGGAACAGCGTTCCATGCGCCTTGGCATATAATCATGCTAGCCACAGGACCATGGAAGTGTCTTTGCACAACACGGGCTCCCTCGGCTAGGACATGGAGATGAGTACCACTCCCTAGAATTAGTCTTGATTGGACAGGGAAAGCCTTTATCTTTAATAACAACACAACAACCTCTTAAGTGTAAACAAATAATACCAATCTTTAAAATAACTTAAATACTAATGAATATTCTAAAAAACTGCTTCTTCAGCCTCTTTCCAGAGGTGGCATTTGTTGTGTTGCTGTCTTCTCAATTCATGCCTTTGTCCTTAAGGCTTGGTCTTGTGAAGCCGGAATTAGCCTCTTTCTTCAGCTTTCCTGCTCTTAGTAATTGCCAGTAATTGTTATCTGCTTTCCATGGGGGTTTCTTTTCGTTTTCTTTCTTTTTCTTTTATTTTTTTGTACTCAAAACTTTGTACCCATGTAATATTTGGCCTTGCCATGTCTTTTTTATATTGTGTGTTTGGTCCTTTTTGTAAACAAGTTTGTTCTCTCTAGTATTCAGTGAGACTTCCTGGTACATTAGCTTCAGTGCATCTTCTTCACTACCCTTCAGATATTCTTCCAATGTCCTTTTTTCTTGTTCGGCTTGCAACATCCGACACCCACCTATTTTCCTTTGTAAGTAGAGTCTGTCAACCTTGCTTTGTGGATGAAGGACATGATTCATTGTTATTATTTTTCTGGTCTTCCTATCCAGGACTTTCAGTTCTTCTTGAGTCCCTGTAAAGCACTATGGGACAGTAGCTAAGTCTAAATGCTATTGCCATTGCCTTCGGTATGAGCTTGAAGGGTGCCTAGGTTATTATTATTGTCAGAAGCTTAATGTCAATGAAATCGAATGAGAAAGATAAATTTTCTGATGTCATATGAGACACTTTCCTATGTTTGTGATGAAAGCAATATAAATTAAATGTAATGTTACCTCCAACATGTCTAAAAGGAAAGAAATTGAATAAGTAGGTTATTCATGGAATGAAATCAGGACTAACTTCTCCTTGGTTCCAAAAACCCACCCCCTCTTATTAAGGTGGATCTTATGAAATGAAATAAAACATTAATATTCAAGAGGCAATTTCATTTGGTGGGTCTTCAGTTTCTCATGTGAGAAAGCCCATCTGAGTCGTGGTAGTGCATTGGTTAGAATACAGTAGTGCAGGCTACTTCTGCTGACTGTCAGCTGCAGTTCAGCAGTTTGATTCTCACCAGGCTCAAGGTTGACTCAGCTTTCCATCCTTCCAAGGCAGGTAAAATGAGGGCGCAGATTGTTGGGGGCAATAGGCTGACTCTGTAAACTGCTTAGAGAGGGCTGTAAAGCACTGTGAAGTGGTATATAAGTCTAAGTACTATTGCTATTTCAGCTTTACCATGCACTTTCTTACACAGTTCAAAGAATGAAATGAAGTTTGAAAAGTTTTTGAAGAAGATTAAAGGGAGAAAACCTGTCATCAGCAGGTGGAGAAAGTAATTATAACTAGTGACAGTGCTACAAATAATCAACTTGGCAAGATTATAAGAGAGTTGGCTCCTTCTTTACATCATATCGGCCTTCTGCTTGCAATGGATGGATGCCTAATTCCACAGCAAATTGTCTTCATGCTGCATTCAAGTGGGTGGCAAGTTCTGTTGCCTGACAGTGTTTGCTTGATCTGCCAGCTGAGACAATAATAGGATAGTTAATGGAATAAAACCTAGTCATTCCATTAATCATCATTATCACTGTTAATCACCCAGCATGTCTTACTTAGTTTTTGTTCAAACGAATTATGAGTTACTTATGATCAAATAAATTCCAAGCAGGAAGACTCTGCTGGCAGGCAGTAGTCTTATCAACTTGATCGGAGATCATCTATACAGGTAATGAAGCTGGTAAAGTAGGAAAAAGTTATTCCAAAAATCTGTTAAATAACTATAATAATCTGGGATGAGTTTGACCCTGTGACCCCCGAGGGCATGGACAAGATTATGGGGAGACTCAGTGCTGGCATTTATGTGCTGGACCCGTGTCCCTCATGGTTAGTTTTGGCTTCCCAGGAGGTGACGCGAGGCTGGCTCCAGGCGATTACCAACGTTTCATTGAGAGAGGGGTTATTTCCCATCGCCTTGAAGGAGGCGGTGGTAAGGCCCCTCCTTAAGAAGCCCTCCCTGGACCCAGCTTCTTTAGCCAACTATCGTCCGGCCTCCAACCTTTGCTTTGTAGCGAAGGTTGTCGAGAGTGTGGTAGCACATCAGCTTCCCCAGTATCTGGATGAAGCTGTCTACCTGGATTTGTTTCAGTCGGGTTTCAGGCCCGGGTACAGCACGGAGACGGCATTGGTCGCGTTGGTCGATGATCTCTGGTCAGGGGCTGCTCCTCTGTCCTGGTCCTATTAGACCTCTCGGCGGGTTTCGATACCATCGACCATGGTATCCTTTGCAACGACTCGGGGAGTTGGGAGTGGGGGGCACCATTTTATGGTGGTTCTCCTCCTATCTGTTGGATTGGTCACAGTTCGTGTTGACTGGAGGGCAGGGATCGACCCCGAGGCGCATCACCTGTGGGGTGCCTCAGGGGTCAGTTCTCTCACCCCTCCTGTTTAACACATATATGAAACCGCTGGACGAGATCATCCATGGTTTTGGGGTACAGTATCATCAATATGCTGATGATAGCCAAGTTTTCATCTCTACCCCAAACCACCCAAACGATACCCTCAACGTGATGTCCCAATGCCTGGAGGCTGTGCGGATCTGGATGGCAAGGAACAGGCTCAAGCTCAAGCCCTCCAAAACTGAGTGGCTGTGGTTCCCGTCATTCCGATTTGTGCATCTTGTTCTATCTTTGATGATAGGGGGAGAACTTTTAGCACCTCAGAGAAGGCCCACAATCTGGGAGTCCTCCTGGATACGCGGGTTAGTTTAGAAGAACACCTAATGGCCGTGACTAGTGCGGCCTTTTACCAGGTTCGCCTGGTACGTCAGTTACGCCCCTTCCTGGATCGGGATGCTCTGTGCACAGTCACTCATGCCCTCATCCTTTCTCACCTGGACTACTGCAACTCTCTTTACATGGGGCTGCCCTTGAAGAGCACCCGAAGGCTTCAGCTGATCCAGAATGCGGCCGCACGGGTTATCATGTGGGTACCTAGGTGATCCCATGTTACACCCTTTTCAGGCGGCCTGCACTGGTTGCCAGTTGTTTTCCAGGTATGATTCAAGGTACTAATATGACCTATAAAGCGCTCCATGGCTTAGGCCCAGGGTACCTGCGAGACCATCTACTGCCACCAGTAGCCTCCCACCGTCCAGTACGATCCCACAGAGTTGGCCTCCTCAGGTCAACAGCCAAACAGTGTCGGCTAGCGAACCCCAGGGGGAGAGCCTTCTCTGTGGGAGCACCTTCCCTCTGGAATGAGCTGCCTCCGGAGCTTCGCATAATCCCCAACCTCCAGTCCTTCCGACACACCCTAAAAAGTTGGCTTTTCAAACAAGCCGAAGAAAATAAAATAAATGATTGATTTAATTGTTAGTTTTAATCTTTTTAAAATGTTATTGTTCATATTAATTGGATTTGTTTTGGGATACTCTATCTAATTTCTTTTTTAACTTTTGTAATATGTGGTTTTTTTTATGTTGTACGCTGCCCTGAGTCCTTTGGGAGAAGGGCTACATATAAATCCAATTAACAAACAACAAACACACAAACAAACAAACAAACAAACAAACAATAAATCAGGTATTTCTGGGCCTTCAAGCAAGTATCCATTGACTGAAGAGAGGTGGGACCAAAAAAAGCATCAAATTTAAACCTAGAGTGACATAAGAGGTTGTGGGGTGCGTGGGCAGAGAAAAGAACAAGAGGTCAGTTGAAATATTATCTCAAAAATGATAACTCAGCCCAGATCAGGATAAATTTGAGAAAAGGTGTTTCAAGGTACAGTGAATGAAGCAGAAAAATTCCTAGGAGAATTTCCAGGGTTCTGTATTTACCTCAGATCAAATTTAAAGATACCTTCCAAAAACTAGGCCTGGTTCTCATTTATTTGGCCTTGCCACACATGTGGGTCTTGACAAAATGGGCTAATAGACAGTGATATCATGTTTCAATGGACAAATTGGAAGAATGGGATCTGGATGCCACCATGAGCTCACAAAAGAAAGCTGAAATATAAATCCAATAAGTGAATATTAAAAAAAAGACTAATTTAGCCAAGTCATGGTCAAGATTTTCTGCAATGCCAAGTCAATTGTCTGGAGAGCCGAGATGCACAGTTAAGCCTGGAGTTTGATTTATGAAACAAAATGTCAGTTTTATCAATCTCTCCAGTCTCATGAGGCAGCCTGCCAACATAGTTTGAGATTGTCTTGAATGTTGACAATCTATTGTAGATCCTCTTCATCCCCAGGATATTAAGAAGAATGAAAAGAAAGAAAGAGGGCATTTTTGTAGCTAGAGGAGATCCTAATTGCCTAGGTTTGCTAATCATATCTTCAAAATATTTCATATTCGGAAAATAAATCCTTGGCAGGTAACATCCAATTGCCTAAATTTGCCAGTTTTCCATATTGAAAAAATTATTATAAATTGCCATAATTTATTTTCTGATGTTTGAATTGTGTTGAATTCTATGATATATATCATGTGAGCTCTTTTCAGATATGGAAAAATACACAAGTGGGAACTAAATATATTAATTCAAAATCTAAAATGAATGCATATAAGATTTTAGCATAGAGACTCTTTTTATCTGTATCCTCATCACATCCCAGTTGCAATCAAAATAGCACAGTAGTTAAGATGTTTGAGTAAGACTGGCGAGATCCAGATTTAAGTCCATCTTCCATGGTGGAGCCTCACTTTGGCTCATTCAGACCAAGAGAATGTGACTGGGGCCTGTCACTCTCAGTCCACCCTACTTCCCACGGTTGTTGTAGAGGAAAGTTGGAGGAAGGAATGCTTTATATATCAGTTTTATATTTGGAGGAAAGGAGGCTATAAATCTAATAAATGAAGTTAATAAATATCTTTCTACATGCATACACACACACACAGAGAGAGAGAGAGAGAGAGAGAGAGAGAGAGAGAGAGAGAGAGCATTACAATCATTATCAGAATTGATTTGTTGCTGTGAAATGTTGGCAAAGCAACTAACCAGCCCTTGGGAGAATTTTGTTTTTTAGGAAAAATAATAGGAAAAAATCCTTATATATATATTATTTACAATATTATACAGTAAAAGAAAAAAGGCAATTAAGGAATTGTTGGGATGTGTTTGTGTGTGTGTATGTGTGTGCGTTTGTGTGTGGAGGTATAAGGAAATGAAAATAAGTAAAAAGTACAATTAAAAAATACCATATTTTTTCAGAGTATAAGACACACACACACACCCCTAAAAGAGGGCGAAAATTTGGGTGCATCTTATACGCTGAATATAGCCCTGTCCACCCACCAGCCCCCACCCTTTGACTTCTGTCTCACAGCAATTTGCCTCCTTGCAGCAAACAGCAAACGGCTGTTTCAGTTTCAGCACAGCTTGATTAGCACAAGCAGCTGATTGTCAGTTGGATCGGCCTCCCAACCATCAGCTGTTTCAGGCTGTAGGGATTGCCATTGCCTATTGCTGCCTCCACATGTCCCATTTTCAGCCTCTGCGCACCCCATTTTCCGCCCATTCCAACCCCTGCAGCCTGAAGCAGCTGATTATCGGGAGGCCGATCCAACCGACAATTAGCTGCTAATCAGGCTGTGCTGAAATTGAAACTGAAACACGCTATTCGCTGCAAGAAGGCAAATTGCTGGGAGGCAGATTTTTTTTTCTTGTGCTAATCAGGCTAAACTGAAACTGAAACAAGCTGTTTGCTGTTTGCTGCAAGGAGGAAAATTGCTGGGAGGCAGAGGCAGATTTTTTTTCTTGTTTTCCTCCCCAAAAGCAGGGTGCATGTTATACTTTGGAGTGTCTTATACTCCAAAAAATACAGTACAATATTTTTTAAAAATAAGGAAGGAAGAAAAGAAACAGATAAGCAAAGACAGGAAAAGCTGGATAAATTAAGCAAAAATTAATCAAGAAAGAATGGATGAAGTGAAAGTGAAAAATAAACAGAAAAAAATCAATGAGAGTGATGCCACCCACACAACCACCCAAGAAAGAAAACTTGAGTAACAATTATGTTTCATTGTAGTGACAGTATATACATGCATCTCACTTTGCACTCCCACCCCCAATATTGTCACCCATCTAAAAACTGCAGTTGAATGAGAGTTTGCGAGATGGACCTCTCATTCTCTGAATCTAGTTTGTCTTTTCTTCTTACCATGTACTTTTACTTGAACAAACATTAAAACACATGTACAGCCTCCATCTCTTAGTGATATCCAGTACTTTTCACATGCTGAACTACACATCAGAAGATTCTGAATCATCATAAGCCTGAGTTCTCCAATCTGCATTTAGTGAGTTCAATTCCACCATAAATTACCCTCTTTCGCACCAACTTTGTGTTGGATAACAAATTAACTTGGAGTCAATGAAAATTCTATACATTATGCTGCAGGAAGTTAATAATGCCTATTCCAAATAGCAGGTTTTTGCAACAGTACTTCTATGTAGTGGAGTTTGGGGACTCTTTTCAAGCATTGTATCATGTCAGCTGTCTGGATTATATATATATATGCAGTCAATAGGCACATCCATAACATAGGGCAATAAGCAATGTTATGCAAAGCATAGAAAAGCAGTACAAAATACTGTTATAAACCGCAAGAAAAGGAAATATACCAGTAGTTCCTGATTTATAATTGAGCCCAAAATTTCCACTAATAAGTAAGAGAGTTGTTGAGTGAATTTCCCCCATTATACAACAATTCTTGGCACAGTTGTTAAGTGAATCACTTTAGTTGGTAAGTTAGTGACAAGGTTGTTAAGTGAATCTGGCTTCCCCATTGACTTTGTTTGTCAGTAGGTTGTAAAAGGTGATCATGTGATCCTAGAACACTGTAACCATGATAAATGCATGCCAGATAAGTTTTTAATCATGGGACCATGGGGATGCCACAAAGTTTGTAAGTGTGAAAAGCAGTCCTAAATCACTTTTTTCAGTGCCGCTGTAAATTCAAATGGTCACAAAACAAGTGATTGTAAGTCAAAGATTACCTGTAGTTAAATCTAATTTACATCAATGCTATTCATTATATGTCCACATCAAGTCTGTCCTTGCAAACCACTTTTGTTTCTCAATCTCTGTATGCTGATTCATCAATAGCATTTTGTACTTTAAAATTCTCGTGCTTCTAAACGTCTATGGAGATTCTCAGTCATCCAGGTCATGGTTGTCCCAAAGGTGCTTTTTCAAGAGGCAACTGGACTTTCTAGTTTTTCTATGAAGATGTTTCACTTCTCATCCAGGAAGCTTCTTTCACATCTCATCCAACAAGCTGAAAAAGCTTCTTGGATGAAATATGAAATATCTGCAAAGAAAAATCAGAAAGTCCAGTTGTCTCTTGGAAAAAGCAACTTTGGGAATTTCATGCTTCTAATTGAACATCTCATCAACATCCAGCCATGACTTTCCCAATCTTTCCCTTTCTCTTCACCCATTAACTTCTCCCTGATATATTTGTTTGCCAGTTTAGTCCTCATTCATTCTGTCTCTATCACTAAACCAAATCAGTGTATTTCATTCATTCAATTTTGATCCAACTTCTTCTTGTTTAGGTGCAAGGTGAATGATTCTCCTTTCACAATTCCCCATTTCTGCTGCATTTATATTTCTTTTGACATATGTGGTGCTCACATTCAAAAAAACCATGTGGGCAGACAATCTTATTCACACGTGTTTGTATTACTTTGGACAAATAACCACACCTTGCAATAGACCATATACTATTATCTTCCTACTACTATATTTTGATGCTTTAAAATTTATTTCTTTTACCATGTTTAATAAACACCCTACCAAGGTACATAGGTTGCCTCAGTTTTTCATCATTTCACAAATGATCATCGTGCAATTCTTCACTCCACGTTCAGATACAATTGCCTTGATATTAAATATATTCACTTTCATAACCATGCTTCTTGCCTGATATTGTTCAATGCTCATTGCAAGTCATCTGAATTCTCTGATGACTTGCAATGAGCATAGCACAGTGGTGTCTGCATACAAATATATGCACATTCTCATTCCCAACCAACAAACACTTTAAACTTCCAACAAGCATTCCTTTTTCAACAATTTGCTAAGCATTAAAATTATTCACATGCATAAAGTACTCTAGTTTTACTTTTAATTTGGTTCATTCTGTTGGAGGCTTTTTCTTCAGACTCTTCCCCCTCCTCGAAAACAATTACATTTTCATCATAATCAATCGGTAATTTTTCATGGTTTTATTTTCAGAATAAATTTGGAGAACCCTTTTCTCTTAGGCTTCTGCTGCTGCTGTGGAAGAGTTCCTTTAAGCAACAAAATAGGCCAGCATCATTTTCTAGAAATTGAGTTAATATTTATGGTGATATGTAATAGCTTAAGAAAAAGGATGGAAATCAACCAGGAACTGGTTGATGATAGGCAATTTCAGAATAATTATTCAAACTGGCTACAGATGGCTCTTGAGAAAGCAGCTGAGTCAGAGTTAATGTTGGGACATGCTTAAATAAAAGAGAAAAGCAGATGAAAAGGCATTGGCAGTAATCATTATTACTCAATTGTCATTACCTTGTCATTATGTACATAGCAGACAGTAAAATAAACCTTAGAACTAACAAAAGATTGAATGGAAAATGAAGCACACAGTATGTTTCATTCCATACAATATGCAAAACAAATAGGCAAAATCAAGTTTGAGAACATTACTTTGAAATAATAAGTGAGGACAATAAATCAATGGCACAGCTTGCTTTCAGAACTTGTGGGTCCTTCATCACTGGAGGTTTTTAAGAAGGGACTGGACAGTCATTTGTCTGAAATGGTATAGGATCTCCTGCTTGAGCAGACGGCTGGACTAGAAGATCTCCAAGGTCCCTTCCACCTTTATTCTGATTCTGATTGTAAATAATCTTTTAAAAAGAGACTTAAATTCATAGAATCAACATTGATTTAAGAACATTTCCATCCTCCCACATACATCCCTGCGGCCAATCCGCTCTCACAGGGAGGGGCTTCTCCAGATGCCGTCCACTAGGCAATGCCAGCGGGCGGCGCCAAGGAGTAGGGCCTTCTCTGTGATGGGCCCAACCCTCTGGAATGACCTCCCCCCCGATATCAGAACCACCACAGACTTCCGCTCCTTCCGACAGAAATTGAAGACTCACCTGTTTCGATTAGCTGGCCTGGCATAATTATAATTGTGACAACTGTTACCTCCTGGAAACGTATTCTTACCTGGTTATTTATAGGGTACGGTTTTAAATTTAACTGATTTTAGGGTTTTTAGAACCATATTTATATTCTTCCGTACAGTTCTTTTAAATTTTTAACCTCCTCCTTATGTGTATTTATGTGTATTTATATCTGTATTTATATTTGTATTTGATACTTGTTGTTTGTTGTGTGGACTGTACACCGCCCCGAGTCCTTTTTGGGAGAGGGGGCGGTCTAGAAATGCGAAGAAAACAAATAAAATAAAATAAATAAATTATTTAGAGGGATCACATGGATGTAGACTTGAAGAGTGATTGAAGTACGGAGGCCTTCCACAAAGGATTTTTTAAAAAGATACTCCATCTAATATTGGGGATTGCTGATGATGATTTTTGGAAAGCCTTGCCAGACTCTGCTGTTATTTGTTTTATGCTCTCTCCAAGAAAGAATGAATAACAGGATGGCAGCCCTTTGAGGGAAGTTAGGTCAGGAAATAGATATTCTAAGGCAGGGCCGTCAAACTCTCAGCTTGCAGGCCAGATGCGTCTCACATTGGCCACACCCATGCTTTGTTTAGCAGAGCAGAAAAAGTTGTGATACAACACATGATGCCAACATGATGACATGAGTTTGACCCCTCTGTTTTGAGGACTACTAGAAGTCTACTTCATAGTTATAGAGGAGTCAAAGTGATACAGTGTTGAGTTTCTTTCTCACAACTTCCTGTTTTCCAGGTTAAGTCCATGTTTCTCCAATAGTAAAGGTAAAGGTTCCCCTCACACATATGCACTAGTTGTTCCCAATTCTAGGGGGTGATGTTCATCTCCATTTTAAAGCCAAAGAGCCAGAGCTCAGAAGACGTCTCTATGGTCATGTGGCTGGCATGACTCAATGCCAAAGGTGCTTGGAACGCTGTTACCTTCCCACCAAAGGTGGTTCCTATTTTTCTACTTGCGTGTTTACATGCTTTCGAACTGCAGAAGCTGGGACAAGTAATGGGAGCTCACTCTGTTATGCGATGCTAAGGATTCGAACCGCTGAACTGCCAACCTTTCTGATTGACAAATTCAGCATCTTAGCTACTGAGCCACCAAGTTTCCACCTATTTTCTTCAAGGCCATCTTTGTACACCTCTGGTCACTGTTGAGCCCTATGCCTTCTCCCATTGATAACTAGTGTTTGCTCAAAAGTGACTAGAGAGATGCTAAGGAATGACAGTGAGAAAAAGGCCAATAATGGCAAAGAAAATCATTTGTGGGATTCCTCTCCCATTCAAGGATCACATATTGATTAGTTCTTATTAGGATTAGAAGTTCCTTATTTTTGCTGCTGCTTTGCTGTTGTTTCCTATCAAATATTTGTGGCTTTAAATAATAGTTGCAAAATGATATATGTATTATTATCTAAAGATCTGGGGGGGGGGGTGTTTCATAAAGGGTAACGTTTTCCAGCCCTCTTGTTTTTTGTTTTTTTTAAGCACGGGAAACTGAAAGGAATAATGTAAAAAATAGTCCTCAGCTGCAGACCCAGAATACTATGGCTAGGAATAGCCATGAATCCAGGAACATTGCTTGCTTCTGTGAAATTCTTACTCACTAAGTATTAAGTAAACTATGCCCAGATAGGTTCTATAACTTTGAGTTACACTGCCAATGTGATAAATAATCTGACTTCTTCCTATTAGGGGCTATTATCTGCAACTCTAGGCTTTATTTTCTTTTGATAAGTTTTCAGTATTTTTTTTTTCAAAAAGCCTTTTTGAGCAAAGAACATAGCATAACCCGATAAGCAATGCCGCTTTGCAGAAGCCCAATGGCAAAGTTGAAGTAATGAGGCTTACAAGTTCTATTCTTCCGGATAATTATTAAAGAAAAGAGAATCTTTTACAAGAGGACCACTCTATCACATGCCCTTGCAAGGACTTTTCTGCAGTTTATAGAGAAAGATACTGAGATCTGCTGAATAACAATTAGGGCAAAATCCTAATTAAAATATAAGATGAAGAGCAATTATGATCAGATCTGAACAAAGTGGATGCACAAATAGATGTGGATGAACAAATTCCAGGTTATGCAATTTCTATCTGGCAAAGCTCAGCTCTCCTTTTGGAGGAGAATCTAAGAATTTATATAGGTAGATTATATAACGTAATTATCCCCATTCGAACCCATTCACAAGTTGACATCATCTTCATGTCTTCAATGCTTGTGAAGATTTTCACAAGAAAGTCTAGAAGCTGCTTTTAAAAAGCTGCCTATAGAGTGAAGAAATTCTTAAATGCCATCAGTAAAACAGTTTTCTCCCAGTTACTGGATTAGGTTTACTCATTAAAAAGTCTGAGCTCTCAGAATGGTCTTGGCCCTGTTGCAGAATACAGGTAGTCCTCGACTTACGACCACACTTGAGCCCAAAATTTATGTCGCTAAGTGAGAAATTTGTTCAGTGAGTTTTGCCCCATTTTACGACTTTTTTGCCCCATTTGTTAAGTGAATCATTGCAGTTGTTAAATTAGTAACATGGTTGTTAAGTGAATATGGCCTCCCCATTGACTTTCCTTGTATGAAGGTCACAAAAGGGGATCACGTGACTCCAGGACACTGCAACCATCATAAATATGAACCAGTTGTCAAGCATCCAAGTGTAAATCACATGTCCATGGGGATGCTGCTAAGTGTGAAAAATGGTCATAAGTCACTTTTTTTCAGTGCCGTAGTAACTTTGAATGGTCATTAAATGAAACTGTTGTAAGTTGAGAACTACCTATATAGACATTTTCAACATTTGATAGACACATTGATTATAACCATGGGAAACCATCAACATGGCCATTGGTCATTATCATGAAAGCATGCAAGAATGATTTCTTTAGAACTAGGCTTAAGATACAGAAGGACCTTGACAGACTTGAACATTGGGTGCTATCTAACAAAATGAAATTCAATGGTGAAAAAAGTAAGGTTCTACATTTTGGCAAGAAAAACAAAATGCACAGGATACAGTATGGGTGGTACCTTGCTCAACAGTAGTAACTGTGAGAGGGATTTTGGAATCCTAGTGGACAACCATTTAAATGTGAGCCAGCAGTGTGCAGTAGCTGCCCCAAAAGCCAACACAGTTCTAGGCTGTATAAACAGAGGGATAGAATCAAGATCACATGAAGTGTTAATGCCACTTTATAAGGCCTTGGTAAGGCCACACTTGGAATACTGCATTCAGTTTTGGTTGCCACTATGTAAAAAAGATGGTGAGACTCTATAATGAGTGCAAAGAAGAACAACAAAGATGATTAGGGGACTGGAGGCTAAAACATATGAAGAACGGTTGCAGAGAATGGATATGTCTGGTTTAATTAAAAGGACTAGGGGAGACATGATAGCAGTGTTCCAATATCTCAGGGGCTGCCACAAAGAAGGAGTCAAACTATTCTCCAAGGCACCTGAGGGTAGAACAAGAAGCAATGGGTGGAAACTAATCAAGGAGAGAAGCAACTTAGAACTAAGAAAAATTTCCTGATAGTTAGAACAATTAATCAGAGGAACAACTTGCCTCCAGAAGTTGTGAATACCCCAACACTGGAAGTTTTTAAAAAGATGTTGGGTAACCATTTGTCTGAAGTGGTGTAAGGTTTCCTGCCTAAGAGGGAGTTGGACTAGAAGACCTCCAAGGTCTCTTCCAACTCTTGTTATTCTATTCTATTCTAAGTAAAATGTAGCAGGAATGGGAAAAAATCCCTCTAAATTAGGCCAAATATATGACATGAAGTCTGAAATCCCAAGCTGGAAACCATAGATAATATTTAATAGTTGATGTAAATAGCATTGACATTATTATGCACCTAATATTGAAGGCCAAACAACAAAGACGATTCCCTCTAGCTCTGAAGACCCAATGGCCTTTCGTTCCCAATCTGTTTTATCCTGTGGCTTAATTGTTTTACTTTTTTATTCTTCCCTTTCAATGTTTCTGAAATTATTGGTGCTTCAATGTCAGGCATCCTCAAATCTAATTCATTTAGTTTGCAAAGTGCTGAGAGGAAAATGTTTAAATGAGATAAATGTAAAATATAAAAAGCTTTATATATACATAATATATGCACATTTTCCATATATAGAGTTTCCCTGGGGGCATATTTTTCAGACAGTTTACAAACAGTATCAACTGTAACACCAAGCTCCAAGCTAGGTTTTTTTGTTGTTGCTATTAAAAAAAAAAGTACATAAGAACAAATAGGAACAATTTGAACGAACAGCTGGTTGAATGACTATATTTTCATCTGGCATTCCAAACTTAGCTGTGTTGGCAGTAGGGCAGCTTTTCTAGGACAGATTTTTACAAGTTGAATACCAGTCCTAAATAGGGTTATCTCTGGTTTTCATCTGCCTTATCTCAGATGATGGGAACATCAGAAGATTCTCCAAAGATTTTTCTTTCTTTAGAAGCCAACAAGAGGTGAGGTTTGTTGTTGGTGGTGGTCTCAAAGTTGTGTCTGACCCATCGCGACCCCATGGACAACGTTCCTCCAGGTCTTCCTGTCCTCTACTTTCCCATGGAGTCCATTTAAGCTCACGCCTACTGCTTCGGTGGCTCCATCCAGCCACTTCATTCTCTGTCGTCCCTTTCTTCTTTTGCCCTCAATCGTTCCCAGCATTAGGCTCTTTTCCAGAGTAGTGTGACTGTTTTAGTAAAATAAAAAAATAAAAGGAGGTTTGACTATTTCAATTCAAGTAGATGGAAAAACTAAGCTTAGATTAAACCCAAGATTTCCACATCCATGTTGAGGTTAGGAATGCAAAGATTTTTTTTTTTTAAAGCATAAATCGTTCTTACCAGTTCTTGAATCTAGAAGATGATGGAAAGAAGGCTGGATTGCATTTCCGTTTCTGGCATGAAAAGCTAAACTAGACCAGTGTTTTAATGCCTCAGCCTACTGATATCACCTGAAAATCAACCCTTTACAAAAAAAAGATTAAAAGTGAAACTTATGGATAAGACTGAACTGAACATTCTTCTGAAAAAGCTTAGAGATGAAAGGGAGATCTTTTTCCCAATTGTTATTGCAAGCAATTATTTCAGGTTCATTTTATTTACTTAAAAAAATTAATGAGCCTGCCCATCTTGATTATATGAACTCTACACAGCAAACAATATTAAAATAGAAGTAGTAGAAGTAGTAGTAATGTGGACAATGGATGTGGAAACAGTAGTTGACCAGGGCATAGAAATGAAAGAGGTGTAGAAAATCACCACATACGAAGACCTACAAATAGAAATCGAATAATGGCAAAACAAAGTGAAGGTAATAGTAATAGGTGCTTTGGGTGCAATCCAGTAGTCTGATTCAATTTTTTTAATACTGGTTCTGTGGGCGTGGCTTGGTGAGTGTGGCGTGGCTTGGTGGGCATGGCTTGGTGGGCATGGCAGGGGAAGGTTACTGCAAAAAACCCATTTCCTCCGGATCAGCTGGGACTCAGGAGGCAGAGAATAGATGGGGGCGGGGCTAGTCAGAGGTGGTATTTACTGGTTCTCTGAACTACTCTAAATTTCCGCTACCTGTTCTCCAGAACTGGCCAGAACCTGCTGAATACCACCTCTGTTGCAATCCCAAAACAACTGGAGCACCTGTTGAACACTACCGGAAAAATCACCATCAATCAATTGTAAACAGAAGTTTTACCTGGAACAGTTTACACCCTGCAATGATCCCTCTAACACCATCAAACAACAACAACTACCTCTCCCATATTCTTGGGAAGGATTCGATAGGTGGATAAAAATACCAAATCAAATCTAAATATCTGGCTGACTGTGCAATGAACAATAACAATAACAGATGAACAATAATAATGATAATTCTTGCAAGAAATACAATTTGCCTGCAAGCAAGAACTAGTGGGACCCTGTCATAGAAAATGAAGAAGCTAAGTTGTTCTGGGACAGGGACCTGCCACATAACACCCCAGACTTAATAATTGTTGATAAGAAAGACAAAAAAAGTCTGGTTAGTGAACCTGGCAGTACCTGGAGACAGCAGACTAGAACTGGAGAAGAGAACAAAATTCAAAGATCAGCAAATAGAAATAGAACAACTGTGGCAAAAGTAAGCAAAGATAGTACCAATAGTTAATAGGTGCCTTGGATGCAATTCCAAAACAACTGGACAACCACTTGAGCACCATCGGCATTGACAAATTCATCATCAGTCAGTTGCAAAAGTCAGCTTACTCGTAACATCGTGCAACGTATGATGATATCTGTAACGCCATCCAACATGCACATCTGCCTATCTCAGGCCCTTGGAAAGGACTTGATGGGTGGACAAAATCGCTAAATCTAATCTGAACATACGTCCGACTGTGTGATGAACGATAACAATAATAGCAACACAATTAAAAATTAAGCAAAAAACAAAATCAAAATAATCATAGTACAATTATCAAGGCACCATATAACAAATGCAACCACATTTATTATAATTCATCTAACATCCTAACAAACATCTGCAGGAAAACCAAGTCTTCACAACCTTCTGAAGATCAGCATGGTTGGCCCCTACAGATCTTAGGGTTGTTGGTTTCTCCATAGGGCAAGCAGTGAATAAGCGAACAATTGATTACTCAGTGCCACAAGCAACATTGTTTAAAAGACGACATTTAATTCATATCCACTCTTCCAGTTTTCTACTTGGGGCCAAGAGAAAGTGACTGGCTCATAGAAACCCACTTGGCTTCCACACCTATTGAAGGATTACGAATTCATACCTTCTCACCCTTTAATCACTATACCAAACTGTTTCTCTGCCATCTATAAAAGAGGGATAATAATTTTGAACTATTTTACAAAAAAAACTTGAAAGAAACACAGTAAAGTAATGTAGAAGACGTGTGTTGCTTGAGGTTTTCATATGTCTAAGATATTATCTATAACGATGTTTCTCAACCTCAGCAGACAGACAGACAGACAGACAGACAGACAGACGCAACATTAGAAGAAACACTGATTGCCTATCACACTTTGATAACTTTATAAGCACTATTCTGCTGCTCCAAGAATGTGCTGACGATATTTTTATAGGCTAATTAACTGCAATTGATACTATAATTGAAAAAAAGTCTGCCTTATATATAATCTGAAAGGCTACTTCATTGATCGATAGCTTTTATTAAGAACAACGAGAACCAAAACTTTCTCTGGTTTTTCCTAATTAAGAGGATTGAAAGATGTATTAATGCTATTTTTAATGAAGCCCCAGCAGATTCTGTAGTTTGTAATCACAGAAACCAGGAAGTGACATCACTGGTTTCTGGAGAGAAGATAAATTATGGTTACATTATCCCAAGAGAGAGACTTACTGTAGTTCTCCTTTTGCCTCCAGATAAAAATACAGAAGAGGCAGTGAATGATATATTGCTCTGGATGTATTAATTCCTGCTTTCATCTTTTTCCTCTGGACTTTGCTCATGTGTATGCAAGGAGAATATATTTTAAATTGCTGTTTTCTGCAAATGGATTTCATGCTCACTGGTGAGCCCGTTGAGAAACTGAGAAGCAGGACAGGGCATGAAAGTAAAAGTATGGAGGAAATCAGTCAGTTGGCTCTTCTCTGAGAATTTTTTTTTTAAAAAACCTCTCTTGTCCATTTTTTAATAGTTTTTAATTTTTTTTAATTTTCATACCGTGTTTCCCCGAAAATACGACATGTCCTGATAATAACGCCGTGCCACATTTTTTCTGGTGGGCAAAAATGTAAGCCCTCCCCTGCAAATAAGCCTCCTGGACAACCCCCCACCTCCGGCCAGGCAGAGCGCCTCTCACCACGAAGGTGCTAAGCCGCAGGAACCGGGGAGGAGGCAAAGGTGATTGAATTGCTTGGCACCTTCGGGATACTGCTAGGTTGGTGAGCAGCGCTGTGCCCAGCTGAAGAGGGGGGTTTCTGGGCGGCTACTCTCTTGCGAGCAGGCTCCCAAAGAGCCGGGCAAAGCCTCATGGGCGAATGGCTATGTTGCGCTGTCACAGCAGCGCAACACAACAGCCATGAAGCGACCACGCTCACGAGCAGCCACCCGGAAAACCCCCTTTCCAACCAGGCACAGCGCCATTCACTGACCTAGGGGTATCACCAAGTCGCGTGAGCGCCTGTTCGCTGCCATCCGGCTCCTGTGGCTTGGTGCCTTCGAAATGCTAGTGAATGGCGCTCTGCATGGCTGGAGAGAGGGGTTGTGCGAGAGGCTGTTCTGTTCTCGCTCACGTGCCTCCCAGCCTCACGATGCTGTGGCCCAGCTCTCCCTGCTGAGCTAGGGCACTTCCTGCTCTGCTCGCGCAACCCCCCTCTCCAGCCGTGCAGAGCGCCATTCACTGGCATTTCGAGGGCACCAAGCCACAGGAGCTGGGCAGCGGCGAACAGGCCCTCATGCGGCTTGGCAATACCCCTAGGTCAGTGAATGGCGCTCTGCATGGCTGGAAAGGGGGTTTGCCAGGTGGCTGCTCGTGAGTGTGGTTGCTTCATGGCTGTTGTGTTGCACTGCTGCGACAGTGCAACACAGCAATTTGCCTATGAGACTGTGCCCGGCTCTTTTGGAGTCCGCTCGCAAGAGAGCAACTGCCTGGCAACCCCAAAACAATAAACCCTCCCCTCATAATAAGGGCCAAGCCATATTTTGTGGGTAAAAAGAAAATAAGACCATGTCTTATTTTCGGGGAAACACAGTAACCTATAACCACATGTATACTATTACATAGCCAACATGATATTGTATTATTAAATGTTTACATCAATTCGTCTTACCATCAACTCCCCAAAACAATTAAACAATTATTGGCTCTTCTGCTCCCCATCCATCACTTTCTTCTCTCTCTCCTCCTCCTCCTCCCTACCTCCTTTCTTTCCTCTGTCCTTCTCTACTTCCCCTTCCTCTCTCCTTCTCCTCTCTCCCCTTTCCACTCCTTCTTTCTCTCCTCCTCCTTCATATGCAACTCAAGGTGGCAAATACGTCTACCGGTAACAGTCCTTCCTCCTCCTATTTTCTCCACAATAACCCCCCATGAGGAAATTTGGGCTGAAGGAGAATGGCCCAAAGTCACCCAGCCAGTTTTTCACTTCTAAGGCAGAACTAGAACTCACAGTCTCCTGGTTTCTAAAGATGGTGGACTCTGCTGTTTCTGACTACTTCTGCAACTTCCCCTACCTTCTCGGTCCATCAGTTGGACCACTGCTATTTTGTTTCTGCCTCATCTGCCTGTTATGCATACTGAACACACAATGCCAACCTTTTGTCCTGGGATTGTGCCATGTGTGTGTGCTTGTTTTCTGTTTCTGACAGCATCTAAGATAACGTGGATGCTAAATAAATCTCCGAGAACACTTGACAAGAACCCTTGAGTGGTGCAGGTAACCAATCAAAAGTAAGAGAATGGAGACACCTCCATTCTGCTAACTTAGAGCTCCGAATTTTGAGAATGGAGTTAGCAGTAAACAGAGTCACAAGGCAACATTCTGATCTAAGCTATGCAAGTCTCTCTGCCCTAAATGCTAGGAGTGTTTGTTTCCATGCAGTAGAAATATAGTTTGGGTGTACTCCTATAATGATTCCTGTAAGCCCCTTTTTACATCTTACTCTTTTGTTCTGCTGCACAGTTAATGAGAAGTGAATGCTCTTTGTTTCCAATTCACTAAGGTCTAGTAACTTGAGCAGGAAGCTGCAGGGAGGCCTACTAGGCCCAAAACGGGGCATGGGGGGAGAGTGCGGTGCAGCAGCCCATTTTTGCTCCGATGAGGCTGCACGGAGGCCTACTAGGCCCAAAACGAGGCAGAGGGGAGTGTGGCGCGGCAGCCTGTTTTTGCTCTCAGGGGGCTGCAGGGAGGTCTACTAAGCCCAAATTCTTTTTGGTGTTATGAGGAAGAGGGAACGTTAACATACAGCTAAGTTTGACCATTAAATGTGTATCAGCTGGCATCTTTCCTGATTGCTTATTTGCTTCCTTGGAGAATGAGATAATTTCCAGTTAAGTCAGAAGTCGCCCATAAAGACCGGTTCTAGGAATGAAAGCTGATCTGTTCAGAAGGGATCTTATTTTGAATGGCCTTTTGAAATGTACTTAATCTCTGCTTTGTTGGTTCAACCCTTCAGATGTGGGGTTTTGTGTAACAAGGCTGTGTTCACATCCACTGGAGCGTGATCCTTCAAAGGCAACGTTGTGATGCTGACTGTGGATTCAGCAGGGGGCACTCCTTCCTATAAATCAGAACCAACCCCCCCCCCCCCCCCGTGTTGCATAAAGCCAAGTTTCTGAATTTGAAGTGGATTCACCCATCTGATACTCAGCTTCATTATTGCCATGGGTAATTGGGAGTCGCCACAGGCCTCATTTCCAATTGTTGCTATTTTACTTTATCTAAATTCCATTTGAAGATAAGTTTTCCTTTTTATAACCTTAAATGGCCAATTTATTTGCGTTTATTCAGACAGTGTTTGTGCTCTTAGAGCCCTGCACAGTTCATGCTGTGCAGGTTACCCATTTTGGAAATACCAGGGTGGAAGCTTCTTGCAAATCCTTTCTTTATAGTACAAGTGTATAAAAGACTACTTTTAATATTAAGCACCTCAGGCATCACCATAGATTTCTAGCGCCCACCACAAATCTTTTTAAAAACAAAGAAGTAAGTAATAATCTCATCAGTTCTCTCAATTATCATTCTTTGTATCCTCAAATCTTTTCCTTCTCCCTTAAAATGGGAAATGCATGCACGCAGAAATTGCGGCAAATCTTGGATTAGTTTTATTTTTGTTTCTTGCGCTTCAGATTTGAGCTTAAAAGAATGAAGTTGGTAGAAACATATGAAGATCCACCATACATTTTGTAGGTATTCTAGGGAGATACGGGGTTTGTTTTCAGTGACGAAGGTTATTTATTTATATACCTATTACGTACGTTTTTCTTGACAGAGCTCAGACTGGCAGATTGAGGTATCTCCCTATTAACCTTAAACAATTGAGTTCAGCTGAAAAAGAAGCCTTATTCAAATCTGCTACCAAAAGTTAAGTTAATTTTAGTATGATAAAATTCCAGAGCACATTGTTACCTGTAGAACTTGAGTGAATTTTAATTCTGGAGCAAAAGTATCAGGTGCAGTCCCACTCCTGACTAGTGAATTCAATTAAACGCATATAAAATGTTTTTTTAAAATAATAAACTATAACTAATCCAACCCAAAAAATTATTTGTACTTGAAAAAAAATGAAAATGTGGGTTTTAGGCCTGACTTAATTCTTATACTAACTATATTCTAATGAACAGTTAGGTGGCATCAGATTTAAGCCTGCTTAATACCAGGATATTTCAGGGATGTAGGATAAAGTGCCAAAAAGCATCCTAGAAGAAAGCAACAAGCTGATTCCATATCACTATCAGAATTACTACATGGCTGAATCCAGGGACGGGCTTCAAAAATTTCAGCAATAGATGTGGCCTAGTCGGCTTCTGCACCATGATGGGGTGGCCATTTTCACCTTCCCCAGGCTCCGGAGGCTTTCCTCGAGCCTCTGGGAGGGCGAAAACTGCTTCCCCCAGGCTCCGGAGGCCCTCCGGATCTTGAGGAGATATCCTTCCTGCCTTTTTCTCTATGGCACGACAAGTGGGCAAACCTTTTCTACACAGAGGACGCCCTCGCCCTCTCAGGAGAGACAAGTATCCCAGTGGTGGACCAATAGTACAGAGTGGGTCGAGCCAAGATTGCCCGAGGATGTTTTGAGTTCTGAGTGGTGTTTTCTTTGTCATTTTAAGCTGTGTTAAGCTCAGTTTTCATATGTTCCCTCAAAATGGTGGGAAAGAATGTTGTGGACTTTTAGGCTTAGCAGGCACAAAACATTTTTGGAAGTGATGCTCAGCCTGCTCATCATTGCTCAGTGATGTTGCTCATAGGATAGATCCTGAGTGAGAGAGTCAGCCTAAGCAGGCTTTTGCAAGGTAGACATTTCCATTGCAAAAATGGAAGCCTTGACTTTCACTCTCGGGTTTGAAAAGTTTTGTAGTAGTACGGTACACCCCCCCAAAAAAAAAATCTAAACTGCTTATATTGGAATAAATGTGCTAGCTAGTCTCTAGGTAGCTCCAGGTAGTCCTCGACCTATGACCGTAATTGAGCCTACAATTTCAGCCATAAGTCATGACAGTCATAAAGCAGGTCATTTCATGACTGCACCTGATTTTACGACCTATTTTGCAGTGGTTGTTAAGTGACTGTGGCAGTTGTAAAGGAATTGCTGTGGCTGTGAAGTGAACACTATGGTCATTAAGTGAACCCATTGTTTGCTAAAAGGTAAAGGTAAAGTTTCCCCTCGCACATACTGTATGTGCTAGTTGTTCCATTCTCTAGGGAGTGGTGCTAAGCTCAGTTTCAAAGCCGAAGAACCAGCGCTGTCCAAAGACGTCTCCGTGGTCATGTGGCCGGCATGACTAAATACCAAAGGTGAACGGAACACTGTTACCTTCCCTATTTTTCTACTTGCATTTTACATGCTTTCAAACTGCTAGATTGGCAGAAGCTGGGACAAATAACAAGAGCTCACTCCATTACATGGCACTAGGGATTCGAACCACTGAACTGCCAACCTTTCTGATCAACAAGCTCAGCCACTGAGCTACCGTGTCCCTATATTGTTTGCTATGGGGCCTTTATTCCCAGAAACTGGAAGTAAATGCCAGTTTATGGAAAGCATGTTGTATACAAAGGGCCATTTGCCAAGCACAAAAATCCAGGCATGTGATTGAAGGAGTTCCTTCTCCCGGGTCCATCATAACTTTGAGCAGTTGCTGAGCAATTGATTGCAAGTCAAGGATTACCTATACTGGGCTTTGTTGCTTCAGTACAAAACAATATCATGTATCACTCCAAGCTCTGCAACACTGAAGTGGTATTCCACCTAATTCCCTATGCCAGGCCATGATAACAGGATAAAATGTTGGCTAATCCCAAGAAAACTATTATCTAGCTATGAATTTCAGATTTCTCTCTCTCTCTCTCTCTCTCTCTGTGAGAGAGAAATGGGTAGCTGTGTTCACATTTTATATGTATTAATGCCAGGTTGCACTACTTTTGAATCTAATCATAAATTTGCCAAAGGCTTCTGGGGTGAAGAAATGCAGACTAATGGAAAATCAGAGAGACATGGTTTACGAAGAAAAGAAGATGAGATAAAGCAGATACCGCCTGATGGAATTATCATTGCTATTAAAAAAAATAGGCGGGGTGGGGGAAGTTAGGAAAAATGCTTTATTGTTGATAGACTGTAAACCTGAAGCTGAGCTTTCGTTCCTTCCTTTTATTTTTGAAGGCAAGCTTGTCCAAATAACTAAAAATAGGGTCCTAATCATATTTCAGCACTGTCAGTACCCATTTCTGATGTCACCATCTGTCTTTTTTTTTTTTAACCCATTACATTGTAAGGAATGTGCAGCACGCTAGGAATCACACGCTCCCTCTAATCCTGTGTCCTTTTGACTCACGCTCAATCCCACTTCACATATGGCACTGTTTGGTTTGGTTTGTCTTTTGCTATGCAAAGCCATCCATAGAAAGCTGTAACCTAGCAGGCACTGCCCCAGTAATTGAGACTGGAACATAACTGAACCCAAAACAGTCTTCTCAGGAAATAAGATGGAGGGATACTATTGCAAACTGGCACAGAGTCACTCTCACGGCCTGATAAAGCCGTGAGAGAGATAAAGCCGTGTTAAATAAAGCGTGCCTGCAGATTGTGTCTATGAAAATTAAAGCAAATCTTATCTGTACAATTAAATTAAAGCAAATCTGTTCCGTGCAATGAATAGAATTTAGCAAACTTTGTATCTTGTCTTTTTTTTTTCTTTTGAAGAATTATAGATATGTATGGCTTCGTTTGCACATAACCCAAAAAGAGTCAGGATGACATCATGGCTAAAGTTATGTTATCTATGTTAGTTAGTACATGGTGATTAGGAGCAAGAAGAATCACAAGCTCTAAATCATTCTCAGCCACAGAAGCTTTGAGTCTTTGGGTAAGACCTTGTCTGACCTACCTCCTAGGATTGTTGTTACGAGGCAAAACAGCCAGAGGAGTGTTGTGTATGCTAACTTTAGCTTCTGAATGAAAGATGGGCTATGACTCTGATACATTAGTAAATATTGATGTACATTCCGGGTGTTGAATAAGCTCCATTTTCTAGGGACACATAAGAGGAATCATAAGCTAACTTTGCTGTCTGGATTTATCTAACATAATAAACCATCTTGTAGCCCAGTGGTTCTCAATTTCACATGTGTGGGCTTCAACTCCCAGAATTCTGTGCATCTTAAAGTTCCTGAGGTAGAGATTTAGCAAATCAGAAGGGTGGTGCAAACACACCTGCATTTGAAAAGATACTGATTTAATATCAGGGAATTGATGTTTTTATGTCCAATAAATATAGATTGGTGATGATGAACCTATGGCACACATCAGAAATTACATGCCACACCATTTTTGGATGACATGCCAGGCCTCCGGATCTTTGGAAGTCATGCAAAAACCGGATGTGCTTTTCTGCTCTTTTTGAAAGCTGCAAGGCCACACAAGAACAAGTTTTCAGGCCTCATAGGATCCAGAGCTGCCTCAATATTTACAATTATGTATGTATTTATTTATTATATAATACATTTAAATAATTTAATTTATTACTCTTTCTTGTGAATTGTTTCTCTTTTGTCCAGGAGAAGAACGGCAGAGTGACACACCAGCCAGTGGTCGGATCCTAACCGGTTTACTACCAGCTCACTGAGAGAGGGTGTTTTGCGCATGCGCTGCTCGCTTCACGCGCACGCCCACCACACATTGCTGCGCATGCACAGTTTACTGAAAACTGTTCTGCGCATGTGCAAAAATATGCCGGCGATGGGAGAAGAGGCCAGGGAACCGCTTCAGGGGCATGGCAGGCCTGGGTCGCTGTCGGTTTCAGCGACCCAAGCCGAAAAACCACTACCGGTTCAGCTAAACTGGTGTGAACCGGTAGGAACCCACCTCTAACACTAGCAGAGTCAAGGTAAGGATCCCTATAGTTGTACAGCCCAGAATATTCAAGAAAGGTATTCATCAGTTGAGTTATACTCCGATTTCTGAGCCTTTGGGAATTATACATAATTCGCTCTCACAGAGAGGAACTCCTCCAGGTGCCGTCCACTAAGCAGTGTCAGAGGGCGGCGCCCAGGAGCAGGGCCTTCTCTGTGATGGGCCCAGCCCTCTGGAATGACCTCCCCCCCGACATTAGGACTACCACTGATCTCCGCTCCTTCCGCAAGAAACTCAAGACCCACCTGTTCCAACTAGCCGGCTTGGCTCAACTATAGCTCTATCTTCTAATCCCCCTGGCAATTTTAAATTTTAGGGTATTTTAATGTTTTTTAACTCTATTATTATTGTGTTATTTTATGAATTGTAATAATTGATATTGTGAGTTTTTTATACCTCCTCCGTGCAACATGTGATATGTATTTTTATTGTACGCCGCCCCGAGTCCCTTCGAGGAGAGGGAGCGGCTTATAAGTCTAATAAAATAAATAAATAAATAAATAAAATAAAATTTCCCTTAAGAGAATTTGGTGGTTCTTCCTCAGGTAAAAAAATATTTGGGAATTTTGAGCCACAGAAAAAGTACTGTATTCCAAAAAAAGCCTGTTACCTGGGTCACTTCTCTTGAAGCGAATGTTTCTCTTCATCCCTCTTCAGACCACATCTGGAAGGTTCATCTGAGGGAAGCTCAGTGATGATAGTTTAAGTGATAGTTTAAGATGGTAATATAAGGGTAGATTGGTATTTTATCTATGCTTCTAAAGTCATCAACCAAACATATGTTTGGTTTGATGGAGGTTCAGAGGTATTTTATCTATGCTTCTAAAGTCATCAACCAAACATATGTTTGGTTTGATGGAGGTTCAGAGGTATTTGACTTGTTATCAATTTAAATTACATACTGTTTAAGAAAAGATGGAATGTTCATATTTTTAAAAAAATAAAAACTTGAAAAAAAAATTCAAATAATTTTTAAGAAATTCTCTCATTTTTAAGAATTTCTAAGAAGCTTCTTCTTCCTTAAAGAAAAAAAAATATTAAAGTACTTTTGTTCCTCAAAAATACCCACAAAATGCATTGACTTGATCCCCTCTCCCCCCAGCTAATCTGATGAACTAGTGCCACTAATACAGTCAGAATAAGAGGGCTAATATATTTTTGCATATACATTATGTTCATATTTATAGGCTGAGATCCTCTTTGGAGGCCTGGTTGCATATTCAACAACCAAAATAAAGGTAGTTTGTGGAAATCCAAGGCAGCTTCCTGATAAATCTAACCCAATTCTTGATGATACTTATATGGGAAAGGGGGGGGGGGGACCTTTATTATCTTTATTGATTTATAATGGTTTTTAAAGTACATCATAAACTTCAGTTCTTTGATTTTTAAGTCCTTGGTTTTCAATTTTGTTACTCAATTTTGTTTTATTGCTTGGGCTTTAATAAAAATTGTGGGCTGGTAGTGATATTTAAGTACTTTTACCCCCCCCAAAAAAGAGAGAAGAGAACAAAATGTGTTTACTTTCAGAGTAGAAGCCTACATAAAATTAGTAGCCAAGCAGTATGCTAATAAGAGGGGCATTTTTTCTTCTTCTTCTGTGATATCATGAGGTTGTTTGTACTGCCATGAACTCCACGTTTCTTTGTTTGTTTATTGTGGTAAAGCACCAGCATGAATCATTGCAGTTTCTGGACTTGGTAACCAATCTGTTTATCTAGGTACCTATCATAAAAATGTCTGTAATTCATCCACTATAGCCATGATGGCGAACCTGTGGCACGTGTACCAGAGGTGGCACCCAGAGCCTCTCTGTGGGCACGTGCACTGTCACCAGATGCTCTTCTGGTTTCTGGCACGTGCATATGGGCCAGCCAGCTGGTCTTCATATTTGCCGGAGTGCCAGAAACCCAAAGACCAGCTGGCCAGTGCGTATATGTGCCCTGGCCACCTGATCTTCGGGTTTCCAGAACTCTGGCATGTGCGAAGACCAGTTGGCTAGCGCGCGTGCGTGTGCTGGAAACCCAAAGTTTTGGCAAATACCGTCACGGCAGCACTTGAGTCGGGTCCGATTCAAACTCCTTCGTCGCCAGTTTTATGTTCCTATGAGTGATAATAACGAGGAGGCGACTGGTTCAATAACTGCTATTTATTTAAGAACTCGGCAAGTAGACAACAGAACAGAACAGCAACTAGCCCGCCTGACAGCTATTTATACTTGGAGCTGTCAGGCGGGGAACCAATGAGAGGGATGTAATTGTCCCGCCTGCAAGCAGGCATGCCTCAACCAATCAAGGCTTTTCCTGTGTCCTTTGGCAGCCACCGGTCGTATCTCCGAGGACATAACACAAAGAGCAGCTGGTCTTTGGCTTTCTGGTGCTCTGCGCATGTGCGTGCATGTTCATGCGTTACCGATTTGGGCTCTCGGTGCTGAAAAGATTCGCCATCACTGCACTATGGTCTCGAAGGGCTTCAAGGCAAGTATTGAAGAGGTAACTCAAGGAAGTCAATCAGCAAATAAAATTAATTAATATGTTTAAGTTCAGAGTGAAGAATGTATAAATGTATTGCTTTTTCAAGTATTAGACAGCTACTATGCTATGTGATATTAAAATACCCAATTTACATCTCTTCTGCAGCCTTTGAAAGATTATACTGCATTTTAAACCTCATTAATAAACAGAAAGAAGAACTTGGGCATTAATATATTGTGTAAGTGAATGGAGATCTCATGTAAATCCACCAGTTTACAATTGAGTCATAAAATGAATTGATTCAAAGTAGTAGCCTGGACACTTCTATGTAGCTGAATTTTTTTAAATAAAAAAAAATCCAAACAAAACAAGTTTTTTTTATTTTTTGGTTATTTTTTGTTGCAGCTTTTTTTTTTTTTGCTACATCAAAGTTGTGATAAAACACAGCCAAAAAAAGCTGTAACAAAAAAGTAGTTAGTAGGCATGCTAACTTTCATACTATGATATATACTTGTGAATACCTCCTCTTCGTAGTTTGTGATTTATTAATTTACTGCTTTTGGTTCATACCCTATCTGTTAGGGATGTAACCATAGGCTTGGCTTGGCAATGTATATAAGCTATGATTGTAACAAATGTATCTGTTACTTTAAATGCTAAAGAGATGTAATTGGTTTGTTACCTCAAGCAGCTATAAGAGGGAGCCAGAATAACTGTTAGTTCTCTGTTAGATGGGTGTATTGTGAGGTACTGTGGTTTGCTATTGTTAGCTGTTTTGTGTGCTAAACTGACTATTTGATAACTGAATGACTGAACCGTGTATGACTTGGACTGTTAACTGGACTCTGACTATCTCTATATTTCCACATAGTAAACTACCATATTTTATACTATTCAGTGTCCCTGTATGCTGGTTTGTGCGTGTTCTTCCATACCACTCTCATTACGCTTCTCTGAACACTCGCTCTCCTAATGGGGAGCTTACTTACTTAACACTATCTTTCCTCCAGAACTCAAAGCACCATACATCTGTTCTCCAACTTTTCTTTACAGTAACATCTCTGTGAGGTAGTTTAGGGTGAGTAATAATGAATGACCTATTCAGAGCTCTGCAGTGAGTTTTCATGGTCTTGAGCAACTTTAACCTGGGTCTGCTGTTTCATAGTTCAGTACCTTAACCATTATAGCTTTAAATCCAAGAAAATCAGTCATGGTATATCACGACTGCCCATTTTGATCTTATTTACTATTTTAAAAGTCATTTTTCTGCTTGTCAATAGTTGTCTTACTCCATCAAATTTAGATCATCAAATTGGATAAACTTGTTCTATTTGACTTTGACTTTAAGACACTGGGGATTTAAAAGAAAATTATTCCCTGAACAGGATTTAAGATTTTCAACACATCTTCCAGAAAATGTTGGCTGTTGAACAATTTGTTTGGAGAAGCAAAATATTAGAAAAGAATAATCCTAACAAGAACAGCACTAATAAAAGAATGGTCTATATACAATATACAGTATATCTGTGTACCTATCTTAAGAAGAGACTAGACAGTCACTTATCTGAAATGGTATAGGTTCTTCTGCATAGGCAGGGTGCTGGACTAGAAGACCTCCAAGGTCCTTTCCAGCTCTACTCTATTTCTATTCTATTCTATTTCTTTCCTATTCCTAATTCTATTCTATTCCATTCCATTCCCTATTTATCTATCTACACCCAAAATCTCTATAGAAGTAAAGTAATTGAAGATGTCTTAGCCTGAAGCTCAATGCTTCTGTTGTTGTGACAAGAATTTGACAAGGCAAGAATCTATCTGTATGTTTCTCAGATGAAAAGTTTCTGAAAACTTTTAATACTCAGTTTAGATAGGACTCTCAATCTATTACTTTTCAGCAGTTTCTTGGTCAGTAGCAAGATGTTCTCTTATTGGGGTAGTCTTTTGTTTCGGTTTTAGTGATGCAAACCCTCTTTCTGTGCAGGCGGCATCTTGCTAAATCTTGAGTATCTGTTTTGCTCTGAGGCGTCCTGTTTTATAAAAAGTTCTCCAGTTGCCAATGATTGCTTGCTTGACATTTCCAAACTTATTCAACAATTAGGCCAAGTCCTATAAAGCACCACTTTTTGGATTAGGCCAAATCTTCCAATCTGCTTTCCAGGCGAGATTTCCTGTCCAAGATCATGTGGCAGGAAAGTCTGGGATGAGGAAAGAGGTCAGTCCTAGGCCTGCCGAGAGAGCCAGAGAAATTTGGCTGCACGGCAGCCCCGACTTCCACTGTTTGTTCTACCATGGAGGGGAGATGGAGAAATCATCTCTAAACACAGATGATTTTAAAAAATAATACAGAAATGGTCACTCACTGGCTTTCTAAAATTGGGCCTATGCCTATACTTACTGTTATCTTCGATATTTGGATATTCTCATTAGGTGGCCAAAGTATTTGAGTTTGTCTCTAATGTTGTCCTAATTCTCCTCCCTCTCCTTCACCTATTACTCCATTCTTGTTTTGTTAACTATCACTGCTTGTTTCTTGGCTCATTGCCGGTTACAATTTTGGCCTGTGACCAAAATATTGTTTGCTCTAGGATACAGTATAAAGATATTTTATTAGTCCAACATGGATGATAGTGCTCACTTCCAGCTGCAAGTGGTTGTTAAAGCAGTAATAATTATCATTACAAATGTAATGGTTCCAGTTTTTAAACTGATTTATTTAAGATATTCCAGTTTGTGTGGTTGTTTTTAATTTTGTACACAGGCTAGGGAACTTTGTGAAAATAAGGTACATTATGTATTTGAATGATAAGAATGTATATGCAACCATTTTTTCCAATTATATAGTGTATTTGTTATTACCAGTACCAGGTTTTTTTTAGAGAGACAGAACAGATTCTAAGCATAGGTCTGTACAACCAGGTTGCTTGGCACAAGTGTAGGCCGTTAATCATTTACCAATGGCAGGAATGCATGAGTTCCTCCCTCTGTCAGTTAACAGCTCTCTTCCACCTGTGCATGAAAAGTAGCCTTTTCTGACTTCTGTCCATTCAAGCAGCAAGGCAAATAATGTGATAGCATCAGAAAAAAAGATTGGCGTTTTATTGACAACAATAAGCAATAGAATATTTTCCTTGTTAAAATTAGATTATGTTTCTTTTGGTGACAGTTATTGGGTGCCCTCTGGTTCTATTCCTATCTGCCACCAATTTGTGAATGGCTAGCTTCAAATTATTCTCAGCCCTCTTTAGTATAGTAGAACTTGAAGACAGAAAAGTTAAGAACTTCTGCGGTAAAGCATTTATATTTTGCTGTATTGAGGCTGCCTTCAGTTTATTTCACAGGACAAATATTCACAGTATAAAATTCCTGTGTGTGTGTGTGTGTGTGTGTGTGTGTGTGTGTTCTGGTTTCCAACCATTTTTACCTTAAGGTGCACAGCAATGGCTCAGTGGTAGCTCTTGAGTCTGTGGGAGTAATAATATTTCACTCCAACTTTGAGACACAGAAAATTCTGTCCCAATTTTTTATAACATTACCTTATCCGTATCATTCTGGATTTATCAACAGTTTTCTCATTTACATTTCCACGTATGATGTCTCAGCCCTAAAGAATCTAATAATGTCTGATTGAACTTAAACTCTCTAAATAAACAAGGAAGCAGATTAATAAAGTTCAAATTGGAACGATTCTTGAGAACTGGGAAATCTCATGGTGCAAGGTCAACTGCACCTATGAGCTCCATTAATTTCCTTTGATATCTCTATCTCTCCCTCCCTCCCTCTCTCTCCTTTTGTCTTAGGCCCTAAGGTGATGCAAACATTGGTCTCCACTTCTGCAGCTCCATCTCCATCAGGCTCTTCTCTTCCACCCCACTTTCTGCCAGGCAAAGGCCCCGCCCGCTATGCTGCCCAGCGAGATGCCTGACCAACCAGGGCTGCCCCAATCGGCAAACTATGGTGAACTCTGTGCTGGGGTGATGGCACACGTGCCCACAGAGAGGGCTCTGAGTGCCCCCTCTGGCACATGTGCCATAGATTCACCACCACTATCTTAGGATGTAACTTGTACTTTTTTTCTTAACTTTTTTAAATTAAAAACCGGATTCCACAAAATTTTACTAATCGGGCAAGTGTAATGATAGCCCTATGCATTACATATGCGATTGCATGCTCAGTCTTAAAAGATAGGAAGGCAAAATATTTTCATTGAAGTGTCGTTTTATTTTTTTTCCCCAGAAAATGAGAAGCGTTCTCTGAATATGTCATTTCTTTTCAAATTACAAAAAGGTGAACAAAATGTATAGTAGGTTTCGCATGCTGTCACTTTTGTTTGTGGAATAATTTGAAGCTAAAGAATAGGAACAGTATTTCATCATTACCATTGTCAAGATTTTATTCTCCAGCTCAGATCTATCTCTTTTTTTCCCCCTGCTTTGGACATTCTTACCTAATCCCCATGTTCCTAAATGTGTCTCTGACAGCTTTTTAATTTCTAATTTTTCACTTTGCTGAAAAGCTTTTTCTTATGACACAAAACAGCTCAAATATTTGCTGTTTCCTCTTGAAAGGAACAGTGGTTGCATAAATTCTAATTTAATGAACATCACTAAACATTCAGTTTTATAATCTAAGAACATTACAAAGTAAGTTTGTGACTTGCCAGTTCAATTGATAAAATAGCAATACTGTAGGTGTTTTTATTTTTTTAAAAAAAATCTAAATAACCAGCCTAGTAGTGTCAATTAGCTATTCATTTGTGAAAGCAAGGGTTCTTAGGATCAGTTATGATGTTTGAAAATAATATAAGTAACGTGAAGTAAAATTATAATCCAACTATAGGCTCTTCATGGACACTTAAGTTTGCATTAAAGTATTTAGCCTCTTCTTGCTTAGAATGAGCCATTTATATGATGACTCTCTAGAGCCACCAAATCAGAGATGGTATTCTGCTGGTTTACCCTGGTTCAGGCAAACCAATAGTGGCTATTAGATATTCACTCTAGCTATCAGAGTTTCCATTCTGGTCCTCTGTTCCGGCGGGAACAGAGGTTTAATCCTATTGGCTAAGAGGTCTGACAGATCCCTATAAAAGGGCTGCTGTCAGACCAAGCAGCTGCTGGATTGTACATACTTGTTCCTCTATAATAAAGAGTTGTTGTTACATTAAGCCTGTGTCTGTCGTCTCATTACCCGATCTAACACTGGCGACGAGGATAGGATTGAGAGGCAGATAGGTGAAGAAACGAACAATGAGACATCCAGCAAGTAGATCCATCCTGGAGCTTTCGACGTAGCATTGAGCTACCATTTTGAGCGGCAAATTCAAATCGCCTCAACCAAGAATGGCAATGCACACCCCGCCAACTCCATATGACCCGGTGGCCGAACACTGGGAATCATATATGTTACGATTCGAATGCTTCCTCGAGGCAAACAACCTCATGGGCGTCCCAGACACCTGAAAAAAGAACCTCTTCCTGGGGTACTGTGGCAGAGAAGTCTTCGAAACCCCAAAGGACTTATCAGAGACAACTCCACTCCAAGCGGTTCCTTGGGCGGCGTTACAGCAGACCCTGAAGACCCACTATGCGCCCAAACCATCGAGGCACGTTCACCACCACGAATTCAACATTAGAAATCAGAAGGAAGGCGAATCCATCAATCAATACGTGGTGGCACTGTGAAAGGCATCGACTTATTGCGAGTTCTGTGACCTGGACGACTTAATATTAGACCGCATAATCTGCGGCATGCGGGACATTAATCTGCAGAGACGTTTGCTTGCCAGATCAAACATGTCTCTGCAGATCACACTTGATGAGGCCAGAGCGTCCAAATCCACGGACAAGTCCACGGAAGCCTTGCAGCGTCAACATAATGTGCCAATCACCATGCAGAAGCAAACGCGTCCATCATGAGGCCGCAGAACAAGAGTCCTCTGACAGCGAAGAAGATGACAGCTACCGCATGCGCGGTAGCCGCACGAAGCCAGCGCAAAAATTTAACTCGCATTTGCCGCCTTGCGCTAGTTGCGGAGGAGACCATGCCCGGTCTACCTGTAGTTTCCGAGATGCAACCTGCCAGCATTGCGATAAGAAGGGGCACATTGCTAAAGTGTGCCGGAACAAATTCCCTGCCACCGCTTGGCAGCCAAAACCCACTCCAAGCCACCAACAGAGGCCCAACCCAGGGGCCTGGCAGAAACCACAAGGGCGCCCAGAGAGAGAACCAAAGGTTACCTATCAAACTACGATAGGGCAAGTCCGCACTAGGCAGCCAAAAAAGCTGAAGGTCACCGTCCTCATTGAGGACGCTCCCTGTGAGCTAGAAATAGACACTGGATCATCTTTAATGATCATCTCATGGTCGACCCTGAAGCAAGCCATCCCGAGCCTGGAAAAACAGCACCTTCGCACCCCAGACATCAGCCTGTGTGACTACAAGAGGAACCGAGTCCCCATCATGGGCCAAGGCACCTTCCGGGTACGCTTCAAGGACTTCTGCGCCAAGCTCCCTGTGACAGTGGCCAGAGCACCCCTGCAGAGCTTCCTGGGCCTCGAGTGGTTTCAAGCCCTAGGGTTGGAAGTGACTGGAATCAACTCCGTGAAAGACGACAGCGCCGAGTCCATCTTTAAGGAGTTCGAGGAGGTCTTTGATTCTGGCATCAGTAAGTATGTGGGGACGCCAATCTCTTTTAGCTTGGACCCCAACATAGTGCCTATTAGGCTTAAGCCCAGGAGAGTACTTTTGCTCTCCGCCCTAAAATCGATAGGGAAATTGATAAGCTCATGAGCCAGGGAATCCTAGAGCCAGTCGACCATTCATGTTGGGAGACCCCTATTGTGACCCCGGTCAAGCCTGACGGGTCAGTCCGCATCTGCGTGGACTATAAATGTACAATTAACAAGGCGCTACAACAAAGCGCATACCCTATACCCATTGTATAACACTTAATACATTCGTTAGGCCCAGGAAAAATCTTTGCTAAATTGGACATGGTGCAGGCATACCAACAGTTGCCTATAGATGGCGCCACAGCAGAGGCTTAAACCATTGTGACGCACAGGGGTGCATTCAAATGCCACCGCCTGCAATTAGTATCGCCCCTGGACTGTTCCAAAGCCTCATGGAACAGCTTTTGCAGGGGATACCAGGAGTCGTCCCCTATTTCGACGATATTTTGGTATTGGCTGCAAATGAGGCACAACTTTTAAAACGAGTAAGAATGGTTTTGACCAGAATTCGCGAAAAAGGCCTCCGGCTCAAAAAAGAAAAATGCAAAATTAATGTACCAAGGGTTGAATTCCTGGGGTACACAATCGATGGCTCTGGGATTCACCCGACATCACAAAAAATAAAAGCCATTCAGGAAGCCCCCACACTCCTCACTCAAGCCGAGCTTCGGGCTCCTTAATTTCCACAGCGTCTTTCTCAAACAGAAAGCCACCATCGCTGAACTATTGCATCGTCTCCTGGCCAAGAACGCCAAGTGGTCCTGGGCCCGAGCCGAGGCCACCGCATTCGCCGCGATCAAGCGCCTTCTGACTGCTGACTCCCTACTGGTCTAGTACAGCCAGACCCTGCCGTTGGTGTTAACCTGTGACACATCCCCTTTTGGCATTGGTGCTGTCCTTAGCCACCGCATGTCACTGCATGCCCAACGGTACAGAAGCCCCCATTGCTTTCTACTCGAGAACCTTGTCTTCCACAGAAAAAAACTACAGCCAAATGGACCGAGAGGCTTTGGCTGCAGGAGTGGGAGTTAAAAGGTTCCACGAGTACCTTTATGGCTGGGATTTCGAACTTGTGACAGACCACAAGCCATTGTTGGGACTACTGGCTGGGGACCGTCCTACCCTGGTGTCGCTGTCACCTCGCATGACCAGGTGGACTGTTTTCCTGGCTGCTTACTCCTACGAACTGATCCACCGCCCTGGTTCCACGTTGGGACACACAGATGCTTTAAGCTGCTGTCCCCTACCTGAACTGCTCATTGACCCCACTCCCGAGACACCAGTCCTACTTATTGACTGCCTGTCTGGACCTGTCTTGTCCAATGACATTGCCCGTCATTCTGCGAAGGACTCCACCATCAAGCAAATCTTGAACTGGGTGTGGAGGGGGTGGCCCAAGGGGCCTGTTGAGGCTGAATTTAAAATGTTTTTTACAAAACGTGATGAGTTGTCGGTAATCAAAGGCTGCTTACTGTGGGGGGACCGGGCGGTTGTTCCAAACAAACTGAGCAAGGCAGTATTGGAAGCTTTACATGTGGGGCATCCTGGAATTGTCAGGATGAAGTCTTTGGCTAGGAGCTACGTGTGGTGGCCTAACATGGACAGGGAGATAGAAGAATGGGTGGCTACCTGCACTCCATGCCAGGAATCCAGACCAGCTCCCCCAGAGGCACCCGCTAAAGAGTGGGAGTGCCCTCAAGTACTCTGGTCTAGGGTGCACATTGACTTTGCTGGCTCCGTTCATGGTCAAACGTTCCTTACAGTTGTGGATGCATACTTGAAGTGGTTAGAGGTAGCCCTGATGACCTCCACCACGGCAGAGGCGGTCATCAAGGTGCTACAGAGACTTTTCTCCACGCATGGCCTGCCCGATGTCTTGGTCTCTGACAATGGGCCCCAATTCACGGCCATGCAATTTGAGACCTACTTAGCAAGTCAGAGAATCAGGCATGCCCTGGTCGCGCCATTCCATCCGGCTTCCAATGGTCAGGCGGACAGAATGGTGCGATCTGCAAAAGAGGCCCTTGCAAGAATGGGCCCAGGGGATTGGCAAACACGGGTTGATCACTATTTATTAATCCAACATATAACGCTAAGTGTCACTACTGGGAGAAGCCCCTCCGAGCTTCTCATGGGTCGCCGACTAAGGTCCCACTTAGACCGGCTACACCCAAACTATTCTGCCACATCGCCCCCTGACTCCACAAGCAAGATTCAAAATTTTAGCATAGGGGACTCAGTATACGCCCACAGCTATGCCGGGGGGACTCTGTGGATCCCTGCCACGGTGATAGGCATCACCAGGCCTCGCTCTTATCTGTTAGAGCTAGAGGATGGTAGAAATTGGAGGAGGCATGTTGACCAACTCCATGGTCGCCTCTCCCACTCCAATCTTAGAACACCAGACGAAACTCCTGAACAATTCAGCCAAAGTCCTACCCAAAAGGAGCAAACACTCACTCCTTTCTCAGCCAACTCAAACCCAAGGGTACCGGGAAACTTATTTGAATTTGTTGCAGGCCCACAGCAAGCTCCAAGCGAGCAAATCCTAGAAGCTCCAGCCGTGGCCTGGGAAAAGTTCCAGCAGGTTCCACAGAGTGGAGCTGGAGAGCTCCATCCGACCTGCCTGAAGAATCGGTTCTAAATGAACTGCACAGGTCTGGTAGAGTATGACAAAGACCCGCCTATCTATGGGATTTTGTAACCAATAGGAACATCCCAACCAAGAGGGGAGGGGTGTTAGATATTCACTCTAGCTACCAGAGTTTCCACTCTGGTCCTCTGGTCCGGCGGGAACAGAGGTTTAATCCTATTGGCTAAGAGGTCTGACATTTCCCTATAAAAGGGCTGCTGTCAGACCAAGCAGCTGCTGGATTCTACATACTTGTTCCTCTATAATAAAGAGCTGTTGTTACGTTAAGCCTGTGTCTGCCGTCTCATTACCCGATCTAACAGTGGCGGTGGTGGGAGGCTCTGCCCACCTGCCCAGACATCATCACGAACCCTCTGTGCATGCCCATGCACTCTCTCGGTTCCAAAAGGTAAGTGGATTTTATGCCTGCACCAACTGTCTTAAAAGCCCAACTGAACAGCATACGGCTCAATTTCAATAAATGTGTACTCTCAAAATTCAAGAAGCATTTTCAGGACTGAAAAATCTTTAAAGAGTTATGCTACTACACCCATGCAAGCAACTCTACTATTGACAGTGCTTCAAGCATCTGTGATAGGTTCCAAACCAGTTACCAGCCCGGGGCTCCTACCCTTCTTCTGGCCTCTTTTTGACATTTCTTTCTGCTCTAGTGCTTCTCCAAGTTGATTCAGAACATCTGATTGGAGGAAGGCTGTATAAATACATTTGGAAGTAAATCAATGAATAAATGAGTATGTCTCTAGCATAGGAACACCAGCCAGTGAAAAACACTAAATCAATACAATACAATAGCAGAGTTGGAAGGGACCTTGGAGGCCTTCTAGTCCAACCCCCTGCCTAGGCAGGAAACCCTACACCATTTCAGACAGATGGCTATCCAACATCTTCTTAAAGACTTTCAGTGTTGGGGCATTCACAACTTCTGGAGGCAAGCTGTTCCACTGATTAATTGTTCTAACTGTCAGGAAGTTTCTCCTCAGTTCTAAGTTGCTTCTCTCCTTGATTAGTTTCCACCCATTGCTTCTTGTTCTACCCGTTTACATCATTTACATTATGTTTGAGAACACTTCTGAGCAGAGTCCTTGCACTAAAAATAAGTCACAGGATTATGTCCCCACTGACCTGCATGCTGAAACTCACCCCATTGTTTGACTCAGGAAAGTGGGGAGCCCCATTCTGGCCCTGGAGCACTGTGCTAAAGCTTTCAATCATCCTCCACAAAACAATGAGTTTTACCCCATTAGCTTACCTGTGACAGCTTCTACTGAATATTTTAAAGTTTAATTAAACAAGTGATTTGTTTCAAATGATCTCATTCTGCTCCCACATGCCACCTCTTCATTTTAAAATATGTAACTCCCTCACTCTTATCAAATTATTGAAATCTCTGTGCCTCTTGAGAGAGCTACTGTTACATAACTGAACACCACACTCACTCACTCACTCACTCTTTCACACACACACACACACACACACACACACACACACACACACACACACACAAACAGAGGAAGAGAGCAAGACTATTACAGTGTTATAATTGAAGCCATAGATGATATAGTATAATGGCAAACCTAGCACAGATTTTGCCTAACCCTAATATATTTACATCATTGTCAGGCTGCACCCCTGCCACACTCGCTGAGACTCCTAGCAGTCATTTGAACATCATGTCATCATTAAGCATTTAAAACAAACCAGAAGGAATTAAATATTTAACTGGCTCTATTGGGTTACACAGCAAGAAACAAAAACAAGAACTCCTAAAGTCACCTTTCAGCTTAGTTCTACAATTGATGCAACATAGCAATGGCCATGGACTTTTTTCGACTGCTTGGTCAGGGTTTATAACAACGCTTGATTTGGGATGTATCTGTTCTATGAATTATAAAAAAAAAAAACTCATGATCTTTACTTCTGTTCTTGCTCTCATTTAAATATGCTGACTTTTTTTTCTTTTTCTCTCTCTTTCTCTCTGGAAAGGGGAGAAATGGAGAAATACAGAAGAAGTCCCACGGACAAAACTTTAAAAATCATTGTTAATAATTTAAAATTTTCTGTATGATAAATCAGTGAATTATAGTAAATTTCAACATTACTACAATCAATTGAAATTAAAAGCCTTTTGATTAGGTTTCTTAAAGGTCATGCATGATAGATGTTTGCTTCAAAAAAAAAAAAGCAGCAAAGCTTTCCTGGGAAACTTTCTTCTGAATGGAAGATAGTTAGACTATCACTTTCTGCAAAAAATGATAGATTCCATCCTATCATGTGCTCTCCTTTTTTCACAATACGCAGAATTTTGGTTGGATTGTATCTGCATCTTCAATAAATCTGATAATTGCCATGTGAGGTAATAGGTCTATGCATATTATGTAATAAATGTGCTGTGAATATGTGCTTTCCAAAACCTAGTTTCAATCAATCAATTGTGATATGTCAGATGTCCATGTATTTGTGCTTAGATAGGACCGAGGGGGGGAGAGGGAGGGAGGGAGGGAGGGAGGGAGGGAGGGAGGGAGGGAGGGAGGGAGGGAGAGAGAGAGAGAGAGAGAGAGAGAGAGAGAGAGAGAGAGAGAGAGAGAGAGAGAGAGAACGTTCATTTTATTTTAGGAGCTGGTTCAACATGGAAAAATGTCTTTTCACTTTTCCATCAATTTTTCCAAAAGTTGGGAAGGTTTACAGTGAAATGTGGCATCTGATGTTCTTGAAAGAAATGCACCTGAGATAGTACCAAAGGTTCTCTTTGCAGCTATATGCTCATACCTAAATATCAGTTCTTGTTGAAAGTATTAAGTGATTAAGCACAAGAGAAACTGCTGGCATTCAAAGTATTATATGTGAATGCATTAATGTACATAGAAATAAGAGATAGTAAGGATAAAATACAAGGCAACTAAGAATGATCAGACGAGAGAGACATGAAGAAATACAATAAATATGCTTCATTAATAACAAAACATATTGCTTCATCTATCTGGTTTTTAGTCACAATTATGTCTTAAAACAGTTACAGATATATAATTTTCAAACTTTTATATTGTAGCATTGTGAAAAGTATATGCTAGTTGTCCCAAAGGTGCTATTTTTCAAGAAACAGCTGGAATTTCTAGTTTTTCTTTGAAGAGATTTCGCTTCTCATCCAAGAAGCTTCTTCAGCTCTGACTGGATGGTGGAGAATGGAAGGATTTATACTCCTTGCAGACAGATGGCCATTTTCATTCTTGTAGTACATCATTAAGGTCACCTGGAGATTTTGTCATCATGGTCACCTGAGTGGTGCAAATGGTGGTGCTCCACACTAAGCCTTCTTGGAACTGTTGAAAGGACTGTGTTGTAGATTGGAGATAGATGCTGTCGTATCTCTCCCCCTCGTTGAGAGAGGGCTATTCAATTTTGAATTAATTGCCTCTTTAACCCCTCTTTCAAACCAGCCATCCTCTCTGTCCAAAATATGGACTTTGTTGTCTTCAAAAGAGTGGCCTGTGTCTTTAAATGCAGATGGACTGCTGAATCTAGTCCTGATGTGTTTGTTCTCCTAATTTGTGCATTGCATTTATGAAGTGGTTGTTTTGTTTCCCCAATGACAAGATCTTCACATGGCTCGCTGCATTGTACTGCATATACCATGACTGGGTGTTTTATCCTTGAGGTGGACAAGCTTCTGCCTTAATGTATTCTTGGGTTTCAAGTATGCACATATATTATGTTGGCTGAAGATCCTCCTGAGCTATGCCTGCAATATACAGAATGACCCTATAGGAGCTCCTCTGTAACAGACAATGATGAGAACAACAAACAAAGCAACGTTGTCATTCGGTGCATTGCCCAAATTTCTTCTGCTTTTATTTGTGGTTTGATCAGCCTTGGCCGCAAAATTCTCATCTATATAGTACTAAAACTCTTCATGTCATGGCAAAACAGTGCATCATAAGATAACAATGTTTGAATCAAGATAACTTCAAATGGCTAACCTACAGAATGTATCCAAAATCCAGAGCCCATGACTCCTGGGGGAATTAAATGTGGGGAAATTTGGCTACTTCAATACTAGAAGGAGGAAGGAAGGAAGGAAGGAATGAGGGAGAAAGGGAGGGAGGGAGGGAAGGAAGGAAGGAAAGAAGGAAGGAAGGAAGGAAGGAAGGAAGAAAGGAAGGAAGATTTCCAATGCTCTTTGCCATATTCCCACAAGGAAACTGAATAGGAAACCTGGCAGAAAGTCAGAAGTTGTTCCTACTCCTCCTGCTCACTCTTGGTTAATTCTGTTTTTCTGTTTAGGTAAGGAAATGTCTTAGAAGCCATAACCTAATTTGACGGAGGTAGTCTGTTTCTTCCTATAGCCGAACCAGAGATTAGTAAATTCCAATCAATGCCAGTATATAATTGAATGCTGGCATTTCCCGTAACAAAAGGTGCAGTATTGTTGTTCAAAGTCTAATCGCATGCATGTATAAACTTAATTATCTCACCTTTCCAAGTCCTAACAATACTTTCCTTCAAATAAACGTTTGGCCCAGATGAAAGCTATTTCTTTTAACCCTGGTGCTGATTTTCCAGCATGCATGATAAAACACAAATATTGATATGGACATGGTGACTGATGGATAAGTGATATGAATATAAACACTACAGGATGGAAAATGATGTGACAAGTCTTGTTAGTGCTATGCTATTTGTGCAACCACCCCTAAGTCCAAAAACCCCCACGACCCTTTATTAAAAGTTTTTTTTCTGTGTACCGGAAAATACCACCTGGTTAATGCCTTCAACCACTTTTTATCTTTTAAGTACCAAGGTCACTTGGATATTAATTCCAAGTGTCAGTTTACTTAATTCCATTAAGGTGGCATTCTTGAGAACATTGATTTTTTTTAAAAAAATGTAGAGAACTTATTTTCTTGGAACAGCTCTGATTTGAGTTTCTGTAAATGACAGACAATCCTGAGAAATATTCTAGAGCATAACATTGATACTCTGAATGACCTCACCTAGAATTACATTCCCACAATGTTGCAAGTTACCAAGGAACATTTTGTCCTAAGTCTTTCATAACCCATTCCTAGCATCCTTGTTACCCCCTGATAAATGTCTTTGTCTCCCTTTGATTACTATTGTTCTGAATCCTTAAACCATTCCTAAGTCTCATCTTTTCCTAGGTTTTAGCTGAATCTAGAATGTCTTTTCTCTAAAGTTAAGAGGTTTTTATTTGGGGGAAGTAGAAACTGGGTGTGCTCAGAAAAAGTGGTATCAAGTTGGTCAAGAGATGGTTTTCCTGATATGTCTACCCACCAACTTTTGTGCTGGAATACCTACCTACCTATCTCTTCTCTTCTCTTCTCTTCTCTTCTCTCTCTCTCTCTCTCTCTCTCTCTCTCTCTCTCTCTCTCTCTCTCTCTCTTTCTCTCTCTCTCTCTCTCTCTCTCTCTCTCACACACACACACACACACACACACACACACATACATATACACACACATCATGATAAATGGTTTTGCAAATCATTTGTTATAGAAAGTTGAGAAGTGTTTAGAGATAGTCTGTGTATTACTTTCTGCCTTGATACTTGCGGACTTATTGGGGACTTAGTCAAAATACTTCTGTTTTCGAAATGCTGCCCAAAAGGAATGGAGAAGAACATTTATGGCAAGAAGCTGAAAATTCTTAGCTGATATCCTGTGGAAGATTCACTGTGTAGATTACAGAAACATAGCTATGGAATTCATTTGTTGCATTAGCTCAGTAATCTTTATTGCAGCTATGTCAGGCGTCTTAGTATGCAATGTTGCAAGCATGAGTTAAGGAATTAGTTATTCATCCAAAAGCTGAGATGTGGTTAGGGGCTTCAGGAAGCTTTAAGTGTGGGGCCTTCAGAGAGTACTTCATCTAAGTTACAATGCCTGGCCACTACCCAACGATTGATTTTTAAAAAATTCTTTTTGCAATAACATTATGTATTATTTTAACAAATTATTATTATTATTATTATTATTATTATTATTATTATTAGTAGTAGTAGTAGTAGTAGTAGTAGTAGTAGTAGTAGTAGTAGTTAATCTTTGGTGAGATTCACAGCCTTTGGGGCTGGTTGGTAGCTCAACAGCTCGAGTCCTAACCAAGGACCTAGGAACTATTAAGGTAACGTCGGAGGATAGAAGTTGTTCCAAGTAGGGTGGTTTTTTGTAGAGTCAGAATGTTCAAATCAGGTAAATTTAGAATTTTCAAATAGCGAGGTAGCCCTTTAGGTATTGCTCCAAGGGCTCCAATTACAATTGGGACAACACATGATTTCTTTTTCCGCAGTCGCTCAACCTCAATTTGCAAGTCCCTGTATTTTGTGACTTTTTTCTTGCTGTTTATCTTCAATTCGTTCATCACCAGGTATTGCAATATCAAGGAACCATACTTTTTTCTTTTCAACCATTGTTATGTCAGGTGTGTTGTAGGCCAAGTGCCTGTCAGTCTGGATTCTGAAGTCCCACAAGATCTTGACTTTCTCATTCTCTAAAATCTTCTCAACCTGATGGTCCCAATGGTTTTTGCTGTACTCAAATCCAAACTTTTGGCACAATTTCCAGTGAATAATCTTAGCAACATGGTCATAGCGTTGTAGGTAGTCAGTTTGTGAAATTTCGCTGCACCCTCTGATCAAGTAGTCGACTGTCTCATCTTTCTCATTACAGAGGCGACATTTGCTGTTGGTGGTAACATGTTGAATTTTTGCCTTCATGCAGTTTGTGGCTAAGGCTTGTTCTTGAGCTGCCAAAATAAAGCCTTCTGTTTCTTTTTTCAGTACTCCTGATTATTATTATTATTATTATTATTATTATTATTATTATTATTATTATTATTATTATTATTATTATTATTATTATTATTATTATTATTATTATTATTATTATTATTATTATTATTATTATTATTTTCGTATTAATGACTAGACCACATGTTGAAACTTTAGTGGACCTGGATCCTGTTAAACTAGGTTAGAATGAGTTTCAAGATTAGTTTCCTTTATCCCTTCACATATGGTTCTGTCATTTCTCACTTTATGCAATTCCAAACTTAAACTAAATTTTCTTAAATTGTATAAACACACACAAGTTCTATTTTTCTCTCTTTTTGCCTTTGTTTGTTTCCAAGTGTAATATTTTAAAGGTTGTTCATTTGTTTTCTGAATCTTTCATTTTGATTAAATAACAAACATATAATTCCAAAGTAATTAATATGGAGGTACATGATGATTACATGATAGTACTGGTTATCAAAGGATTACAGCTAAGAGGTTTAATATTCTCCAGCTGATCCCACAGCAAATTAATCTTCCCTGACCTCTAATGTTCTTTGTTATGTCACCAAAGTATCATTTTAGATGTGTCATCCTTTACTTGTCTTAAAAAAAAAAAAAACCAGTGCCTGAAATATCAGGATAACATTATCAGGGGAAAGTGCAGCTTGGCATATTTATCATGACTTTAGTTATAGGGGGGAAAAGGGAAACCAGGACTATCAAGTATTAGAATAGCTTCAAAGGTCCTGGGCACCTATCCTTGGTAAAAAGAAAGGATGCAACTAAATAACAATTGATTATATCAAAATTGCAGTAAATACTATTGCGCAGATGAAAACAGAAGTGATTCTGTTTTTTAAGTGATTAGCACACCCTTTACATATTTATTCAAAATCAAGCCATTGTTTATTCGAGTCTTATTGATTTCAGTAGGTTTGTTCTAAATAGAACAGAGTCTGGCTCTTGCCCATTAGTGTGAGGGTAAGGTAAGCATGCAAATTTCTCTGGGTTATACCTAATGATTGTTTCCAGCAGCTCATTCAGTTCACTTAGCACTCCAGGTTGCCTCCACACCATCTGTGGACTGTATTTTCTTGCATAAATTTACTTCCCACAGACATGATCAAGCAGCCATAAAAATAGCTAGGCAGATTCCATTGGGAGATGGATGGTTGTCTTTTATTCATGTATGACTAGAAAAGAAAGGAGTAACCTTAGATAAAACCCTGTGGGAAAGCTTTTTCCTATACTCTGCAACACTTAGAACATATATTCAATGCGAATCAGGCTGTACTGTAATGTATTGTACAACCTTCCACAGTGGTTTTCCTTAACATCAAATATTTACTGTCTATTGCACACAACCTTCATTGGTAATAACTTCTGTTGGATTTTAATGTCTGAATTAAAGTCATTTTGACAAAAAAAACTAAGTGATGAGTCATGTCAGAATAAAAGAGAAACAGTCCTTTGTGCTCTCTCGAATTAGAGCTTCTCATTCTGTTTGTAGGATGTCACTAGATTTGGCCACACACCTTTGAAAAATATAATCAGATATGCTCCAATGAGTTCACCCTATTTATTGTCTCATTTTAGCTTGCCCTTTTAAAAACTTTCATAAGTTTTGCATTTAAATACATGTTTTAATGTGTATTTTAAGAGTGCATTCTTATTCTTATCTACTTGGAAATAATTCAGTGAGATTTGCACCCACGTTAAGTGTTATGAAACTACAGTCAAAATGTATGTTCTTTCTAGTCAGTCCCCCCCCCCCCTTGCTCAAAATATGCATTTCTAAATTATTTTTCCTCCAGATATGATTTTCTATATTTTGATACTTTTTAAATACAAAACATACTGGAACATTTGAGATGTGTGAAAAATGGTGGATAATTGAGTTTCAGGAGCTGCTTTGATTTAGATGGTGTGAATAGCTCTATTCCAAGTTGATTTCATACAGTGTAAAAATCCCAGGTATACGCTTTATGTAGCACTGATTTTCACTGTGTGTTGTATGTGTATGTTAGATAGTCTTGTGGATAATTTGGACTAAAAAATGTGTGAAACAAAATTAATGGTATTACTTATATCTATCTAAGTTATTTTTTTTTAAATTTAAATCCATAAATTGTTGGATTATTGTATTATACCCGCTATTGTCAGCTTCCAAGAGTCTTCTACGAGTTTGGCAGAATATACATTTTATTAATAAATAATAATAAATATTTATACTTTTCAGCAATTTCACAAGTTGGTTCCAAAGCAATATAACAGTAGAACTATAAATTATCATAATAACATCATTATAAAGCTCTACAATTTAAAACAACAGTTAAAACCATATTAAAATATGCTGTTTGATTGGGATTTTCAGACGTCTGAATTTGAAGGACAAAATATTTAGTGCACATGGCGATGTCCACATAGCATTCAATGAGATAATTTTAAAGTAGCTCCCCCTTTTCTTGGCTTCCCATCATCATTGGTGTACAATCCTATAAATGACTTGCATTTGGATTCTGATATTCTCAGAAGGTACTATGAATAGTTTAAGAACTTTATATCCAGGTCAATGTATATGAAGACCAATTTACAAAACAGCAAGGACAGGAATAGGAGTCTAAGATATCAGTTGAGCTTTCTCTATCACATCATGTTAGTGCATCAAAATAGAGGGTCTTCTCATTTACCAGTCTTCAATATTACACAATTATTTCAAAATGGGAAGGAACTGTTACCAAAACAAACTATCAAAAACTCCATGCTGTACAACTGAAAGTATAAAAATAAAAGAAACTCACATGACTTTTGTTGAAAAGTGATAGAAATTCTAAATAACTCATTTGGCTGTGTATTCAGAGGAAAAGATACAGTTGCTTTAAGGTGTCCCCACAGGTGTTATATCCTCATCCAGGTGCTCTGAATCCCATTTTACACTCTAAATCTGGATCACTGTGTAGCCCTAGTTTTAAGCAATGTGTGAATAAAAGTTTGTGTAAAAGGTCACTTACATACTTTTACAAGGGGAGAAAGGGAGCCTATAGTATGATGCATGCAAGTCTCCAAGTAAAAGTTATCGTTCTTCATGATGTAAGGATGAATGCTTAATTGGGTAAGATTTCTTTCTTTGATTTCTTTTTTTCTTTTTTTCTTAAATACAAATACAATACATTAAATACAATAGCAGAGTTGGAAGGGACCTTGGAGGTCTTCTAGTCCAACCCCCTGCCTAGGCATGAAACCCTATACCTTTTCAGACAAATGGCTATCCAACATCTTCTTAAAGACTTCCAGTGTTGGGGCATTCACAACTTCTGGAGGCAAGCTGTTCCACTGATTAATTGTTCTAACTGTCAGGAAATTTCTCCTCAGTTCTAAGTTGCTTCTCTCCTTGATTAGTTTTCACTCATTGCTTATTGTTCTACACTCAGGTGCCTTGGAGAATAGTTTGACTCCCTCTTCTTTGTGGCAACCTCTGAGATATTGGAACAATGCTATCATGTCTCCCCTAGTCCTTCTTTCTCTTAAGCTAAACATACCCAGTTCCTGCAACCGTTCTTCATATGTTTTAGTCTCCAGTCCCCTAATCATCTTTGTTGCTCTTCTCTGCATTCTTTTTAGAGTCTCCACATCTTTTCTACATCGTGGCGACCAGAACTGAATGCAGTATTCCAAGTGTGGCCTTACCAAGGCATTATAAAGTGGTATTAACACTTCACGTGATCTTGATTCTATCCCTCTGTTGATGCAGCCTAGAACTGTGTTGGCTTTTTTGGCAGCTGCTGCACACTGCTGGCACATATTTAAATGATTGTCCACTAGGACTCCAAGATCCCTTTCACAGTTACTACTGTTGAGCAAGGTACCACCGATACTGTACCTGTGCATTTTGTTTTTCTTGCCTAAATGTAGAACCCTACTCTTTTCACCATTGAATTTCATTTTATTAGATAGTGCCTTTAAGTTTATATTAAGTTTGCATTACTATTAATTACGGTAATCTTAAAAGTGTCCGCAGTCCTAATGTCTAGCTTTCTGATCAACATTTAAGCTGATAGGGATGACTTAAAATGGTACAAGAGAACATGATCCCCATCTTGCATATTATGATTAAAAAGTTCCCTTTGTCTGCATTTCTCTTCACCCAATTCCCAATTGAAGTAACATCTTCAGTTTTGAAAATACCAATATTGCTTCATAGATGATCATGCAAGGTTTCATTTGACTAAATCAGCTGCATTATGAATCATGGCCTTTATTAAAGGTTCCCTTTCCATCGACAATATAAAAACTCTTAATGTACTTCTTAAATAATATTTTGAAAGTCAGCTACCGTATTTCCCCCAAAATAAGAAAGGGTCTTATTTTCTTTTGATCTTATTTTTACTTGGCCTTATTTTTGGGGTGGTCTTTATTATTTTTGGGGTGCAGGAGGCAGCGAGCATGGTCACCTCATGGCTGCTGCTGTGTTGCAATATTTGGGGGGGGGCTTATTTTAGTGCATGCGCTCAAAAACCCAATCGGGCTTATTTTCCAGGAGGTCTTATTTTCGGGAAAACAGGCTGTTTTATTAGCCACTATTTACTGCACTTAATGTAAAGCCCAGAGTTGATCTATGAGGGAAATGGGTGGTCTCTAAATATATTATATAAATATTTAAATATGATATAAAATAAAGTAATGAAGAAAGTATGAAATAGCTCACCCTTCCCAGTAAGGTATCAATCCTATGCTTCTATTCCAAAAAGAATATTATGATCAGTCCCAGATGCTTTAACGTGAGCAAGAGTTCTTAAGACTCAGTTATAAATAACGCAGAATACATAAGCATTAGGTGACTTATTCAAAACTCTATAACAAAATCTCATTAAAATAAAAGTTGGGTTGATGAATTATGTCTTTTTAAGGAGAAAGCAGAAAGCATGTATTTTACTAATCAATTTATTCCATTAATTTTTTATTCCCGTCATAATTTTATCAGTCTGCAGCTACAGAAGTATAAATTGGTTTATTTGTTACAATAATTATGAAACATATTTCCTCGATTCATTTATATATTGCTATTCGCTTTTGGGAGCCTATATAAATATAATTTGATTCACAATAATGTGACAGGAACATGCCATGCTAAAATTGATTTTTATTTTATTTGTTCGTATTCTGGTTGATTTTTTTAGTTCCTGCTTTGCTCCTCTGATTTACTGCTCTGCTTATCTTTGTTATTTTACACACTGAAAATCATAATGTGCAATCTTTTACTTGGGCAGTAAAAGAATGCTTCCTGGACTTAAATCATTCCTGCTGACATGCAAATATTGAAATTAGGAAATGTGAAGAAAGATTGGCTGAGAAAATAGGACATCTTTCTTTATTAGGAATGGTCCAAAGAGGTTAAAACCAATGAGATATTGTAGCTAAGTTTTCTTTTGCCAAAACCTCAAGTTTTTAAATTAAAATTAAACTTGTACATTCTGTCTTCATTCAAATAAAAGCACAGCTGGAAATATTAAGAACGGATAGCAAAGTCACTCTTGCCAAAAGTGAGGACAAAATTGTCTCTTCAGCTAGTTTGCTGCAGGATTCTTATCTGAAACTAGATTCCCTGAACAGATTTGTGTTACAAGAGGAACTTTCCTTTATAATTAATTAATTGATTACCTGGTTGATACATTCTGTTTAATGGCATCACATAAACAGTGTGCATTACTGCCTCATTTCAGACTGCTAGTAGCTGGGGATTAATTGCATAGCTGAGTTTTGTTGCCGGAGGAAAAATAGGCCAGAACAAGAAATCTGGAAATGTAGTAGAGGATATAAAATGCTTTATTTTATTTGCTATGCATTTTTTTAAATGTCTGCACTACCAAAGTCATTTGCTCTCTATGTAATCATCCTTTATCACAATACAAATCAAAAGAATAGAATAGAGTTGAACAGAATAGAACAGAATGGAACAGAATAACAGAGTTGGAAGGGACCTTGGAGGTCTTCTAGTCCAACCCCCTGCTTTGGCAGAAAACCCTATACCATTTCAGACAAATGGTTATCCAGTCTCTTCTTAAAAACTTCCAGTGTTGGAGCATTCACAATTTCTGGAGTCAAGTTGTTCCACTGATTAATTGTTCTAACTGTCAGGAAATTTCTCCTTAGTTCTAAGTTGCTACTCTCCTTGATTAGTTTCCACCCATTGCTTCTTGTCCTGCCCTCAGGTGCTTTGGAGACTATCTTATCTCCTTCTTCTTTGTAGCAGCCCAAGATATTGGAACACTGCTATCATTTCAAAGAACAAGATGAAGAGAACAGACCATACAATATATGGCTGGCTAGCATAATGGAGGCAGGCCCAAACAGAGAATGAGTGACATCAAAGCTGGCTTGTTTGAATAGCAGAAACCCAAGAAACTTCCCAAGGGACCAAAAGGATTTCAGCAAATAAAGTCAATAAGCAAACATATATGGCAAATTATAGTATCTATATAAGTGGAAAATAATACATGGTTGTGCCAAAATGAATAGTTCAATTTCCAGTATTGAGGCAGAGATCGGAGTAGTGAAAAGCTAAAGAAAATATAATAAAGGGACAGAGAAAGGCACATTTTCAGTTTCTCCGCCAGTTAAGTAGAACCGAAGAAGCTTCGTGGGTGGGAAGCAAAACATTTTCAAAGGAAAAAAAAACAAGAAAATCTCATTGCCATTTGAAGAAAAAGCACATGTGGTTCAACCATGACTTGGGTGTTGAGAATCTCCACAGACTTTCTCATGTAATGAAACTCAGAGTTATGCAGCCAGGATGGGTCAATTTCTGCAATCCAAGGTTATTTGAGGAACAGGTAAAATCATCCCCCTAGGAGGTACCAGGCACTCTTGGAATGTAAAAGAAGGGTTAGTGAGTGAAGAGGGAGTAGAATATGGCCTTGAGGGACAGAGGAAGAACAGCTTCCAAGGCAATGATCAGATAATGTAGATTGAGCCTATATCAAATAGAGATTTACAAAAATCAGATAGCACACATACACACGTCTAATTCACATGAAGCTAAAAGACAGAGGAATGAAAGTACATCCAGAATTAAAATATTCTATTCCTCTTCTAATAAAAGTAGCTTCAGATTCATACAGTTTCTCTTTGTTAGTCTAGTCTACTTTATAGGGGTTAATAGGTCATCATCTTTACCTGTTTGCTTGCTTATTTTTATTTATTTTTTGTTTATTTCAATATGCATACTCCCTAACTCCCACTGATTTTGGAAAGTTCACAAGAAAACATAAAAACTATGAAATGATTGGTTTTAAAAAAAAATCCTCCCCTTTAAAAAATATCACATCATATGTGCAGATACAATCTAGATATGAGAAGGATGTTAAAATGTATGGTGTGTATAAAGAATTAACAGAATTAGATCAGATATTAAGGGGAAAAGATGAAAAATTAATAAAGAAAATATATAGCTATTTGTTAAGTATTAAGTTGGAAGATGAACAAATAAAAGAGAGAATGATAATATTGGTTAATTTTGGCTATTCGATTAAGTTAGATAAGTGGCAGATGTTATGGGATAGAAATTATAAATTAACAATGTCTACTGCATACAAAGAAAATCTTTATAAAATGATTTATATATGGCATTTTACCAGGCAAGTATAACAAAGGGAATGTATATTTGATTTTACATGTATGGACTGCAGCGAGAATAGTATTTGCACAACAATGGAAAAGTGAAGAGATTCCAACAGATGATGATGTGATTAGAAAAATATTAGAATGTGCAGAAATGGATAAGCTAACGCTTACAATTAAGGAAAAGAAAGAAACTGCATACTTTTTGACTTGGGACTTACATATTTTATCAATGGCTAGCTGACAAAAACAGGAGCTAGAAACAGGGAAATATATGGAAGGATCAGTGATATAAGGAAAATATGTTAACTTAGTTAAACAAATATGATGACGATGATATGAATAATAATAATAATAATAATAATAATAATAATAATAATAATAATAATAATGCAAGGAATATAGTTGTGAACACTTTGATTATTATTTCTTAAAATGATTTGTGCCCAGACAGCACACTGTTCAATTGAAATTGGAATTTTTGTATGTTATAAAATAAAATAATTTATTTGTTATGTGGTAAATTGTACGCCGCCCCGAGTCCCTTGGTGGAGAGGGTGCGGCATATAAAAATGATCAATAATAATAATAATAATAATAATAATAATAATAATAATAATAATAATATAAAAAAGTGGTACAAAAAAGAAAGACCAAAGTTGGCAAAATCAGGTAGCACCTAAACACACACAATTCATCAGAAGAGGGACATTCTAGCCAAAACTCTGAATCAGAGGTGGGTTCCCAGCGGTTTGGCCTGGTTTGGCCGAACCGGCAGCAACCCAGGCCGGCCACACCCCCAAACCAGTTCCCCGGTCGCTGCCATCGTTGCTGCCATCTTATTTTTGAGTTCTGCACTTGCACAGAACAATTTTAATTGAACTGTGCATGTGTGTAGTGCTAAGTCCTTGCACCTATGACTGCAAGCTGCCTGTCAACCGTGAAGTTCTCCCATTGGTTCCGGCGCGCTGTCTGAGTGGCGGGAGAAGCCGAGGCGCCCCATTGGCTGACCGTCTGACAGCTCAGGTTATAAAAGAGCTGTCAGACAGTGAGAGTTGTTGTTGTTATGGTTCTAGTTTTAATAAAACCGTTTAAAGCAACCAAGCCTATGTGCTTTTCCTCAAAGCTCAGTCCTGAGCACACAGCATGCATCCAATGCACAGCGTACACACAAAGCACACTGAAGTGCACACATGCGCAAACCGGCAGTAAAGCTGGCCAGAACCTGCACCTGCCCTGGACCAGATTTTTACTGAAATACCAATAGAGAGGGAGGAATCTTGGGAGGAACCCCATCCTTTGCTTTTCATGCTTACAGGTCTCAAACCTACAGTAAGATAAATTATATTCCTGTGTTACTTACACAGGTTCTAACCCCATCCTTTCTTTTCCATTAGCGAATGGATAAGGTCTTTAGGGAAACTGTGTCGTTAAGTGCTCTCATAATGCCTGGCAGAATTGAAAGTCCTGCATAGTCGTAGACAAAATTGAAAACACGCGGGTCATTAGTTTCCCTGCAGACATCTCTGCTGTATTAACATGAAGAAAATGTAACTGTCTCTCTTCCCTGTATACATTAGCAGAAAACCTGAATAGCAAAGTACTTGTTACTCTTCTGAAAGCTTTCTAAACCTAAGTGAACACAAAATTTTAAGTTTGAGGATATCAAGGTTAATCACACTTTCCCCTGATTTAACCCCAGTGGAAGAGCATGGACCCTGTATCTTAGGATTGTCAAACTCACAGCCCGTGGGCCAGATGCGTCATGGGCTGGCCACGACCACACCTGGTTTAGCGAAGGGGGGAAGTTGTGATAGGTTACGTGATGCCGCCATGATGACGCAAGTTTGTCACCCCTGCTCTATCTAGAGTGAGTGTTCACTATGCCAGTGGAGAGAGAGAGTTTTCTCAATTGTCATAGATGGGTACAAGAGTTTCAAATTAATGTGTCAGCAGAGGAGAGTTCACCTTCCCCAATCCAAATGGAATCCAAACCCACAATCCCATGAAATGGCTCTAGCCCAGATCAGGACCCCTATGAGTATGAGTACGGTTAAAAGAAGAATGAAAGCTACATGTTCTGTGATTAACATAGCTTGACATTGACAGTCTGTTCACATATGAATAGAAAGCAAACATATGGTGTTAGGAGAAGGGAACAGTGAGGAGAGGTCAGGTGCATGAGCAGAAATATCATCATGTAATGTTAGACAGGACCCCCTGAAGACAAGATCTATATCTGCATCCAAAGGTCAGAGTAAAAAAGCAGGCGTAAAGCATTGGACACCCTATGCAAAAGTTTTATATATTTTTTTCAGTCTTTCTTCTTCCTGGGTGGCAAAATAATCAGCATTGCCCAATATCTACCTTTATGTGTATATTGTGTATGTGTATGTTTCCGTTACCTGCCTTCATTATACACTTCACAACTTTACTCCACTCTCTGAGTTTTCAGTTTGAAAACATGGATGTTCAACAGAGTGTAATCAAAGCTCTTAAGAAGATACTTCTAAATGTATTTTGAATTTAAATTTGTCTTTCCTGCTCAATGAAATAACAGGGTAAACAGACAATGACCTTCTTTCATGTCTAACCACTCCGTTCTTTAGATAGAGCAGTAGTTTAATGTTTTGGGAGGGTTTTCTGGGTTATGCTTTTATTACATGATCGCCAGTCTTATTCAGGAAATCTAATGAGGCAGTTAGTCGATGCCCATTATCTGTTTTTTTAAGCCTCTTGACCTTTCTCAACTTGTTCATTCAGCCTGCTTTTTATATAAGATAAATAAATAAATAAATTCAAGAACATCGGACAATAACTGAATAATGCTTTTTGAATGATGTTGAACATTCTTCTTCTGGAAACCACTTATAATTTAATTATATAAAACCATTTATGAAGCAGTTGGGGAAATCAATTATTTATGTACATGTTATGTAACGTGATTTATGCAGTAAATATAATGTGTGGCACTGCTTTTTGCATGCCATACTGCAGATTATTCTTGCAAATTATCTGTTTCACTTTTTTACTCTTCATCCTTCTGAAGAAGTCCAGAGGTAGCAAAAGTAGTTAATTTCCCTCTTTCCCTTCCAATGTGACTGCCCCATATTAACCTGGCTATTTAATACCATGGGTTTCACCTTTCCAACACAAAAGATACAAAGGTTCACTCCCTTGTCCCACTTTCTTATATTTGCTTTGAGCTCTACCTTGTTTGAAAGAATGGAACAGGTTATTGTTCTTCAGTAATGATGCTTCTCAGAGCTGATCAGGTTAACTATGGGTAGCAGCTGGAGTTTAATTTGTGAGTATGCAGCTGTCATGTTACTTGCTTGGAGTGAGGAAGGAAGGAAGAAATGTAATTTTGTCCAATTTTATTATGATAGTTACACTTGTTTTCAACTTAAGAAGTGTTGGAGAGAAAATTGCCAGCACGCCCCTAACAAATTTGGTTGCAGGGTGTTGGTTGTTTTCTTTGATTATTTAATATTCATCATTCTATATCAGGGGTGTCAAACTCAAGGCCCACAGCCCGGAAGTAGCTTAGATCTGGCCCGCAGGTCTGCCCTGAAAACAGCAAAGGACCAGCCCCGCATGCAGCTCTCCCAAGCTCAGTTTTTGCTGGCAGTGGGTTGCAGGAGGCAGTCCTAGCTGAAAACAGAGCTCAGGAGTCTGTTTTTGCTGGCAGAGCAATTGGACCACCAGAGGCACTCCTGACACAAGTGACATCAAGCTGGCCATGCTCCCTCCTGGCCTTGGCCACCCCAGCCCACCTGGTCAAACACAACCCTAATGTGGCCTTCAATGAAACCAAGTTTGACACCCATTTTATATCCTGACATAAATGGATATAAAAGAACATAGTTCTAATTCAAACATTAATGTCATTGTTTCTTTAAAACCCAAACCCTAAGTTATCCTATGATACATAAAAGTCAACTAAATAAGAAAACGGATTACCTTGGCTAATAGAGAACTTGCTACTAAAACGTCATTCCGGTCTCTCTAAATTTCAAAGTAGCTGCAACAAATAGAAGCATCTGGCTGCCCTTGTCTGGGCTTAGAAGCTGAACACTTGGTTGGTATTTGGGTGAGAGCCTTCCAGTGGTGATTTTTTACTACCGGTTCTGTGGCCGTGGCTTGGTGGGCATGGCATGGCTTGGTGGCCATGGCTTGGTGGCCATGGCTTGGTGGGCGGGACAGGGGAAGGATACTGTAAAATCTCCATTCGCTCCCCACTCAAGGGGAAGGTTACTGCAAATCCCCATTCCCTCCTGATCAGCTGGGACTTGGGAGGCAGACAATAGGTGGAGGCAGGGCCAGTCAGAGGTGGTATTTACCAGTACTCAAACTTTCTGCTACCTGTTCTCCAGAACTGGTCAGAACCTGCTGAATACCACCTCTGGAGCCTTCCAAGGAATATCATACTGCAAAACTGGAAAAACTATTCTGGAGAAAGGCAGTGGCAAACCATTTCAGTATGGCTGCCAAGAAAACTATTCAGATGGGCATAACCTGAAGAAAATTACTTTTTATACAATCTTAGCTAAGCTGCAGTAGAATTTTATGGTTGTTTTGAGCATGCCATCATAATAGCAGCAGTGATAGCAGAAGTTTTTTTAAAGCAGATATAGAAGAGTGTTGTCATTGAACCAAAATCCAGTGTAATGGACAAAGCTGATAGACCTCTTCCGCACCCCTGTTTAAATGGTACCACTTCTGAATATATTTATTTCTTTATATTTTTTAATGTTCCTTTTAAATGCTTAAATATGGTTGCAAAATGAAGTAGCATAACTTCACTGATCGGAGCTAAGTAATGAGAGCTGTTTAATGAAATATACATTAAGAAATGACTCAATTGTCCCTGTAATATAAAAAATATAACATTCCATCAACTCCCAGCTCATAGCTGTCAAATGTTCAGATCAGAGGGGGGAAAAGACTAGAAATGTGACCCAGTTTGATCCATTTGTAGTGTCTCAAAAACTCCAGTATCATTTAGTTACTCTGTAAATATTTATTCATCTTACAGAAGTATAAAAAAAAAGTTTCCCCTTAAAAGAACAAAAGGCTTTGAAAGGAAAAACTCCACTTGTAATAAGTGCTCATGAATAAGTGTATATTTCAAAACTCTCTTTTATTTCCAGCATGTAAAACAAGTATGCAACTAGTACAATTGCGTCAATGGCATCTAATAACTCATACATTCTGTTCTAGATGCTAGAATGTTATTCTTTCTATTGTTATCCTCCTATCTACTTCCTGCTAATATCTGTTTTTATTTCTCTGAAATAAAACGAGATAGAATCCCATAACATACAGATTCTGCTAATTTAGAACTAATAAGAAAATGCAGAAATTGAGACATAGGGTATAATAATATGAATATACAGTGCCTGTCCCTAATGTGATTTTTTTGATAGAAGAGGTTAAACATGAATATGCAGAATATGTTTCCTGATACAGGATTTGAACAATGTGGATATTTGAAAACTAAATAAAGTTGTGACACCCTCTCCCTTTAAACCGATAGACAGGTTGGACAGGAAATCATAGGTCAACATCTGATATCAATATAGCCAAGCAAAACATAATTTTTTCTACTTCATGTAGTCCAGTGACTATTGACCCTCAAAACCTGGGAGCCAAAACCCTGTTCAATATGCATAGCTATAGAGCTGTAGCAATTATTTGGTTATTTTGGAATAGAAATGTACCTTTTTTAAATATATAGGACTTTTCAAAAATGAGCAAAATGAATCTGTCACGCTGTTTGAAGTCCAGGCCATTCTTCCTTGAATAGACTGAAGGGGATATATCAAGTCTATGACTTAAGATGCCATGGGATATTTTCAGTGTTATGGTTCCAAGTAACACCCCCAACAAAAGAAGACTCCAAAGCATGAGATTCCTCAAAGTTCCTTTATATTAAAGATGTCATATTAGCACATCTGGGAAAACCCGAATCTGAAAGCTTTCAGGTTTTCCCCACCCAAAAGGAGTCCCTGCCCAGCACCCGCATGTCCATCACATGGTCCAATCAGGTACCATCCAAAACAGAAGCTGCCTCCCAGTCACCTCATCACAGCTGCAAGACCAGATGATCTTGACTTTCTGAGAAAGAATGTTATTATGGCTACATATCACCCACACTCTGTATAATCCCCCCTCCCATTTTCCCACAGTAGAAAATGCGGCAGGCCTGAAGTCCAAAAGGTAAAAAAAATGGCTTCTAGGTCTGACATTCGGAGAATCTCCTTTTCACCATTTATCTTTGGAAACATTTATCCCAGCGAAAAGTGTTAATTATAAAAAACAGTTTATATCAGAATGTCTATGTGGCCTTCCAAGGTGATTGAAGGAAACAGATTTGAAGTTTACTGCAAGGTTTGCTTAAAAGATCAGTTTAGGGAGAGAGAAAAAAACCAGATTAAAAGTGTTGATTGATGATTATGGAAAAAAAGACATGTAACAGAAAGCAAGAAAATAACAAGCTGAGAAGGTGTCTGACTAAAGCAAATGGCTGGTAATCAACTGAACAGAAAGAAGACCCAGCTCACTTCCTGCTGAGCCTTAAACAGCAGTGATGAAGGTAAAGTACATGAGTTTATCGCTAGCAGCATCATACTATGAAAGCCAGAAAAGATAGGAGACAGTTCACTACCAGTGTACAACTGCACAAATATTCCCTCTCAGATTCCATGTAAACCTGAGACAGGTAAGGCTGAAAGCTAAGCAAAGCCCACCCATGTTTTTTTTAATAGCAATCAGAATTTGGACCCTGGTCTTCTAATTCTTTACAGCACTATATCCAGTCCTTAATGCTGGATATATTTATAGTCCTGAAAGCAATAGGGAAAAAAATCTCCAGATTTCTATTGATTATGAATTGTCTTTATTTTTACACAAAAAATTCCTCTACATACATTGTTGTGTTGTGTTAGTTGCGAAGTCGTGTCCGACCCATCACGACCCCATGGACAACATTCCTCCAGGCCTTCCTGTTCTCTACCATCCTCTACCATCTACATACATAGGCCACACCAAATCCCGCAATTCACATAAAATATTTAAAAATTCTATGGTGCTCATATCAGTTATTAATTAACTCAGTGAAAATGTCTGTTAAATAGCTGCAGATGGTCTCCCAATTGTAAATAATCATTTCCAACAATCACTGGCAATCATAATTGCCAAGTCAGAAGCCACTTTTTAAAAAGCATATTTGGTGCTTTTTGTATGCATGCCCTGTTGAATCCCTGTTTCTGATAATCCTCCCAAATTACTAAAATCATTTGGATTAGAAGCACTGTGGAATGCGGCTGACATGAAAACCTTTCTCTTAGAATCTAGCCTATCAGCAATTAGCCTTCTTAATGTACCAAGCACTAGAATCCTACAGCACACATTATGACCGAGGGCAGCACATGAGGTCCCTATGGGGTTAATTTGTTCACGTATCTTTTCCTCTAAGGCCAAGGATCTTCGTTTTAACAACTGAAAGACAAATATTCCCAGAGAGAGGTAGATAAGAAGCTCCTGTAATGTGGCCGTGCAAACTCCCCCCCCCCCCTTTTAGTTATGAACCTGAGTTTAATGATGGAGAAGAAATAAAGCTGAACGAGGCAGATTTTGATATGCACATCCTTTTAAAGACATAATCATCATCTCCTCTTTTCACAACAGGTGCATTTCTCACACAGCATAACCAGGAAAGAACTCCATCTCCAGCTTTTCTCCAGTTTATTTTTTTTCAAGTAAAAGAAATGAAATGAAATCGGCTGTTTTTGTTCCAGGAAGTGGAGTTGGGGACTTGCTCATTTTTTGATTTTCCAAAGTCAGAAAAAGAAATTTTGATTTCCTTTCTTTATGATTCCACCTGTAGAACATTGCGCTCCATCATGCCAGCAGAAATATTTGGCAGCCATACAATTAATAGTTATCCAATGTAGTTTTCATGTGATTTTCCACTAGTTTTCTCAATTATAAAACTACATCTAGTAGCACATACTAAATCTTCAGCATTAGTACAAGCCAGTATTATAATATCAGTACATTAAGTCCTTTCAATACTGTGCAGTTGGCATTGGAATGAGCTCACATAGAAGCCGTAGCATTGAAATGAACCAGGATTAGCCCTAATAAATTGTGCGTTGGGCTGCAGATAAATTATGCACTGCAGCCCTCACTTTAGCAGGTGATGATATCCCTTTTAGCTGGGCCCAAAGGCAAGCTGTCTTACATAAAACAATGAAGAGACTTACCGTCAATCCACAATGCAAATTTGGCAGAAACAGAGAAAACAGTGAGCTAGAAGAATTGAAGAAAGCTCCTTAAATGTTCCCAAGTACGAATGTGTCTCTTTGCTATGCTACTTATTTTAGACTATGTATTACTATAATTATTGAATGTAGTTCTATTTCAATTTCTGGAAATGTCCCTTCTCTCAGTGTGCTTGCAAGAACAGAAATCATCTCTGACACACACACACACACACACACACACAGTTTTCCTGTCTCTTGATATGGAAATTAAGGGAAGACACCGCACAAAATCCTCCAGAAATAGGACTTGCAACAATGAAAAAAATGCATGTATGTTGAGATGCGTCAATGCAAACCTAGCATGCCCTCTCAAAACACATAAAACCCAGCATATAACATTAATCTTTGGGTATAATTTCCTAAAACATAAGAGTACGGCCTTCAGTACTTTTGAGAAATTCCCACCAAAGTACAATTCTTAATCTGATAGAAGGGAAGTAGTAATAATAAATTATTTAAATATTATTCTGAAGCTAACACTCATTAATCTAATTTCTTCCACCCTTGGCTATTATACCTTGGTACTGGTCAATTCTGAAGAAGGGCCTTGGCTTGAAAAAAGTTGTAGATCCCTAATATAAATAAATGAGCTAGTGCTAGATATTCCTGACAATATATTTTATTTTCATTTACCATTCAATGTAAATATTCATCAGAAACACTCTAGTAGTTCTGATTTTATGCTACTTTTTAAAACATAGACAATGAGATTTCCCCTTTTATTTTTTTGGAATTTATCTGTTGAAATCTTCTTCAACCCCAGAAAAAATAGGTGGATGCAACAACAGTTAGCAATGGTATGAAGCTATTAGATGGGTCATGCCTCAGTTGAAGGCTAGTGACTTCTTTATTTTCTGGTTTCATTTTCCTTAATCTCTGTTCAGGTAGTATTTTGGCATGTCTCTTGCCTATCCTATGTTGCCCAGCTGTAGTGTAGAGGCAGCTATAATTTACAGGCAGGAAGAATCAAAGATTTTATTCACGCAATAAAACCTTTCCAACCCAAGTTTCTACTTGTATTCTATTTTTTGTTTTTTTATTACCAAAAAAAGCTTTAAATTATCATTCACATTTACTTCACATGAACAGTAAAATTACTGTACATTCAGTTCCTGATTCAGCCAGCATTACTTATGAAAAATGTTGTAGTAACCTGCCAAAGAAAAATAGCACATGCCTAGTATATTAACTTCAGAAACAAAATATTACATTTTGTTACATATTTTAACAGGAGGTATCAAAATAGAATCAATCACGGTAGAGATCCATATATGATTAAACAGAATATAATGCCATACATTGAATATTCACCAACAAGTTTTTGATTTGTCTCATCACTATTTAGACATCAGAATAAAGGGACAGGAAAATTTAGTTTTTATGTTAGTTTGAACCAAATGTTCACATAAGCTTGTCTTCTCTATAACAAATACTATCCCCCCCCCCTTTTAAAGTTGTCTGTTCCTTCTCAAACTGTCCATTGTCCTGACAATTTTTTAATTTAAAAAGATCAATGGTTTTTTAATGTGGAAATTTTATGGACCAGTGTCTCCCTCCATTCAGCCAATTCCCATTTTAAGTTCCATAAAGATTTATTACTGATGGATTTTTGGCCTAGTGATGTGTTATATAACTTTTTATTATGGACAGGATATAATCACTAGTTGGAAATCTATTTTTGTTTTGTTTCCAGTATATCCAAAGAAGCTTTATTTGGCGTTACATTGACTTCTTCAAATAGGCATTACAATTTACTATGATATTCACTTCCCAATCAAGAAGTCATTGAGCACGCTCAAATCTTTGTCCTTTGTCCCATTGCTCCTTAGATTTCAAATATTTACTCATTAATTATACACCAGTACCATAACCATTACAACAACAGCAGTAACAACAACATCAGGAAGGAGGAAGAGGAGGGGGAGGGGGAGGGCATACGGTCATAATTGAGAAGCAACAGACAGTAAGTGCCATTTCTGCAAAAAAAAGGGGGGGGATGTATGCATCCTTTGCAAAAACAATCAATTTTATTACATATTGATAACCCACAAAGAAACAGTGGACACCTAGGCAGTTGCTTCAAGAAAACAGCACAGAATCTAATCACAAACAACAGCATGGTAAAGCAGCAACGATGTACAAGAACTGGTGGGGCCACAAAAATAATAGAAAATGATAGATAAATAGATAGATGATAGATAGATAGATAGATAGATAGATAGATAGATAGATAGATAGATAGATAGATAGATAGATAGATAGATAGATAGATGATAGACAGACAGACAGACAGATGAGAAAGAGGGGGGAGAGGGAGAGAGGGAGGGAGGGAGGGAGGGAGGGGAGGAAGGATAAAATTCTTTATAGGCCAAGTGTGATTGGACATACAAGGAATTTGTCTCCAGTGCATAAGCTCTCAAGCAATAAGTAATAAATTATGATCATAATCATAAAATACAATCATTGTAAATCCTAAGATACAACACACAATAATAATCATAGGATACTAAATAAGCAATCAACAGAAATTATACTAGGATACTAAATAAAACAATATAAATCATAAGAAACAAGCAGCAAATTAGTAGTCATAAGAAGATAAGAAAATAGATAATAGGAAAGATGAGGATGATAGTAATACAGTCCTACTAGGTAGGTTGACAATGTTGTGGGAATTAATTGTTTAGCAGAGTTAGGCATGTGGGTAAAACTGTCCTTGTATCTAGTTGTTTTGGATGCAATGCCTTATAGCCTTGATGGCGAACATATGGCACAAATGCTACAAGTGGCATGAGGAGCCCCCTCTGTGGGCACTCGAGCCGTAGCCCCAGCTCAGCTCCACCGCGCATGTGCGCACGCCTCCCACTAGCCAGCTGATTTTCAGGTCTATGCCGTGCATGCGCTGGGGGGGCGGGATGAATGCGAGATATGTGCATGGGGGAAGTGGGGAGGGTCACAGATGCATGCAGGAGTGTGTGGGGAGCATGGGGTGTGTGGTGCGCCCCCCCCCCACAGCCCATTTTTGGTCCCAGGAGTCTTCAGGGAGGCCTGCTAGGCGCAAAACGGGCTGCAAGGGGTTATGTGTTGCGCATGCATGCGTGGGAGGGTGGTGGGAAGCATGTGCAGGGGGTTGGGGCAGGGAGTGCAGAGTTGTGTCACACGTGCATTGCATTATGTGTGTGCGCACACATGCTTTTGGCACGTGATGACAAAAAGGTTAACCATCATTGCCTTATAGTGTTGTCTTGATGGAAGAAGTTAGAAGAGTTTATGTCCAGGATGTGAGGGGTCTGTAGACATTGTCACAGCCCTCTTTCTGGCTTGTGCGATAGACAGGTCCTGAATGGAAGGCAGGCTGGTGTTAATTCCACGCACAGACGGAAACATATCTAGTTTTTTTCTTTTTCTTTCTTTTTCTTTTTTCCTTTTCCCCTAATTACTTGCATTGGGATTATTCCTTATACTATTTATGTTGTTTGTATTTGTTGTCATGGATTGCACCAGTGAGGCTAAAACCAATTCCGTTGTATTTATTTTGTACAATGACCATAAAGGCTATACTACTAATTGTTTTTTTTTCTGCAGTTCTAACTATCCATTGAAGTCTATGTCTGTCCTATTTGGTTTGAAGAAGCTAAAGTGCTCTGGGACTTTAGAATTCAAACAGAAGACAAGAATGTGTTTGAAGCCAGATGACACTCCAGATTTTAATTGTCCATAAGAAACCCACAAAAAGAATCTGGATACAGTGGCAGTACCTAGAGACAGAAGAAAAGGGGGGAAAAACTGAAGAAAATCACAAAATACAAAGACCTGCAGATAGAAGTAAAATGATTGTGGCAAAAGAAAGCAAAGATAGGACCACTAACAATAGCTGTTTTGGGTACAACCCAAAAACACCTGGAAAACCAGTTGTGCACTGAACAAGTTGTGTCAAATGCTAGACCTCTGGAGGATGAAATCATATAGTTCTGATTCCTTTCATAGTACAATAAGTATCGTATTTTTTGGACTATAAGATGCACCGGAGCATAAAATGCACCAGGATTTTTTTTTTAAAGGCTTTGCCCTCCCCAGCCCCCAGGAGCACTCTGCAGGCCTCCCAAACCCTCTGCACACCCCGTTTTTTGTGAAAAATGGGACATGTAGAGAATTTGGGAGGCCTCCAAAGTGCTCTTGGGGGCCAGGGAAGGCAAAAACGTGACACGTGGGGGGGTGTTGGGAGGGGGAAAACGGGGCCGTTTTTGTGAAAAACAGCCCCATTTTCACTCGTTTCTGCCCTCTTCCGCCCCCAGGAACACTTTGCAGGCCTCCCAAACCTTCTGTGTGTCCATTTTTGCAAAAAATGGGATGCACAAGGCAGGGTTTCGGAAGGCCAAAAATAGCTGTATTCAATATATAAGATGCACCCAGATTTTCACATCTTATACTCTGAAAAATACAGTATTTCTGTGATATTAGTATGCTTCAGCTCACAACCAATGTATAGCACACACATATGTAGAATTAGTGTATATAAACTGCTTCAGTTATGATGGATTTAATCACTACATTTGTGAGCTTAGCAAAGATCATTTTTCTTTCAGTAGCAAACATTTTTACTATATGCATTTGGAGGTTATATATTCTTCAAACAGTTCATTACACAGCTTAAATAAGCCTTGTGATTTTTCTCAGCAGTGTTCACTACAAAGAAAGATTGTGCTTGACAAGTCCTTTATTTTTCTGCCTAATTACAAGTATTAATCCCTATTTCTGTAATGTAATCTATCTTTCTTTCTTTCTTCTTTCAAATTTATATTCCATCCCTCTTATTATCAAGTGACTGGGTGATTTACAATATCATAAATAACAATATAAACAATCAGAAGATTAAAAAACATTTAAAATATTCGGTGCTTAAAATTAAAACACTAAAATAAAAATAGAAAAAACTAAATAAAAAGGACCAATATGTTAATTGAGATGGATTGTCATCTTCAGTTATAGTGTGAATCTAGAAATGGTTCTTCTTATATTCTGACCCTCAGAATGTTAGGGAGTCTTCCCCCACCCAATATTGTTTATCCATACACAAAAATATACACATTCAAATATTTTGTTGAAAAATAACTACCATTACAACTCTTTCTCAGCAGTGAAAACAATATTAATATTCCCAACATAAATAAAAATGGATGTGACTGAAATGACCCCAATTAATGTAACATGAGCTATTCAGTTAATTCTATTGCCTAGGTTCATATAACATTTTAAACCAGGGATGTCAAACTCAAAGCCTTAAATCCAGCCTGTGAGGCCGGCCTGGAAATATCAAAGGACTGGCCCGCAATGCCTCTGCTGGCCAAAATGGGCCACGTGCAGCCCTCGCCCGGTCCGTTTTTGCGCTCCCTGGTCTCCTACAGCACTCTGCACATTGAATCACCTCCATCACCATAGTGGCAAGATTTCCACAACTGACCTATGGATTCACCAATTACATTTTTGCCCACTGTATTTGGTAAAACTAGCCAAGAATTACACTTCAGAGAATAATCTTCATATTCACAATATGGTTCCCTACTACCACATAATTTATCACTAAGGCTAGATTAAATTTATAAGGGCCATATTAGATGTCAAATAATATTCCAATACACACAGTCAACATTATTTCAACTAGAAATAAAGTAGGAAAGGGAAAGCTAACTTCCTCTCTTCCCATCTGCTGAAACAATAATCACACAGAGAGACCAGCAACTATTATTTAAAATTTAAAAGATGCATTTATGTAGGATTTTGCTGTGATTCCTCACACCTCTCCTAATTTAACAATATTCAGCTTTCTCCCTAGGAACTTCTGAACAAATCTGCTTACTATCTTTCTTGAACAAATTTGAACCTCTGAGTTTCGAGGATGTATATTATGGAGAACTTGAGACGTGAGAGCTATTTGGTACAGTTTGGAAACTGTAAATAAATATTTCATTTATTCAATCATTTATCCATAAATGAAAGAACCCCATATAACATAAATCTCTGATCTTATTTGCACAGAATACTTAACTGGGGGAGGCACTATATTGTGCAACAGGAAAAATAGGTTCAAATGGCTTAGCCAATTAACCTTATGAGGCTTTATCTCCAAATAACTGGGAAATCTAAATAAATTCCTCTGGTCAGTCTTGTCACCCAAATAACTAAGAAATTAACTGAGCCTTCCCATAGCCATGATTGACCCAAAGTAATCATCATCCACCCCTAATCCTGACTGCTGTAATGCAAATCTCAATTGCACCCTGGCATATTTTTCTATTGCTTTAACATAAAGCAAAAACTACATCACTCTAGATAATAATTAAAAAAAGCTAATGAGAAAGTTGTGAGGAAACTACTTTATGCCTTGTCATCACATGGAGGTGAGCAAATTATCTGGGGAACAGGATTGTTGGGTCATTCCTCACATGTAAGTTCACTCTGACACGTAAGGATTATAATAAGGACATACAGTTCCAAAGCAGATGTATTCTGAAAACTTGTCATTTTTCTAGATTTGGAATCCTAGGGTGGAAAGCCATCATAGGGCAAACTGATTTTTCATTTGTTTCATTTGCTGTTATTAAAATGAGCCATGAATAAACGTAACTAATGAAAGAATGTAATGCGCTACAATGCAATAAAGATACTCTCTTCATTGTAAGTGACCGTTAGCAAGTGTCATATGCTTGGTAGTCATACCCTTCCCATTTAAATGTTTCTGGGTACAAAAAGTCTACAGTATGTGTTAATCTTTCTGATTATTTTCTTAGATCACTCATTTACATATGAGGGATAAACAATATTGTCATTCTGTGCTTCTGATGCTAATTCAGAAACCTTTGGAAGGTTACTGTTCTTTTGTTTTATTCCACTTAGTTTTGAGTGAAAGATTAGAACAGTGCATAAACACCCTGTGACACTTGGTGAAAGAAAAAGTAGTACTTTGAGAAGCTGGATTGAAACGGTAATGATAATAACATAGATTGATGTTGAAGAAGACTTTTGCGAATACAATATGCAACCAAGAAAACTAACGATAGGATAATTGAACAAATAAAACCAGAGATCTCACTCAAGGCACAAATCACCAGGTTCAAATTATCATATTTTAGACACATGATACAGATATCTAGCTTTCTGAAGAAGGCTCTAATGCTGGAAAAAGTAGAAGGAAAGAGAAGACAAGGACAATACGTAGCAAGGGGCATGGACTCTGTTACAATGGGGCAATGAGTGCACCATCGAAAGACCTGAGGGAGATACATCAGCTTGGTTTATCTATATGATTCTTAAGAGTCAGCAACAAATTTAATCAGTCAGCTTTAAGTGGCATCTTTTTCTACAAAGAAAAGGTTTTCTTAAAAACACTAATATAGCATGTGATTATAAAAGATTATTTTAGATCTACAGAAAAAGTATTTTAAAATATTAAAATATTAATAGACTAGAAACGTAAACCAGAAGAGGCAAAATAGAAGCAGATAAGAACTGAATTATTATAATTATTATATAAGAAACTATGTGAGGAAGGAAGGAAAAGAAAGAAAGAGAAAGAAAAAAAAGAAAAAAGAAGGAAAGAAAGAAGGAAAGAAAGAAGGAAGGAAAAATTTGATAGCTCTATGTATGCATGTATTTCATTAGGTGCAAAGTTTCCTAACCTGAAATTTTCAATGCCACCTTTTAGCACAGTTAATAAAAGTTTTTAAAACCTCATAGTCTAAATCAAATCATACTAAATTGCCTACTGTCTCCCCATCCTATTTCCTGTAGTTAAAAATGCAGTATCAGATTGAGGCCAGGTGTATAATGGAACATAATCCCCCTAGTTGTTAACTGAGACTCTGGCAAAACAGTTGTAGCTTTAAAATAATTGCATTATTCCAGACCCACAAAGCTGTCAGTCTGGGTATCCATTTCACCATAGCTAAGACAGGCAAGTAAAACCAGTTTCATGGAAACTCTTCCTCCACTTTCTCAGCATGTCATTCTGTGATATGTCTTCTATTGTCACCTTTAAAATCTTGCATACTTTATTGGCAGGCAGAAGTAAAAACAAAATTGCTTTCTGTTGAATTCTGCCTAAATCAAATGCCAGCCCTGAAATGGGAAGTTAATTGGAAATGCATTCTCTCCCACTCTCACTCACCCTGCACTGCAGCTTATATTGCAGCCTCAATGTTGGATGGTAGACTTTCTTCTCAAAAAAGGCAGAAAAATAAATAACCAGCTTTTCCTGAAAGAAATGAAGAGAAAACATATTTCCAAATGTTTTTGATGACTGCTATTTTGGCAAGAGTTACATTATTCTTTGATTCTGAAATTTAAGAATCTGTGCCCAGCAGAATGAGAATTACTTCTTTAATTCATTTATCTTAAAATTAAAAATATCTTCCACGTTTACACTTTATTATATATAAGCATTGCACTTCAAAGAACTGTCAGGTAATTGGCCAATTACAGAACAGTGAAAATGACACTAATAATTGTATTAGATGCTAATCATCCATACAAACTCGATGCTTTGATGATTCAAAGAGCATTTAGGATTTTGACTAAAGGCTTAGAAACTATTGGCATTACTTAAGAAGGAAGGAAGGAAGGAAGGAAGGAAGGAAGGAAGGAAGGAAGGAAGGAAGGAAGGAAGGAAGGAAGGAAGGAAGGAAGGAAGGAAGGAAGGAATTTTTCCTACAAAAGAGATAGATTCATTATTGCAAAAGGTTTGGGATAAAGGTGATTTCAGTGTTTGAAAGTTACTGCAACCATCTTTCTCAAAGATAAGATTTCATATTAGCTTTACAAGAGGCCACAACCAAAGACCTAAGGCATATCCAGAATAGCTAAGAATCTAACAAACTAAGAAACAAAAATTGATACTCCTAATTCCAGATATGATGATTAATCCTGGGCATAAGGTATGAATTTATCTCTGGGAAATTAGATAGCCCTGAATCTATAGCTACAGCAGTTTTTCAGACAAAATGTCACAACTCTAGAAATAGTTACACCAGCAATGTGAAATAAATAGTATTAGGTGTCAGAGTTCTTTTACATACGTTGTTTTTCAATGTGTACAATACTACAGCCTGTTTGCACAAAACAATTAAGGAAGTCAGCTCCAAACCAACTCTTTCCCAGGTTTGGCAGAACACAATGACATTAATTAAATCAAAAGCCAGCATTTGAGGGAATAAAGAAATTCAGAAGTTAAGTGGTAGAACAGGAGACATCTGGAGTGCTGCTAGTGAAAAGTGAGGAATGAATCTGAATACAAGAAAGAGCTCCGGTTCAAGCATACATTGTCATTTTATGAGCATCCTAAGAATCCTGGATACCAGTCCTACCTTCCTTTGTAGAAGAATGGCCTAGAAGAGCATTTTATCAACCACTTCAAACAGTTTGTGGAGCAGCTGAAAGACAACATTCAGCTCAGAATGAATCTGAAGAATTTTAACTGGAAAGGTCTTAATGAGGTACAGAGCTCATGTCTTGCAAGATTATCTGGAATTAGTTGAACTGATTGTCTCCTGAGAATATGAACAGAATTCAGAGATATCAGATCTGATACTTGCAGCCTGGGTCCCTTGTTCTTCCTGTTTTCCCTGCTTGGGGAAAACTTCTAAGGATAGGGGTCAGTGTTTCCATGGGGGTATCCTAATTCTGTCTGCCATGAACCCTTGGCTAGAGTTCCAACCTTCCTTTCTTGAAGAGCAGCTTACCAGCTGGGATTGCAGAAAAGTCTGTAGGAAACCAATTATCTGACTCTTCAATCAGGTATCAGAACTAGGTACAGGATTAAATCCCTACTAATTGCTCTTGAACAGCAGTAGGCAACTCTGGTTCCTTCAAGACCAGTGGACTTCAACTCCCATCTGTGGGGTGCCACAAGAGTTGACACTTTTTTCCCTTGTATTTGCATGAAGTAGGGGAAGATGATCTATTGACATGGATCTAGTCCTGCTAGTGTACTGATTAATTTATAAACTGCTTTGTTCACCAAAGCAAGTTAGGTGATGTAACACTGATGATATTCAGTTTTATACCTGAGTTCCAAGCCACACAATCCCAGAAAGGCAGAGTGATTCTGGGATAATCTTTGCTTGGCTCTCAATAGGGTCATACTTCTTTATTTGGACCTCGATCAGTCAGGTATCCTACTTCATAAACAACTGATGCAGCTACACCTGGAATAGTTTTTACACAGTTCCATTTTGTGTACCAGCTATAGGTTTCCCTGGATCAGGAGGTTTTACTCACTGTCATTCGTGCCCTTGTTGTTAGTTGCGAAGTCATGTCTGACCCATTGTGACCCCATGGACAATGTTCCTCCAGGCCTTCCAGTTCTTTACCATCCTCTGGAGTCCATTCAACCTCACTCCTACTGCTTCGGTGACTCCATCCAGCCACCTCATTCTCTGTTATCCCCCTCTTCTTTTGCCCATCTTTCCCAGCATTAGGCTCTTCTCCAGTGAGTCCTTCCTTCTCATTTGGTGGCCAAAGTGTTTGAATTTCATCGTTAGAATCTGGCCTTCTAAAGAGCAGTCAGGGTTGATCTCCTCTAGGACTGACTGGTTTGATCACCTTGCAGTCCAAGGGACTTGCAGAAGTCTTCTCCAGCACCATAATTCAAAGGCCTTAATTCTTTGGCGCTCAGCCTTTCTTATGGTCCAACTTTCACAGCCATACATTGCAATTGGGAAAACCATAGCCTTGTCTTAATGCACTTTTGTTGGCAGGGTGATCTCTCTGGTTGTAGTATGCTGTCTAGATTTGCCATTGCTTTGCTCCCCAGGAGCAAATTTTAATTTCTTGGCTGCAGTCCCTATCTGCGGTGAAGCCCAGGAAAATAAAATCTGCTACTACCTCCATTTCTTTCCCATCCATTTGCCAGGAATTGAGAGGGCCGGATGCCATGATCTTAGTTTTCTCAATGTTGAGTTTTATGTCCTTGGTCAACTCTTATTTAAATTACTGAAAAGATTACTGTTTTATGTGCTGGCAGGTAGAAATAATTTTGCTATTTCCAAATATATCAACATGTAATAAAGGGTAGCATAAACAAAAGTTTTCCTCTCTTCTTAAGAAAGAAAAACTTGAGATATATAGAATGAATTTTAAAAATCTACAGAGCATAAAATGATTTCCTGAAAAATATGGGTTTCTGAGATTTTTACTCACTTTTCCCAAGGCCAACTGAAATAAATTATTTTTAAAAAGGGGGTGGGGGGAATGACAGATAAATCTTAAGCTGAAATTGATTCCACCAGACAACATGATAAGATGGTTACTTACTTTTCAAACATTGAAATGAGAACAACTAAAACAAACATTTTGTCTGTAAGCTTAGAAATATAGCATATTGATTTTGAGTAAGACACCATAAAATCCTCCTCCTTCCTCATCTCCCCCCATCCGACATGTGGAGTATCCTACAAATTGATTTCTCAGATATTCCCCTTCCTTTCCCATCTTTTATCTAACAAGGCAATTTATTTTGTATAAGAGCAGCAAAACAGCAATGCTTGATGAAACTATAAACAAGAAAACTGTGTTTGTTCCACACAATGGCTTTGCCGTCCAGTGGGGTTCCTGCTTCCCTGCTCAGTATAAAGAAAAGCATCCTGCTTCGCTCAAAAATGCTTCACAAACATCTTCCTTTGTCATTATTAAAGTGGCTGCTCTATTGCCACTTAATATTAACATCCTTCCATAGGCATGAGGGAAAGATTCTTCCCATAGGCATGATGTCAGGGTTCCAAGTAACACCCCCAATGAAAAAAAAAAAGACTCTTGAGGCTTGAGTTTCCTCAAAGCTCCATTTTATTAGAGATGTCATATTGGCACATCTGGGAAAACCCGAATCGGAAAGCTTCCAGCCCCTGCTCAGCAGCCACATGTCCATCACATGATCCAATCAGACACCATCCCAACTGGAGATGCCTCCCAGTCACATTACTCCAGCTGCAGGGCAAGATGTCCTTGACTCTCTGAGAAAGGAATGTTATTTAAATTATACATCTCCCATACTCCATATAATCCCCCACTCCCATTTCCCCACCGCAGAAAAATATGGCAGGCCTGAAGGCCCAATGGGAAAGATGGTTTCCAGGCCTGACACACGATGGAATTTCCTTCGGTATGAGTACTTAAATTGCACCCTTGAGTCTGGCACCTCGATAAAGCTGGAAAGATTCAGGACTCAATCATGAATCTTCTGAATCTTGAACTGGGTTATGGAAGCTGGTTTTGCGATGTAAACACACATGTCCAAGCACTAACTTAATGCCAAATGTTGCCTTTGTGACTTACTATTGCCATCTTAACAATGCCAAGCTAGTTGCTGTATGGGGAAAAGGCACCTTGCAAATATAAGCAACCAGGGGTCAGATATCTATGAATAAATACTAAAGACCCTTTCCCCCAAGAGAGATCATATGAATAACAGTGCAATTTGCCATAGATCTCATCCCAAAATGTATTTGCGTGCTTGGGTCCTTTATTTTTATAAATAACTCAAGATGGTGAACACACACAATAACCCTCCCTCCCTCCTCCTATTGTCCCCACAAGTACTAACCTGTGAGGAGGGTTGAGCTGAGAGAGAGAGTGACTGTCATGTTCAGGAATTCAGGAGTCCAAGCAGTCCAAATGAATATAGGTTTATTGTAAACTAATGCTATCGACAAGAATCTGAACTACTAACAGTCAAAACAAATTGGCGGCATATAAGAGTGAATGGAATTCAAGATGGGCTGGACTCTCTTGTAGGCATGAAGGGAGCTGAGACAGATGACATGCTTGACAACCCTTGTGCTCAACCTGGTAGTCTCTCATAGTGACTAACCCAAAATCATTCAGGTGACTTTCATGCCTCAGGTCAGGTGAGTTCATAAATCTGCTGATGATTCCTTGAGTCCTTAATCACCATAAACAATTTATCAGTAACTCTGATTGCCAGGTCAAATGTCTTAATATTGCCTTTTTTTTCTCCCCCTTCCTATTTAGTTATGGAATTTCACAGTCACTCTTGTGTAAGTTAAAAGTAATAACATTGTCTTTCTTTTTTTAATTAAAAAAAAGCTGATAATACTTTTTTTAAAAAGGTCAAAGACAAGAGAATTGTCTTAAAATATATGAGCCCTAGAAACAGCAAGTGCATTGCAGGTAGTCCTCAACTTACAACCACAGTTAAGCCCAAAGTTCCCGTTGCTAAGTGAGATAGTTGCTAAGTGAATTTTGCCTCATTTTGCAACTTTTTTTTGCTGCCATTGTTAAGTGAATGACTGTAGTTGTTAAGTTAGTAACATGGTTGTTAGGAGGAACTGGCTTCCCCATTGACCTTGCTGGTCAGAAGGTTGCAAAAGGGGATCAAAACACACACAGATACGTGCACGCGCACACACACACACACACACACACACACACACACACCGGACACTGCAACCATCATAAATTTGAGTCAGTTGCCAAGCGTCTGAATTTTGATCCACATGACCTTGGGGATGCTGCAACGGTTGTAAGTGCGAAAAGTGGTCATAGGTCACCTTTTTTCAGTGCCATTATAACTTCAAATTACTTTTTACTTTTACTTTTATTTAGATTTTTATACCACCCCCTCTCCCCAAAGGGACTCGGGGCGGTGTACAGTCAGATAAAAACACATCAATAAATAGAAAATACAAACACAAAAGAGGAGGCAATAAGAAACTGTACATATCTGAAGCAAAGTAGTTAAAAGCAATATTTAAATAACCCTAAAAATACCCAATTAAAATATCTGCCAGGAGGTAGAATAAAACTATAAATGGGCCAGGCTGGCTAAACGGAACAGGTGAGTCTTCAGTTTTTGTCGAAAGGAGCGGAAGTCGGTGGTGGTTCTGATATCGGGGGGGAGGTCATTCCAGAGGGTTGGGCCCATCACAGAGAAGGCTCTACTCCTAGGCGCCGCCCGTTGGCATTGCTTAGTGGACGGCACCCGGAGGAGTCCTTCCCTGTGAGAGCGAATCGGTCGCAGGGAAGTGTGTGGTAGGATGCGATCCCGCAAGTACCTAGGTCCTGAGCCATGGAGCGCTTTAAAGATAGTAATTAACACCTTGAAACGCACCCGAAAGACCACAGGCAGCCAGTGCAGCTCGCGCAGGAGCGGTGTTACGTGGGAGTACCTAGTACTCCCCATAATAGCCCGCACGGCTGTGTTCTGGACTAGCTGCAGTCTTCGAGCGCGTCCCAAGGGAAGCCCCATGTAGAGGGCATTGCAGTAGTCCAGCCGAGACGTCACCAGTGCATGAGTGACCGTGCGTAGGGCATCCCGGTCCAGTAGGGGGCGCAATTGGCGCACCGGGCGAACCTGGTGGAACGCCCCCCTTGCCACGGCTGCCACATGGTCATCCATTGACAGCCGGGCATCTAGGAGGATGCCTAAATTGCGCGCCCGTTCCACAGGGGGCAATTGCTCGCCCCCTATGGTCAGTGATGGAATCAACTGACTGAACCGGGGTGCCGGTAGCCACAGCCACTCAGTCTTGGAGGGGTTGAGCTTGAGTCTGTTGTCCCCCATCCAGACCCCGACGGCTTCCAAACACCGGGTCATCACCTCGACAGCCTCGTTGGGGTGGTCTGGGGTGGAAATGTACAGCTGCGTATCATCAGCGTACAGATGATACTCCACCCAAAAACCACGGATGATCTCCCCCAGCGGCTTCACATATGCATTGAACAGAAGGGGCGAGAGGACCGACCCCTGAGGCACCCCACAAGTGAGTGGCCTCAGGGTCGACCTCTGCCCCCCTGCCAACACACATTGCGTCCGGTCAGAAAGGTAGGAGCCGAACCACCGCAGAACGGTGCCTCCAACTCCCATCCCCCCCAGCCGGCGCAATAGGATACCATGGTCGATGGTATCAAAAGCCGCCGAGAGATCTAATAGGACCAGGATAGATGAACAACCCCTATCTCTGACCCTCCAGAGATCATCGACCAACGCGACCAAGGCCGTCTCCGTGCTGTGTCCGGGCCGGAAGCCGGACTGGCGTGGGTCTAGATATTCGGATTCCTCAAGGTGTCGTGGAAACTGCTGTGCCACCACATTCTCTACAACCTTCGCCAAAAAGGGAAGGTTGGAGACTGGACGATAATTAGCTAGCTCCATCAGGTCAAGGGAAGGCCTCTTGAGTAAGGGCCTCACCACCGCCTCTTGAGGAGGAGGAGGAGGAGCTTCCGGCAATGGCGGTCGCCTCTTGAAGCTCCGGAACGCTAAGGAGCTCGGCGATGGGGGAAAGAGGCTGTATCCGGCCCTCGTTCCATCTGAGGGCCGGGAGTCAGACAGCATGACTACCTTGGCCCATTTTGGACCCATTTGGGTGCGCCAGGGTGGGTCGGGAGGTTGGAGGGAAGGCTAAAGAGAAGATGGTGTGTGGAGTGGGGAGAGAAGCCGGCAGCGGAAATGGCGGCGTTGCTGCAGCAGCGACAGCAGCGTTGGAGAGCGTTGGAGAGAGCAGGAGGAAAGAGGAAAGAGGATGGTTACTAAATGAGCTGTTGTAAGTGAAGGAAACATGGGCGAGATGGCTCAGTGGCTAAGATGAGAAAGGACAGCAGTTCGATAGTTCGAATCCCTAGTGCTGCGTAACGGAGTGAGCTCCCGTTACTTGTCCCAGATTCTGCCAACCTAGCAGTTCGAAAGCATGTAAAAATGCAAGTAGAAAAATAGGAACCACCTTTGGTGGGAAGGTAACAGCATTCCGTGCGCCTTTGGCAGCCACATGACTACGGAGACGTCTTCAGACAGCACTGGCCCTTCAGCTTTGAAACGGAGATGAGCACCGCCCCCTAGAGTCAGGAATGATTAGCACATATGTGCAAGGGAAACCTTTACCTTTACCTTAAGACTTAAGTCAAGGACTATCTGTATTACTGAACCTCAGTTATGCCACTCATTTAAACTGATAGCTTATTGTTTTCCGAGCACCTATACCCCCTTGAGGACAGTTAATTAAAGTTAAGAATGTTCTTCTCAGCTTACAGGTACACTAAGTCAATTGAATTGAAAACAGCCGTCTAACGTATCAGAGAGTGCTTATATTTCCCTGAACCCAGGGTTCTGTGTCAAATAAGACACCTTAAACATATCAGTGATCCTGTACTATTGTGTCTTTCTAGAGATAATGTTTAATAGGTCATGTTCAAAAATAGCTTGTACTGTTGTGCAGTTTTTGAAAATACATTCAGCATGGATTCGGATCAAATTTCCGATTCTATCTGGATTTTAAAAATGTATGCTTTCATACTTGAAATTGTGGGATTCTCTTGCCTTTTCAAAACTGTAACTTCCCAAATTCAGGCTGCAAATATGCATGGGTCAATTGACAAGCAATATACGCATTTTAAAAGAAAATAATATTTTAAATATTAACAATTTAAAACGACATGCAGGTAAAAGCAGAATAGATTTCTCTCTTGCTCCTCTTCTCATCTTACCTTTAGTCCACTAGATTAGATAACCATCAAACTGGCAGGTTTTCAAATAGAGAGGCTGTCCCTGTAATGTAAAACAAATGCTATTAAATGCTTCCTAAAGAATCACCAGATAACAGGAAAGTAGCAATGAATCTGATAAGATTTCTCCATGGTGTATGTTCCAAAATAGGACCATGAATTAAAACCAGTAAAAATATAGGTAATCCTCTACTTTCAACTGTAACTGAGGCCCGATTTTCCACTGCTGGTGCAATTGTAAAGTAAATCATCACACAAAAGGTCCAATTTTATGAACATTTTTAGCAATGTCGCTAAGTGGATAATGTGGTTATTAAGTGAACCATGCAGTTGTTAAGCAAATCCAGCTCCCCCAACTGACTCTGCTTCTTGGAAGCTGGCTGGGAAAGTCGCAAATTGCATTCACGTAACTGCAAGATGCTGCAACTGTCAAAACTTCGAGACTAGGTCATAAGTCACTTTTTTGTGATACCATCGTCACTTGTAATCGTTGTTAAATGGACAGTCCATAGGTGGAGGTAATAGGAGCTGGACAGGTGCAGTGGTTAGAATGCAGGATTGCAGGCTAACTCTGCCCACAGCCAGGAGTTCAATTCTAAACGTCTCAAGGTTGACTCAGCCTTCCATCCTTCTGAGGTAGGTAAAATGAGGACCCAGATTGTTGAGGGCAATAGGCTGACTCTGTAAACCACTTAGACTGGGCTGTAAAGCATTGCGAAGCAGTATATACCTCTTAGTGGTATTGCTATATGGGAGGAGAAGTTCCTTAAGATTACCTGGCACAATAGGTAAGAGTGGAGGACAGAGATGTTTGGATAGATAAATCTCCTACATCACTAAGGGTCTAAGACCCATCAGCAACCCTCTTCTGGTTTGCCCATCTGCTGAGACAGTTTACTAGGGTATAGCCCTTGTGTTACATCTATTTGGAGCCACAGGTGAGAGGTAAGTGCCAGGTGATGACCAAAAGTGATTAAACAACCCTAAAAAGAACGCAGGAAGCCCCTCCACCAGAGGTGCTACCCCTCCCTGGATATCTTATACATCTGTCCTATAATAGCTAATGGTTAAAAGATATACATATACCCATCACATTGTTCCCTTTTGGGATAAGCTAGATCAGGGGTGTCCAAACTTGGGAACTTTAAGACTTGTGGACTTCAACTCCCAGAATTCCCCAGCCAGCATGGCTGGCTGGGGAATTCTGGGAGTTGAAGTCCACAAGTCTTAAAGTTCCCAAGTTTGGACACCCCTGAGCTAGATGATGCAAACTGTACAAAAAGAGTAAGAAAAGAAAGCCAAAGAAATGAAAGATATTAGAAACCCAAACGGCTTCATAATTCCTGATGTTTTGAAAAGCCTAAAAAATGGAACTGCTTATTTATATTCTGTTATCAGTATGCCTGTTATGTCTATTACTTCTTGTTATAATAATTTAAGAAAGGTTTTGACAAGTTTGATGGTTATAATTCTGTATTATTCTGTTTGTCAGATGATTGTGGAATGTTTATTGTTATGAGTCCATACGAAGTACAGAGATATGTTAAATGAACAAATACATAAATATTTTAAAAAGTAATCACAGTTAAATCTAATTTAGTATCATTCACTATAAACTTGCAAATCACCCGGTTTTTACATGTTTGTAGTATGATTGATTGATTGATTGATTGATTGATTGATTATATGCCAACAGGTCTAAGATGATTTTTAGCAATCATATAAATAGATCATCTCCAGGATAAACTTGGTTCTTCAGGTTTTCCAATGGCTCACTCATTTGTTTTAACTGAACCATCCATTCTGTCATCAACCACCAACCTCGTCATTTACACTTCTCCAACTAGATCTTTGGATACTGTAACATGTCTGAAATATGATAATTTGAACTTGGTTATTTGAGCTTTGAGAGAGAATTCTGGATAGATCAATTGATTGTATGATTCATTTGTTTGTTTTCTTGGCTATCCATAATATTTTCAGAATTTTCTCCAACCCTAATGTTCAACAGTATTAATATTATTTCTATCCTACTGCTTCATAAGTGAACTTTGGATGTTCATATGTTGTCATTATCTTGTTGTTTTAATTTGTAAAGGATACATCAGCTATAAAATCATGTCTAACTATCACCTAAACAATCCAATAATTGCTCTAAATAGTCTAACCTTCTGAACAATGGGAATTCAAGAAGAAATACTTAGGTCACAAATATATTCTTGCATTTGCTATCTATAAAGATCCTACATGTTCTTCTGAACAAAGCAACATTTTTTTTCGTTAGATACAATCTCTTGAAATTAATGATGGTAAGAAGAAGTAATTGAGTTGGGGGTTTGTGAAATGAGATTTTACTCTTTTTTCTAGCTCTCAGGTTCAGAACACAATATAAGTGGTCATCTGTGAAAAGTTGAGAGCGAATTCAATGCTTTCTACTTCCCTGATTATATGTTGCTATAGCACTGTTCATTTTTTTTGCCCAGAACAGACAAAGCACGTACTAAGGATAGGCATTGCTTATTGAATAAATATATTGATTTTTTTCTGCAGAGTAGCCCACACTGAAGTTTTCTCTTGACGTTTAAAGGATAAGGAAGCACATCACTGCTTAAATCATTTAGTGTGCCTGAAGAAGACAATAGTCTGATCCTTCTTTAACAGAATGAAATTTCCAAGCTTAATCTCACAGGAGGCAACTATAATTCACATTGAATTATATTGCTATAACTATTTCCCTCTTCACTTTTATTTTAATTATCCTTACTGATAATTTCTTCATCATACTGGACTGCAGTCTCAATGAGAAGGAAATTTTAAAGTGTTAAGATAGTTAGTATATGCATTTCAGTCTTCTACAGGTAAATTACCTATGATATTTTATCTGACCAAATGAAATATCCATAAATATTGGCAAAAACTTTCTACTTCTATGGGATCTCTCTATGGGATACATACACACATACACACACACACACACACACACACACACACACACACAAAAGGGCCTTCATCCTTAAGTGGATAGATAATGGCTGAAATGATTAGATAGATAAGATAGATGATAGATAGATAGATAGATGATAGATAGATAGATAGATAGATAGATGATAGATAGATAGATGATAGATGATAGATGATAGATGATAGATGATAGATGATAGATAGATAGATAGATAGATAGATAGATAGATAGATAGATAGATAGATAGATGATAGACAGACAGACAGACAGACAGACAGACAGACAGACAGACAGACAGACACACCGAGCTTCACTGCCAGGACTTGATAAGGACCAAATTATGCAAGTAGCTGAATGAAATTGGAGTGGTTCACTGGGATTTATCATTACAGGCTTGATTTTGATAATTCTCATCTTCTTTGTCTAAACTCCTTCAAATGCTAAATTTCTTTTGTGTAGGAGATGCTTTCAGGAATTTCATGCCCTGCAGATAAAACTACCACATTCTGCAGTATGTGCTTGAATGATACTAAATGTGATAGAACTAATCATAATTTCACACTGAAGTATCTAGTTTTCCTGCTTTTCAATCCAGTGCTGCAGAAGGGAGTGGTGGATGATTGCCTGGTTTCATGAGGAAAGTGTCCAGCTGAACATATCTTTCCAAATTAGAACTGTTCATTGGGCAACTGGCCAAATGGTACTTGGTGGGAATCCCATTGCAAAGGGTTTTTTGCTTGTTCGCAAATCCTGTATCAAAGAATAGGCTATGGTTTATTCTCCAGCATCATAAGACTTGCAGTGACTAAACAGGCCTCCTGCAAAGTAGCTTTCCAGGGCAGCATAAAATGCGAGACTTACTTTATGCTGTCAGTGGTGCTGGCAATACTTGGAGGAAACTTTCAGATCAAATCACCTTAGAGTGTTCTAACACTTCCACCTCCATACATTCCTGCCAGTTTAGTATTTCCAGTTAAAATAACCAACAAGTCTGATCCCAGTTTCAGATTTGCATGCTCTGAATAAAAATTATGAATCAAAACAGTGGGTTATTTTTATTTATTATTTATTTTCGCCTTTTTTATTCTCTCTTGGAGTTCTTCATTTTTAAAGTGTGCTACCTTTCTTTTAAAACAGAGGCAAAGGTTTGGGATATAGCAAATTGCATGTAATCAGCAATGGCTTACACCTCATCATCCATTGCACAAAGTAAATATAAAGATTTACTCAAAATCATTTTGACTGCAAGTTTGGTATAGTGATTAAGACACCAGGTTAGCAACCAGGAGACTGCGAGTTCTAGTCCTGCTTCAGGGACAAAGCCAGCTAGGTTGATCTTGGACCAGTCACTCTCTCTCAGCCCCAAGAAGGAAGCAGTAGCATTTCTGAAAAATCTTGCCAAGAAAACCACAGGGAATTATTCAGGCAGTTACCTGGAATCAAGACCATCTTGAAGGTTTGTGTGTGTGCAGCAGAGGTGGGTAGCTGCTGGTTCGGCCCGGTTCGGTCACACCCGTAGTGGTGGCGGGAGGCTCCACCCACCTGCCCGGATGCTTCTACTTATGCGCAGAAACGTTATGCATGCACACAAGCACACGCGCAAGCACAAGCAACCGGGTAGTAAACCAGTTAGCAACCCACTACTGGTGTGCATGCCTGTGCATGCACACCAGTGGTGGGTTTCAAAAAATTTTAGAACCTCTTCTGTAGGTGTGGCCTGCTTTGCGGGAGTGGCTTGCCAGCCATGTGACTGGGTGGGCGTGGCCAACTTGTAAAATGTGGTGAAACTCACTTAACAACGCTCTTGCTTAGCAACCAAAATGTTGGCTCAGGAACTCTGGCATTGAAGTGTGCAAGTCTTAAAGCTGTCAAGTTACAAGACCCTTGCACCCCTAACCCTTTAGAAAAAAAAACCCAGGGGTGTTCAAACTTCACGGCTTTGAGACTTGTGGACTTCAACTCCCAGAATTCCTCCTCCAGTCATGTTGGCTCAGGAACTCTGGCATTGAAGCATGCAAGTCTTAAAGCTGTCAAGTTATAAGACCCTTGCACCACTAACCCTTTAGAAAAAAAAAACCCAGGGGTGTTCAAACTTGACAGCTTTAAGACTTGTGGACTTCAACTCCCAGAATTCCTCCTCTCGCTCTTCATCTCGATGATGTTCGGATGGGCAGGGGGAGGGAGCTGGGACCGGTTCTAAATGGCACTGTAGATTTGTGGAACCTCTTCTATAGAAGAGGGTAGAACTGGGAGGAACCCACCTCTGATGCACACAGGTCAAGAAATTTTGGCAGTAATTATTTTTTATTACATTGGAAACAACTGATAACAAAACTGTCAGTTCAACATAGAGAATTTGTTGTGGGGAGAAATATTTGTTCCATTAAATTCAATGTCACTGTCAAAGTATTGGCTCTGTGCCAGAGAGGTAATGTATAATGGAAGACGGCAATGCAACAAATTGCCTAGAAGTCTAAAAAAATACTCTTGGTTTTATAACCCAGGGTTCACCTATTCTCAGAAATTACAATCAAATATTAGGAAATTCAAAAGAAAAAACTTTGATTCATTCCATGTAAGTATGGAAATGATAGGTGTTAAAGTGTCTAATGGAGACTATGTTATCAATAGTTACAGTAGATGGTATTCTTGTTCAGTTGAGCAGATGTAAACTGTCATCTGCCACAGCAAAGGGGGAAAAACCAGAAATACTGCAATACAGATAATACAGTAGCCTGATTGTAATTTGTAAGACAGCTGAGCTACAAGCTTCGTGTATACTTACAGTGGAACAAAAAATCAATACAAAAACAATGAAAACTTCACTTTTTCTTGTTCCCTTAGAGACGAAAATAAACAAATGGTGATGCGATAAAAATTGCAAAAGCATTAATCTAAGGCACAATCATTTGCTGCACATTGAGTCATGTGTACTGTAACTTGCTTTTGCTGACACAGAAAGCAAATGATTAATGTAGATGATTTCTTATTTATACTAATCTTATACACTAATATAATGAAGCAAAAAAGATACAGCTGTCATAGGGTGACTCTGCCTACACAGAGAAATTAATAAATGCAGCTGTAATTGTTAATATACACAATGGTAAATATATTGTGTGGATGGCCACATAAATTAAATAAATAAATATAATAAATAAATACATTTGATAAATAACTGAATTCCAAAAATCTCTTTAAAAATGCTTGTAACAATTGTCTGATGTTCTGTAAAACAAATTAGAGGCCAAAAGACTATTCTGGAACATGGGTGATATGGAAAAAGGCCTTCAGCTATCTATCAACTGAAATGAGAAGGTCAAATAAAGTCGGGGCTGTAACCCTGTCATTGAATCTTAAATTCAGATTTCCATATTGATTGTCAGTATTCACTAAATGACACAAATGGTGACATCAGTGTAGTGAAACAAAGCCAGTGTACATTATGTCTCCTAGGGATGAATGACACTGCATCACTGCAATGTCTAGAGAGAAATTCAGATACTTGAAAAAGATTTCACAGAGATATAGAAAATTGTGAGGCAGACATCAAAAGTTCTGAGTAAGAGAAAGGACACTCTCAGAGATAATTATGTTCTCCAGATTATTTTAAATAAAAATAATCTGGAGAACATCTTGCGATTTTCTCCATCCCTTTCTTTGCCTGGACAGAGGGCTTCCCATTATTTCCAAATTAAGTGTTGAACGATTAAAATAATATTTTAATATATTGCTATGAAGATGACCTAATGAGCAATGCATGCTAATGTTCAAAGAGGTTAGTTCAGTACAAGGGCTCCTATGCAGAAGAGATATAAATCGACCACAAAGTCAAGACTTCTTGAACTGTATTTCCGACATTAAAACATTAGAGAGGGACCAGAGGTATTTTACAAGATGGGTACTCAACTCCTCTGCTCATAATAAAATTCCTTATACCACCAGGCTTGAAATCTTAGGCCTGGATAATCTTGAACTACGCCGTCTAAGTTCAGACCTGAGTTTAGTACGCAAGATAATCTGCCACAAAGTCCTACCTGTTAATGACTACTTGTACTTCAACTGCTATAACACAAGGGCTATCAATAGATACGAACTAAATGTAATCCGGTCTAATCTTGATCGCAGGAAAAATGATTTCAGCAGTAGAGTAGTAAATGTGTGGTACACCCTACCGGATCCTGTTGTTAGTTCCTCTAACCCCCATACTTTTTTCCTTCAGCTCTCTACCATGGACCTTACGCGTTTCTTTTTCTTTTTTAATTTTTTTTAATTTTTAAACATAAAAGACAACATAAAAAACTACATACAGCATGTCGTTTGGTTACAAGCGTTTGTGAATCCATATTTTCAATTATGTATACAATCACAAAGTTTCTGTCTAATATAACTAAGTACCTCACTTTCATTGTACATCATATATTCAATTACAGTTAATATTTCTTTCTTTACAGCGAACCTAATTCCCTTGCATCCTTAATTGTCTATTTAATAACAATATACCTTTATGTAATCACTTATCTCATTCTGATTATTTTTACAGTGTAAAAGAATTTACCAACTGTTTATGTTTATACATCACTACTTTCGATTATGCATAATCCCGCCAATCATCCATCAAGTATGCTTATGTTCATTGTTGTCCTTGTATATCATACATTCAAGCAAAAATGTTATTCCTTCATTTTTAAACAGAGTATTCTAAATACTCACTTTCTACATATACAAATTTTTCATTACTTCCTTATTAAACTATTTATCAACAGGATATCTTTATAATATACATCACTACTTAGAGTTATGCATAATATCACCAATCATCTATCAAATATACATAGATTCATTATTATCCTTATCCTTCATTTCAAAACAAAATATTCTAAATTGTTCAATTCATATATATGTCAGTCTTTCATTGTAGCATTATTAATCTATTTAACAACATGTTTGTATTATCACTTATCTCCTTCAATTAAAACATAAACAAAGCAGGTTTCCAGGTTTTTTTGTCAAGCCAGTGATAAAACAAATCCCATATCTTATAAAATTGCTCATCATCTTGTTCCCTAATTTCAAATGTCAATTTACTCATTTCAGCACACTCCATTATCTTTTGAATAACTTCCTCCTGTTTTGGTATTGTTTCATTTTTTTCCAGTTTTTTGCAAATACTATTCTAGCTGCTGTTAAAATGTTTACGATCAGATATTTCAAGTCTTTATTGTAAGTTTCTGGTATGATTCCCAATAAAAAAATCTCTGGTTTAAGGTCTAGGTGTTAGTGTATCATTTTCTCCAACCACATGTGAATTTTAGTCCAGTATCTTTTAGCTTCAGTGCAAGTCCACCACATGTGGTAATATGAGCCCTGTGTCTGATGACATTTCCAACACTTTTCCGATTTATTCTTGGACATTCTTGCAATTCTCGTTGGGGGTAGATGCCACCTGTAAAACATCTTATACAAATTTTCTTTATATGCAGTTGACATTGTCATTTTATAATTTTGAGACCACAATTTCTGCCATTTCTCTAACTCAATCCCATGTCCAAAATTTTCCCCCCAAGCTATCATAGTTTCTTTAACTTGTTCTTCTTGTAGTTTGACCTCTAATAAATATCCATATAGTTTTTAAATTACTTTTTCATCAGTACCTGTTAAAATTGTCTAGCTCAGTCATTTTGTTATAAAGACCTTTTGATTTTCTATCTTCATTATATCTAGAGTGTATCTGTACATATGAATACCAATTCATTTCTATTCCTTCTTGTCAATATTTCAACATATCTCTTTGTTCCTTTTTATATATTATTGGATATGAAAATGCTTCAATGGTTGATATCCAGACTGGAGTTTTTAAGTAATGTAATCTTTTAACCTTTTCCCAATTTAATAGCAAAGCCTCCCTTATATAATGTCTTCTAAAATAACCATGTGCTTTAGTTCCATTATACCATAAAAAAGCATGCCAACCCAACAGTAAATCATGACCCTCTACATTCAATAATCTAGAATTTTTTAGTGTTATCCACTCCTTAATCCACATCAGGTTTGTTGCTTGATAATATAACTCCCAGTCAAGTAAGCCCAATCCTCCTCTTGTTCCAGCATCTTGTAGCAATTTGAGTTTTATTCTTGCTTTTTTCCCTTGCCAGATAAACTTCAAAACTATTTTGTTTAGATCTTCAAAAAAGTCCTTGCCCAATTTGATTGGGATTGTCTGGAACAGTATACGTTTCTGGGTAAGATGTTCATTTTAATTGTAGAGATTCTTCCTATCATTGATAGTTGTAGATTTTCCCATTTCATCAAGTCAGTCGCAATTTGTTGCTTCAATCTAGTATAATTGTCCTCCTTAAGAGTATTGCATCTAGCTGATAGGTATATCCCCAAGTATTTAACCTTGTTTGTAACTTGAATCTGCAAAATTTCCGCCAACTCTCCTTTTGGTCTTAATGGTATGATCTTTGTCAAAATCTTTGTTTTATCTTTGTTTATTTTCAAGCCTGCTACTTTTCCGTACTCCTCTATTCTTTCTAACAATTTGAGTGCTGTCTCTAATGGGTCTTCAAGGATAAAAACCAAATCATCTGCAAACGTTTGTAGCTTGTATTCTTCTTTTTTAATTTTCATTCCTTTTATTTCTTCTTCTTCTCTAATCTTTCTGTTTAAAACTTCTAATGTTAAGAAAAAAAATAACGGTGATAGTGGGCAGCCTTGTCTCATACCTCTCTTTATTTCAATAATCTGTCAGTTCTCCATTTACCATTATCTTTGCTGTTTGTTTATGATATACCATTTGTATAGTTTGAATAAATTTCTTACCAAAATTCATCTGTTCCAATTGTAAGAATATAAATTGCCAATTCATGTTATCAAAAGCCTTCTGTGCATCAAGAAACATCAAAGCCATTTGTTTTTTTGGGATGGGCTTCATAATACTCCAAAGTATTCAAAATCATTCTCATATTGTCTTTAATTTGTCTCTTTGGTTAAAAAAACCATTTTGATCTAAGTGGATAAAACTATTTAGGTATTTTTTAAGTCTCTCTGCTAATATAGATGTAAATAACTTATAATCTGAATTTAATAAAGAGATTGGTCTATAGTTCTTGGTTTGTGTTAAATCAGTCTCCTCTGGGTAGTAATGCAATGTATGCTTCTGACCATGATTTAGGTATTCTACTCTCATACATCACTTCATTCATAACTTTTAAGAGTGGGAGAGACAAGGATTCTTCAAATGTTTTGTACAATTCCACTGGTAATCCATCCAGTCACGGGGCCTTTCCATTATTTTGTTTTTTAAGTGCTTCCGTTAGCTCCATCATTGTTATTTTACCTTCCAACATTGTTCTAGTTTCGTCTGATACCTGGGGAAGATTAGCATCCTGTAAATATTTTTTAACTCCTCCCTCTTCTATTTTCTCTTGTTCATACAATTTAGCATAGTAGTCTTGTATAATTTTCTTCTTCTCAGCATTTCCATACTGAATTTGTCCTTGCTCATCTCTTAGCTGCAATATTTTCTTTGCTTCTCTCTCTTTTTTCAGTTTATATGCGAACCATCTGCCTGGCTTATTTGCATTTTCAAAGTAGTTCTGTTTAGTACCTCTAATTTTTTGTGCCAGTTCTTCCTTTTCCAGTAGATCCATTTTATGTTTAATTGTATCCATTTTTATTTTAACATCTTTTTTTGTGGAGATCTCTATAGTTCTTTTTCAAGTATTTTATAATCGTTCTCTAAAGCTTTATGTGTTTGGCCTGGCCTAATCCCAATCTAGTCCCTCAATTCTGTACTTTTAAATTTTTGGGGTTGTTTTTAGCTGATTTTTAACTTTTATTACCCTGTACAGCCTTATTGTTTAATTGGTTTTTAAGTGTATCTATTTTATATTAGGTTTTAATGTGGTGTCTGTATACCGCCCCGAGTCCCTTCGGGGAGAGGGGGCGGTCTATAAATTTAATAAAATAAATAAATAAATAAATAAATAAATAAATTTTCTTTAAATTTCTCTTCTTTATGTAGACTATTATCAGACCTCTAGTAACAGCCTTCATTGTATTCCAAAGATTCTGCATTGATGTATCTTCTTTTCTATTTTCTTTAAAGAATAAGGCCAACTCTTTTTCCATTTTCTGTACAAAGTCTTTTTCCTTCAGTATGATATTATTTAGTGTCCATCTAGATCTTGTCCTTTGGCCTTTCCATTTGATTGTAATTAGATTATGGTCCGCCCAAGTGCTTGTTTCAATCTTGATTTCTTATACGTTACAAATCAGTTCCGTTGAAGCCCATATCATATCAATTCTGGAAAATGATGAATGTCTATTTGAATAAAAAGTATATTGTTCTTTTGTAATATTTCTTTCTCTCCATATGTCTTTTAAATTTATTTCAACTATCATCCTAAAGAAGGATTTCGGAAGAAGATTTCTATTTAACTTTGTTGTTTTGTGTGTTTTGTAGTCCATGTTCTGGTTTACAATGCCATTAAAATCTCCCATCATACAAATATCAACATAGTCCAAGTCAGAAATTTTCTTGTGGAGTTTTTTGTAAAATTCATCTTGTTTTTCATTGGGTGCATAAATTGCGATTTAGAGTATTTTTTAATATTATCCATAATTTCCACCATCAAGATTCTTCCCTCTTCATCGATCATATTGGCTAAGAAGACATTACAGGAAATAAGCAATCCCTCAGATAATAATGTCCTGTACACAATTAAGAGAAATTAGAAAAGCTTGCATTACACTCATCAAGAGAGAGGGGAATATTTATATATGGCTAAATTATATTTAGCCCATGTAAGATTGAGATTGTCTTGGCAACGTTTCGGCGAGGTCTCGTTTGCCATCCTCAGGCTGGTGTTTTTGGCTTAAAGCGTGGCCAGAGCTGCCGTCTTTCTATAAATCTTGGTGGGGTGTGTGGAGTGCTGGCGTTGTTTCAGTAAGTGGATTGATTGGATGTGTGGATGTATCATGATTGGTAGATTGGCGCTGATTGGTGATGGCTGTGGGTCCATTGTTGTTTTGTGTTGTAAAGGCCTGGGTGGTGGGTGGGGCTCGTTTGTTTATCAGGGCTGATGTCCAGATGTCTGGTAGGTGGGAGGTATCGTCACATTTATTCATGTTGTGCGGGTGTTTCTCTATTTCGATAGTTAACCTGGTTCCTTCAAAATTAATTTCATATCCTGTGGCTTTAAGGTGCTGGAAAAGGGAGGAAGTTTTTTCTTTTTTTCTTACTGCGTTCTTGTGTTCTGCGATGTGTGCATTTATTCTCCTGTTCGTTTTTCCTATGTATGTTGCAGGGCAGATTTTGCATGGTATTTCGTAGACTCCTTGGTTTTCTAGCTGGATTTTATCTTTGGAGTTTCTTAAGATGTTGGCTATTTTTTGGTCAGTGTTGAAGGCTGTCTTGATATTGTGTTTGTGGAGAATGTTGCTGATTTTATCTGTGGTGCTTTTGATGTAAGGGAAGAGGTCGATGCTGTTGTCCTGTTCTGTGTCTTGGTTTTTGGGGGGAGTCTCCCTTTGGATTAGGTTGGTAATTGTTTTTCTTTGGAATCCGTTGGAGATTAATACATTTGTGAGAGTGTGTAATTCAGTTTTCAGGTGGTCTTTGTCGGCCAGGCGTTTGGTTCTGGAGATGAATCTTACATGGGAAAAGACCCGAATACAACTAGACCAGCATACCTACACCTGTGAAAATCTATCTATATACATACATACATACATACATACATACATACATACATACATACATACATTTGGTGTAACTAAGGGATTATCCTTGTGTTCTATGTCCTATTTTAAAAAAATTAATAACACTAAGCTCAGCTTTAATCAATACAATTTTTTGAACTGGATCCACATCTCTATTTTCATGTCCAGCATCAAGGGACAAAATGCTATTGGGAATTCTTGGAAGATGGCCCTTAAGAATTTGGATGAGGCTGTGAATTGGCATTTGACTCAAGATTCACCATATAGAATTTGTGCTTGAGGTTATTCCTCAAAGAGCTTTAAGCCGTTGGAAGAGAACTGGTATGTCTGAAGCAAAATAAAATGGCTTAAAGGCCATAATAATAGTGCAATACATTAATTAATATAAAGAATATTGTGCTGAGAATTTCTAGAATAATTTAGCATCCTTGTTATGGGGCCCAATAAACTATAAAGTATGAGTATGTAAAGCTTTGAATCTATTCAATTTGTATTCCATAAATTGACCAACAATGCTCTATGGCTCTTTTTACAAATACCAATATATTGGTTTTGAATGTTTACATATTCATATGTTTACATATTCATATGTTTACATATTCATATGTTAGGTTTTATTTGTTGACAGCCTGAAGTACTCATCTGTGATCTGTTTCTGTCTTTAAGCAAATTGCCATGTCATCCATATATAGGAGGACAGGGTAAAGTAAGTGGATATTCTGGCTGGTAAATTCCTGGATTACAGAGTAAATAGAGAGATGACTCACCAAAATAATCATTGTATTAATGATTCTGAAAAATGTTCATCAGTGGATATTTTTAATTAATGCTAGTAGACAATGGTCAATTGAAAAGTCTCCTGGTTTATCCCACAACATATTGGATGGTTATACTGATAATGACTGCTGGATTTGCTTTGTTCACAACAAAGAACCAGACACACAAGTACTCCCACTCCATCTCTGTGTATTTTGATTGAGAGTATATACAGCATACTCTATATGTTTGTTTTGGTTTGAATTGTCTAGGATTTTACAATTGAAATATCCACATAATAAATGTAACAAGAAAAAAATAACTTCAGCAATGACAGCAATTGAATTACCATAGGTAGGATAGTTGGACAGTCAATACACACTTGGATTATGATCCACACAAAAAAAATGTATATCTGATGGCGACCTATTTTTAACCTTTCAAATAGTAGTGTTTCCACTCTTTGCATATTTCCATCGCAAGTTTCAAAGAAACCTTAGATGGATGGTATAATTCAGCTGACGGAAAAAGCTCCATGCATATAGCAAAGAACTTAATGAACTGAGATTTAGAAGATTAATTCACAACAGATGACATCATATTAGGAAGATTATGGTTGTTCTCATTTTAAAGTACAAAAAAAATATAATGAATCAAGATAAGGATGAGAACAAATAGAGGAGGAAGAATTTACCAATCCTATAGTCAAGTATTTCCTGCTTATTTCAGTAGGTATTACTCCCCTAGAAATGGAATGAGAAATAAAGGGAAGTAACCAAATACAAAGGGACAGCAGCATAGGCAATTGTAAAAGAGAACGAGAGAGCCCATTATCACTTCTATTTTCATAACTAGGTTGACTGCAACTTGGATAACTTCCAAAGTGGATTTAGGCCACTTTAGAGAGAACAAGGCTATGAAAGGTTCAAGACCATAATAATTGTATGTTGCCTCAAGTATCATATAGAAGTAACTCAAGACAAAGATGCTATTGTGGATCCTGTTTGTCATCATGCCATGCTTGTGAGCCTTCCATCACATTTAGCCATTCCTAGTGGGAAGAGAATGTTATATTAAATAAAGATTTGACCAAAGAAAGCTTTCTTTATATTCTTACAGAGTAGAAAGTATCACAACAGAGGTCCTTGGCACAAGGCTCTTACAATTCAGTTTTCAGGTGAGAGAGGGAGGGAGGAAGAAAGAGAAAGAGAAAAAGAGAAAAAGAAGGAGAAAGAGTAGAGAGTGTTCCTGGAGGATGGGAATATGTAAGTATGCCTCAGTCAGATCAATAGAGGTAATAGTCCCCTTGTCTGAACCCTTCTAAAATTGATTGCAAGGAATGCATTTTAAACCTTCGGTATTTCAAGTATTTATTAAGATGTTTCAAATCCAAAATAGCCCTCCAACCCCCCCAAGGACTTGGAAATAACAAACAACACTGAATAGAACCTTTGGTGATGCTGGTCATTCAGCACCAGCTGGACGGCCTTGATGTCCAAAAGATGCCGGATGGCCAAGGTCATCAATATCTGTCGTTGTCTATTGCTAGAAACTGGGTATCTAGTGAAAAAACATGGGGGAGAAGATAGGAACTCAAGGGCCAAACCTGCCCTAACTATAGAATTGACCCAACGGTCCGAAGTGGTTGTCACGATGTTAAAACGTTTGCTAGGCATGAACTGACATTCAAGAGTTAAACTAAGAAAGAGTTATTGCGCAGGTCATAAAAGTTCTTATCTGAAAGTGATTTATTACGCATGCGTTACACATTCCAAGAATTTTTTTTCTTCTTTGTTCGGCTGCCAACTTGGCAACCGAAGCTTTCATTATCAAAATGTAACCATTAGTTATTTCTGTTTCATTTACCTTTTTTATTTTATTATTAAAGTTTGTTTATTAATTAGAATACTTCTTAAAGACTTTTATTTTTCTTAATATCTCAAAAGATATGCGGAAGGGAATCAGCCCGATCCATTGATCTCAGATCTCAGGCGTTTTTTCCCCTGACAACTTGGTATGCAGAGGTTGGTTTGATGATACCAGCTGAGATGGCTACAATTTATGGCTGTATTTTCCCTTCGCGCTATCTTAAGATTACCGACTAAGGCTAATTAGCCATGTCGAAAAAAAAGAAAAAGAAAGATGGGGCAAGCACAGACGGATCAGCTTCTTCTGACAAAGAAGGAACAACAAATTCCTTCAGGTGCCGAGCCAGATGTGGGGGAAGGAGCTACAGGATGCAACATCCACGAAACGAGGTCAGTGGTTCCTCCTTCTAAAATATCTCCAGGAGATTATGAATTTTTGGGGGCCAAGCCAAAACTTCCCACTCTGCCAGAGCCACTCCATTCCCAGACCCTCGCAGATTATCAAACAATTGATGAATGGCAACTGCCGGCAGAAAAAAAATCCTCCCACGCAGAAAGCAGACTTTATGAACCCTCCCCAAATGATGAGCAAGAAATGCAAAGCTATCTTGATCAATTAGAACGTTTTGAAAAATATGCTAGGGACGCGAGAATGTGCTTTGAGGAGATAAAGCGAAGTAGGAGGAGCTCCCCCACTCCCAAAATGTTTGAGGACGCCATCTTGTCTTCAAAACAACAGCCTAAGACACACCCCACAGAGTTCATTGGTCAATTAGAACAAAGAGATATGTACACGTCACCGAGGTCACGTGATCCCTTTGAGTCAACTGAACTTCCGCATACGTATAGACGACTGCAGCCAAAAAGTGAGGCTGCACTGCCATCTGCTGGCGGAGAAAAATTATTACAGCAAAAGATGATGCAGCTTCGTGACAGTTTTAAAGAATTAGCTATGAGTCCTTTAGAAGCCAAAATTTTGCCTCCAAAGGTTAAGTCTTCAACACCACCTGGTGGTGCCGAATCCTCCCTAGATGAAAAAAGGCAAAGCCAAAGGCGAATTTGAGGAAGCCAATTTGATGTTGCCACGCAAAGGCCAATGATGCAACCCCAGCATCCCCTGGTTCAACAACCAGCTTTGCAACCAGATCAACAAATTGTTCCGATGCACATTCCTCAGCAGGTATTCACAGTCACCCCCTTGACTGGTGAGTCCAAATTAAAGGAGTCAGGAGAGAATTATAAAGCCTGGGTCAGTGAAATTGCGCTCTTGCTTCGAAGAGAAGGCACACATTCCATGATTTTTAATCCTCCTCCTCAACCCTGGACACCTGCAATGAGAGACCTGGAAAATAGAGCAATCACGACTTTACTCATGTCAATGGAAATTGAGATCCAAGGTATCTTTCCACCTGATGCAACTGCCCAAGAAATTTGGGCTATTTTGGAAGATTGCTACAGGCCCGTTTCAATTGAATCTTCATGTTTGCTCATGTCTGAGTTCCATGGTTCGAAGTTGAAACCTGGTGAACGAATTGGTGGACATTTGACCAAACTGAAAAGAATGAGAAGTGAATTGAGACAAAATGGCCATGTAATCGATGATATCCAAATGATTAGCATCATCATTAACTCATTGAATTATGAATGGAAAGATGCTGTTGCAAAGATTAACTACGTGCCTATTGCTCAACGCACAGTTAACCACGTTTGCAGACTTTTAGTGGAAGACGAAGCTATCAGGTTAGCTACACCACATCTGCAACGACCCCCAGCGTCAAAGGCTCCAGCCAGACGTCCCTTCCGAGGAAGAGGCTACGCTCCAAGGATGCCAAAATGCTACACCTGTAACCGTGTGGGACATGACACCCGGGATTGTCCCCAACGAGTTCCAGCTCCCGTCACGTACCAGCCCAGAGGAACAGATTCCAGAGGCAGAGGTGGAGGCAGAAGACAGGGTCGTCGTGGTCCAAGGCGTGATCCACAAGCTCCACTTGTAACACTGGCCATAACCAACGTTCCACAACCTGATCCAAAGTTCGACAGATGTCTTTTGTGGACTTTAGACAGTGGAGCAGCTGTGCACGTTACCCACAGAAGGGAACTTTTCACAGAGATGGGCGAACCAGAGCCCGAGTATCAAGAACTGTATTCCTTCACCAACCACACTTGCAAGGTTATGGGAAAAGGAACTGTTTACATTGAAGAACTCGATACACACATCCCTGATGTTTATTATATACCTTCAGCAACCAGTAATTTGCTTAGTCAAAGTCACTTGTCTAGAGATTTAAAGTTCCAGGTTCATCACCTCGAAAAAGCAAGTTACTTAGTTAAAGATGGTGATATTGTTGCTGAAACCATGCTGATTGGTGGTGTTTATTACTTAAAGCCAAAGCCTAAAGGGCAAGCACAGGCAAGTATGCAAACTCCAAAAAGGCACAACGTAGACCCAGAGAGAGTTGCCCCAGAGAGAGAAAACGTTACTGTGCCAAAGGCTCCTAAAGCCAACAAACAGAGAAAACAGAAACAGGTTGCTCAGAGCAAGCCTGAGGGTCCTCATGAAACTGTTAATGTTGAGAAGTCACTAACTGGTAAACCTTTACATTCCAGGTGTATTCACAAGTGGCACAGAAGATTGGGGCATGCCAGTTTCCGTGTTCTTAGAAAGATGCCGGAGTTCGCAAAAGGTTTGGATCTAAAGGGGTGTAAGGTGTTTTTGGATTGTGCCGTTTGCAAAAAGGCTAAATCCAAGGCGGCTCCAGTTCCAAAACACGCTACACGCCTGTCAACACGCATTTTTGATTTGGTACACACTGACATAGTGGGTCCTTTCCCACCAACACTTGGTGGCAGAAAGTATTTTTTAACAATTGTAGATAATCATTCTAGATATGGATTTGTATATCCTATGAAAGAGAAATCTGAGACCTTTCAGATCTTTAAAGACTTTGCAGCTTTTGTTTCTACACAATACCAAGTTTGCATCGCCAGAATCCAGAGTGACCGTGGTGCAGAATTCATGTCTCAGCGTTTCCAGGACTGGATGCGTAAGAATGGAATTCTTCATCAGACATCTGCTCCATATACACCGGCTCACAACGGAGTCGTAGAAAGAAGACAAAGGGTTCTACAAACCATGATGCGTTGTCTTCTAGAAGATGCCAATCTCAGTAACACATACTGGGGTGAAGCAATCAAATATGCAAATTACATTGTCAACCGTACTTGGAGCAGTGTAATCAATCAAACTCCTTTCTACATGCTGTATGGCTACAAGCCTGATCTCAAGAACCTCCACATTTTTGGTTCATATGCTATGGTGAACACTCCCTTAAGTCAAAGAAGAAAGGGAGGTACAGTAGCAAAGAGACTGAGATTTATGGGTATTGATGATAATTCAAAATGGTTCAAATTCATCGATACTAAACATGTGATTGTCATTTCACAATCTGCTAATTTTGAGGAAGACATTGACTGGTCCAGGATTCATTCCAATGATCCTGAAGTTTATTTTCCTAGAGATGGTGTTCCAGATGCCACGCAGCCTGATGACAATTCACAGGCAAATATTCCTTCTACCAGTTCTTCACAACCTGATGTTCCGTCTTCGCGAGCCACGGATGCTGATGCTAGCGACGAACATGAGGACGAGGATGATGATGATGAAGAAGAAGAAGACTGGTCTGTTGCTCCTAGACGCTCCAAGAGGGCCACAAAAGGAATCCCTCCACAACGTTATTCATGGCAACTGACAAAATCACCATTACCTTTGATTTGCAACATTACTCTTCCTCCTGAGACATTCACACAAATCAAACAGCTTCCTGATTCAGAACAAGACAAGTGGTATGATGCAATGCAGGATGAAATGGACAGTTTAAAGAAACTTAATGTATTCACACCTGCAAAACCTCCAGCAAACAAGAAAGTCATTGGCACCCGATGGGTCTACAGAATCAAGAAGAAACCGAATGGTGAGTCTTTATACAAAGCCAGACTTGTAGCTCAGGGTTTCGCTCAACGTTATCCTGAGGACTACACAAACACTTACTCACCAACAGTCAGAACTGAAAGTGTAAAAATTGCTTTAACCACTGCAACTATTCTTGGTTTAGAAGTTTTTCAATTTGATGTGGACACAGCTTATCTACATGCAGACCTAGATGAAGAGATCTACGTGAGAAGCCCTCCAGGATTCCGAAAGCAAGAAGGGGATACCTGGTTCCTGAACAAAAGTCTTTATGGTCTGAAACAGTCAGGTTTAATGTGGTATTTATGTCTTACTGACAAACTAAATTCAATAGGCTTTATTAAGTCCGAAACTGATGAATGCGTGTTCACAAAAAGATCTAACAATGCATATGAGATAATTCTTGTTTATGTTGATGATATTGTTTATATTGGTCCAAATAAGAAAATGAGTGAGATTTTTGCTAAAAGTTTGCAGAGATACTTCACACTAAAATCTTTAGGACACATTAGCACTTATTTAGGTGTTCAAATTGAAAAGACACAGAAGGGGTTTAGTCTTTCACAAGAAGAGAAAATTGACCACATTCTAAATCATTGCAACATGAAAGATGCTGGCACAACAAAGACACCCATGCAAACAGATTTTCACAACTTAACACATGAACCAAGTCCTGAGTTCGAGGATCAAACGCTCTATCGTTCAGTCATTGGTTCACTATTATACATTAGTAGTTGGATCAGACCTGACATCGCACTTAGTGTTAATCTTTTATCAAGACACGTAGGTAAGGTAACACAATTTCATTGGTCATGCATTAAGAAGTTGTTGAAATACCTGAAACACACTAAACACATAAAGTTATTGCTAGAACCAACACACACTGATCATCCACAGTTAATTTGTTTTGCTGACGCCGACTGGGCGAGCGACAAGAAGTCACGCAAAAGCACTTCTGGTTACATGATGTTCCTAAATGGTTGTCCTGTTTACTGGCAAGTGAGAAAACAGAGTTTTGTTTCATGTTCATCTACTGAAGCTGAATATGCTTGTGTTTCAGATGCTTGTAATTCTCTAACGTGGTTTGATGCTTTGATCACAGATATCTGGACACGTCCGATTCGACCAATCACCGTGATGGAAGATAATGTATCTGTGGTTTATATTTCTGAGTCACATTTTACAGGTTCTAGGTCCAGACACATTGACATTCGTTATCAAAACACAAAGCAATTAGTTAAGCAAGGTTTTGTTAAATTGCAATATGTTTCTACACATGATCAGATCGCAGACATGCTTAACAAACCACTTGCCGCAAATCAACACGAATATCTGCGAAAGAAGATGTGCCTTAATTGATGATTTGATGACGTCAGCCCAGACTAGCAAAAGAAGGGGTGTCACGATGTTAAAAAGTTTGCTAGGCATGAACTGACATTCAAGAGTTAAACTAAGAAAGAGTTATTGCGCAGGTCATAAAAGTTCTTATCTGAAAGTGATTTATTGCGCATGCGTTACACATTCCAAGAATTTTTTTTTCTTCTTTGTTCGGCTGCCAACTTGGCAACCGAAGCTTTCATTATCAAAATGTAACCATTAGTTATTTCTGTTTCATTTACCTTTTTTATTTTATTATTAAAGTTTATTTATTAATTAGAATACTTCTTAAAGACTTTTATTTTTCTTAATATCTCAAAAGATATGCGGAAGGGAATCAGCCCGATCCATTGATCTCAGATCTCAGGCTTTTTTTCCCCTGACAGTGGTGGACTCCACTGCTCTGTGAAATGTAATAACCTCTCACCAATGGGGAACCGATCATGAGGTTTCTCATGGTCTGCGGTAGTACTGGTTCCCCCCCACCGTGAAAGGGCCACTTTGACTGATTGCCCCTCTGTTGGTGATACGATTGCTGCCTCTGGCATTGGCTGACCCCCCCTTGTAGTCTGAAATTAGGGGAACCATAATCCTGACCTCTAAATGAGCACCCATAATCCTGCTGCCTAAGTGCCTGATGCCTGGGGTAGGGCCCAGGTCGGTAAGGCGCCTTTTTATAATTAGTGGGTAGAACCTTATGCTTATCCTTTCCTTCAATGAGGAACTGTGTAAGGGAATCCCCAAGTAGGTCCCCCCCCTTTGTATGGCTCTGACACAAGCCGCCACTTATGTCATAGGTCTGTTTGCGACTGGTGCAACCACAGAAGCTGGTGGGAGGCCACGGAAGATACCATGGCCCAGGAGGCAAACCGTGTGGCACTCAGGGTGGCATTGGCTGAAAACTGCACCGCGGCTACAATTTTGTTAAGGTGTTGGTGGGCCCTGGAGTCCCTGGCCGGGATTCTCTCTTACTGTTGCTGGAGCCAACACAGTCTAGATCAAGAGAAAAATGAAGCTGCCACGGATGTAGCCACTTGGTGGCCACGCTGAAGGGTCTGGTCTGCTTTCTTATTTTCAGGTTTGAGGACCTCCTCCTGGGATCCGGGAAGCATAGTGCTGGAATGGAGGGCTGAAATAGAGGCATCTACCACAGGCCAAAGTAGCAGTTTATCAAGCCCGTCCACCACGTTGTAATAGCGCCTATCAGAGCTGGAAGGAGCTGGGTCGGACGTCGGTGTAATCCACTGTCTTTGGACGGTGTCCACGAATAACTGGAGGGCAGGGATGGTATCTGCCTCCAATTTATGCTCAGTAAACCACGTAGAGGCTGATGTGGTCGCCCCAGGTGCTGCGGGGGTCTGTATCTGCCCCCCCCCATGTCAGCTGCAGTTTTTGCTTTGGACAGCAGTGGCTTGAATAGATCAGGGGGAAACAGCCCTACAGCAACAGGCTTGTCAGGAGCAGCTCCTTCCTCTTCTGATAACTCAGCCTCCCTAATCTCCCCTTCTTCTGAAGCAGGAGAACTGCTGTGGCGACTGATCCATTTCTGGTTCTGGGGTCCTCTCCCTGATGGCCTGCACCTGGGGGGGGGCAGCAGGGGGGTTTCAGGAGTACTCTGCTTAATGGCCTCCGCAATGATAGATTGGTAATCAGGAGGCATGGTAGGTATGGCAAGCATTGCATACTCAGGGTGGAGGGAGGCTGCTGTGTGTGTAAAGGTGGTCTCAACATATCTGCCCAGCGGACATGACTCTATAGAGCCTGGAGCCTCCACAGATTGCCCCCACAGCCCAGTTGTAATGATAGACAGCATTGGGCTAAATGGGCTGGGACCAGTATCCAATTGAAGGGGGGAGCAGTGGTCTGACCTGGCACTGCCAAGGGGACCCCTCTCTTCCCTGGCGGCAGAAGAGTGGCGGGGGGCAGTCTTGTCCTGGGGGGTAGACTCCCTTCCCCCAGGCTTGGAGGTCTTCTTCGGTTTAGAGTTCTTGCTTGTGGATTCAGAACCCTTAGAGCCTTTATCCTGAGGCTTGGTTGCACTGCAGCTCAGAGAAGGGGAGGGGGCAGGAGGATCGGCCCCCATGGCAATCGAGAGCAATCCTTCCTGGCTCTCCTTTTCCCTGACAAAGGACTGTTCTGGCATGCTGCTATCTGCCATTGCCCCAGCGAATGACCGCTAGAAACAAAATGGTGGCCGCACCAAATTTTGCCTTCAAAATGGCCGCTGGTGCTTCTTGTTGGCTCCTTTGAGGCCTCCCGGGCCGAAAACTGCCGCACGTGCCTCTTTTCAGCTGCTGAGAATGTCCTCCGCCTGAGAAAAGCTCCGAAAGGACCGCGTGCCACTCAGCACTTAGAAAGCCTCCGTTCATGTCACCTCAGCAGCTCCGTCAATTAGTCTGAGTGGGGGGTGTCTGGGGTGCTACCGGATGGCCCCTTACAGCCTCACAGCTCGCGCTGCACAGTTGGCTGTCAGAATCAGGTGAGGGGGTTAACTCCAGGGACCGCAGCGCGTAAGGTGTAATTTGGGCTGGAAATTGTCAGTGCACGTTCCCCCCACACCTGTAGCTCGAGGCTGAATGGTCGTGCCTCAGAGAGCCTCCCCCAGAGAGCCTCAAAGTCCCAGAAGGCAGACCCTTTGGCTTTGAGATACCAGCCCACTTCTCTTCTTTCACAACTACTTACAGTCAGAATAATTTCAAATGAGACTACAAATTCCAATTACTGGAGAGATCGGATAACACGACTGTCCAGAGTGGACTGAGTCGAAAGCTGGGTGGAGTCACTCACAGGGGCAGGTTATATAGTTTGTTAATTAATTAGTAAACAGACTCAGTCCAATCAGAGAAAGGACAGTGTTAACCCATTCCTGGATGCTATCTCCACCTCTATTGAGAAGCAGAGATAGAAAAGGAATCAAACTGATAATTTCCTTGCATGTTTCTTGTTTTTCCTTCTTGTCAGGTTCCCAGGAAACTAAATATAAGACACATATTTTTTCCAGCAATTAAATATAGCCCTGCTTCTATTTGTATTAATAAAATCAGGAAAAAGATAGTTGATTTCCAAGTATCTTTTAAATGCTTCGGTTTATATATCCAAATATATTGCTGCATAATGTCTTCAATATTCAGTACTGAAGCTAGAGACATTCCAAATTCTTCAAGACAGAGATTAATTGCCATTGTGAATGATTGAAATTTCTTTCTATTTCACTCAGCATAATAAGAAGGCAAAAAAAACCAAACTGAATTCAGTAGACCTGGGTCAATGATAGGTATTGCCAGTTCAGATGGCAGACATCAGAGATTAGAAACCTGCAATGGGGAAAGTTCAGAATCTAGACGTGAAAAGGGGATACCATCATGTACTATACAGTACCTCTTCTGAGGATGAAAAATGTTTTTGATCCATTCAGCATCACGCTGCATTGCAAACAATTGTTTATGATCCAGCAGCTGAAGATGATTTTCCCTCTTTTTGTCAAACTCTTCCCTAAATAATGAATAAGAACTCTATCCATTTTCCAGGATCAGATTTGACAGATCATGAAGATTCAGCATAACAATGACAAAACAACAGGTAGCATTTAAAATGTGGAAAGATTCAATCAAAGTTGAGGAAACTCTGGAGTTTTGAATGAAAAAGTAAACCACCTGCTTATATATTATTGGAAGCAAAAACTGCTTTCATTTTCCTAAAATAATGGTCAGGAGAACAAAATCAGGAGACCAGGAAACTTTTTTCGTCCTACCAAGTGATAGGAATATATGTTTTAAAAAAGAAAAGTTAAATTTCTTTCAGAAGTAGCTCAGGATTCTGCTTTTAATAATTTAATCCTTTTGTTACCAGCATGTTTATAAATCAGAATCTCTGCTGCATCAAATGATAATGATTTAGATGTGCACAAATGGGAATCTATCTTGTATGATGTTTAATTCATTTAGCTCAATACTTGTATCAAGTAATTGTGTCAAGAGCCCTGATTCACTTTGCTGAATACTGCCACTATGACTAGTTAGAAAATGAGTGTAATTGCATTAATTACATTCCTAGTTGATTCAAATGCAAGAGATCTTCTCCTAAGACTGCACACTTCTATTCGTTTTCATCTTAAGATTTGGCAATATTTTGGGGACATTTTGGCCCTTTCCTCCAAATTACACATATATTTGGAAATAACAAAAGCCTATAGTATAAGTAAATGAAACCGGTTTGAACCGAGATGAGTATGTGTGGTAATATAGATGAACAATAAAAATAAATAAACCCTACATTTATTAGATCAACAACACAGAGTCAAAAATGATGGAGAGAGTTCAAATATACACACAAGGTATTGGATTAAAATAGTTGCAACGGTTGCATTTGATGCCAAGTCAAACTTTGAGAGCTCACTTAGTATTTGTTCAGCCCAGAAGTGCACTGATCTTAACGGAAGGAAGCGCCAGAAGGGATATTGTGCTGTGGTTTATCTGTCAAGAGACGAACATGAGCAATGGGTTTCCACCACAGCTTGAGAAAGATCTATTTCAATGGAGGAACTTCATGCCAAAGAGAAGAAATAGCAAAAACATGGAGCATCCTTCTTATCTCTGGCAACAGTGGCACAACATACGGAAGGTTCATCAAAATACACTGAAAGTCTTTTTTTTAAAATGAGAATGTGTAGGAAGTAGGATGGGCAGAGCGTCATGAACAAGTATCTGTTTTTCACATGAAAATCCCTGAGCTCCCTTCCTAGAACTTCTCAGATTCAGTGCTGGCAATTGAAAAAGAGTCTTCACTGAAATCCTGGAAAGCCAAAACCTTCAAGTCAGTGCAAACAATGCTGACAAATCCTCTACCTTTATGTAACACAACTTCTTACATTACAAAACACTAAGCCTGGACATTATGCCATTAATAGTGGGTTCAGAATGTATGCTTCTCCAGATGTTGCCAAACTACGGTTCCAAGATGCATCAGTTAGCTTGGCCAATGATGAAGGATGCTGCATTTAGTAACATCAGAAGAGCTTCATGTAGCATATTCTTGCTCTATTGATAATGCAATTTGGAAATGAAAAATGCAAAACGAAGTCTTTGGCAATGTCATAGTGCTATGTTTTCCCCTAATACTGATTATAGTATTGAAGCTTATGGGCAGCACACGCTGCAAGCAGAGGCATTGGGATAGCAGAACCCATCCTAAGATTATATCCTTCATTTTCTCTCAGCCAAGAAATACAGCCAAGAAGACAGATGGCACAGAATACAATTGTTCAAGAGCTACATAAGGAATATTTATCAGAAATCTCAAAAGTAAAGACCACATTGTCTAGAACTATCATATAATACACAGAAGGCAATATCTTGGCTTACATACCAAACATGTACAGTCAGTCCTCAACTTACAACAGTTCATTTAGTGACAATTTCGAATTACAATGGCACTGAAAAAAGTTATTTATCACCATTTTTTCATGCTTATGACCGCTGCAGCATCCCTCATGGTCATATGATCAAAATTCAGACACTTGGCATCTGACTTAAAAACAGTTGCAATGTCCCACTGTCCCAGGGTCATGTGATCCCCTTTGGAGTCACCGACTCTGCTCACAGTAGGGAAGCTGGATCCACTTAATAACCATGTTACTAACTTAACAACTCAGTGATTCACGTAAGAACTGCGGCATAAAAGGTCATAAAATGGAGCAAAATTCACTTAACAAATGTCTCACTTAGCCACAGAAATTTTGCGTTCAATTGTGATCCTATGTTGAGGGCTACCTGTATTCCAGAGAAGGACAAATTTTTAACTTTGCGAACATCAGCAGTCAAGACGATCTCAAAGCCTATCTCGCAAGGAACAAAATCTTGCATTATTGTGAATAAAACCCAAGTCAGTCAAGAAACAAATTGTGTGACATTCACCTCTTTTCACATATAATATAGAAAGGGGAAAGAAGAAATCAGTATCATGCTTGTTCTGATTTCAGTGTGCATAAATTCAAGTTAAATACATGAAAGAGGCCTTTGCGTAACCAGATTGTACATCTTTTTTTCAAATGATGTAGATTGATGAAAAACAGAATCCTCAATCACTTGCTTGCTATGAGTACACACGACTGTGTGAGAGTGTAGATTGCATTTCAGAGATTTGGCTGATAACACAGAATTTTTCAGGGTGAGAGCAATCCCATTTCTCCATATATTCACTGAACAGCATATGAAAAATGGTAGGGAATTTAAAGTAGAGCCATGCTCCCTTGATATCATCACTAGAGTTGTATTAACAGTGGCTTTTACACCTGTCTTTGCTTTGAAAGGTCTAAGGCATAGTTCTGCATGATTCATCATCTTTTCTAAGCCAGCACATACTTCTTTTATATTGTGGACTATTTCAGCAACATCAGAAGGAGTCAAAATAATGAAGAAAAAAGTAAAACAGAATTCTCAACTTCTTGGGCTGTAAATTACACACACACACACACACCAGCGCGCGTGCACACACACACATACACACACCATAATCTCATAGAGCTGAAAGGGACCTTGAAGGTTTTCTAATCCAACCCCCTGCTCGAGGCAACAGTCCTTATGCTTTCCTGGACAAATGGCTGCCCAATCTTTTCTTGATAACCTTCAGTGATGGAGCAAGCTGTTCCATTGCTTAATAGTTTTTACTGTGAGGAAATTTTTTCTTATTTTCAGGTTGAATCTCCCTCTGATAAGTTCCATCCATTGCTTCTCGTCCAACTCTTAGGTGCTATGGAAAATAAATTGATGCCTTCTTCCCGGTAGCTGCCCTTCAAGAACTGGAAGACTGTTATCTTGTCTCCCCTCAGTCTTCTTTTCATTTAAGCTAAATATACTACCGTAGTTACTTTAGCTATTCTTCATAGATTTAGCCTCCAGACCCATTGTCATCTTTGTTGTTCTTCTCTGCACTCCTTTTAGGGCCTCAGCATCTTTTTATGTATTGTGATGATCAGAACTAAATACAGTATTCCAAATGTGGCCTCACCAATATGGTATAGAGAGCAGTATTATACTATTATAGCCACCCCAACGAGGCTGTCGAAGTGATGTCCCGGTGTTTGGAAGCCGTCGGGGTCTGGATGGGGGACAACAGACTCAAACTCAACCCCTCCAAGACCGAGTGGCTGTGGCTACCGGCACCTCGGTTCAGCCAGCTGATTCCATCACTGGCCATAGGGGGCGAACAATTGCCCCCTGTGGAACGGGCGCGCAATTTGGGCGTCCTCCTAGATGCCCGGCTGTCAATGGATGACCATGTGGCAGCCGTGGCAAGGGGGGCGTTCCACCAGGTTCGCCTGGTGCGCCAATTGCGCCCCCTTCTGGACCGGGATGCCCTACACACGGTCACTCATGCACTGGTGACGTCCCGCCTGGACTACTGTAACGCTCTCTACATGGGGCTTCCCTTGGGACGCGCCCGAGGACTGCAGCTAGTCCAGAACGCAGCCGCGCGGGTAGTCATGGGGAGTACCAGGTAGTCCCACGTAACACCTCTCCTGCGCGAGCTGCACTGGCTGCCTGTGGTCTTTCGGGTGCGTTTCAAGGTTCTGGTCACCATCTTTAAAGCGCTCCATGGCATAGGGACTAGCTACCTGCGGGATCGCATCCTCCCACACACATCCCTGCGGCCAATTCGCTCTCACAGGGAGGGGCTTCTCCTAGTGCCGTCCACTAGGCAATGCCAATGGGCGACACCGAGGAGTAGGGCCTTCTCTGTGATGGGCCCAACCCTCTGGAATGACCTCCCCCCCCGACATTAGAACCACGACTGACCTCCTCTCCTTCCGACAGAAATTGAAGACACACCTGTTTCGACTGGCTGGCCTGGCATAATTATAACGTCTACCTCCTGGCATATATATTTTTACTGGCTTTTAGTGGGATTGTCTCTTTTAAATTTAATCTTACAGGATATTGGGGTTTTAAATTTTGTATATTCTAATTTATTTACTTAGCTGTACAGTTTTGTATATCTTTTTATCCTCCTCTCATATACGTATATATGTATCTATTTATTTAATAATTTTAATTTGTTGTATTTCTGATATGGACTGTACACCGCCCCGAGTCCCTTTCGGGAGAGGGGGCGGTCTATAAGCACTAAGAAATAAATAAATAAATAATAAATATTACCTCTGATGATCTTGATGCCATCCTTCTGTTGGTGCATCCTAGGACTATGTTGACCTTTTCGGCTGCTGTAGCACACTTCTGACTCCATACTTAAACAATGGTCCATCAGGACACCTAGATCCCTCTTAGGTACTAGTGTTGAGCAAAGTACTACCTATCCAGTACCTGTGCATCTTTTTTTTTCTTGTCTAAGTAAAGGACTTAACTTTTCTTGCCAGTGAACTGCATTTTATTGGATAGGGCCCAATGTTCAAATCTGTCACGGTTCTTTAGAATCTTGAATTAGATCTGAAGTATTAGCAATTCCTCCCAGCTGTGTCATCTACAAATTTGATGAGCGCTTCTTCAATCCCCTCATCTAGATCATTTATGAAGATGTTGAAGAGCATTAGGCCCAAGACAGAACCTTGAGTCACTTCACTGCATGTAGCTATAGTTCCATTGAGGACCACACACTCAGCCAATTACAGATCCATCTGGTAGTGGTACTGTCTATCCTGCATTGTTCTATCTTACCAATAAGTAGGCTGTGGTCTACTTTATCAATTGACTTACTGAAATCTAAATATATTTTCATTTCCTTGGTCCACTAATTTAGTCACTTTATCAAAGAAGGCAATAAGATTTCTTTGGCATGACCTGTTCTTAACATATCCATGCTGGCTTATATTAAACATCTTATTCCTTTCTAGCAGCTAGAAAGAAATAAAATATTTAAACAAAACACCTTGTTTTGATTAAGCAACAAATCCACTGCTTGATTATCTTTTCCAAGATTTTCCCGGGTATTGAGGTCAAGTAGATTGGTCTGTTTGGATCCACTCCCCCCCACTTTGATTGGATTGATTGGAACCACATCAGCTCTTTTCTAATCCTCTAGCACTCTTCTTGTGCTCCAGGAACTCTCAAAGATTTCATTCAGTAGTTCTGAGATCGCATCTGCCAGCTCCTTCAATAACCTGGGATGTAAACCATCTGGTCCAGGAGACCTGAACTTGTTCAAAGCGATTAAGTTACCCAATTCCTTACTTATTTTGACCTGTATTCCTCTTCATTTTCCCACAGCTTTTAACATGTTAGACTATTTTTTCCTTGTATTTATGTAAAAATAAATTAATAAGTTCCATTTCTCTCTGCTGCTCATCACTATCTTTCCATTTTTCCTCATTAGTGGACCAATCATTCCTTGACTTTTCTCTTGCTCCTTACATATCAAAATAATTTTTTGTTGTTATTATTTTGGTATTTGTTGTAAATCTTAGCCCATTCTGAGCCTTAGCCTTCTTGACTCAAGTAGCCTTGCAGATTTGGGCTATTTGCTGGTATTCGGTTCTAGTTATAAGCCCATATTTCCATTTTTATACTTGTCCTTTTTGTCCCTCAGCTTGTCATCTACACACACACTCCTTATCTTTTTTATTTAGAAAACTCTGGAGGTTGATCATTAAGGATGAAAAAGGAGATTATTTACAGCACAGCTACAATTTTATTCCTAAAATAAGGCATACTCTACTGATTCCATACTGTGGAGTAACACAGGAGTTTGGCTGATATGAAAGATTGTGCATTGAAGGGTTTTTTCTTTATGTCAGGATAAGGTCATTATTGAAAGCAAGTAATAAATGGCAGCTCGATTCTGATTCAAGAAAATGATGTAAGTTGTACTGTCAATGGATTAAAAACAGTTGCATAGTGTTAATATAAAAGTACTGTAAAAATAAAATTACATCCTAAATCAATATGTTTTTGCAGAATTATGAGCTTATGAGAAGGAAGTGTGAATGCTTCCAAGAAATTATTTTTGCTTTCCAAGAAATTATTTTTGCTTCCAGAAAACAGAGAATATCACTTTTGTTCAAATGACATGCAGTTATAAACACAGGTAATGCTACTTTCACATGCAGGTTGCCAAAAATGTGTATAATGGGATTGAGTGGGGATAAGTTTAAATGAAAGAATAATAAGCACAGGGCAGAAGTTGCTAAGTCTTTCTAACTGCTTGCTGTTTACAACTGGAGGTCTGATTCACAGCCATCTGAACATATCTGGAAATGGAGATGCAACATGAGGAAGAAACTCAAGAGGAGAAAAACTAAAGGAGCAAGACTGTTGAAATTGACTTGTAACCTCCTTTTATAGATGATTGATAGTTAATCATATTTGAAGACCTGGTTCTAGCACATCATGCAGAACTCTGGTTTTGTAGACCCTGATCCCATTGTTGAGGTTTGAGGTTTATTGGACTTATATGCCGCCCTTCTCCCAAAGGACTCAGGGCAGCGTACAACATAAAAACACATATTGTAAAAGTTAAAAGAAAGATTAAATAGAATATCCAAAAAACCCAATAGACATTTACAATGAGATTTTAAAATTAAATTAAAATTAACAATTAAAAGTAATAATTTATTTTATTCAGACCAGGCCGGCTTGCTGGAAAAGCCAACTTTTTAGGGCGCACCGGAAGGACCGGAGGTCGGGAATAATGCGAAGCCAGCTCATTCCAAAGGGAAGGCGCTCCCACAGAGAAGGCTCTCCCCCTGGGGGTCACCAGCCGACACTGCCTGGCTGATGGCACCCTGAGGAGGCCAACTCTGTGGGATCATACGAGATGCTGGGAGGCTACCGGTGGCAGTAAGCTGTCTCGCAAGTACCCTGGGCCTAAGCTATGGAGCGCTTTAAAGATCATAATTAACACCTTGAATCGCACCCAGAAAACAACCAGCAACCAGTGCAGGCCGCCTGAAAGGGGTGTAACATAGGAGCACCTAGGTACCCCCATGACAACCCACGCAGCCGCATTCTGGACCAGCTGAAGCCTCCGGGTGCTCTTCAAGGGCAGCCCCATGTAGAGAGTGTTACAGTAGTCCAGGCGAGAAAGAACGAGGGCATGAGTGACTGTGCACAGGACATCCCAATCCAGGAAGGGGCGCAACTGGCGTACCAGGCGAACCTGGTAAAAGGCCCCCCTGGTCACAGCCATCAGGTGTTCTTCTAAATGAAGCCACGTATCCAGGAGGACTCCCAGATTGCGGGCCCTCTGAGGGGGCTAAAATTTATTCCCCTATCATCAAAGATGGTACAAGATGCACAAATCGGGATGACAGGAACCACAGCCACTCAGTCTTGGAGGGATTGAGCTTGAGCCTGTTTGTCCTCATCCAGATCCGTACAGCATCCAGGCATTGGAACATCACGTCGAGGGCATCGTTTTGGTGGTTTGGGGTAGAGATGAAAAATTGGGTATCATCAGCGTATTGATGATACCGTATCCCAAAACCATGGATGATCTTGCCCAGCAGTTACATGTATATGTTGAACAGGAGGGGTGAGAGAACTGACCCCTGGGGCACCTCACAAGTGAGGTGCCTTGGGGTCGATCTCTGCCCTCCAGTCAACACGAACTGCAATCAATCCGACAGGTAGGAGGAGAACAACCGCAAAACGGTGCCCCCCACTCCCAACCCCCCGAGTCATCGCAGTAAGATACCATAGTCGATGGTATTGAAAGCCGCCGAGAGGTCTAATAGGACCACGATAGAGGAACAACCCCTGTCTCGGGCCTGCCACAGATCATCAACCAACGCAACCAATGCCATCTCCATGCTGTACCCGGGCCTGAAACCCTACTGAAACAGATCCAGATAGGCAGCTTCGTCCAGGTACTGGGGAAGCTGACATGCTACCACGCTCTCAAAAACCTTCGCTACAAAGCGGAGATTGGAGACCAGATGATAGTTGGCTAAAGTGGCTGGGTCCAGGGAAGGCTTCTTTAGGAGGGGCCTCACCACCGCCTCCTTCAAGGCAGTGGGAAAGAACCCCTCTCTTAATGAAGCGTTGGTAATCGCCTGGAGCCAGCCTCGCATCACCTCCCGGGAAGCCGAAACTAACCAAGAGGGACATGGGTCCAGCACACAAGTGCCAGCACTGAGTCTCCCCATAATCCTGTCCATGCCCTCGGGAGTCACAGGGTCAAACTCATCCCAGATAGTTTCCATAAGATTCATCCCCATCGACTCACCCAAATCTACTGAGTCAGAGTCCAAGCCTGTCCGAATCTGAGCAATTTTATCCTGCAGATACTGAACAAATTCCTCAGCCCTACCCTCAAGGGGTCTTCCCCAGTTCCTTGATTAAGCAAGGAGCGGGTCACCCTAAATAGGGAGGCTGGGCAGTTATCTGCGGACACAATAAGAACGGAGAAATGTCGCTGTTTTGCCGCTTTTATCGCCACTAAGTAGGATTTAATATGAATTCTTACTAGTGTTCGGTCAAATTCGGACCGGCTGGTCCTCCAATCACTCTCTCCTTTTCTGGCGTTTCATCTCCAGGAGCTCCTCGGTAAACCAGGGAGCTACCTGGAATCGGCACTGGGTCAGAGGCCGCAAAGGCACAATGCAGTCCAAGGCCCCAGTGGCTGCCCTATCCCAGGCTTGCGCTAGGACTTTGGTCGAACTGTGAGCAAGGGATTCAGGAAAAGTCCCAAGCTCCATTAGGAACCTTTCAGGGTCCATCAGGCACCTAGGGCGGAACCATCTAATCGGTTCTGCCTCCCTGCAGTGAGGGGTGGCAGTATGGAAGTCAAGCCTAAGGAGAAAATAATCTGACCATGACAAGGGTTGGATAGCAATATCCCCTAAATCTAGATCATTCATCCACTGTCCAGAGATGAAAATCAGGTCGAGCGTGTGTCCCCCGTTATGAGTGGGGTCTTGAATTAACTGAGTTAGGTCCATAGCCATCATGGAAGCCATGAACTCCCGAGCTGACTCAGATGTCTCGCCAATGGAAGGCAGATTGAAATCCCCCAGGACCATAAGCCTGGGGAAATCAACCGCCAATCCGGATAACACATGCAGCAGCTTCAGCAGAGCCGATGAAATGTAGCAGGGAGACAGGTATGTAACAAAAAGGCCCACCTGGAGTCCAAGGCCCCACTTCACAAAAAGAGACTCACACCCGCATATCTGAGGCACAGTGACCTCCTGAGGTCCAAGACTTTCCCTAATAACCCCCCCCCCTGCCCTGGGCTCTCGGCTGGTGAAATGCCCGCAAGCCTGGTGGGCATAATTCAATGAGGGGAACACCCCCCTCATGGCCCAACCAGGTCCTCTCTCCCCTCTTGTATGAGGTTGTAAATGAGGGGAGCCTTATGTATCACAGGCCTGGCGTTAAGCAATACCAGCCGGAGACCCGGGTGCTGTAATCCCGAGCACCCAGGGGTGCGAGAGGGGCAATGAGGGTAGGAGCGCGTGATCGGTCTTAAACAGCAAACCTGTGTCCCTCGGACATAATTTGGCCTTAGGCTCCCACCGTATCTGCCCCTCCCACATACAGTAGAGATGGCAAACCCCCCAATGGAATGGTTTAATGTCTCCCCCGGAATCCCAACTCTTTCCATCACTAAAGGGTACCACCTGAGGTCCCTGGAAGTTCCCATAGCTGGACCTGGAACCGGCGATGGGATAGGGTACCCCCTGCATACCCCGAGAAGGAAAATCATCTCTCCGAAGTTCTCAAACGCGACAGGACACCATCTTGGGCATGTGCAGTAGGTGAAGAGCAGTATCCAGTTCTGTTCTCATGAACTAATGTCTAGAATCTAATTTAATAGAGCTTCGTCAGAGTTTTGTACATTATTTTATCCCTTCTGTCCCATCAATCTGTTTCAATCAATCTGTTCTGTCTCTCTGACTTTTCATTAGAGATTCTTAGATTTCAGGGCTAGGTGGCAATGAGATGTTTGGTCAAATCCTGATTTCACCATCTACTAGTAGTGGAAAAACTTAGAAGGCCATTGCTTTATTTTGGTATAATCTCATTGTTCTGCCAATTAATGGATACTCGGCTATCTGAATTCAATACTATTGCAATTAAGATTATTAGTTCAAGCAAATTTCCCTTTGATCATCTCTACATGCAAGGTCATTTGCAAAGAAGCTCATTATGAGGGTAAAAATTAGAAAGAGAGCAGACTTATTAATTTATTGAGCTTCATTAATGATGATGTAATACCATTGTAATGAGGACTGAAGTGTAATATATATATATATATATATATATATATATATATATATATATATATATATATATATATATATATATATATATATATATATATATATATATATACACATACGTATTTATGTTACAACCCCTGGTATGATTAAATATGGGAGGAAGGTCAGTACTCCCTCTTTCTGTCCTTCGGCTTATCACAAAGACCATGCAGGCAGAAAACCATATTTTTATTTTTACTGTTGCCTTTTTATATTTGTGTTGTAATTGTACTGATAAATAAATAAAGGGAGACTAGGATAGATCTATTTCGAGCTAATTAGCTCTCATCAGCTAGCCATACCCTTACTGGGATTAGAACCCGGGCTGTATATATCTTAGGCAGGAGTCTTAACCACTAAGCCACGGGTTCTCTTCCTTATCAGTTGAGCCAGGGAAATAGGTATGTATTTATGTTACAACCCCTGGTATGACTAAATATGGGAGGAAGGTCACTACTCCCTCTTTCTGTCCTTCGGCTTATCACAAAGACCATGCAGGCAGAAAACCATATTTTTATTTTTACTGTTGCCTTTTTATATTTGTGTTGTAATTGTACTGATAAATAAATAAAGGGAGACTAGGATAGATCTATTTCGAGCTAATTAGCTCTCATCAGCTAGCCATACCCTTACTTATTTATCAGTACAATTACAACACAATTTTTTTATATATTATATTTATATATATAAATAAGTAAGGGTATGGCTAGCTGATGAGAGCTAATTAGCTCGAAATAGATCTATCCTAGTCTCCCTTTATTTATTTATCAGTACAATTACAACACAAATATAAAAAGGCAACAGTAAAAATAAAAATATGGTTTTCTGCCTGCATGGTCTTTGTGATAAGCCGAAGGACAGAAAGAGGGAGTAGTGACCTTCCTCCCATATTTAGTCATACCAGGGGTTGTAACATAAATACATACCTATTTCCCTGGCTCAACTGATAAGGAAGAGAACCCGTGGCTTAGTGGTTAAGACTCCTGCCTAAGATATATACAGCCCGGGTTCTAATCCCAGTAAGGGTATGGCTAGCTGATGAGAGCTAATTAGCTCGAAATAGATCTATCCTAGTCTCCCTTTATTTATTTATCAGTACAATTACAACACAAATATAAAAAGGCAACAGTAAAAATAAAAATATGGTTTTCTGCCTGCATGGTCTTTGTGATAAGCCGAAGGACAGAAAGAGGGAGTAGTGACCTTCCTCCCATATTTAGTCATACCAGGGGTTGTAACATAAATACATACCTATTTCCCTGGCTCAACTGATAAGGAAGAGAACCCGTGGCTTAGTGGTTAAGACTCCTGCCTAAGATATATACAGCCCGGGTTCTAATCCCAGTAAGGGTATGGCTAGCTGATGAGAGCTAATTAGCTCGAAATAGATCTATCCTAGTCTCCCTTTATTTATTTATCAGTACAATTACAACATATATACATACATACATACATACATACATACATACATACATACACATACATACATAAGCCGAAGGACAGAAAGAGGGAGTAGTGACCTTCCTCCCATATTTAGTCATACCAGGGGTTGTAACATAAATACATACCTATTTCCCTGGCTCAACTGATAAGGAAGAGAACCCGTGGCTTAGTGGTTAAGACTCCTGCCTAAGATATATACAGCCTGGGTTCTAATCCCAGTAAGGGTATGGCTAGCTGATGAGAGCTAATTAGCTCGAAATAGATCTATCCTAGTCTCCCTTTATTTATTTATCAGTACAATTACAACATATATACATACATACATACACATACATACATACATACACATACATACATACACACACAAACACACACACATTCTTTTAAATATTATTTTAACTATATTAGATGTAGATTGCAAATGATTATCATATAAAATTATTTAAATGCTGCCAATGAATAAGGAAATAAATATTTATTTTCAAAGGCAGCTGTATTTCTGTCTGATCAAGGATTTTGGAATGAGATCATCCAGAATTCTGGAGCAGCCCTACTTCTAAATTATAGATAATCCTCATAAATATACTTCCAAGAAATATTAAAATGAGAATCCTAAGAATTATTTAAGAATTATTACATTATTATTATATTAACACCAAGAACTGTGTTAAATAAGTCTGCCAAATTACCACTGGAAAAAACAAAATATAGATTATTATGCTACTGATTAAACATAACAAGTTACCGTATTAATTCAGTATAAAATGGTAAATTCTGTGCACACTTTTAAAAAACAGCTATTTAATACTGAACAGAGACAGCTAATAGGTGAATTATTTTGATATAGTGAACCTAGGTTAAAAAGTGAAGGTTTAAGGAAATTTATAAAAGATAAGCTTTTTTTAAAAGAGTAAATACATTGGTGAGTAAGATTGCACAGATTACACAAATTGAGACTATGTGGCTATACAAGACATGACTTCCCATTTTGCACTTGTAGATTCTTGATGGCCATTCATTGTTTGTGCCTTCCCAAATCCTAGAATTTCCAAGGCACTTCGCTTCACAACAAAGGGATTAAGGCTGAGGTGAACTTTTAAATGTAAAAGCACAATCAACATCTCTATCTCATCCAGCATATTACAGGAGATCCATCTGATTTTAGCATAGATGAAAAGAAGAATCAGAAAAAGAGACAAATGAGTCTGAAGGAATGTTTCTGTGGACCCACATTAGCAGAGGTCCACTGACAATTAAAATCACTTCTGGATTCTTCTTTCCTTTCCTCCCCCTCCTTCCCCTCCAAAGGACAAAAGAGGTATGGAATCTTGAAAGACAAGTTGGGGAGCATAAGGAACAAAATCTTTTTAGTGATATTTCTTATTTTCCTTTAAGCATTGCTCATTGAAAATGAAGGTGCCAGCATATTCTTTGGAGGGCAGATTTTAATCTTCCCTCTAATTGCAAACTGTCCAGACTGCTCTCCAAGATTGGGTTGCTGCCGGCATTGCTGTCGGTTTGATGCCTCAAAACTTTTGCGAGTGCATTTGTAAGGTGACCAACTTTTTTACAATGAAAAGGAGGACAAATAAATTGGAAAAAATATATCGTAAATAAAAGAAATATTTTATTCATTGCAACAATAATACACTAAAATATGATATATGCATAATAAAAACAGTTGCAACATTTTATATTGTAATTTTGCTTACATGCCTGTTAATTATTATTTAAATGAGTACTTTTCCATTGAATTAATATTTTTTGTCAATGTATCATCTTCTAACAATATATTGGAAATATCTGAACAAGAAATATCCTTCATATTGTATCAACATTCAATCTCGATTTCTCACTTGTCCAAAAATCATTGGCAATTGAAAAAACTCTTTCAACTGCTGCATTAGTTCCAGGGAAGCACAACGTAAATTGAACAAGTATAAATAAATGTTCACATGGAATATGTTCATTTTTGAAATGGCTGAAAATATCCACCCATCTTTTATCAATTTCAACATGTTGATTTTCCCATTGTATTAATTTTTCAGAATTTAAATATACATTCAGTCTTCTAATTTATTCAAAGAGACAATTGTCGTCTATTTTAATGTCTAGCATTTCTTTAGATAAAAATTCAACACAAGATTCAATATCTGTTCAATATACTTGCGATGAAGTAAAAAAAACACCATTAAAAACTGTTTAATAAAATACGTCACATAACGCGCAACAGATTAGCCTTCAAATATCGAAAAGGAGGACATGTAGGAGGACACTTTTCGAGGGAGGACAGAACTTACAAAAGAAGGACTGTCCTCCCTAAAGGAGGACGGTTGGTCACCTTAGCATTTGCAAATAAAAAGGTCTGCGCATGCGCAAAACCTTTAAAAAATGAAAAAAAATTCCACTGAAAATTGTTCTGCGCATGCGCAGAACCGAAAAACAAGATGGCGCCCATGTAGGAGAACCGGTTCGGGGGCGTGGCAGGCATGGGGCGCTGCCGGTTCCAGTGACCCAGGCCACCAAGTTACTACCAGCCTAGTTTTACCACCTAAATTACATGATCAAGAGGTTTCTAGACGATAGCCAAATGTTGCACCTTATCTATGACAATTAGAAGCCTTTGGATCTTCTTGTTCCAGAATGTGTTTAGTTTAGGCATGAATAGACTTCTATTGGATAGTTGTGTGTGTGTGTGTGTGTATAACTGAGCTAAACTCAGCACACTCAGTTGTGATAGGAATAGTGTATGACCACTTTACCAGACCTAATTCCTTTCAGAGATATTAGGTCACAATTTCCAGAAATACCAGGCAAAGAAAGGCAGACATTTCAAACATCTCAAAATATCAAACTGTAAAAACATGTAGCCATCATACTATCACCCAGAAACTGAAGGTTATATTATTTTAGAGGTTTCAAACCCCAGATTAGTTTATGATGAACATGTACACAGGGCAGTTCACAGCCAGTTACAGCATAATTTGCAAAAAAAAAAAAAAAGGAGTCAAATGTCATTTTCAGCCCCTATAAGATTCTATCATTACTTAATTCTACACTTTGCTTAGGATAAGAAGTATAACATGTCACCTATTTCTAAAAGCATAGCTCACTATGTGTCAAAAATCAAATCATAGAAACCAAAGGCAATATTTATATCTCAAGCTGCAATATGTAATTTGCAAAATGGCAAAGAGATGCTGTTTTCCACATGTTTGTTGCTTTGGAATTTAGCAAATTGTCTTAAACTGTTATGCTCAATATCCTTGCTGATTAAAGAAGTAATTGAGGAACTAGAAAGTATGCTAAGGACTCTGTGACCTTCCTCTGAAAACCTTCCTTACCATTAGTGAAGCTCTTGCAAGTCAAGGAAGAGATGATATGTTGAACGCCAGGCATTAAAACTTGTCTGATTGAAGCATCATGGAAATAGTGAGCACATACAATTTTATATTCTTTTTTTTAAGCTAGTAAGATGGTGGCACTGATAACAGCAGTACTGTCAGGTTGGGGTACTCATATTCAGCATAGCTGGATTGAAAGTTTTCTTAATTTTCCTGGCAAGTATCTTTGCTTTAAATCCTGGGCAAATATTGGGGTTTTTTCCCCTTTGGATCACATTGCACATATAATTCAGTCACATATTTATTTCATGCATTTATCATGAAATAGTCTCTCAGCAGTTTATGTGCAAGACCCAAACTAAAAAAAACCTCAGGGTAAAATTTAGTATCAGAGATAATCAAAACAAAATTATTCCCCCATCTAAATTCAATTAATCAATAACAAATAAAAAATCAAATAAAAATTACAGTGTTTGGTGTAGTAATTAAGGTGCTGGCCTAGAAACCAGAAGACAGTGAGTTCTATTCCCGCCTTAGGCATGAAAGTCACCTGACATTGGGCCAGTCGCTCTCTTATCCCAACCCACCTTACAAAATTGTTGTGGGGAAAAAGAAGAGAAGGCGTATTATGAATGTTTGTTGCCTTGAGTTACTTATAAAGTAATAAGGGCAAGATAAAAATCTAATATTTGCTTCTAAGTTTTAACTTATACTGTACGCCGGAATCAAGGGGGGGGGGGAATAGATTGAATTTCTAAGAACACCAGCTTAAACATCCCAGCCATATAAATATTAATTTATATTAATATTTATTAATAAATATTAATAAATAAGTACCTAATTGTAAATATTTTTCAATTTATCTCTCAGGAAAAAAAATGCCTGTCCGAAGCAGCTCTGGGTTGCACAAGGCCTGATAACTTTAGAGAATGCTCTTGTGTGGTTTGGCTGCTTCCGAAAAAAGTAGAAAAGCACACTCCTTTCTCATGTGCCTTTCAGTGGATCTAGAGGCCTTGCGAGAACAGGCCCCTCTCGCATAACCCCCAGAGGGTCCAGAGGCCAGAGAACAGCAACACATTTTTGTTTGTCACCCAAAAATGTATGGTGGTCACTTGTGACACGCATATCATAGGATTGCCATCCCCATCCTAGACGAAAAGGCAGGATATAAATCTAATAACTGCCACTGGTTGCCCTATAGATTCCAGGCGCTTTCTTCAGAAATAAAATGTTGGGAGAAACTGCAATAGATTATCCTCCCCACTTTCCTCCCAGGGGTGGGAACAGGGCAACAGCATCTAGGATGGGAAGAATTATCTTTTAAAAAATCATCCTCTAGAAACTACAGCAATTTTTCCTGAGCATGTCTGTGAGACGTTCTCCAAATGCCAAGTGTATTTGGCCCCCAAAGATTAGGGCCTCGGTTTTAGGTTGTCACTGTTTGCCTTCAATTCAGATGCGCTATTACCGGGCTGAAATATAATGCATCATAAACAGCAGCCTTCCTAATGCCGTATTAGTCACTGCAACCTTCTTTCTTCTTCCATCTCAGGCAAAACTGAGACTTCAGCTGTCCAGAATAAATTGAAGAAAAGACACAAAATGTTTACCAATGAAGCAATATGAAGGGTTTCCTTTCTGAAATGTTGCCTGGCCTGGAAAAGGCAAGGGATAAGGAAACCACCAGAAATGCTTGCATTTTGTAAAATCTATGATAAGTAATGAAGAATAAGAATTCTGTTTTGTCTACAAATACAAGAAACTGCAATTGTAGGGGATTCTACACTAGTAAAAAAGCTGCTAAGGAAATACAATCCTGGTGCATCTTCTTAAAATGTTGTAGAGTTGAGGATAGAGAAGCAAACGGCATTAACCTCCTGAATCAGTGACATGTGGTGAGGTTTATGGCTGGTGAGGCACTGACCCAATGGTGGGTTTCAAATTTTTTTAGACTTGTGGACTTCAACTCCCAGAATTCCATAGCCAGGCATGCTCAGTTCCAATTTAAAGGGACAGCATTTGTTTTTCTCCTTTGGGAAAGAAGTTTCCTTTTTTCTTTTTCTTCTCCCTTCCCCTCCTTCCTCCCTCCCCCCTCTCTCAAACACACACACACACACAGGATTGGACTACACACACTTTCCCCCAGCCCCGGAAGGATCCAGCCCAGCTTCACTGATTACAGGTTTGAAAAGGCAATGTGGCTCTGCCTGCAATCAAACCCTAACCCTTCCCTCCAGCCTTTGCCCAAAGCCCCGCACCAGGAGGATGAAGTTTGAATTCCTCACCCTCCTTCTGACCCACACGTACCTTTTCCAGCTGTTTCAGAGAGGATTTCAACTCTGCTCTTGCCTCGGGTCCTCTGAAGAAGCCCCGCCCAAACAAGCGTCCTCTATTATGAGGCAGGAGAACTACGTGCCTCACCTACATCAGGAATTTTTAGGCTTTTAACCCTTGCTTAACTCTGCTCGAGTGATCATAAAACGCCTAAAGTCAGACTAGAGGAGGCATGCAGTTCTCCTGCCTCATAGTAGAGGGCGCTTTTTTAGAGGCTTTTTAAAACAGTTAAGCAGAGTCATCCACGGTGAGCCAGCAACTAGCTCAGCCTGACCTCAGCTCTTGCCTTTTTCCTTTTACATTTTTTTTCTTTTCATTATGACAGTGGTGAGGCTGTGCCTCCCCTGCCTGCACGTCACTCTCCTGAATGTATTTTATTTTTCAGCTATTATAAAGAGCCAATTATTACTATTTCCACAGGACACGAATGCCCAGCAAACTCAAGAAGCAAGGTCAACTATGTCCAAAAGAAGTATAGTTGTATAAGTGACTGTGCCATTAACCTCGGTAATCATTTGTGGGGTTTGTTATATTTATAAAAAAAGCCAGTAACATAAAAAGTGCAAGAATATTCATTTCTTTATTTAGAAATAATAAAATAAGACATAATATATATATAAAAATCTGTACAGTCCATGAATTGTGCAGTACATTAGGAAGACTTTGATACAAAAGGCTGCAAGTAAGGAAATCGTAAGGGAGAAGGATTGTCAAATGCCTATAGTTTTGTTCACCTTACAAACAGCTGCTGGACAGAAATCCTTTTATGAGAAGAAGAAAAAAAAAAGGAGTTCTCTCAGGTTGCCCGTGGGATGGCAACTACGCAGCCCTCTGCTACTTGAAAACAGTTAACAGCAGCCAACATTTTTTTTCAAAAAGACGTTACAGTACTTCTCAGTTTTACCTTGTTAATTCCCCCCCTCCCACAACACACACATACAAAATGGACATAAGAGGACAAAAATAACCACTTCAGAACCCTTTGTCTTGGCCAAAAGCATGCACAAGAGATGGAAGAGCAACTGTGGTTTTAACTATGTCTTAGCCCCCAACCAAAATAGTGAGCTTAGTGATTTTTAAAAAACATTTAATTTTGCACACCGGACTACAGATGAGTACAGTAGCAATAGCGATTCATAGTCTCTCTCTCTCTCTTGAGCATGCCTTGTGTAAAACAGATCCGTATATGAAGGGCCCCCATTCAAGTATTTTTGGCTTTCTTTTTTCAGGGAATAGGAAAATTACTGTTTGTCCCTGACCTCATGTTTGCAGCTTGGTGACTTGAGTGAGCAATTCACATTCCAGCAAAATCAGTAGGAAATTTCCCATCAGTGTAAGTGGTCAATGATTGCATCACAGATCTATATTATCTCAACTCTTTGAACAAATGCCCTTTATGATTAGGCATAATTGCCCTTATTATGAAAATAACTCGTCTGTATATCTTTAGAAGGATCATGGGATCCAGACTACATCTCCTCGGGCATGCTTTTGTCTGTTTTATTTTAAAAATAATTATAGAGACATGTTAGGGCCATTAGGTACCATGATGTAAGAACTTTCTTTGCAGCAATTTCCCTCCCACACACACACAAACAGATACATATACAAGGAAAGACAAAGGGTTGCTTGAAGAAAAAATTATAATCCAACAAAGAGTGCAACTGATTATTCACTCTCATCAAATCTCCAGCAATCTGACATGAAAAAAATGCCAATAGCAAGGGAAAAAAAACACAACGGTTAAACATCCATGCCTAAATAAATAACAAAAAACTCATTGCATTAGAAACCCCATAAGGCTTGCAAATATTTGCTAAAAACCATGCTAACCAGCAGCATCGTAGGTTCTAAATGATGCCAACTTGACCTTATCTCCTGTCATTTTTTTCTTTTTCCTTTTTTTAAAATGGACTTCTATTTACATTTGGCTTTAAATATGAAAAAATACTTGATAAACTTTATAAAAATGTACATTATTTGTTTTTAAAAATTTGAAAACATAAAACCCTGCATCTTGGAAATCTCAACTCTGTGCCAAAAAAAAGAACATTTATGGTTTTTAGAAAAATCCCTTTCTGAGTGTGTTTGTTTTAAAAATGAATATATATTCAACACTTTGTCAACCCACCTTTCCACTTAATGCCTCAAGTTCTGCAAGTGGGAGCTCTTTGCATTTTTGGAGTAGCTTCTGCCTCGCTTTGTTTAACGTATTACTAAATACTCTTTGGTTTGCACTTTTATTTTCCTTTGCAAAAATATATATCACGATAGCAGCAGAAATCACCTTCAATTGCTTTTCATTTATTTTCCTGATTGGGCTCCAGTCAGGTTGCCATGCAGATTTAACTCTCTCCATAGAGCGTGGTTGTTTTCTTTAGAGTTTAGCCTCAGTCTATGGTATAGAAACAATATTTGGATAAAGAGGAAGAGAAAAAAACAAACAAAAAAACCCCTGTCTACGGTTAAAAATTCCTCGAGCTTCAAATCCATCTAACTCTGCTTAAATTCCATCCTCTCTGGGAAAATGCCACCGTCTCTAGACAGACAGAGCAATCGGGACACCCAAATCTCGCTGGAGCTGTTTTAATCAACAGTACTAGACCCAGAACAAGCTATTTTTAATGGCATACAGTGAGATTCAATACTGTAAAAGAATCTGGAGTGTGATTCCTTCGTGACATCCTTCTTCTTGGCCTTTGGAGAGGACTCTAAGGGGGCAGCTAAATGGGTACACTTGATCTTAGAGGCACAGATAAGTGTACAGCATTCTTGGCCAGGGACCCAAAAATACCATGAAAGTCATGGTTCAAAGGCTTTGGTAGAGCTACTGCACCCAACTGATCACCCTAAGATGTATCACTCATTAAACCCCCCAACAAGGGGAAATCTTTTACAGTATTGTTCACTTCAAACGAATGTTCCCTTGAGCAGAACGTAACAGCACAGTGTCATTTTCTGTTCTCCTATTCTGGTAAGGGGAAGTTATGCCAAAAAACACACAAAACCACTGCATGGTGAACCTTGCATCAGATTACCCCATGTCAGTTCCTTCTCTCCCGAGACTCTGCAGCAACTGTGCTCCCAGTAACCTACATGGCTGGACAAACGCTTTGCCAATTTCTAACAAATGTAACTTACAGAGCCTAACCCTACCCGTGGTTACATGTAACGGTTCATTTCCCCTAAATGCCAGTCAGCTTCTATTATAGGCTTACATCCTAGACCTTACTTTGGAATGTATGCATGGCTTAACCTTAAATTTTACACCAGAGTTTTCTGGTGTTTAACAAACAGGAAAGGACAGGTGTTTGCTTCCCTTGACTCAACTTTTTTTTTCCTTTAAAAAAAAACTGCGGAAGCCTATTTATCTACTACCTATGTCTAGATTTGTTACCTGTCGCAATTAAACAACTCTTGGTGGAATTGCCCTAAACCAGGGCAACGGAGCCAAAAAAAAAAAAGTCTGTTAATTGCACTCTAAACTTGAGATTTGGAATAAGGTGCAGTAAAAAAAAAATACACACGTGAAGGACCTGAAGGGGAGGAAAAATAGTCTGAAAGCAGCCTGTTGTATTTAAATAAAAAGTCCACTGTGCAAGAGTGTGCATCTTTTTTCTTTGGTATTCACTTGGGTAGTTTGGAAATCAAAACATATATTGGGTGAAATGAATCTCATGCCATTTCCAAGCACTATTTTTTTAAAAAATAGCTTGCTATAGGCTACTGCATGACCTTGTGTTACATAAGAATTTTCCTGTAACTGGATAGTTGGGGAGAGAAATTGATTCTAGGTACTGAGTTACTGGCCTCAACAAATAGATTTCCCAGTTCGCCAGTCACTTAATTGATGGACAGAGCTTTAAAATAAACAAAGTCAAGACTGGGGAGGTCCCCCTTTTTTTTCTTTGTTTGAAAGGGTACATATACATATAAAAGGAAACAAGTATTAAACTGCGACAAAAATAATTACAGTTTGTGTTCAAGTAGTTAGCAGCAATTTTTAAAAGGGGAAAAAAAAAAAACCACCACAAGGCAAACTCTTGCCTTGGTTATGCCATTAAAAATGTTCTTGTTCCCAAGGGAGAAGCATTTGGGGAGGAAAAACAATGGGTAACAAACAATAGAGCTCATCCAAAGCTTGCCTGCAGGTTCAAGTTTTGTAAAAAAATATATACATAATTTATTCTACAACATTATGTGCCTTTTAGCAATTAGTAGACATAGTGCTTCAGGTTCCAAGTTCACACCTTGCTGTACCTACTCTGAAGACAGCACTTGAAAACCAGCTCAGGTTTTGACTCCTTAGGGGCTGCTTGCCCCGTCTGTGTCCAACAGTACCATCAGCTGAAAACCTGTTTGCAGCCACTTTTCAATGCAGCATGCCCGTTACGGTGAGATACATTTTAAACATTGCAGAAAGTATTCCCCCCGCCCCTCCCAGTCATATTTCAGACTCTCGCCTTAAAGGTCTTGGTTCTAGGGGCACCCCTGCTTGGCTAAGATGGTCCATCTCTGGATGAGTGTCTGTACTTGTGCTCTCAGGCACCCCATTGTCACTGTCTTCTTCCTCTTTGCCCGCAAGGGCAACTTCATTCTCATAGCAAAATGAGTTTGCATTCGAGAGGATATATTTTTTCTCGGCTAAGTCTCTGGCACTGCAAAGGGGCGTGTTCGGCACTTCGTATGTTTTGTGGAACCTGGAATAATCCACTTTGTAGTAGTTCTTTTCTTCAAACAGGACCGGCTCATAGCGATGGCCCCACAGGATTTCATTCGCTAGATATGAGCTACGGCACTGAGTGGTCATAGCTGTGGCTTCCACCATGCCTTCCAATATGACTACAATTTCAAAGTCTGCATTGTCCATATCTTGCTTGCTTAAGTCATATAAAGGGCTCTCTTCATCTATTTCGTGGACAATTGTAATGGGCGAGACCAAAAATATACGGTCTATCCCGCTGTCAAACCCAACATTAATGTCTATTTGATCCAGAGGGATGTATTCTCCTTCGGTGGTGATTCGGGATTTGAGGAGCTGAGCTCTCACGTGTGCTTCCACCAAGTGGCTTTTGCGCAGATTGCCAACCCTCCACATCAAGGACAGTTTCCCGTCTCTCATGGCTACCACAGCATTGTGACTGAAGATGAGAGTTTCATTTCTCTTTTTGGGTTTCGCCATCTTAGCCATGACAGCGCCAATGATGAAGGCATCAATGATGCAGCCAACTATTGATTGGAAAACCACCATGAAGACTGCAATAGGGCACTCATCTGTGACACACCTGAAGCCATAGCCGATAGTAGTCTGCGTTTCAATGGAGAAGAGAAAGGCTGCAGTAAAGCTGCGCACCTCGGACACACAAGGTTTGTCCGTTTCCTCTAGGTCCCCATGCAATAAGGCAATCAACCAAAATACACAACCAAAGAAGAGCCAGGAGAGGATGAAAGCCAGACAAAAGATAAGCAACATCCATCTCCAGCGGATGTCAACGCAGGTGGTAAAGATGTCCGCTAGGTATCGCTGACCTTTTTCACCCACGTTAATGAACTGGACGTTGCAATGGCCATCCTTCTTGACAAACCGGCTCCTGCATTGTTGCCTGGTGTGTACTTTGCTCTTCCCATTCCCAAAACCATTGGCCACTGCCATAGTTGCCAGCTTCATACCATCCTCTTCCGAGGAAACGATGCTGTAGCGGTTGGTTCGCACGCTGCCCATCGCTTCCGACGTGGACTCTGGTGCTTCTGCTTTAGAAAACAGTCTGAGTTTCTGCAGAACTCTTTGGAGAAACAGTTTTGAATGTTCTTGTGAACACACTCAGATGAAAAAAAATGAGGGCGAAGCTGGTGCCTCCGTCAAACCTTGACTGTGCCGAGAAGAACCTTCTGATATTCACAACCCTAACCAGGAAGAGACATGACCTGTAATAAGAGGGAGAAAAGAATCAGCAAATGCTAGAAACATCTCTCTCTTTCTCTCCCCTACCACTCTATTTTTTATTCCTGGCATGCTCAATTTTGTTTAGTCAAGGAACACATAATTTATTCAGTGGTAACTTAGCATAGCTGTAGAATCAAACTCTCCTGAAAAGAAAATCAACATCAAATATCCTGAATATAGCATCTATGTCCATGCAATATACACAAATCAAATGTTTATATTTTTAAAAAGTACCATAATGATATTATTCTAAAATTGTATATGTCTCAGAAAGTGTTAGAGATGCCATCTAATTCCTGTCTGCAAAACAAGACAGCAAGCCTTTTGAAACTATTCAGCAATGGGATTATTCTGATAGCATTTTGGCATCGGAGGTTCAGCTTGTCAGATCTGGCTTAAGACTGCTAGAAACCTTTCAAGTGATATCAAAGGGAATTCTTTTTTAAAGACCAAATATTACACTGTAACCCATATCCCTTGCCAAGTTTTCTGCTTTCACACAACGTTGAGATTTTGGAAAGGAAAACTCCTTAAATTTCTTGTTTTAATCCATTTTCAACAGGTTTGATTTCCCTTTGAAAGTTTTTTTCTTAAAAAGTATTAGAAAGCAACAACTGAATATTATTTTTATTATTTTCCTGACTGTGAAAGCAAAGTAGTTTCATGGTAGCTATTTTAATGGAATGAAAACTACAAAATGTATTGGAAATGCAGTAAAAATTTAATGGAAACCTGAACAAGACCCAAGAATAGCTTTATGAAGGGAAAGTTATATCTTTTAATCACTTGCATTTTTAAGGCAATGGGTATAACTGAATAAGCATGTGTCCTTTGCTGTCCATGCAAAAATAGATAGATGGATGGATGGACAGATGATGAATGGATAGATACATTGGAAAAAAAAACTTGGGATTAAGGGATACAAAGCATTTAATGAGCAAGATAAAGAATAGCCCTGATTTTACATTATTAGTGACATACAACAATTAAGGGCCCTGATTGGGATCCATGTTCTAATCCAAGCCACAAGTCACAACCGACCAATTAGCAGCTAATCTGCATCACATTACCTGCATATTTAAAAACCTGCTTCTTCATTTAAGTATTCTTTTGAAACATATGGCTTTAATTCTTCCCAAGCAATGCCGTTAATTAAAATATTCTTCAACCAAAACAGAATTCTACAAGACAAGTGTGTTCTTGAACCTGAAGAACAAAAGAGCTATGGTTCTCCCCCCCCCCTCCTCACCCCCAATGCTAGCTGAACAGTACTCATACATACATGTATATACTGGTAGTCCTTAATTTATGACCAGTTGCTTAATGACCACCATTAAAAAGTAGTAAGGGTGGATCTGGTCACAATCCATTTTGCAACTATCATGATTTACGACTGTAAGTGTTACAGTCACAACTCAAGGACTACCTGTATTTAATATATTATATTCAAAACTAAAGTGTCATTGTTTTCAAGTTTGCTTAATAGTGGTTGGGTGTCCTTGGCATCACATGTTGCAAACATAAAACTCATAATTGTAAGCATGGTTAATCAGAAGAAAATGCCCTCTGGGCATCTCAGGAGTCCCTTGCAGGCTTACTTAGAAGTAGACTATTTCCAGCATATGGGACTGTAGCTTTTTAAATACCAAAACCACAGCAAACATTGTTTTCTTCCTTAGTGAAATATATCCATTTCACATTTTGCATAAAAATCCAAAGATTTTAAAAATGCAGTAGGTGACAATGCATTAGTAGTGCTGCATCGATTTATTGTTTTTATTCTTGATGGCAAACCTCTTATTCAGAGCCCCCTTTCTAAAGTTATACAGACGGCACCTTCATAATGCGGTACCTTAAAAAGGAACAATATGAAATCCCACACAGAGACTTAAATAAAGAAGAAGAAGAAAAAAAATCACTGGTTTAAGTGAAACTTTCCAATGTGGAATAGTGGTTAAAGTGTTGTACTACAAGTGGGAAGAGCCAAGTTCAAATCTAAGTTCATTGTGAACATTTATTGGATGACCTTGAGTCAGTGACTTTCTCTCAGCCCAATCTATTCCAAAGAGTTGCTGTGGAGATGAAATGAAAGGAGATCTTCATGTAAGCTGCCTTGAGCTCCCGAGGAAAGGCAGGATATCAAATAAATTACGCAGAGTAACAATTTGTGTGCCATAATATCAGTTTATGCCATATGTTTTAGTAATCTAGAACCTTAACGAGAGAAGGGAAATTTTCTTCGATATTATGGCCATCTAATCATATTGTACGATTTGTATATTATTCAAACCTTTTGTCTAATTTTCTGAATTCCACCTGCATATGTTATGTACTTTAGATATATTTCTTTCTAAATAGCTGAATGAGGAAAATATAAAGCAGAGGGATAAGCAGAATTCTATCCTGGTTTTTGATTAGTAACTTCCTGAAATTTGTCATCTGCAAGCTTTTTGCTGCGTTGTCTACTGGTAACTTTCAAAAACGCAGAGTTTCTCAAATGCACTTCAGTTCTCAGGTTGTAAAATACTGAGAGAAAGGGAGAGAAATGAGACAGGAGAACCCTTGGATTTAAAGGAATATTTTTTTTTTTGCATGGGACATAAGATGTCTATACAGAATAAGATTTTACAAAGCCAAATTGATTTGTGGGCATTTGTTCAAATTCAAATTATTATCAGCACTATATATTTGGAAGCAAAGCCTCATTGGAGGTCAGATAAATTGACCCTTCAAGAAAAAAAATCTGGACTATAACTCTCTAGAGTGCTCTGAGACCTCATCTAGAATTTTGGAAAATAAAGGGCTGGCACATCACACTCAGTTTATTACAATCTTGGCTATTTTTCCATAATTTACATTCCTTTAAGCAGCAAGAAAAAGGGATGGGGTCAGAGGTTAACAAATGCACTCAATCTCCAGATAAGGATGAGAGCAGCATATTAGGAATTTGGCTTCTAATACCAATCCAGGCAGAATCGGCTCTGGAAATATTTAGAAGATACATTTTTTTGCACATACGCCACATATATACAAAGCAAACTCCTTCAACGCCGTGAGTGGCAGTCCTCCTCCAAATGCACAAAATGAGTATACGTTTTGGCAAAAAATGCTCTGCAAGGTGCTTTATAAGAAACTGTTTCTAGCAACAGAATGGCCATTTCTTAGCTGCAGAAACATTTCTTTCCCTTCCTCTTCTATCACAGATGCACAATCCACTCAGCAATGTAGCCTGTTATCCAAAATAGGGTATCAAGCATCATGCTTGACAGTGCATTTTCCTCCTATAGCTGCAAATATTTACCAAGACACATGTCATCAGAAAGCTTGTGTGTCCCTCCAGCCCACCTGTCTCTCTTTTCTCCTGCCCACCAGCAGACATCCCACACTCCACCTGGCTAAAACACCAACGGAATTGTGAGTCTACATGCTACAGAATTGCCCCATAGAGCTGATTCTTTCGCATCCTAATTTTTTTTAAAAAAAAATGTCTGGGACTAGCTTCATGGATCAACTCAGTGCCCTTTTTTAAAGCCCTTCTACAGCTTTAGAAAAGGAAAGTGAATCTTTTGGTTAACACCCCCCCCCCCTCCATTCAGACTTTGGAAGTAGGTGTTGACAGCTGGGAGAGAATCAAGAAAAAGGGGTACAAGCTGATAGGTTCTGCATCTAAATCAACTGCACCTACATAGCAGCTTTGGAGCAAAAACAGAGCACAGAGGGGCTGATGAGAGATTTTAGTTGCTAAAAGGACTGGGGAGGGAAGGGGAGGGAGAAATAGTTAATGAGCATACAGCAGTTATTTCCCAGTTGCCAGTATTCGCCTCTACTGAGGCTGTTCAAGGCACATGTTGCTAAGTGAAGCTCACTGCTCCTTGCCCGTGCCTTTGAGTAAACAGAATGGCTCTGAACAGAGAGCTCACATCAATGCTCTTTTCTTCCAATAGAGTCTGCCAGGCTCTTTGCAAATACTCGCTGTGTCTTCATCCCACCTCCATTCTATGTCCCCCCCTCCTAATGACATAATCAAAGCATTTAAAAAACAAAAACAAAGGGGCCAGCAATGCTGGCAACACACCTAGCCAGCTTGTTTATATAAGATGAGGATGACGATGTAACTACAAATGACAGCGTCACTGATAAGCCACTTTTTGTAGATGGAAATATAGAAAAAGGACTGAAGATGGTGGAGCATATCAGGCAGGCAGCTGCATACACATATCATGCCTAGGAGAGAGGCTCACCCCGCACACTCCGGAAAGCAGAAATACCCCAGTTGAGAAGAGCATGATAAGAGGTCTGAATTGCTCACAGTAGTCCTTAAAGCTGCTTGAAGCTGATCCCAATTTAAAACGTTCCAAGAAGAAACTATTTTCAGATGGCAAAATCCGTTAAATTAGGCTTTAAGCATAATGAAAATCATTTAATCTAAATGGGGAAAAAATTCTAATGAATCAAGTTAATGTGATGCAATCTCTACCAAGCTGTAAAACTCTCACCAGCTTTTTTTTTTTTTTGCTTCCAGTTCTTGGCACCTATAATAACAACATCCATCTCTCTCTCTCTCTCTCTCTCCCTCTTTTCTCTTCCTTTCTCAAAAAAAAAGGGGGGGGGGAAATCCACTCAAGGCTTCTGTGCATGCTGAACAAGAATAGTCAACATGTGGTATTTTAGATGATTGTGAAAGATACAGAGCACTAGGCAAACCTAAGGGCTTAGATGCTGTGACCTTTTCCTGAGTCACAGCATTTTTTTTATTTTTTTATTTTGTAATCAAGGGCCAAAAAAAAAAGGAAACAGCAAAAATAAGAAGAGAGCAACTAATAACTAGCAGCTTTCTTTGCTAACTTCTAGGAAAAGCAGCACTGCAAAGTGGGCTTCTTTGCAGTGAAAAGCATAAATCGCCGCGATTATGAACGAGAAAAGTACCTGGAAACTACTTCACCAACTATCCAAAGGAGAATTGCAAAGCAGCCGCAAAATGGGGAGTTTAGGAAATAAAATTAAAAAATCGCTCCGCTTCTATTCAATCCAGAAGAGAGTTTTGTTTTTGTTTTTCACCCCCGACACTCAGAAATATTATTGTGGGGGTTGGAATTCTGCATCGAGTATCAACAGTACCAAAGTATTTGCAAGTTCTATTTCTTCCTCCTTTAGAAAAAAGACGATTAGGCGTTCTCCGGGAGAAAAAAAAAAGAATCTCTTCCTTACCTGCGGGTGAGTTTTAAGCTACCCAATGAATGACTATAATGAACAAGAGCGTAAGATCCAGACAAGCATGCCGAAGGTCCGCTGCTAACCGCTGCACCCCTTGCAAATGAAACCACTGAATAAGCTGCCGCCTGAAGGACCCATGTGATTTTTAATACCGGCTCATGTGTCTCCACCTCTTGAAGCCAAACCAATGAGAATCGCGGGGCTGGCTTGCGGAGCCTGAGGCTGACTTGCAGCGGCTCCTCCGAGGGAGTCTTGCCGAGGGAAGCGAGGGGGATGTGGTGGAGGGACGACGGTGGGAAAAAGAGGGGTGGGGAGTGAAAATTTAACTCCGGGCAGCTCTACGCTCCTTTCAGTTGCGCCGAAGTCTTCGCGGGGACCCGCCGCAACTCTGCAGACCGCAAAAGTATATTGAACGAGGCAAGATTTATCTAGGCGGTGCGCAAAGGGAGGAGGGGGGGGGAAACCGGGTACCTTGCGCCCCCGCCCGGGAACAGGATCCGCCTTGTCCCCAATATTTCTGAGGCTGGAAATCCTGCGGTTGCTACACCTTGGGGACGGATTTTGCGAAGCAGATGGCGGGGAACGCGAGGAGAGGGGAAGGAAGGCTGGGCGGGTATTGCTTAGCCGCGGAGATTTGGAAATGTGGCTCTGATGGGGCTGAGGACCAGCATCAAGATAAGAAAGGGAATTAAAGAGGGGGGGGGAGGCAGAGGTAGGGGAAAAAAACCAAAACAAATCTAGGGTCGGTTATTCAGGCACGCAGCCAAACTGGACGGAGGGCTCGCCAATTGTTCAACCAAAGAAGAATGGGTGAGAGGAATTAACGAGGGGTTGCGATGAAGCAGACGCGGTGGGGGGAGAAGAGTTGTGCTGAGGTCCGGTCTTGAAAAGAGACCTGCCGGGGATCCCGCAGGTTGACCCCGCAGGGAGTTTTGTGCCTAGACCTGTAAAAGAAGATGCTTCTACTGCAAGGTAGCAAGTGCAGATTACCGTCGAGTAAATGCAACGTTAGGGGGAAAGAGAGCATCCTGTTGAAATTGAATTTGTTAATAAAAAGGGGGGGGGGTTAGGACCTGTATTAAGCATGGGGTGGTGAGCCGGAAGAAAGGAATGGATCCAATTAGGAAGAGAGCTTGCGGGGGGGGGGGTTAAGCCTTCTAAAGGAAGGGGAGATTGAGAAGGTGTGAAAAGCTGATTGGCCAAAAAAGGAGGGGAATCATGGGAAGCAGTAAAAATCGGGAGACGTTGAAAAGGGAGCAGAAAAAATTGGAAGAAGTATTGTGGGAGATTTAGCAGATTTCGACTTTCCAAAAACTCGAAAGGGGTTTGCTTTCGGCAGCCTGGGGGCACGAAAATTGTCTACGCTCTTTTTACCGGCGTGCAATTATGAATGGGGGTCTTTAATTTGATTGCGAGCTGTCAAGTAGGTGTAGTCTTTTAGCGATCGCCTATTCTCCGTGACTGAGTTAAGAGTAGAAATAATCGCCGTTCTCATCAAAGACCCAGAGCTTGTCGATCAGAAAAGTCGGCAGTTCGAATCCCTAGTATAGGTCTCCTGCGTGAGCAGGAGGTTGGACTAGACGACCTCCAAGGTCCCTTCCAACTCTGCTACTGTTAAATTGTTATCTGGCCCTGAAGCAGCCGTTCGCCCATTAAGTCTCTCTGCCACATAAATCAGCGTTTGCTGTATGAAATCACAACTCTCCGCCGCTTAAATCAGTGTTTGTGTACAGTATCACACAAGTCACACGCGTCTGCCGTCAAACCAGTGGCTGCTATTTAAAAAAACACACCTCCCTGCCAGCTAAATCAGTGAGTGTCTAAAATAATATCTCGAGCGGGGGGGGGGACTGCCCCCCAAAAGTTCACAAATCATCCAACTCTGAGACAGCGCCTCCTACTGCCTCCCGGCTCGCATCTCTGCTCATGGTGCCTATTGGTCTATTCATTCCTCCTCTCTGCTTCAAGGACCAATCAGAAGGCAGCAGGGGAGCAACTTTATCCGCCTCCTTTTCTTCCTGTGGAATTCGGTGCCGGTCGCTCTGAAAGATCTGCTGAAATCCCGAGACTGTTGGGGTCGTTTTTGATTCGTAGAGGACGGAGCGTAGCTGGAGCTTTCCTAGTCTATGGGGTCTCCAACCTTGGCGACTTTAAGACTTGTAGAACTGGCTGAGGAATTCTGGGAGTTGAAATCCACAAGTCTTAAAAGTTGCCAAGATTGGAGACCCCTGTCCTAGTCTATGGGGGAAGTCGGGGCTGAAGGACAATAATGTAGGTAGAAGGAGAGATGGTTGAAGCAAAGAGGGCATTGCTTAGGAAATGAAAAAATAAATAAAATAAACGATGGTTTTGAGTGATCCAGCTGCTGAGGTTGGGCCTGTTGACCTTAAGAGAAGGGAGCAGGAAAAAAAGAAGGCATTTATTTATGAGTAGTTCAAACTGCTGTTTTTTAATTAGAGCTCCTAAAAATCATCCATGGATAAGCAGGCCAGTGAAAGGTGGCATTGAAAAGAACTCAAATTTCCTATGTGTGCTCCTTGTACCAAAAAAAGTGTGTTTTTGTAGAACACCCATACACCCTTTGATTGCATATAATAAGGGGTAATAAAACTGAGGGCAAAATTACCTGTGATTTTAAATATCTAGGGCTGGGGGAGGGGATTTAAAGCTGCCCCTTTTAACTTGAAAGGGAAACAAAACCATTGATGAAAAGAAGAAAGGATAAATAGCTATTTCTCCTTTCAGTTGAGGAGAAAAAATTAAGGGAAAGCAACTCCATCTTTCCTCAAAAAAAAAAAAAGCCTTGAATTATGTTTCTCTGGAGAAAATAGCAAGAAAGAAGAGAGTGGATATAGAATATTGGCAGCCCAACAGCGAATTACTTCTACAGTATGATGCTGCTTCAAGGCACAACCTGAGCAGTGTACCTGCTCCCCATCGCAGACAACAAGAATAACTACAGATTAACAGAGTTGGAAGGGACCTTGCAGGTCATCTAGTCCAAGCCCCTGCCCAAGCAGGAGACCCTACATCTGCCTCTACCTATGGTCAAATCCACAGCCTCCTGATTGTTGAGGCAAGAGCTCCACCTCTAGGTTCCCTTCTTCTGTCTGTATGTGGTTTGGTGAGGTTGGTGTCCAGTTCTCCACACTATCCGGTGGGAGAAGGCAGGAGAAAGAGGTCATGTCTTGTTTCAAGGAAGATGCTCATGTCATTGCAGCTCACCAAAAGGCCAGCATTTATAGCGTTGGGTAGAAGCTCCATTATTGTACTACCCAAAAGAAAATCCAGGTAGATGGCTGTGTTTTTACCACAAGGAGTCCAGTAGGCAGCATAGCTCAGTAACAGTAAGTGACCGAGCAGAAGTAGGTGTTGAGGCTCTCTAAGCAGACCAGTCTGCCCAAGGAACTTGTTACTACCTCTTGACTGAATGCATTTCAGCCTGTCTGCAAAAAGAGCTAGTCAGTTCACAACAATACAATTAGCACTGGCTTTTTGCTTACTATCCGTTCAATCCTCCTGCTTTGTTTTCTCTGGGCAAGGAAGGCTGAGTAAATGATGGTACCAATTATCTCCATTGGCTCACTTGCCTTGGCCTTGCCTATTGCGTCTTCCCTTTGTATGTTTTTTTTCCAGGCAGGAGGAAGTGGAAGTGAGTAAAAGTTTCCCAAACTTAGAGGAATAGCAGCCAAGTGCTTGACTGATCACATCATTCTGTCTTCCCACTCAGCCCCCCCCCACCTCAAAATTGGGTGTGTTGTGTGTACAACATGCTGGGCTAAAATAATTAATTTGTGGCTCAGCCTAAGGGATTGAGTTCATTCAGTAAGCTTTGGATAGCATATTAAGTGGTCACAGCCTCTGGGAAGTGTTGAGTATTAAACTGAGGAAGAAAATCATTCATCAGGACCATTTAAAAAAGAAAAGAAAAGTGGCAATGAGTCTTCCATTAATAGAGTAGTCCCGAAGGGGAGGACTCCAAATACCAGGAAGACTACTTCCTCTAATGTATAATAAGTTCAAACTTATGCCTAGAGAAAAATGCAAAGCAAGAACCTGGGGATTGGAGCCTAATCTTCCCCTGCTAGATTGGATGAGCAAGAGAGATGGATAGGCTCCTCTGACCCAAAGGATAACGCCTAACAGCTAGAGAAATGGAGAGAAAGCAGTTGGATGAATTGATAGTCATCAGCAAGTACATCTGAGTCAGCACCTGGGCAATAGGTAGAGATCTTCCTTTTAAAAGCATTTTAGAGTTAGATTTTCAGTTTGGACAAGCATTTATTGACCTGTTGTCCTCCAGAAGGGACAAAATTTAGAAGGTGTGTGTGTGTGTGTGTGTGCGTTGGGACAGGGAGGGTCTAATAGGATGTCCCTTCTCCAAACTATGGTCCACATAGATCAGGGGTGTCCAAACTTGGGAACTTTAAGACTTGTGGACTTCAACTCCCAGAATTCTGGGAGTTGAAGTCCACAAGTCTTAAAGTTCCCAAGTTTGGACACCCCTGACATAGATTCACAGAGATTGTGAATCACAGTTTCATTGCCTCAGCGCGCACTAATGGGCCGTTCTTCCTTTAAACTTAAAACAGCAGCAATAAGTACAGGCAGTCCTTGACTTAACAATCACAACTGAGTTCCCAATTCCCGTTGCTAAACAGGGCAATTGTTAAGTGGGTTATGCTCCATTTTACGATCTTTTTGCTACAGTCGTCAAGCGAATCACTAGTTGTTAAGTGAATCACGTGATAAGCAAATCTGGCTTCCCTCATTGACTTTGCTTGTTAGAAGCCAACTGGGAAGGCTACAAATGATGATCACATGACCCCAGAATGGTGCACCTGTCATAAATACAGGCCAGTTGCCAAGTTGATCACATGATCATGGGGATGCTGCAACAGCCGTAAGTGCCGCTGTAACTTCGAAGGGTCTTTAAACAAATGGTTGTAAGTTGAGGACTACCTGTTTATTTTTCTTCATCTTTGACATTAATATGAAAGATATTACTTTTACAGGGATAAGTTTTCATTCTGCAAGATTACTCCATTTTGTCTAATACTCTAATTACTGTCTTGCTTGGTCTTGCTTAGCAATGGAACTGTTGGGCTCAATTGTTATAAGTTGTGGCCTACCTGTATACTGCTGTATACGTTCTAGTTTAAAACTCTGACAATAGGAGACTTCATTTGCCGGGCTTTGTCATTTGGTTTTAATTTTTTGTCAACATTTGGAGCACATTCCTGTCAGAATGCCTCAGGAACCATCGATCAAAAGATGACTCTGCAGTTATTCCCCTCTTTATCAGACATTTTTATAGTAAGAAAACCATGGAATTATTGGGGGGGGGGGGAGAGGAAGTTAGAAAAATAAGACATCATCCAGAGTTTCCAAAAATTGAATAAGGCAAGGCAATTGCATAATAAAAGCCTTGTCTGGAAGCAACTTTAGATTATAGATGAAATAATCTTATTGGCTAACATAATTTTATTAGAAAAAGAAGCGACAAGAAAAATATGGCACATGGTCAAAAATGCACATTCCTATATCAACAAGTTATTTCAGTGGATAATGTGTTTTAATGGCTTAAACCCCACTTAGTTGTAGGGGGAAGTCTTTATAATTAGTTTCTTTTTCACTTATGAAGTGTATCTTTCACAAATACTGTTCTGTGAATTACTAATTGAATGAACGTAGCATTGGCCAATTGCTTTATTCGATCTTGCTTTGGAGCTGCCTTCCGGTGTTTTCAGAAATCATGTATGGAGGGTCCATGTAGCCCTCGACTTACAATCACAATTGAATTTTTGTTGCTAAGGAAGACATTAAGTGAGCCATTTTACCAGCATTGTTAAGTAAATCCCTGCAGTGGTGAAATTAATAACACTGTTGTTAAGTGAATTTGGTTTCTGCATTGACTTTACATGTCAGAAGGTCGCAAAAGGAGATCACAGACCCCAGGACACTACCTGTCACAAATATATGTCAGTTGCCAAGTGTCTTAATTTTGGTCGTGTGGCCACAGGGATGCTGCAATGATTATAAGTGTGGAAAATGGTTGTAAGTCACTTTTTTTTAGTGCTGTTGTAACTTTGGACACTAAATGAACTCTTGCAACTCGAGGACTGCTGTAATATGGTGGCATGCGCTCTGCCTTCGTGCCATAGCTTCCCAAGAGACAGAAAAGCAATCGTTGCCTTCCTTCAGACTAGTGAGGGCGAATCTATAATACGTGTGTCACAGGTGACCTGCCGTGACATTTGGGATGACACGCAAGAACTCAGCAACACTGTTCTCACATGACTTTCAGAGTCTACATGAGAATGGGGCATTCTGTCACATGACCCTCCAAAATATCATGTGAGAACGGGACGTGCTTTTGCATGCTTCTCAAAGGTTGCAGAGACTGTAGAAGAGCATTCTCCGAAATCATCTCAAGAACAAAGGCCTTGTGTGACCCGGAGCAGCCTCAGGTAAACAGAAAGCCCACCTGAAGGAAAGAGGTTCACGGCAGGGCCTGGGGAATAGTGCAATGCAGCCTTTTTGAGTGGCAATGGTAGTACCAGGGCTGAAGTCAAGGGCCAGGCTTCTATTTCAGGCCCTGCCTCTGCGCTGCCACCAAGTGCCATTGTTCAGGGTGGCCTAAATACCAGGGAGATCTAGAGAATTGTTTCTCTTTTTCTTCAGTGTGTGTGCCTGTGTGTGTGAGAGAGAAAGAGCGACAGAGAGACACATGCCAGCAGAGTCAAATCAGACATTTTCTGGATTTTTGACATGCCAAGCCCAAAAGGTTTGTCATCACTGCTTTAGCTTCTAATGCGATTTTAGAGGAAGACCATGAACACCCAAAGAGAGCCGGAGTAAAAATAATCATGTCGCTAGAAAGCAGATGTGACTAGAATGCAGCAATTGTAATCAATTTTATTAAGAGATTTCCAAGCAGAAGAAAGGGCCTTCGTGACAGTCCTCTACAACAGTCTCATGTGGCCTCTTGAGAAAATGAACCGCCAACCTCTGCTTTAGATAGGCCCTTGGTATGCTTATCTAGAGCTAATCTATGACAATCTAACATCTACATATTTTTTGTTATCTCATATTAATGACATAAATAATATAGTACATAGAATTTGAAAAGTCAATTGTCTGTGCATGCACTTTCCTATATTTGATTTATATTTTGCAGAAACCTGACTGAAGTGCTATTATGTTTTGAAAATGCACAAACATAAATGTGGACTAAATGTCCTCTTTTTTATATTTTAAATTGCTGGGGCTAAATATCAGATAAAGATAATAATGAGCTACTGTTCTTGAAAAAGTTTTGAAGGATCAGAAGTAGGTTCCCTTATATTAATGCAGTATATTTTGGAGGGCTGTTAAAAAACACAGCCTACCACTTAGCTGCATAAAATCCAATGTTGTGGAGGTCCTGGCAATGGTAATGCCTATTTGTAGACTTCCTGGATTGATTTTAGGATTAAGGGTTGTTAAGTAACAACACCCACATCAAAAATATCATAGATCATATGATTACCGGTAACATCCAGGTTTCCTACATTAGTCATTGTTACCTAAGGGGAAGAAAAGATGGGAAGAAAAGACCCGATTAACATTTGAAAACTATCAGAAAATACTTGGCAATCAATTTCTTCTCTATCTTCTTTTATACCATTAAGTATAATTCAAGAAGAGACTGTATTGCTATCTGTCAGAAATGATGTAGGGTCTCCTGCAATAGACTCAAATAATTTGGAGCAAAGAAGCAAATACATTTATTTTTCATTGGGTTTTTTACACTTTGCTAGCACCAGAATTCGATAGGAGTCCAAGCAAAGTGTAGCCCAGTGATGGCGAACCTATGGCACGCGTGACACAGGTGGCACACGGAGCCATTTGTCAGGGCACGTGAGGCACTGCCCTGTCAGCTGGCCAGGGGGCATGCGCACGCTGGCCAGCTGAGTTCACCCCCTTTTAAAGCCATTTTTCGCCCTCCCCAGGCTCCAGAGGCTTTATAGGAGCCTGAGGTGGGTGGAAAGAGCCTCCCCCGCCCCCCGGAGGCCCTCCGGAGGCTTCATGAGCTTCCCTGGAGCTTCCGGAGCACAAAAAACCAGCCCTACGGGCAAACCGCAAGTTCGCGAATGGACTTCCGGTTTGCTTGGAGGTTCGTTTTGACTGCTCCGGAGGCTTCAGGGAAGCCTCCTGAAGGTCCCTGAAGCCTCCGGAGGGCTTCCGTGGGGGCGGGGGAGGCTGTTTTCACCCTCCCCAGGCTCCTATAAAGCCTCTGGAGCCTGGGGAGGGTGAAAAAAGCATGCAAAAATGGGGGGTGGTCGCACCTGTAGTGCACACATGTGCACTGGGGGGGGTGTCGCGCATTGCATTTATGGGTGCGGCACGCCCGCACATGACCCCCCTGCGCTCCCCCCACTTACGGCACACGATCCAAAAAAGGTTTGCCATTGCTGGTGTAGCCTGTTGCTTAATAGTCTGGCTATAGTGATAGATGTAGATGTGGCACAACCAACTTGTTTAGCACAGTGAAATTTCCCAATGGGCTTCAGACAAATCACAGTTTTGCAGCCTCATTTATCCAGATCTTGTTAAAGATACATGAGGATAGAATTGTAATTGACTCTTGTCAATCTTCCATATAGCCCAAATTCCTCATTGCATAAAAGTTAGTGGTGTGTGCCTTGTTTTCCACACAGATTTACAAGCCCAGAAAGAACTCAGGACCACAGCTTCAGATGCTTGCTGTTGTTAAATGCTTAGTAAACCCATCTGTTTAAAGACAAATGTTTCCTTAATGACTAGCACACAAGGAAGTTGATGTTACATGAAAAGTTTGTTTTAAAAAACGACCTTTTCCTGTTACATTACTACCCTAAGAAAGAAGGGGTGAGATACAGTTGAAATGTTAACCCTTATTAAAGGTGAAGGTTTGTTTTCTTCTAGTTATTGGCTCAATAACTTATTATCTGTTTGCAGTGTAGAATATATGATACATTCACCCATACCATTTTTAAAATATGTTCTATTTTCCCATTCGTTTTGCTTTACAACTTGTTCAATTTCTATTCAGTCACAAATAGCTTCTGTGTTGATGGCATATATAGCAGCAATGCTATTAAGACTTAATTTGAACAGTCATACAAATTACTGTATTTTTCTGAAAGAAGACTGTGTATTTAATAAACAATTCCAAAACCCCAAAGCTTTTTTTCCCTATCCAATCTGTAGCTGTTACTTACTGCTAACGACAATAAGAGATGTTTCCAAATTTAAAGATAAACTATTTGGAAAGAAAACTTAGCTGGCTTTTCAGAAAAACTTATTGTAATAGTTGACAAACTAGGAATACTAATACATAGTGGAACAGTTGCATTCAAGATTAGAAGCAGCCATGTCTTCTTCCAAGATAGTCCATGATCTCTCCCTCCCCAAGAAATTCAGCATTTGGGCCCATGTTGAAGCTTCATTGGGGACGTGGTGGCTCAATGGCTAAGACGCTGAGCTTGTCAATCAGAAGGTCAGCAGTTAAGCGGTTCAAATCCCTAGTGCCACGTAACAGAGTGAGCTCCCATTACTTGTCCCAGCTTCTGCCAACCTAGCAGTTCGAAAGCACGTAAAAATGCAAGTAGAAAATTAGGGACCACTTTGGTGGGAAGGTAACAGCATTCCATGCGCCTTTGGCGTTTAGTCATGCCAGCCACATCACCACAGAGACGTCTTTGGACAGTGCTGGCTCTTCGGCTTTGAAATAGAGATGAGCACCACCCCCTAGAGCCGGAAACGACTAGCATGCAAGTGCGGGGGACACTTTACCTTACCTGAAGCTTCATTGGAATCCAACACATTGGTCTCTAGTGGACACCCCAGAAGTACAAATATTATCAATGAAGCCACATGTTCTCAATCCCCACCACCACATATAATAGTAAGCATAGTGTGAACAGAATGATAGCCCGTCACCCTGTGGCCAAAACAGAAAAAGAGATAAAATTTTGAAAGGAATTTCTTAATCTGCCTTAGCATTATACACAGAAGTTAAGCAATTTAAGGTTGGAGTGAGACCTGGTTGAACAGAAGGTGTCTTACCTTTCTCTCTTCCTATCTTAACGACAACAATAGAAATCATGATTAATGTGTCTAGAGAAAGAAATTATGTATTATTCCTTTGGGATAGATGTGGATACTCTAGTTCTTTGCAGCTATTGTCCAGATACTTAGCCCAGCTGCTGTGTATACCATCTATCTACTTGACATCTGCCCATGCATCACTCAGCTTGCTGAGAGATGTTCTCATATACATATTTGCCTTGAACAGGTATCAGGGCAGAGACCCAGCAGTATGCACCAGTGGTGGGATTCAATTTTTTTTACTACCAGTTCTGTGTGTGTGGCTTGGTGGGTGTGGTGGGCATGGCAGGGGAAGGATACTGCAAAATCCCCATTCTCCCCTCACTGCAGGGGACGGTTACTGCAAAATCCCCATTCTCTCCTCACTGCAGGAGAAGGATACTGCAAAATCCCCATTCTCTCCTCACTGCAGGGGAAGATTACTGCAAAATCCCCATTCCCTCCTCACTGCAGGGGAAGGTTACTGCAAAATCCCCATTCCCTCCTCACTGCAGGGGAAGGTTATTGCAAAATCCCCATTCCCTCCTCACTGCAGGGGAAGGATACTGCAAAATCCCCATTCTCTCCTCACTGCAGGGGAAGGTTACTGCAAAATCCCCATTCCCTCCTCACTGCAGGGGAAGGTTATTGCAAAATCCCCATTCCCTCCTCACTGCAGGGGAAGGATACTGCAAAATCCCCATTCTCTCCTCACTGCAGGGGAAGATTACTGCAAAATCCCCATTCCCTCCTCACTGCAGGGGAAGGATATTGCAAAATCCCCATTCTCTCCTCACTGCAGGGGAAGGATACTGCAAAATCCCCATTCTCTCCTCACTGCAGGGGAAGATTACTGCAAAATCCCCATTCCCTCCTCACTGCAGGGGAAGGATATTGCAAAATCCCCATTCTCTCCTCACTGCAGGGGAAGGTTACTGCAAAATCCCCATTCCCTCCTCACTGCAGGGGAAGGTTATTGCAAAATCCCCATTCCCCTCCTCACTGCAGGAGAAGGATACTGCAAAATCCCCATTCTCTCCTCACTGCAGGGGAAGGTTACTGCAAAATCCCCATTCCCTCCTCACTGCAGGAGAAGGATACTGCAAAATCCCCATTCTCTCCTCACTGCAGGGGAAGGTTACTGCAAAATCCCCATTCTCTCCTCACTGCAGGGGAAGGATATTGCAAAATCCCCATTCTCTCCTCACTGCAGGGGAAGGTTACTGCAAAATCTCCATTTCCTCCCAATCAGCTTTGACTCGGGAGGCAGAGAATAGATGGGGGCAGGGCCGGTCAGAGGTGGTATTTACCCGTTCTCCAAACTACTCAAAATTTCCACTACCGGTTCTCCAGAACTGGTCAGAACTTTCTGAATACCACCTCTGGTATGCATAGTCTTGACGGTAGAGTTAATTGCACTTAAAAATCAACATGGGTGAATTTTCATATAAGAACAGTACAACTGGACTGGTTGTAATTGCAATTCTGAGTCTCTTGGGAATTAAATTCAGTTGTTTGAATAAGGGATGGATAACCACATCAATTTTCCAATCCTCAGTTCCAGGTTCACTCATCAATTTCCATTGAAAGAAAGCACACATTTTCGTGGCTACTTTTTCCAGTATGCATATTTTTTCTAAATACATTTTTCCCCTTAACACTTTAGTATTGTTTCTATATAATACTGCAATTTAATTCAGGTATGAATCCTTGCTTGGTCTTTAAATGCAGCTTAGTTTTTAAAAAAGTGACCAGGTGACAAGTTATTTTTTTATGAATGCTATACTAATATACCTGGCCCATAAAAGCAACACAGAGCATAGAGACAGGTAAAGTAAAAAAAATCACCTTCATTTTTTTTTTTTTTGCACCTAGTTATAGTTAACAGCACAGGAGCAAGACTATGCAAATTGAAAGATGGCTGTTTGCTGACATGGTTTGATGGGTAAAGGGGGATGCCAAGCACGTTCCGAAGACAATGGCAACTTATTGATTCAGAACTACTAGATGTTATAGATAAGACTTTTAGGAAAGGAAATATATACCAACTGCCAACCCCCCCCCCCCCCCAAAAAAAAAGTTGATTAAACAAATGTCTGGATACTGGAAACATACCCTTTACCTTCCCCGAGTTGACAGAAGCGAACTGACAATTCCTGGAAGGAAAAGGGTTAAGAGCCAGCAATTTACAAATGCAACCACGTGTGAAAATGCTTTCATCCTCTTCCTTATAAACCACAGATGTTGATTTTGCTGTTCTAAGAGGGTTCATAAAAGGGGTGTGGAGAATAGCCAGATGTTTGGTACATTTTGGTGAAATTAATATTGGGAGAGTGATCTAAGGTGAAACATCATCCCAATTATTAAAATAAAAGCTGCTTAAAGTGAAATAGCCTATTTTGTGAAGTATCTTGTGGGAGAAAAACAACAGGTGTTGATCAGATTTCTGTTCTGCTCATAGGGAAGAAACTTTGCCTGTTTGCTAGAAAGATTTGGACTTTTTATAAATAGTAGGAGTAGATAATGTCTTCCGAAAAGCTTATTAAGGAAGGAGGCTTATTTTCTTGACATTCTGAACTCAAATATTCTGTAAAGGGTCTTTTGTAAAAACAGGCTGCATTCATTCCCAGCACATGCAAAGGTAGTATATATCCCATCTTTTCCTCTCTATTTTCTTTTTAAAAAAACTGATGCGCTTCAATTAAGAGAAGATTAGCCATTGGCTTTTTGTGTGTACAGTACACTCTGCACCAAATTTTGCGACACCTGATGTCATGTTAATGGCATTGCATTTTCTAGAGTCCGCATCTCTCTATGTACAATCAAGCAAACCATATTTACCCATGAATGATAGCTCTGCATTTAAGCAACAATGACACTAAGTCCTATGCCTGTGAGGGAAATCAAAACACAAGATGAAATGGGTGTTTGGGTTGTTGTGGGGTGTGGGGTTTTTTTTTTTTTTGTTAAATTATGTGTCCATTACTTTATTTAAAAAAGAACAACATGTGTTGGGTGAAATGTGGCCTCATATTTGAGCTACTTCTGCGGTACACGTCTGCCTGTAGGCTTACATTTAGTGAAACTACTGAAAATCCAGTCAACAAGAAATGTAACTATCAATGCAACAGTTTTTAAAAGCAGCTCTCTGAGGGGTTTCTCAGAGCTCCCTTGCTTTAAATTATCTCTTCTTCTTTTTTTCTTGCTCCGGCCATTAGTGTGTCTTTTTACAGTTCCCATACATGGCCTTGAAGGAATTAGCAAATCTTTCAGAAATCACGTGTTTTCTCCTTGAAGGTGTATGACGAGCTCCAATGTTGTTGTTATTCTCAAATATCCATTGTATAATTGATTTAACACAAAAGGACCATGGATCACTGGGGAAAGCCACAATGGAAAGTCAGATGGCCTCTTAGCAATTTTTGCGGCCTATAATAGACTGGATGTCCTCTTATCAGTTGTATGAGCAGTCACATTTCAGAGTGTACAAAATGAAACTCCCGTGGTTGTGTACTTTGTTGGTAGAAAGTTGTATTTATTCAACTGATTCAGTAACAGTCTAACCTACCTTGGAATTCTTGTGAAGGATTAAACTTTCCCATGCTACTGATCTGTCTTCTTCTGCAGCCATAAATATATGTAATGTTTGGAATCAACTGTTTATAGGTCACCACTGATTGTTGGATATCTTCTATGCTAGTGTTCTTATTCTATGAACAACAAACATTGCAAAGATTTGGAAAGACAAAGCTCCATTTTACCAAGCGTCCAGGGAAATGGTCAAGAATCTGCATAAAAATGCCAGTCACTGAAAGTATATGACTCATTGAAAAGATGCACATAATTATTTTGAGTCTGCAGGCTCTTCTAGCGTTAAAAGTGATTAAAAAAAGATTAATGTTCTGTTGCTATGTTTCCTCATTCTAGGTAGATCATTATCTGAGATAGTGGATTAAGAAACTGTGGTTAACCACAATAGGGAGTTGATAAACCCCCTTAGATGTTAAAATAATCATGTTCATTGAAAATATATTTCCAATTTTTGTGCGGGTGAGTTTTCAGTTGTTGGGGATCTTTCTTGCTGAAAGTTGTGGTAAATGCTGATATTTTCCTATTTACCTACTTAAATACAGGCGGAGGTGGGGCCAGCACGTGACGCATCTGGCCTGCAGGCCGTGAGATTGACACCAGTACCTCTATCCTCTTTTTGTACTGATGGTAGCTACTGTTCTGTTTTTGGTCTAATCCAATCTTTATTTTGTGTTTACTTCTATAAACCTATTGTCCTTTGAGTTTTTTCTTTATAGTGACAATAGCAGTTCATTAAACTCTATTTTCTCTCCACGAATATTATTTGTATAGTGCTGGTGAAATATAATAAATGTTTACTTGATATCCAGTTGTTTTAATTCTTTATCTGCCATTTGTTTTTCATGGTCAGAGTTTTAAAGTAGAGTTGGATCCATGTAACCTGATCATTAGGGAACTATTTTCCAGGAGTAAAAGTATATTGTTGGCATGCCAAAAGAGAATTCTTAAAGCTGCAATTCATCCGGAGGCCACAATAAGAAGACTATATCTGTGAAAAGTAGGTAGCCAAATAGAAGATGAATGTTTCTCTGCTCTGTTATCTTTGATTATATGGGGCCAGGTTCTATAATGAGTATCAGTATCAGTGCTTTATATTTCAAGCTCAATGTAATTATTATTTTTCCTGTGCTGATATATTGGTGTTTTTCAAATTCAGAAATTTTAAGATGTGTGGACTTCAACTCCCAGAATCCCACAGTGTATGGCATGCTGATTGGGGAATTGCCAATATGGAAGTTGCCAAGATTGAAAAATACTGCTATGTATTAATAAAGGAAGAGTTCACCTCTGAGTTTGTTATGTGTATCACTTCATGAAAAATCATGTGATAATTGGGTTTCCCCTCAAATGCTAAAACATTTCTTCAACTACATACCCAGCGTGTGCAAACATATGTGGCCTGGCAGCATTAAGTTTCTTGAAATGGATATCTCCTTGGTGGAGTTATGTTGTGCCACGGCATAGACAGCTGCTGCCTTTGGAATGTTCCTTGTAGAGGGTATTAATTTTGTTATGCATTTAGCCTTAGCCAAATAAACAATACCGTCATCATGCATGCTTCTGTACGTGTGTATATATACAATATAAAAGCAGTGGTACAGATACACAATTAGAATTCAAGGTTTGATATCTTCATCACTATTTAGTAAAGCCTAGTACTTTTTTGTTCATTTATCACGTCTATACACTGCCAGAATTTAAGGCTATTGATGGTGATGGTGATTTGTCTCAAAAAGCAGTTATTTGACAATGTAGGACAATTAAGCATATTATTTCCAGTAGCTAGGTTTATGCTTCACCCTAAAACAAAACTGAACAAATTGATTCATAGTTTGGATGAATCGATGAATCCAGCTGCCGTCTGCCTCTTAATCAAGGAAAAATACACTTACAGCAACACCTGGAGATAGAGATGGGAATAAATGGGATTTTATAAGTTGTTTAGTAGAACAGAAAAAAAGACATAAACAGATAATTGGAATCTTGTTCAGAGCAGAATCTGTTGAGCTGTATACCATTCTGGGCTTATGATTTACACAAGTGAGACTGTTGAGGTGTTTACTGCCTGTTGGACTGGTTTCAACATTCATACAAATAACTGTGTGAAATTCAGCAACTTAAGAGAGATTGAGGTGGGCTCTTTCCATTGAACCCAGTGAGAGATTTAGGCTTTACCCCAGTGGTGAAATTCAAATTTTTTTACTACCGGTTCTGAGGGTGGCTTGGTGGGCGTGGCAGGGGAAGGATACTGCAAGATCTCCATTCCCACCCCACTCTGGGGCCAGCCAGAGGTGGCATTTGCCGGTTCTCTGAACTATTCAAAATTTCTGCTACCGGTTCTCCAGAACCTGCTGGATTTCACCCCTGCTTTACCCTGAACATTGGTCTCACTGCTGTTCTCTTCCTTCCTTCCACTGCCCAAGTCCCTCTTCCTCTTGCTGATCCATACCGTAAGAGGAAAACATTCACTGTATTAATGACTTAGTAAACAGCAGAGAGTTAAGACAAACTGGAAGGACCTCACTCAAAAACATTCCCATTATTTCAACCCTTTTCAGCATTAATACCCTCTCTTGTGAACTCTGGCTGAAAAGGATGGTGCCAACAATTTTTACAATGCGGTTGGGGCCATTGGCTATGCTTTCTGGGAATTGGATATAAATGCACAATGGTTTACAACCAAATAATCTGCAGTAGCATGTTTCCACCCCTGACAACAGTTCTCATATATTCGAAGCTAAGCAAATTCATATTTTTCCATATTTTTTGGATTTCCCCTTTCATCTGTCCCAGGCATGGTAGGCAACGGCAAGAGATTGTGGAAGTTACAGTACAACACAACTGGAAAACAACAGATTGTTTGATCCTGTGCTAGGTTATCAGCAGGAGATACTTCATGAGATCTCTTGCATCTACAATGTAAGCCTTTTGCCACCTATTTGGTACTTCCTGCTTTTGCGAGTTAAGTGTTTCCTTTAGGGGACATATGATGAGGTATCAGATCAGATCAGATCAAAGTCTAAAGGATACAAGTAAGATTAAGGTGAAGAACTATCTGCTCTGACATTGATTCACACATTTAAATTAAACATTCCATGAAAGAAATGGAGAAAGGGACTGAAAATAGTTGAACAGGCAGTTAAGTACACAAGAAATATGGAGTGGCTGAAGAAGAAAATATATGTCGAGCAAAGAGACCAGTGGTGGTATTCAGCAGGTTGTGACCAGTTCTAGATAACCGGTAGCAGAAATTTTGAGTAGTCCGGAGAACCGGTAAATACCACCTCTGACTGGCCCCACCCCCATCTATTCTCTGCCTCCTATGTCCCAGCTGGTCGGGAAAGAATGGGGATTTTGCAGTAACCTTCCCCTGGAGTGGAGAGGAAATGGGGATTTTACAGTATCCTGCCCCCGGGGGTGGTGGGAACGGATATTTTACAGTATCCTTCCCCTGCCACGCCCACCAAGCCATGCCACATCCACAGAACTGGTAGTAAAAAAAATTGAACCCCACTACTGAGAGATATACTTTTCTCTGCTTAACATAAAAACCAGTAGGTTATTATCAATTATAATAATTACTGCATTGCATAATTCTGGGTGTGAGCCTTTCAAAGGGAATTTGTATTAGGACAATTTTAATAGATTAGAAGAGTTGAAAAGAACCTTGGAGATTTTCTAGTCTAGTGTTGACTATTCTGGGCAAATGGTTGTCCAGTCTCTTCCTAAAAGCCTCCAGTGATGGGAGCATCCACAACTTCTGGAGGCAAGCCATTCCACTGATCAATTGTTCTCACCACCAGGAAATGTCTCCTTAGTTCTAAATTGGACCTCTCCTTCATAAGTTGCTTTGGAGTATAGGTTGACTCCCTCTTCTCTATGACAGCCCCTCAAATACTGGAAAACTGTAGTCTTTCTCTTTGTTAAGACTAGACATACCCAGTTTGCAACTGTTCATCATATGTTTTAGCCTCCAGCCCCTTAATGATCTTTGTTGCTTTCTCTCTGCACTCTTTCAGCATCTCAACATCTTTTTTATATCGTGTGACCAAAGCTTCTGTTGTTGTTGTTTAAATGGCATTTTCAGTATGTGTAATATTCTGCAAAATAAGAAGCGAGAAATACATTGAGACACTTTTTCCATTTGCAAGCGCTTCCCAGCAATGCTTCCTTACGCATGACATGCTACAGTTCCTCACCCATTAAAACCTGTATTTGTTTGAACCACAAGGTGGCAGCCTGATGACCCCAAATATTCCACCACAGGAGACTGCAATGGGGTTCAGTGAGGGCATTTGGCTATTTGTTTGCATTACATCCCTTTGGAAAACTTCCAGGATGAAAACCAAGTTTCAGATAAGATGGCAAATGAACTATAATTAATAAAAACACAGCTACATTAATGATGCACAGCTCTGGACCTCTTGCAATATATTTAAAACTACAGGGATAAACGGGATGCGAATGAAGCTTTCTCCCCGGAGCTCATTTTTGTCAAGAAGTGACAGCCAGGTTGGCTTGCACTTAATTTCATTTTCTATTTAGAAGAAGAAAGTTTATTTAGGTCTTCAAGGAGCCCGAGTTCCATTGCAGAAAGAATCCAAAAGAGGTTGGTGGAAGCTCAATTTTCAGTGCAGCCTGTGGATATCTGAAATGCTCAACTGGTATCAGCTTTTGGAGATAAAGGTTTTACTCCAAATATTCAGATATATTTAAATAATACGGGCTGTATTTAGGAATTATAAGTATCCCCTTGCTAGCATTTCTTGGGGAATTACATTTTCTAAAAAAATTCCCAGGAACTTTGATGAATTTCAAACATTTGGGAAAAGTGTGGACAGGCCTGACTGTTTTGGTATCCAGTTACCATATCGTGTGCTTTCTTCTCTATGAAAGATAATAAACTTGGACTCAGAATGAGATAATAGCAACTTGTGATTATGCACACTGGACTTTTTCCTCTTATCTGGCACATCTTTCAAAAATGAGAATTACTTTACCAGCACACTTAAGTACCCACTTTTTTTGTTTAATCTGGGAACCATTAGAACTAAAGAGCAGTATTGCTACCTGTTTATATACTTCCAGTTATTGATGTCCTTCTAACTACCACCACTATTACGTACAGACAGAAAAAGGATGTAAACAGAACTGAGTCAGACGGCCCACTTAAATTGGCTTGTGTCCAACTCAACTCCCCAGGCAAGAATGGAAGCAGAGCTGTTTCCCTTATGCAAAGATTCCTGGTCAAATACCTGACACTTCTAGTTATAATAAACTACTTGAAGCTGAAAGGAAAGCTGCCTCACAAAATACTGAGCACAGATTTAATTTTACATCAGCATTATAAGATTGAGGACAATATGTGAGATCCTGCTGGCATTAGAGTCTGTTTTCCCCTGCTCTCATATCCTTTCCAGAACTTTGCTAAGGAGCTGTTCATCTGATACTATATGATATTCCATCTCTGGAAGTGGAACCTGAGCTATGGTTTAGGAGACACATTGTAGGATTTTGAAACCTCCATATGGATTCAACTTCATTTCAGAGAGCATTCTTCCCAGGAGCACTTTTACATTTACCAATTCTTTATGTGGTCTGGCATTTACCAAACTGGTTAGTTTTCCATTTGGATTACTGAACACTTAACGGTTTCCACAGGATTGGCAGTGTCAACCTACTGTAGTGAAAACAAATGGTCTTATGCCTTCTCCCCCCCCCCTTAAAGAATGATAGAGTTATAAAAAGTTATACTTTAAAATCAAGTATTGTAAGAATCTTGATATCTTGCAGAATTTTGGAAATCACTTGCATAGCTAGGCATAGCAGTCATTCATTCATTCATTCATTCATTCATTCATTCATTCATTCATTCCATTTCTACATCATTCATCTCACCTAAATGACTCTTTTACCTTTATCTTTCCCAACTCCTTGAAACGTGATGTTGGTTTGCGTATTTTCCTGCATTAAAGAAGCTTGAAGTTCTTTATATAAAGACACTAAAGACACCGCTTAATTTAAATTTTTCTATTAACTATAGTTATGCTCTTCCCAAATAATTTTTAGGCATTGTGTACACACTGCATTTTCCTTCTGTTTATATCAGATAAAGGCAAACCATGAACCAATTACAAGTCTCATTTTTATATAAACCCCTGAGATCATGCTGACTTATAATAGATTTATAATGTTTCAGGGTTTTTTTCCCCTTTGTAACTAAGAAATAATAAAATAAGTACAACCAACCCATTAATATGTCTATTTTATTCAAAAGCTCTATTCTGTCAATATGTTCATTAGTGCTGATTTTTTTTCTCATTTTACAGTAGCTATTATTTTCAATTAAAAGAACATAAAATCCATAACTCCTGCAAAGGGTATCAGTGGTCCACATTTTCAGTTTTCAGTTTAACACTTTTAAGGGAAGGATACTCATAAACAGTTCTTCTCACGTGCCTCCAAAACCGCATCTGATGTTTGCCCAGAAAAATCAGTGAGCTACTGGTTGGAAAATACACAGTTGTAGTTAAGTAAGTAAGTTTTAGTTCTCCAGCAGACTAGTTAACCAATGAGGACTTGTCAGAAGTCAGGTTTTCAAGAGCAAGTTTAAGGATGCTTGTAATGGGAATTAAGAGCCATCAACCTACACTTAAAAGAACTGGTTTGTCTGGTTTACAGATCAGTTGTTGAGGTTGCGAAATAGAAAAAGAAAGCAAAATGCCCTGATCTAGTTAAGTACTTAAAAATGAAAAATAAAATAATAGATGGTCTCAACTATTGAGGAGAAAATGTTTATATATTAATTTTAAAAACCAGGCCTAGCATTACTGTACATTATAAAATTCTGTTTTCTTCAAATAGGCCAAAATAACTTTTAACATTTTTGCACATAAATATTAAATGATTTAAAAGCTGCTGTTTGAATATACTACAAATATAGACTTGAATATATTTGACCTTATATCACCACATCAGATCAGTAACAATTATTAATGTAAAGTGCAATAAATAAGGTGCTTTTGGCAAAATTAGTTACTTGTTTTCATTTTTCTGTGAAATCAGTATTTTCTCCTCATAGTTTATATGTGATCTTAGTATTTTCATTTCCCAAAAAGTCATTTTTTAAATTTGTAATTTTAAACAAGAAAAAAATGCACACATTGAAGAAAAGTCTAAAAATTTACAAAGAAACAAAGATTAGTTGTTTCAAAACCATCTGGTCAATCTCCAAAAATTATATAAACCTGGATCAATTCCAAAATATGTCTAAATTGTAGACTAATGTGATTAATATTTCAAATAATTACCTCTGCAAATTCAGGGATAACAAGTTTGAATTTTCAATAAATAACTTTCAGTGTCACTATGCAGAATTTAATAATTTGTAAAAAAGATAACTGTTAACAGCTAGTTATATATTAATGGCAGAGTGCAATCTTAACATTTTGTCAGTAAATCTCTTATTTCATTCGAGGATCCGACCACTAGAATTTAAATGAACTTTGTGCGCTTGATAGCTGTTATAGTTAGTTGTACAGTTCTGCAAAAGTCATTGATTGCTAAATCTGGGATTCCATAGAAATTCTGCTTAATGTCGCCAGAGCTCTGTCGTATGGCAGCTCCATTGGACTGGAAATTTTGACTGATTCTCCAGAAACCTCAGAATGAATAATTAAAGCGTCAGCACTAAATGATCTGATTCTGATTCCTGAGGAGCAGGAAGAAGAGGAGGAGGAAGAGGAAAAGGAGGAGATTTCTGGTTCTCCATTTGTTGTCTTATCACAACTTGTGTATTCTAGTTCCATTTTATCCAAATACTTGGCGCTACAATAAGGAGCGTAAACCTCAGTGGTTTCTTCAAATTGCAGGCAGTTGACTTTGTAGTATTTTTTCTTCAGTTGCAGAACATCATTGAATCTGTGTCCCCAGAGGATTTCTCTTGGCACATAGGAACTCCTTGACTGATGTGATGTTCCTGTTGAATCTCCAGTGTAAACAAATGTAACCAGGATCTCAAAATTGTCCTTAGCCAGAGTTTTCCTGTCAAAATCGTACAGTGGACTATCCTGGTTAATTTCATGAACAATGGTCACTGGAGTGGCAAGAATGATCTGATCATTTAGCAGTTTTAAGTCTTTGTACTCCAATATCATCCTGCCCACCCTGTCTTCCACATACCTCAAGAGCTGAGCTCTTACGGTTCCTTCTACCATATGATTAGGTCGAAAATCACCTATCCGCCACATCAGACAAAGTTTACCATCCCGTAAGCCTACTGTTGCATAGTAGCTAAAGCGAATGGTCTGAGCTCGCTTTCGGGCAGTGGCCATTTTTGCTAAGGCAGCTCCAATAATGAACGTGTCAATGATGCAGCCTAAGACAGATTGTAAGACAACAGTCAGGATTGCAGCAGAACACTCATCGGTTACATAGCGCGATCCATAGCCTATGGTGGTTTGGGTTTCCAGGGAAAATAAGAAGGCCCCCGTGAAACTATTGACATTCTCCACACAGAGAGTGACTTCTTCTTCGGGCAATAAGTCTCCATGCTGGAATGCAATGAGCCAAAACACTAAGCCGAACAATAACCAGGATAGGATATAAGATAAGGAAAAGATCACAAACATATGGCGCCACTTGATATCTACCAGTGTGGTGAAAATATCAGTCACATAGCTCTCCCACTCCCCAAAGATATGTTTGAAGTAAACATTGCAAGTGCCATCTTTCTGAAGGAAACGCTTTTGCATTCTTTTAATCCCCACTGATGTCGTTTCCTGGTAACTCTGTGAATGTTTGAGTTTATTTGCTTCCATGCTGATAAGTTTATCGGTGTGCTCCGCCATGCTTCGGGTTGGTATTGTGAAATTAGTTTAGGAGACACGTTCAGTCATCTGTTGATCTGTCCCTCTCTTTTCATTTATAACCTGAGGGGAAAGAAAAACAAAGAGCAAAGGCTTGAGATTTTCAGTTGGGCCCCAGTTACATTTTGAAGCCATATGTGGAATCCTTATTAACTTAAATGGGAGATTGAAACAATGAATAGATTGTTTTTATGTTGCACCCTTAACTCAATATACAGTTTTCAATAATACGGCCTTTTCCAGTGATAGTGATTTATTCAACTTCTGACTTATTTTATCTTATCTTTAACCTGATATGTTAACTGACTGAGATGCTGAGTCAGTGCTCATGGTCAAAGTATCCTTCAACCTGTGCTTGACAACAATTCTGTGGATACAGTCAGGTCATTCCCCTGGCAACTCTATGGACTTTTCTGGGATGTGTGTCCAACTCCCCAGTCTATTTGTCAGTTCTACTATTTCCTAGAGATTTCAGGTGTTAATGTCCAAAGATCCCTCCCAATGCGAAGTAGATGGAGAGTGGCCTCGACAGCAAACATTTTCCATTGTAGCCTCTAGGTCAGCGATGGTGAACCTTTTTTGGCTCGTGTGCCACAAGGGGGGGAGCGCAGGGGGGGGGCGTGTGCGGGCATGCCGCACCTCCCATTTTTACATGCTTTTTTCGCCCTCCCCAGGCTCCAGAGGCTTTATAGGAGCCTGGGGAGGGTGAAAAGAACCTCCCCCGCCCCCCCCGGAGGCCCTCCGGAGGCTTCAGGGACTGTCCGGAGGCTTCCCTGAAGCCTTCAGAACAATTAAAATGACCCTCCGAGCAAACCGGAAGTCACTTCCAGTTTGATTGGAGGGTTGTTTTAAGCGTTCCGAAGGCTTCAGGGAAGCCTCCGGACGGTTCCTGAAGCCTCCGGAGGGCCTCGGGGGGGGGGGAGGCTCTTTTTGCGTGCCCTGACAAATGGCTCCGCATGCCACCTGTGGCACGTGTGCCATAGGTTCGCCATCACTGCTCTAGGTGATAGAACTGGATTTCCCTATCTCCAATACTTTTGCAAAGTATTGAAAAAAAAAACATTTTTTTCAATGTACCTTTAGACCAAATTATTTGTAGGTATCCACCATTTATATGTATGGATGTCACAATTTTTACTATTTGATGGAGTTTTATCCATGTTTTGTTGTTCATCTCCCAGATTCTTAATTGACTGGGAGGTTTGCAAATATCGTAAAATAAATAGATATAAAACAGGTCCAACCTAGCTTCCCTTCTGAACCTAGAAAAGTTCATACAGATGCTGCCACCTACTGAGATATATTTTACCTCTATCAGCGTTTCATGTTTTTGGCACCTCCAATGAAAAACTATGTCTAAATCTCCCATAAAAGTATTGGATTTCCCCCAAATATCTCCAAAGCAAAAATACTGATTGTTTAAATTTTAAAACCAAGGCATATTTCAGACAATAGTGTGACTGCTTTTCTTATGTGGCTGTTCGTGCAAAATTAATTTATGGTTTCACTTGGCTTTGGTAATAGAAGACTCACATGGGTTTATTTTAAGTCTTAACATCTAGATTATGATAAAAGGTATCCTTGATACTTAAAAAGATTGTGTTTTACCCCAATATACTAAGTGCAATCTGATTGCTATAATGTATAGCAAAAACAAATTAAGTTAATATAGCTTCTCCAATTTCTCTGTTCACAAATATGATAAAACATGTTGAGAAGATGTTGGTGCATCATTTACATGTTTTTCCCCTTAGACTTGAAGTATATATTTGTAGACAATTTTATTGCTTGCTACTTGGTTATATAATTTGTAGTCTGAAGTAGTATAATCAGTTCTGTTACTTCAGCCCTGTACCTTTTTAGCATCATCTATTTGCTGTGCTACTTTACCTTTACTTTACTTTATTTTTTAATAGCAAGAGAAAGTTATCTATCTGTCCTAAGAATTCATGTGGTGAGAATGATGGAAACGTAAACTCAAAACAGTTGTTAGACATAAAGTTTCCTACTTCAGTGATACATTCATTTTTTCCCCTTCTCACCCCACTCCAACCACCCTCTGTATTATGCTTCTTGAAACATAACTTTTACAAGCAGAGATTACAAATTTAGAGTTACCAAAAAGGTTTGTAAAACAATGAATGCTCCCTCACACTCCAGCTTTTCATTGTGAAATATCTGCCCCACGGAGTGTAGTCCGTCTCATTCAGGATGTGTTAAAGATCAAGAATTCCTTAGCCATTTGAACAATAATGTCAGCTGTGCGAATACACTTTTCCAAAACACTTAAAAATCAAGCATACTTTCCTTTTCTTTTCCAGGACAAAAACGAATGTGACATATGGTGACATATCCTCAGAATGTGGCCTTCATTAAAACAACAACAACATAACATTCGTGGTTCCAAAAGTACTTCTGGAATGCAGTTATTGGAAATATTCATAGACTTGATGTAGCTGTGGCTTTAAGCACCCCTTCCCACTTTCATTCATTGCGTTTTCAAGAGCTATCTCATATAAATAAGAATGTGATTCATATTGTATAACTGAAAATCTTCTCAGTGGCTAGAACAACATTTCTCCCAGGTATAGATTCAGAGGAAAACAACTAGGAAATGTATTCTCAGGAGATAGCCAACTCTGGCATCTGGCAAGAGTTCCATTCCATCTCTTACAAAGAGGGCTGCCACCTATCTTCTGGATAGAAATACTCTTACCTGTAGCACTCACAAAGTTGTTAAAAATGAAATATAATGCCAAGAATAAAGTTCTTTGACTTGGAAACTGCTCATCATTTCAGCCACCCAAATTGCAGACTTCAGCATGGCTTCCAGGACTTTGTGATGAGCTGATATATGTACAGGTAGTCCTTGTTTTATGACTAGTCTTCTAGTGACTGTTCAGAGTTCCAGTAGACCTACCTGAAGGGCACTTACAACCCAGATTCAAAGTTCTGCTGGTTGGTCTTGTCACCACATTTTGGGCAGTCTGTAACTGGGTAGCATTTATGACCATTGTGAGCTATGACCATGATGGGTAGGCTCCATGACATTTGTACTACTTGAGTACTATAGTAGCCCCTCACATCCCCTCAATAAACTCAGCATGTGAAAGATGGTAGAACATCTTTCTGTATCTTTAACATGTACCCTAATGAGAGACAGGAAAAATAATTTGAGATGTGAGCAGCCAAACAGTATTGTCGTGGAACATCTTATCTAAAGGATCAGAAGTCCCTTATCATCTGCTTCCAGAAACTGATGGAATCTAAAGGATGGCAGAATACTCTGGGTATGGCTGGATCCCAAGCAAGATATCAGTTGAGTATTTCTCCTATGAAATAGTCTATGGATGTACTATTGATTCAGTTGGTTAATAGTTTGTCACTATTACTTTTCAGTTAGGAAAAGTTTGGTTTTCAGAAGTGATACAGATAATGAAGTTCACCAGGTGACAGCTAGAGAGATAAGTTGGATATTTTAGCATGGATAAGAGCACATTACCATGTGCTGTTAGCTCAGGAGAAAAAAGGCAACTGCATATTTTGCTGTTAATACTGCCACATTAAATAACCATGTAGCAGAATTACCTCATCTGGTTGAGAAGTTTTTAATATGGACTCCTAAAAATAGATTGCTGGATCCCATAGATACCTGCTCTGATTCACCTCTGCCAACCAATGGTAGGCAATTAAAATAGTAGTTTTATTTGTCATATGCCTATAGCTTGGTAGGATACAAGATCATACAGTATTAATCATATAAACATGAATAATATAACTCAATTTAAGAACACTGCTAAAGTACAATACCTTGGTAACCAGAATAGCCCATGATATCTAAAAGAATGATTAACAATTATAAGTAAGAAGAATACATAAAGCAGTTTTTGAAAATCCATAGCAATAAATATCTTACGCCTTTTAAAGATTTTTAAGATATTCCCAGTAGAAAGACTGGCCTTCAATGGAAAAAGGCTGTTTTCTACACAGCTGTTATTAGTACAAGCAATTGCCTGTCGGTCATATTAAGTGGTCTGGTTTTCTATACTGTAAGAAGAAAGGTATTGCAGTAATGGGGCCTATTAGCTACTCAGTAAAAAAATAAAAAAATGTGCCTTATAAAGTTGTGGCTTTTGTTGTCCATCCTATAATTCTCAGATTATGAGACAAATACAAGTTGAGTTTGGACTCTTAGTAGAGAAAGGCAAATATCAGTGGTGGGATTCAGCCAGTTCGCACCTATTCAGGAAAACCGGTTGTTAACTTTCTAAGCAGTTTGGAGAACCAGTTGGAAGAAATCTCATTCTGTTTTTCCCCACTTTATAGGGCTAATCCTGTAAGGAAGGCAGGAAGGAAACATTCTGGTTTTGTTTCTAGTCTAATCTTTGTTGCCCTGCTAACAGAAACTGCCTCTCCAGTTAACATTTATTACATTGTAACAGCTAAGGCAAAGTGCCCATCCACATGAGTGATGTTGAGTTGGCCACACCCACCCAGTCACAGGACCACCAAGCCACGCCTCTCATTACGGCAGAAAACTGATTGTTAAATTATTTGAATCCCACCACTGCAAATATTCTTCCATAAGATGGGAGAAACTTCTTGGAGTAACTCCTGTGAGCAAAGAATATTAATTGAAGAATTCATTTTGTTCAAAAGGAGCAGAAGTAATAGTAGGGGAAAAGAAGGTATGCTCTTCACCAAAACTCTCCACATCAGCTCAAAAAGCCAAAGGAACAAATTTAGTGATACTGTAGATAGTATCCAAGTTAGTTTCAGTTTTGTATGGCTGCCCATCTTATAGCACTGGGTGGTTCACAATAACAAAAACTAGTAAAGGATGGAATGCAAACTATTGTTTGTTCAACCATGGAATAAATGTGAATAATATTTTCCAAAAGTAAACTGAAGATCTTTCAAAGAACATGATGTATCAATGATGGGAAACTTTAATTACTCTGCCATCTGTGAGAGATAAACTCTGTTAAATGGGAAATTCCTGACTTGTCTTACTGACAACTTTCTTCTTCAAGGGCTTGAGGAAGGCAGAAGAAGCTTGATATTAACCAATATGGTCAAGTTTATGAAATAACTATTTACTCTAAATGAGTTTAAAAACTCAAGGGTCAGATGAATTGAGACCTAGGGTTCTCAAGATTGCTGATGAATTGAACTTCAAGCATATTAGGCATAGATGGTTCTGGTCAGTCAAAAGTTAGATCAAGGAACAGCTACCTACTAAGCAGTATTTTGGATGGAAACAAAAATAAATAAAATAAATATTTCCTAACTCTCTGTAATGGCACTTTATCTTCTGGCCCAACTCTGCTGTCAAAGTAATACATGTAATGTCCTGTTTTTATGCAATATATGCAATATTATACAATATATGAAACAATATTAGCATCTCCATACAACAGGGGTCTCAAACTGTCATGTGATGTATACCAACTTTTTTCCCCTTCGTTAAACCAGGTGTGGGCATGGCCAGTGCATGACACATCCGGCCCACAGGCCAAGAGTTTGACACCACTGCCATACAAGATAGCACTAAGGTCCAGACCACAATCATTCAGGGCTAATCTCTAAGGCCGCCTCAGGAAGCAGAATCACTGCAAAACCATGTCCCCAATTCAAACTCACGAAGGTGGCCCAGGAATATATGGGCAATAGAATCAAAAGTTGCCAAGAAATTTAAAAATAAGGATCAATAGAGCCATATCCTCTTTGTTTCTCTTCAATAAGTGGTTAGCTATCAGGGTGAAAATGACTGGCCGTGCACAAAAATGAGACTACAACCTAGACTGAGCTAATAAGTCTCCTCCAAAAACATGTGCATCTGATACAGGTTTGACCTCCCAAACTAGGGGTATTTCTATTTAGACAATAGTTGACTATGTCTGGGTGGCTTCTTGACCTTTCAACTAAGTGTAAGAATTGACTCTGTCTAAATCTAGTTGTAGACATTCCATAGTTTTATTTAAGGCTGGGAATATCAATGAATGATGTAACAATATAGTCAATGTTGTCTGAATCTACTCAGCTAACATAAGTTAAGACAGGCTGAGATCAAGGCAACATACAATAAGCTAGGCATTCACAACCATCTATCCTACTGTCTCAGACCTCACAAATTAGGTAATTGTACTTAGGTAATTGCACCAGAAGAGACATTTCAGTGTGATCCTTCTCAAAATGCATGACTGTTGGCATGCAAAACAAGTGATTTTTAATCTTCAAAACACCTTCTGAAAAAGATTATAAAGCCTTGTCTCTGTTTTATTTTGTTTTGTTGAATGCATAATAGATTGCAAGTAGCATGCAGTGTACTGCTACCTCATGTCCAGTCAGCTTCAAGATGAGCCTTATAATCTTTGAAGAGCTTCATACAGGCTCTGAAAAACCTTTAAAAAGCCATTGCTTGCTTTTAGGAGTAGACTCACTGAAGTTAATATGACTCTTAAAACAGACACAACTATTTTTCAGGCTCACATGTAAGATCATAAAAAGACAGGTTGCTTTAATGAATAACAGAAATGCTGTGCTTGCACAAGTTCTGAAGCACTTCTTCCCAATAATTTTCTGAGTAAGAAGAGTGTTCCTCTATTTTTGAGCCATGGTGGTGCAATGGTTAGAGTACAGTACTGCAGGCTACTCCTGCTGACTGCTGATTGCCAGCTGTTTGGTAGTTCAAGTCTCACCGGCTCAAGGTTGACTCAGCTTTCCATCCTTCCAAAGTCGGTAAAATGAGGACCCAAAGGCTGACTCTGTAAAACTGCTTAGAGAGGACTATAAAAGCATTGTGAAGCAGTATATACATCTAAGTGGTATTGCTATTTTTACAGGAAAAAAAGTTTCCACTGCCAAAACCCTAAATAACTACTTGCATGCAATTTTTAGATTAATATAATCCGTGAAACTAAATGCACCGATTAAAAGAGGTTTTGCAGTCTGAATACTCCACTATCATTTCCATTCCCTACATCCCCAGGAGTACTTTGAAACTGGTGTAGAATTTTTACATGGGATCCTTCATTAACGGGGAATTATTTTTTCCCGATGGCTTATTTAGATACCAGTATGACTAGTTTAATTATTTTAAGAGTAGATACTCTGCCATCCTTTCCTCTTCTAATAAATTTAGAATTTTGAAACTTTTGATCCAGCTCATCCCATTTATGTTCTTAGCTGTTGTCAGAAAACACCATTTGATTAGTGCAAAGAAAGCCTTAAAATAGTGGATGTCAATTTTTTAATTTTTAGTTCTTTAGTTCATTGGGATAATATTTAGTAACATTTATTTGGAAAAGATTAGTGGAGGGGGGGACGGTAAGAACTAAAGGGTTTCCTTGTGATTTTTTCTCTCCTCCTGGTATTGTTTAGCAAATTATCTTTAATTTGATGCTTGCTTAATAGAACAATGAAATATGCTATGAAGTTTTTCAGTTAATTCCCCGTTTAATGACTATAGTTTAAAAAAGAGCTCATGATATTTGCTCTATAAAGCCACTCATTATGTACATACTATATGCATTGTATATTTCCCCATACAATGTAGATAGGAGATTGATTCTTCACACAGTTGTATTCATCAAATAGATAACTTCATAGGTTTATGAAGATAATGGCAGAACTGCGCCTTAGTCAGCCATAGATAATAGAGTTAGGAAAATGCACTGCAAATTAACTATCTCAATTTTAGATAATTCTTAACCATCTTTCATAAAAGCTAACTGAAGAAAGGAAATGGAAAAGAGGGTATGATGATGTTAAAGAAAGGAAAAAGAATTTGTGAGGTTCGTCACTAGCAAATGTCCTTGAAATATTACTCTTAAAGGAATGCAGTCTCCACCCTTATCTAAAGATTCTTTTGCAGATGTGTTCCATCTTCACAACTTCCCCTGTTAATGTTGCTCTGGCTAAGCTTTTTATCAACAAAGTTTCTCTTCATGCTTAATCTTAATTTTCCTTCCTGGAAGTCCAGTGTTTCCTTCTGCTGTTAATTGTCTTGGAATATAGCATTACATTCAGTTTTGGAAATTTTTCCTACGGACACTGATGCTCATACAGTTGGAAAGCTGCAACCAAAGAAGCCATGAATAAACCAATCAAATCATAACCATTTGAACCATCTGACTTTCATCTGGCTATGAATGGAAACAATCTTCTAGTTACAGCATTGTCACCACTTAAAAACATGGTGGTTCCAAATATTTCAACACCCTTCTCCCTTTCTCTCCACCCACCCCCCTTTGTTTCCCTCCTGTTTCTTTTTTTGGAACAAACCTTGCTCCAAACATCTTTGTAGACTGCATACAAATTTGATTTTGTGTATTCATGGAAAATCCAAACTTCTAACACTGCGAGGGGGGTGGATCTGTCTGCTTATTAAGGATATACTATGCCATCTTATAAAAGCTTCTGGTTTACCCTATAGTTATTCTTTTTTATCAATGAAAATATTCCTAGTTTGGCATAATTTTCAATTAGGGAAAGAGATCCAACTTTTTCAGCATATCATCTTTCTCAGCTTCATGTTATTTTGTTTCCAGTGCCTATATCGTGTTTCCCCGAAAATAAGACAGGGACTTATTTTCTTTTGACCCCCGAAATAAGCGCTTGGCCTTATTTTCGGGGAGGTCTTATTATTTTTGAGGTGCAGGAGGAGGCAAGCATAGTCACCTCATGGCTGCTGCTGTGTTGCAATATTTTCAGGGAGGGTTTATTTTTGGAGGAGGGCTTAGCATATGCTCAAAAGCCCAATTGGGCTTATTATCCGTGGAGGTCTTATTTTCAGGGAAACAGGGTAATATACCATATGCGGTTATATCATGGAATTCCATGGGTAACATTATACAGGCTCTTTTCTAATAATTATAACAGTGACCTTTCCACTGCAATTAGAACACGAGTAGCTATTTTCCTTGAGTTTTCTGCTTTGATCCTTTTTCCTGGGAAATCTGGGCAGGCATCTGAATCCCATCAATTTACAATATTTGACAAATTTTAGGAAAACCTAAAACAGCCTTTTGCATCTTGTGACATTTTAACATGTATAAATCCAAGTACTCTCAAGCTGAATATCACCATGGTATACATTAAAGATATGGGAGCACATATAAATGTGTACTGTCACACTGACAATTTTTTCCTGGCTCTCATCTTGTGCTCGCAAATGTTTACTTTACAAGGTTTCCTTTCCATCCATGAAAGCACCTTAGTGGGGAATTCCAGTATACGATGGATAAAAATGAGGATAGGAGGAAATGAGAATAAGTGCCCAAAGTGCTTGGTTAACCCATTCAAATTGCTAGAAAGATTGTAAATAGTTAAAAAAAAGTATGGTAAATTAATAATATGCATATACTTTAAACTAAAAGATGAACTCTAAAATTCAGTTTTGGATGCGACCCAATTCTATAAATAATATTCTGAGAATGGCTTCCACTTAAAATTAAATGTTATTTTTTGCATGCAAAGTTGTGGGAGGCATAATTTAATTAGTCATTCTTCTGAAGTGGGACTCAGAGATCTACTTGTAACTGCCTATGATCAATTAATTATAAGCATCACCTCGATCGAACCAGCCAGTCATCTTACAGGCTGTTGGTAAGAAAAAGAAAAGATAAGAAAAATTGATATGAAATATCTTATAATATCAGAAGCTTCTAATGATGCATTGGAATGTGTTATGATATTTCAGCTGTGTGGATAAAGCTGATTCTTCCATTTGTATCATCTATTTTTTATATTCTTTCATAGATTTTATATAATATGGAAGGGAGAAGAAAGGAGGAATACGATATTTAAGGCCTACAAAGCTATCTACAAAGTATATTTTATTAGCAGAGCCTAATGAAGTAAGCGAACTTACAACCTGGTTATGATTGGAAGTCAGGTTCAGTTTGAAAAACCATTTGCATTATTAGAACTATGGGATGCCTTTAGTCTGAACAGTATGTCATCATTAAGATTCTTCTTTTCTTCCAGGAACTCAGAAATCATTATTGTTAAACATAATATTTTAATATTTTTCCTACTCCATCCTACTGTTTCTTCCTGGGTTTTTTTTTTTTACAAAGAAAAAAAAATTAAGGGGTCAGTTTCCATATTTAGAAATTAATGTATCGTTGCTATTCAATTCTCTGGCTATATGCATTGATCACAATATTGATAGCTGAACTGTACATTGTGTGAAATATGTATGCTAATTCCCTCTTCCAGGATACCTGCTATAAACTATTCTCCCTTTCAGGTTGTATCCTTATCATCCTCAATATTCTTAATGGTCTGATTACAGTTGCCACTTTTTTCTTCTCAGATTCATTACACAATAATATAGCACTTTATGTTGGGAAAAACTGTATCTTTTGATTTGAGAAAGGTACAGGTAGTTGAAAAGTATGTTCACCTTGTTTTAGAGCGGAATTAACAGGAAGTATAACATTTCTTTGGAAATGGAAAGAAAATAATATGAGGTTTTTAAAAATCCAAATATAGGAGGCTTACCAAATTGACAGGTTTGTCTGTTCCCTAAACAACAGGTTTTTTTCCATCATCTTTGTGAACTAATATTAAAAGGTTGACTTAAAACCCAAATACAATGAGCAGATAATTTCAACACTCTAGCTTAATGTGCATTTCCTATACTAAAGCACCTGTTGATACATAAATTGTCTTTCTATTTTCATGTTTCTCCAAGTTTTTGTTGCTGCTTTCTGATTATGGGACAAAAATAGAATGACTACATTAAAATTGTACATTATTGAAAATTATTGAAAATAAAGGTATTAGGGAAAAGGCATAAAATATGAACAAATGTTTGTGTAGAAATTTTACAAAATTAAATTTTGAACTCTTTACCTTCAAGATACCACAAGAATCTGCTGGTCTGTTGAATCAAAGAGAGAGGAAAAACCTGAACAGGTGATAATTAGAAGAATCTGCCTAAACTCTGCCTGTGTCAATGTCTCATATATTCAAACAAAACTCTTCCCTAACTTATGCACTTAGTATATAGTTTCTGGTTGATAGCTACTCTAACAAGAAAAAAAAAAACCAAAAGGTCCCTGGAAAGTATTAGTGTCACATATTTCACCCAGGTTTTCCTTGGTCCTAGAAAACTCTTCATTAAGATTTATGTAACCATATAAGTTTTCTTTTTTCCCCTCTTTTGCATGAGCATATAATTGAGGTATTTGGTTCAGGTTAACGTTCACAGAATTTCTCGGAGATGCGTAAGCTAGTGGAATCTAAAGCTGGAATTAATATGAATCCTATTTTCCACATCTTATTACTAAAATGTCAATAGTCACCAGTTGTGTGTTTTGGAAACTCCAGCTTCAATTACTTTCTCTCAGGGCTCCCATATAAACATTTCTTTCTTCTAGTTGTCTAGAATTCAAGTGGGTTGCGGTTATGGCCTTGGGGCAAAATGCTTGTTTATCTGTAGGCATCTGAATCTGCAGAAAACCATAGTAGAAGGAAGGAAAGAATAAGAACGCTTGCCCAGACATTAATTGAAAATACTATTGCTGGGCTCTGAATCAATATCTGTTTCCTGAAATAGCAAGATAGCTTTAAGGGGCCTCAGAGAATGGTACTCATGAGGATTTGGTCATATAAGCTACTCGGTCTTTATTGAAACTCTTTATATCAAAATTAACACAAGACAGTCTGAAACTGACTGCTGAAGGATTCACCTAAAAGAGATATCAAGGCAGAACACGGGAGAAAGTCTTTCAGCAAACACCTAGAGCAAGAAAATTATTTCATCATGGGTCAGATCATAGGACAAGCTCGGGCAGGCAGATCAAGGATCTTGGGGGTGGGGGTGGGGGGAGGAAGAGACAACTGAACAAGAGAGACCAAGGTACCTGCTAAGAGTTTTGGAGGCTTAAGAGGAGATGGAACCAATGGAAGTCGGCAATTAATAAGCCGGCTTGCAGAATGATAGGAAATCCATAGTGCAATGTTGAAAGAAGGAGAAAAAAGTGGGAATATATCCATAATCAGTGTTTCGCAAAACAGAAGAGCAGTTTCTCTAAATTTTAGTCTCTGTAGATCCAAGATTTGACCTCCTTACTGCTACTGCACATTTATACTTTCTCAGTAACAAACTCATCCCTTTTTCTGTTACAGTTCCCTGTTCTTCCACATCAACTCTTAAAACTAATGCTATCTTTTTTTTTTTTTGCTGGCTGATTGTTTGCTTTCTTTCCCAGTTTTTCGGTTCCAAGTATTCCATGATCTATGCTTCTCAAGATACAATTTCATTAAAGTAAGCTCAGAGAACATCACTAATGAGACTCTGATTATAGAAGTTACTCAGTGTTTATTACCAATGCCGTTATCTCTTCCAGAAACCCTAAGGTCAAAAAATATATATAACAACAAAGGTAAACAACCAAGATTCTATTTGGAACTATTTCTTTCATTGTGGATTTATTCTGGTAAATGAGCCCAATAAAGATAAGTTTGATTTGATTTCTCGACAAGTATCACCTCTTGAACTACTGAGGAGCAACATGCCCCAAAGAAAGCTCAAATGGTGTTTAGTATACTAAAGAACTGCTCTTTATCAGGTGCAGGTGGAAAGCTTCACTCCTTGGACAGGAAACACAATTTCTACCCCATGGATTCTTCTCTGTTATTTGCAGTTCTTTCAATGAAACTAGGATCTCGCCATAGTTTTGAATCTAAACAGGATGGCCTTAGTTGTCTTATAATAGAATGTCCTACCCTAATTTTTTTTTTTTATCCTCATCATTAGTTTGCTATGTAGTGGTACTATATCATCCACCCATAAGAGCTATTTGCCTGCTCTCTTTGCAAAGTTGAAAAAAGAATATAACATTTATTTATTCCACCTCTACGAAGCCCAGGTCCCTAGTTCACTCACCGGTTAGGTTGGCCAAGTTGGGAGATGTAACATCAGCACAAGCTGCTTGCTACTACGACCACTGAGGTTCACTGAAGTGGAACGAAACCTGTGTCCGTCTTAATTTTCTTATTTATGTATGCACCCTATCTCCAAAAGCTACAGTACAGCTAGCCTTTCTTCTTTGCGATCTCAATTCTATGGGGTGCTAAGCAACCTTGGCTCCCACAGCTCATTGAGCATTTAGGACAAACTGGCACTTCACAATACCACTGGCAGACACTCGGGTCTGTGCTTCCGCATTAAGTACTGGATATTTCCAAGAAGGGAGGGGGAAAAAGCACAATAGGAGAGTGGGGGAGAAAGTTGCATGCTGAACTTTGGCTAAATTCTAAATCATTGTTGTGGCTTTGCTCAATCCTTTTAACAGGCCTTTTTTTTTAAAAAAAATGGATTATTTTCCTACCCCCTCCCTCCCCCTGAATTTGGTTCTCATGTTCTGGTCAATTGGGTCTGTTTTAATTTTTGCTTGTATTTTAGAATTACTTTTAAAACCTATGTATGCTTTTTTATTTTTAAATTAACAAAACAGGGACTGAGTTTTGATTGACTTTGTAATTGTGTATTTGGGCAACACTTCAAGCATCAGTTGGGGAAGAGGATGTGACTTGCAAGTGTTTGAAAAGGATATAGAAATGCGGCACGCTAAAAATATACAGCATGCCAGCCTTTTCGGAGGCAGACAATTAAAATAATCTGTGTGTATTTTCTGTGAGGTTCCCATTCTTCATGTGACTCTCAATGGAGAGTCTCGGCAGTTCCCCTGCTTCTAATTAAAAGTGTCCTTGAGTTCAAAATGTATTTTTCCACTCTAAGAGAGAGAGATCGGGACTGGCTCAGGGCTGAGCTGAAGCAGAGGAAATAGACTTGGGGAAGAGAAATTGACCCTCCTAGCATGTTTGATTTCGATGAGATTGGAGAAGAATAAAGGTGTCAATGAACAACAGGAAGAATTGTCTTCATTTTGGGTAATATATATGGCATTCTAATCTTAACATGCCTTTTTCCAGCTGGAAATATTTTTTCCAAGGACATCCATCTCAGGGATATCCTCTAGGGCTGAGTACAAGCAGAGTTGTCGCATGGCAGTACCACAAAGTCTTTTTTTTTCATTTAAGACACAACTGGGCTGCCCAAGAGGGCTCATTACAAAGAGAGGGCGACAGGTTCAGAAATGGCCTTATTATCTCCATAAGGTCCACAAAGAGCCAGCCCCTTCATTAACTAGAGTGAAACAACTGTCTCAGGCAGCACATTTGATGTCTTGAAAGAGCCTTGGTATGATTATATATTTGTCTTTATTTTCACAAAGTTCCCTATAAGCAACCCCACCATAGCAAGACTTCATCACTTTCTATCTATAATGCTCTAATAAAGGACTACCTTTGGACAATCCAACAAATGAAGCATCATTTTGACGTAGATAAGAAGAATTCCTGTTTAGAGTATAATCATCTAATAAAATATTTTTGTTAGTCAGTCACTAATTCGTGTCTGGTTCTTCCCAACCCGGTGGACCAAAGCACACTAACCCCTTACCCCATCCTCCACTGTCTCCCAGACGTTCTTCAAATTCATGTTCTTTATGTTGAATGACACTATCTAACCATCTGCCATCCCCTTTTCCTTTTTCCAATAGGTTTTCCAATAAGTCCTCTCCTCATTTGGAAGCCAAAGGATTTCAGAATTCACTGATTTGATCTCCTTGCATTCCAAGGGACTCTCAAGAATCTTCTTCCAACAACACAATTTGAAAGCATCAATCCTTTGGCACTCAGCCTTGCTAGAGGAGATGTTTTGTATAATAGTCCCTCATCGCAGATGAGTCTGTGTGTTCCTGTGTGGAATTGACCCTGAGCTATTTGCTACTGCCCCAGAATTTACCAATCTCTGCATAGACATTTGAGCCTCCTCAGACCATCATTAGAAAATTTGTTTCTGAACTTCCAGTAGGCCCGCTGGACCCATTTTTCACCATCGCCAAGCTCCGAAGGCTTTTCTAAAGCCTGGGGAGGGCGAAAAATGGCCGAACAGGCTCACCAGAAGTCCAGAGGCTTCAGTGAGGCCTGCACGCATGCACAGGGGTGTGTGCGGGGAGTTGTGCATGCATGCGCCGGGAAGGGCATTGCATTATGGGTGTGGGCATGCACGCATGCGCTATTGCGTGCATGCCCTTTTGGCACCTGAGCAGAAAAACATTCGCCATCACCGCTCTAGATTTCAAAAGTCACACAGCAAGGTTAAGAGGAAAGAAAAGTGTGATTTTTCTGAATAAGGGGTTTATGCAGACTTTCTTTCAAAGCTAAATCATTCTCTGTGTTATCTGGCTGCATCTAAAGCAGCCTAGAAACTTGCAAGCACCTTCCATCTTGGCAGAGTGAGAAATAAAAAAATAACTTTAGCGTGACGCCTCAAGGGAAAAGATCTCGCTTTTAATAGAGATTGCCTGTAGGCAAATGAAAGAAGGGAATCTCTGGGCTAAATAATCAGAGGAAAAAAATGGCAGGAGGTCAAGGTCTCAGACTCAACAATTTTGTCTCGGGGCTGGTGGGGGGCGTTTGCTGAAAGTAAAGCCGATTCAGCAAACAAAGCTGCCAATTGTAGTCATATGAAGTACACATTGCTATTACATAGTCCACTCATGCTAAATAATTGGTATATTTACTGAACAATTTGTTTTAAATAGGTCAATTATATCTTTCCAGATTGCTTTTCAATTATCATGAAACACATTCAGTGGCAAATGTGGGTTTGCGGTTCTGCTTTATAGCGTTATGAATTGCATCCTATTTTTCTGGTGGGTGAGAGGAAAGCATCCCTCTTACCTGGCTGGCCTTCTTCTTGTGAAACTTCTGGCTGGGTCATCTTTTTCATACCAGTTCCTGAAATATCTTGGCAGAAATGTAAAACAGCCCAATCAGTATTCTAATGATTTTACAGCCTTCTATCCTTTCCAGTGTTGTTCTCCTGACTTCTCTTCCTGGATGTCTTGCTACTGTTCACCCAAAGGTTTCACAATGAACCCAGTGTTTTGCTTTGGTACTTTTAACACTATGCACGCAACACATTCTCCCAAGACCCAGAACTAAGTTTTGTTTTTGTTTTGTTTTTACAGCTAGGGATGAAGGATACATTTTAAAGAGAGGCTTTCACAGCGAGGGAAACTTCAACAACTTGCCCTGAACTGAAGTCACCTATCTGAGTCTCTGTCAAATGCTGCTTTAAGATTTCTAAATGTATTCCCAATACATTTGGGAATAAGAAGCTCCGGAGTATAAGACGCACCTTAGTTTTTGGGGAGGAAAATAAGAAAAAAAATCCTGCCTTTGCCTAGCAGGTATTCATCTGGCTAGCGTCCTTAGCCTGGTCAGATTCAGCACATTCGTTTGCGGGTTGTGAGTGGGCGCGATGTGCTCCTGCGATCCCCACACCCTTGAACAGGTCTCAAACGTAGCATTCAGAGGCTGAAAATGCGGGGCGCAGAGGCCAAAAACACAAGCCACGGAGGGGGCCATGGTCTATGCAGCCTGGAACAGGTCTAAAACACTACTCGCGAAGGTCAAAGGGTGGGGGCTGGCTGGCGGGCAGGGCTACCTTCGGAGTATAAGATGCACCCAATTTTTCACCCTCTTAGGGGGTGAAATATTGTACTCTGAAAAATACGGTACTTTAGTTTCTTTTCGTTTTTCCAGCTGAATTTTAGAGAAAACCCTTTCACTAAGCTCTATTACAGGTATTCCTCCACTTACAACTATTTGTTTAGTGACCTCTTGAAGTTACAACAGCACTGGAAAACATGACTTATAACCAGTTCTCACTCTTAAGCCCATTTGCAACATCCCCATGGTCATGTGATCAGAATTCGGGTGCTTGGCAACTGACATGTACTCATGACAGTTGCATTCTTCCGGGATCATGTGATCACCATTTGTAACCTTTCCAGAGGGCTTCTGACAATCAAAGTCAATGGGGGAGGGGATACCAGATACACTTAAGAACCACATTATTCACTAAACTTCAGAGAATTATTTAACAACTGTGGCAAAAAAAGGTTGTAAAATGGGGCAAAACCCACTTGACAACTGTCTTGCTTCACAACAGAAATGTTGATCTCAATTGTTGTTGTAAGTCGAGGACTAGCCTTATGTTTCCTTTTTCAGAAAAATACCACGAGCCCTTACCATGGGCTTCAGTAATACTAACACAGGGGTGTCCAAACTTGGGAACTTTAAGACTTGTGGACTTCAACTCCCAGAATTCCCCAGCCAGCCATGCTGGCTGGGGAATTCTGGGAGTTGAAGTCCACAAGTCTTAAAGTTTCCAAGTTTGGACACCCCTGTCCTAACACATCTTTTGATTCTACTCAGTGAATTGGTGAATAAACCCAGTCAAATATTGCCGGACTTACTCTTGAGCAAACAGGCATAGGGTTGCCATGTTAGTAACAGGACAATCACTTTAACAAATTAACTTAATTAAATAATAATATTGGGTGTTATATATAATAAAGAGTGATCTAGTTATAAAATAAACTTTTTTTCAAGCTTAGTTTAATACAAAAGGTTTAGAAAACCATAGTACATCTTTTTTTCTGTGCTGACACAAGAAACTCAAACCTGGATAGAAATGACCTGGGGCAAACTCATCACGTTGCTGCTTATTTATTAATATAGCTATACACTACCAAGTGACACATAACAACAAATCTCAAAGTAATGAAACATAATGCAATTTGTTCTATCGCCTTCTCTCCAACACTCTGAGAATTAAGCATTTATTACCATAAGAACTGAGAGGAGGAGGAAAGTACAGAAAGAAATGTACAGGAGAAATCAAATGCATCAGATGCAGAATAAAGTCTCCATCAGGCTTTTGACCTCTGGCTGTCTGAAGCACATGGGCAAGTCAATGTGACCCACCAGTCAGTTGCCTCACCGTATCATGCATGTTTCCTTGAAAGTAAGTTGTAAATAAATGACATGGCAACATTTTAGTCATCTCACTGCTGTGGATTGGGGAGAAGTGTACAGAAATGAAGTTGAAATTTACAAGAAAGTACGAGGAGGTTTTATAACATTTTGTAAACTCTTTGCAAGAAATATTATCATGATCTCAGGTCATTTCACCTGATTCATTTATGAAAGTTTACTCTGCAAGACATTCCTCAAACTTAAGATACCAAAATACTTCACTGACTTGAGCTAACAGTCCTTCTATGGCATGTAAAAAACGGAATTTTAGGCAATTTTGGGCATTGTCAAGGAAGGAGGGAGGGAGGGAAGTTTCTTTTCAATGATACCATTTTGACAAGCCAGGTATATTTATATTCTACAACATATAAAATAGTTTCATGTGATCACTGAAACACAAATTTCATTCCAAGTTCTAACTTTTAATCTCCAATGGCAAAATAATCCTTGTACATTAATTCATATATTAGAATCTCAAGTTTGTAAAATACACAATTATATCATAGTCTAAAATGCCACTAAATGTTTTTCGTCAAACACCGTGAAGTTGATGCTGTATCCAAATTCTGAACCCATTGTCATTCTTCATTTGCAAAGACACAAGCCAAATGCTTTCAAGATTTCATATTGAAATATCGCATTCTGTTCTCTTTGATATTTGTTCATGTATGGTGTGCTCATAATATTTTCCATAGAGAGTGATGATGTCAGTTGTGTTATGTCTACAGTCAATATGATGTACAATTACAAGTAATATACTGAACTTTTGTGGGTAATTTTTTTTTTAAAAAAGCAGGATATATTTCAAACATTGCTTGCTTGCTTGCTTCTTCCCTTCTTCCCTTCTTCCCTTCCTCCCTCCCCTCCATCCATCCATAGAAAATAATAATTCTTAAAGCTCTTACTTGTACTGCAAAATGCTGTACCCTCTTCCCCTGAAAATAAGACCTCCCCAGATAATAAGCTCAACCAGGCTTTTGTGTGCATGCGCTAAAATAAGCCCTCCGCAACATATTGAAACATAGCAGCAGCCATGAGGTGACTATGCTCACTGCCTCCTGCACCTCAAAAATAATAAGACCTCCCTGAAAATGAGGCCAAGTGCTTATTTCAGGGGTCAAAAGAAAATAAGATCTGTCTTATTTTCAGGAAAACATGTGTATGTTTTAACATGATCTCTACATAATAATGATCTACAATAGGGACAAAGAAGTCATATTTACTATGACATCTATTAGAGGTATTGCTGAGCTACAATATTGTTTGACTGACTCATTGATTGATTGATTTTCTCCAGGAAAAGTACAATATTCATCAACATTAAGTATTGTTTCACATCTTCATCATAATTGTTTTGATACCATAGAAAGTTTGGTGTAAGAGTTGGCTTTTAAGTGGGGAACAGTGGGTTTAATTCTCTACTATAGTGACCTTCCAGAATCTCTTAGTCTAAATTATCACAAACAAAAGGTGGGGAAATTGGTACATACCATGCTCAGTTCTCTGCAAGAAGGACAATATATACAGTAGATGCAAACAATATTCTGTGTGTGTTACATAGTCATTGGTTTTATAGCAAGCAAATAGATTAATAGGCTACCAAGTCAGCTGTTCCACCCCTCATTAATTCCGGTTTAAAACAGCTTTGCTTTATATTGTTTTCAGGTCAGTCAGAGATTCATTTTATTCCCCAAAGGCAAACATAATGAAATGAGTGGGTAGATCTTATCATAAAGGCATTAAATGGGATATCCAAATGAAACAGTAGAAATAACAAGAAGGGCAATAAAATCAGCCTAAAGGAGCCTTAGAATCTGTTTATTGCCATCAAATAACTCCTGAAAAATGTTTTGAGAAACAAAACTTTCTTAGCCTTGCTAAGATACAACTGACCCTTGAGAAGTTAATGTATTACAGTCTAATGTGTAGTAATCTCTACACCGTTTATTGCAGGTTGTTTTTTTTAAAGAGTTGCTGGAAGATATCCCACTGAACTAAATGCAGTTTCATCCAGTTTGAACATTTCAGAATAAAGTTTAACTCTCCACTGAATAAACAGGAATGTGTATATGTACTGAATGTGCTGAGGGAGAGAAAGAGAACTAAGCAATATCAACCTGTTCAGTGGCAACAATTTGTTTGTTTGTTTATTATTTATTTATTTATTATTATTTATTTATCAGAGACCCTCCAGTTTTGAAGATCTTCAAATCCCATAATTAAAAGGGGGTTGCTAGCATGCCTTAACCCCTTTGGCAGTACATATGGAGAATGAAGAGGATTATTTGTTTGTTTGTTTGTTTGTTTAGTATATGATAATGGAAGAGGGTGTTTCATAACAACCCACCAACTCTTCCTTCATCCTTCCTTTTCATCCATCACGGTATGCAATAACATTCAAGGAAGACAGCCTGTAACTTGATTTAAAGCAAAGAATTCCAGATTTTGGCCTCATAAATATTCATATTATGACATTGCTTTGGTATTCCAATGAAAGGTTACCAGAAACGTAGCTGTCTCGGTGAGAGTGAGCCAAAAATAAATGATTTTCTGATATCTCCCTATGTGGGGCAATTTCCCATCTAGATAGTCAAAAAGTCAAAAAGGAAATTGATCAGCTATGACTTTCTCTTCTTACCAATTTCTATCTCAGCGAAAAAAGGAACACTTTGAAAAGATCAAATCATGAATTTAGGAATTAAATAAATTGTTCTTATTGACACTTTTTGTATCTAATATTTAGGTTAACAATACTTTAGAGATAGAAGAATCGGTATGTGGATTATATACTGTAACAGTTTGAAGTGCCAAATGGATTTACCTGAATGGAACATCACTGGAATACTTTAAATATGAAGGACGGCAGAAACTCCAAGTGGTTTACTTACATGGAAGGATGAAGCACAATATCACAAAGGTTTGTGGCACTTGCATCTCTTAGCATAACAGGGTAGCTGTCATGTTTACTGTACTTTGACTCAGCGCAGGAAGCACAGATAACATAAAACAACTTGGAAGGAAGCCAGTAATGCTATAAGAAGGGATAAACAAGCTGGGAGCAGTGACGTCACGCCATATCCTGAGGAAAGCAGAAACAAGGAATCTTCACTCCCAGACAAATGGTAAATGGATGAAATTATCTTGCAACACATTGTTAGCAAACATTCCTGAAGAACGCTGCCATCTCTCTCCTTCATTGCAGGCCAATCTGAGAGCTTGAAGCACAAATTTCAACAAGTGAAATCAAACGATACCATGATATTGCTGGTAATCTGGACCCAATTACAGTCACTGAATTTCTCCATGCTTTTCCAAACAGAAAGTTGTTTCTCTTTGTTCTTACCCATCGAACACCATTCTGAAGACATTGTTCTCCACACACGCCCTGAACTGTTTATGAAGACTTCAGTAACCACAAAGCCCACTTCCCATTCAAGAACAAAACAAAGAAACACAGAACATGCTGGACCATTGTCTACCTTAGTTTTTTTGCTTAATAATGGGCAGGGATGAAACATTATTGCATGGACATCTTGTTGTCGTCCAAGAAGGCAATACATTCTTTGAGGACACATACATTCTGATAAACACAATAGCCTCATTTTAAAGCAAGGCTTTATTTATCAGTGATATTTCTGATCAGAAATGGACAGATGCACTCAGCTTTCTGATTGACATACCATGTCATGTTTCTTAAATTGTGCTGTTGCTGAAGGAGAGCAATTTTCTATGGCACTTGAGTGTTGATCAGTGTTGTGACTCTCTAACTACTTCATGGTAGCGGCAAATGTTTTCTAGAAAGCGGGAGGGGAGGAAAGGAGAGGAACTGTTTTATAGTTCATCCTCATTTGTCTGTAATAATGCCATAAACAGATTCTGGTAAACTTTCCTGTGTTGCGTGGCCTCCAGATGTTGCCTTTGTGTCACAATCTCATCCATAAGTGAGGCGGCTTAATGTCATATTTAGCTGCTTCAGTTGTAAGCAACTGTGTTTTCTCCTATCCTGATACAATTTTGCTTTGGATACGATATTGCAAACTTCATCAATGATGGTACAGTCTCCTTTTGAAAATAGATTCAAGACTTTTGTTTTGAAGAAGGCTAGACCTGCTTTTTAAAAATCCTGTGCACCCAAGGTTCATTTAAACCAAGAAAGAGAGGTATGTCCTGCTTCTACCTTTATTGGGTGCATTGCAGATTTTCCACTATTCTGTCAAGAAGGGTTTCACCTGGCTATAAAGTTTACTTGTTTTTATTATTTTGGTGGAGGAAGGATGCCAGTTTATGTACTTCTTTGAAGCTCCATGGCTGTCCACAGGTTAGGTGCTTCTGGCAACAGGAAGACATGGACTTGCTGCCATATATATATTTACTTCAGGCTAAAATGCATAGAATAGAAATGTATCGAACTGGTGAGATGACTTCCGGTCCTCGAAGACGACGGACGTTGCAGTCAGCTGCTCGTCTCCCCGGTGGGCTCCTTTTAGGAGCACAGGCAGTCTTGGAGGGACTACCTGCCGTAGGGCGGCTTGCTGGAACCCCCAGAATCGGAGGCAGCTGCGGGGGGGTTTCCAGTTTCGCCTCAGGAGCCAGGGAGCATGGGGGGGGGTGCATAGCACAGCTGTGTGCCTTCGCTGAATGGATTCCAGAAGGAAATAATCAATTAGAAGTTGCAGCAGAAGTGCTGGAGGTGAGAAGTTTACTCCAATCTCTTTTAACACCATTTAATTGATGAGCAACAGCTTTTTGCAAGTTGTGGATTCAATCTATTTGAAGTTGCAAGTTTGGAGGGGGGATTCACCCCCCTCGAGTAAAGCGGCATTTGGACTATCTCTCAATCTCAGAATGGAGAGAGAGAGTAAAATGTTGAATTACTCACTTGTACTAACTATGTGAGAAAGATTTACATCACAATTGCAAGAGGTGATTCCTGAGTTGTTTTAAAAGCTTTATGGAAACTTTGGATGCTTTGCTCCCTGGTTCCCTGTGAAAGGGGGAGCCAAGATGGCCCGCTTCCGTCTTCTTCTTCGCTCTTATAAATGAAACTTGCCTTTTGAAACTACCTTTGAAGAAATTTCTGGCTTTATACTATTACTACCCCCCAAAGGTCTCCTGGAGCCCCTCCTATTATGGGGTCTTTCTGGATTTGGATTATTTGATTTTCTTCTTTTGGCTTGGAACTGTGATTGAGGATTAACTTTCACTTCTGGGCTTGTCTGCCTCCACAATCTCACCCAGCTGTGCATTCCAGAGATGCCATTTCTTTTGTATAAGACTTACACTCATCTCTGAACTTAACAAATGGGGCCCAGAAAACCACCTCCTGGCAAGGCAGCCTCGGCACCCACTTCCTCTACATCCAGCCCAACGACTCAACAGACAAAAAATTCATCATTTTTACAACAAGAAGGGACTGGAGAGAGTTCAAAAGACTTATCTGTTACCCAAAAGTTCCAGGCTCTTATGAAGGGACAAGATGAATTGAAAAAAGAGGTGGCAGATTTTAAAGAACAGCTCAGAGATGTACAGCAGCAAACAACAGAAAATAAACAGAGAATTGGTGTGCTGGAGGAGGGTGCAGTTGGGCTGAGGGAGGAGGTGAAGGCAATTCAGAAGGGGAATAGAGAATTGGAAAATTTCATGGTAAAGATGGAACTTGAAAGAATGTCCCTTTTTCTCAGATTCCAGAACCTATCGAAGACAGAAGATGAAGATCTTAAGGATACTATATGTACAATCTTAGCAGAATATATTAAGAGAGATAAAGAACAGTTGCGGTGGGATATGGACCTGGCTTACAGGATCAATTCAGAATATGCCAGAACACATAAAGTTCCAAGGGAAGTACATGTTAAATTTCTTAGGAAGACCACGAGGGATGAGGTGCTAGGGGCCCAAAGGGGGGGGGACCACTAAAATATAAAGATAAAGAAATTGCCATTCTTAAACAAATTCCGAAAAAAATAAGAGATAAGAGGGGGAAGTATTCCTCCTTATCAAAGAAATTATATAATAAAGGAGTTTGGTTTAGATGGTTATTGCCAGAAGGAATGTTGATCTTCTGGGAGGGAAACAGAATTAGAATCAATACAATTGTGGAGGCAGAGGCCTTCATGAAAAAACATAGTGCCCTCCTAGAGGACGAAATTATAAGAGGTAGAGAAAAAGGTGACAATACACAAGATATGAGGGAGGGAGGGGCTGTGGCTCCACCAGGGGACGGGGGAGGGAGCAATATTGAAAAGACACAGGTTACAAAAATAAATGTATTTGAAATATTATTGTGATTGTTGATATATTAGAAAGTGGCAAAAGAGATGATTGAACACATGGTTGATACAATGTATAACAAGATGCTGTTTCTGCTTATCTTTTATCCTTTTTTTTTTTTTTTTGTAAAAGTTGTGAGATTTGGAGAGATTTCTACCTTTAGCATGATGTAGCTGCCAAAATTTTTTGTATATCCACTTACCCTTTCCTATAAATGTTTAAAAACCAATAAATTAAAAAAAAAGAAATGTATAGAACTGGTGACTCATAATTGTCTTCTTGCAGCATTTGTCAATAGGAATAGTGATTGATTGATTATTTATTCCCTCCCGTTTGATTTCACCAAGGAGTGGGTTCCTGCCAGTTCTAACCTCTTCTATAGAAGAGGTTCCACAAATCTACGGTGCCATTTAGAACTGATTCCAGCTCCCTCCCCCCATCTGTCCGTACCACGCTTGCCCCACCCACCGCTCACTGATTGGCTGGCTCACCAATTGCCCCGCCCACCTCTAAGAGTCCTAGCTAAACCTTAAAGTCTTAAAGCTGTCAAATTTCTACATCCCTGGGGTTTTTTTTCTAAAGGGTTAGGGGTTCAAGGGTCTTGTAACTTGACAACTTTAAGACTTGCACACTTCAGTGCCAGAGTTCCTGAACCAACATGACTGGAGGAGGAATTCTGGGAGCTGAATGCCACAAGTCTTAAAGCTGTCAAGTTTGAACACCCCTGAAGGTTTTTTTTCTAAAGGGTTAGGGGTGCAAAGGTCTTGTAACTTGACAGCCTTAAAACTTGCGTGCTTCAAATGCCAGAGTTTCTGAGCCAACATTTTGGTTGCTAAGCAAGTGTGTTGTTAAGTGAGTTTCACCACATTTTACAAGTTGGCCACGCCCACCCAGTCACATGACTCCAAGCCACTCCCACCCAGTCACATGGCCGGCAAGCCCACAAAGCAGGCCACACCTACATGGATAGATAGACAGACAGAAAGACAGACTGCATTCAGCATTTATGAATATGCTACTATGGATAAAAATGAAGAAAGAACAATTGCCCATATCCTCCCCCAGAACAGAGAAGGAATTGTGTACCTTGCCATATTAAGATTCCTAAACTCTAAAACAAATAGACTGGATTTGTTTTCATCCATCTTATTGTACTTTGCAACTTCTCAGGAAATAATGAATGGACAATTAGGTCACTAGTTTTCTGGAGAACTAGACAAATTTATATATATATATTTTAAAGCAGAAATATAACCTTGGCTTGCACTGCAGAGGAAAACAGCAGAATGAGATTGCAGGATTGCCGAAAAGTGAAAAAAACTAAAATTATTTACCTCTTTTTGCCTACATATGGTATTTGCACATATCACATAAATCATGAGATGACTGAACACATTATTCTTTTAACTGCTGAAGGAACTGTTGAGTTTTTGAAATGAAGATATAATCAGGAAGCTAGTTTAAACTAGCTAAGCTTCTATAGATTCTGGAATGGATTGTTCTTAAATCAAAACTCAATATGGGACAAACTTATACACAGGGCAATAGCTATATATATTTACTTCAGGCTAAAATGCATAGAATAGAAATGTATAGAACTGGCGACTCATAATTGTCCCTCCTTCACATTTTTGTCTTATCCATTATGTTAATTCATGACATATTGCCAGGCCATTAAGCATATTGAAATACATGCTAGAGCTTTCATGAGCTGACAGATTTAAAGCTGCAGGCAGCATTGTGGGGGTATTGCAGAAATAAGTTCCCTAATTTTCCATTTCTGCAGCCTAAATGTCTGCACAGTCAAATAAAGCATAATTAAACCTCAAAATAGCCAGCCCCTGTATGTATGTATGTATGTATGTATGTATGTATGTGTGTGTGTGTATGCGTGTATGTGTGTATTTGTGTATTTGTGTTATACCCCTGGTGTAACAAGTGATGCAATATATATATATTGCATCACAGAACAATGAGAATCCTAAAACTGAGAACTGGGTACAAACAGATCTGGCTAGAAATAAGTTATGTACAAGGGATTTTGGATAGTTAAATTTAGTGCAAATCCAAAAACCAAAGCTCTATATTCAGAGAACAGAATGTTAAGTCAGAACAGAGTTTTTTAAAAATAAAAAATAAAAAAATAAAAATAATAATAATATTTTTTTAAAAATAAAAAAAATCCCCCATTCATACTGTCAGGTTGCTCTGCTGGAAGACAGATCCAACATAGAACTAAGGAGAAATTTCCTGACAGAGAGAATAATTGATCAATGGAATATTTTGCCTCCTGGAGTTGTGGGTACTCTGTCACTGGAAGTTTTCAAAAGTAAGCTGGACAACTATATGAGTTTGTTTGTTTATTTGGATTTATATGCCACCCTTCTCCAAAAGGACTCAGGGCAGCGTACAACATTAAAAAAACACACATCCCAAAAGTTTAAAAAAAATTAAATACATATCCAAAAAACCAAACCGAATTTAAAAGACAACACATTTTAAATAAGTTAAAATTAACAGGCCAGGCCGGCTTGCTGGAAAAGCCAACTTTTTAGGGCGCGTCGGAAGGACCGGGGGTCAGGGATTATGCGAAGCTCCGGGGGCAGCTCATTCCAGAGGGAAGGCGCTCCCACAGAGAAGGCTCTCCCTTCTCTGAGTGGGATGTATAAGGTCTCTTGCCTTGAGCAGGGGGTTGGGCTAGAAAGATATAAGGTATAAAGACTCTTGCCTTGAGCAGGGCTAGAAAATTCCAAGGTCCCTTCCAGTTCTATGATTCTATGTTCTATGAAGTACAGGCCACCATATTCTGGAGGACAGGAATGCATGCAATGTCTGCATGAGTTTTCCTGCTCTACTATGAAAGCAGTGATTTCCAGATGATGACCCCAACCTGGGCAGAATTTTTTAAAAGATAGTCCAGCTAACGTCAGTCTGTAATAGGAACTGCCCAAAGTTAGTGTGGATATGCCCTAAGGATCTTCTTTTGAAATGATAAAATTACAGCCAAATGGAAGTTTTCGTTTGCTAAGGTAACTATTTTAACATCAATCCAACTGAAGTAACTACACGTTATAACATTGGAAGCTGTAGCCATTTCAGTTATAGGAAGAAAAAGCATGATCTCTGATAAATGAAGCTGAATGTAGCAAGATGATACTGTTTCTTTCATAGGAGAGAGCTTGTCTGTTTTCCTATATTTTGCAATGACGCACATTAGGTCTTCCTGATTTTAAATAGAAAAAGCAAATGCCCCGTGCTTGGAAATACTCCCCAATAATTCATGCTAAAATTACTATTCTGTACTGGAAGTTGAATATGCTTCACGTGCTGTCCTCATTTATACCTAGGTTTAAATTCATGATGAAGAATAATCCTAATTCTATATTGAGGGTATCCTTTCTTCATAAATGACATCAAAACCTGCCCTTAATGTACAAGACTGAGGCCGCCCAAGTGGCCGATCTATGTCTCCTTAAGGCTCTATGCACTCTTAAAACTTTTTGAAGAAGAGTTCTTTTCTGATGTCTTTACCCATTTTTCTCACAGCTGCAAAAATTTGACCATAAAGTATATTTCCTATTTAATTTTCCCTCACTTGGTTCTAGAGGTTGGAAAAGAACAATTTCAAAATAGGCAAATGTCTTTTTTCTTCTGAACGATAGTCAATGATTTATTCTTTATTCCTTATTGACCAAGTGTGATTGGACACACAAGGAATTTGTCTTTGGTGGATATGCTCTCCGTGTACATAAGGAGAATAAAATACATTCATCAAGAATAAAAAGATACCACACTTAGTGATAGTCAAGGTTACTAATAAGCTATCAAATTGTACTAGGAAACAAAAACAATATAAATTGAAAGATACAAACAACATGGTTATAGTCGTAAGAGAGATAGATACTAGGAAGGAAGAGAATAATAATAGTAATACAGACTTAGTAAATTATTGACAGTGTTGTGGGAATTAGTTGATAAGCAGAGTGATGATAGAAAAGGACTTCATGAAAACTGGAACATCCATGAATAATGTCAAAGAAGGCCATGTTCTGGATCTTTCTATTGTCAGCTTTCCCAGGAAGACCAAATAGGAAACATGACCAGATGAGCCGATTCTATTTTAAGGAAATATTAACAGAATCTTGCAGATCTGAAAGTACAATTCTTCCACTGTCTGTTTTACAGTTTGAGAAGTCAGGGAGGGTCTCTCTTGAGTCTCTTTCTTCACTCATTATATAATTGTGGGCCAGGCCCCTTCTTATCCAATTAGACAACCTCTCTTCACCATATTTCTCAAGTCTTTTTTCACATACCACAGAGAAAGTGTGCTTGGCAAAATCTTTTCAACAGAAGAGAAGTTTTCAATGGGGAGATTTGAAAAACCTGAATGATCTCTGGACACCTTTCTGGAATTTTACATTTAGTTGCCTTTCTTTTTTAACCTCAATCCTATAAACACTTTCCTGCAAGCAAAGCCCATGAATGTGATGAGAACTAATTGCAGAATTATCAGCAATACAATATCCAGGCTGCCAAAATCCAGGCAACCGCCAAATGGCATCAAAGAGATACAAAGTGCTAAATTTTTGCCATCGTCTCCTGGTTTACCAGGTTTTTTGCAATCCACATGTCTCATATTTCTTATACAACAGTTCTGCAATGGTCTTACACTCATTCAAGTGATGACATGATTGCCATTTTTAATGAATTATTTAATTTCTTCCTATTAATTGGAAAACAGGTTCTTAATATTGATATTTATAATAAAATAATTTCAAATAGCAACTGCTAAATATTGCTCCTTTTATGTACATTGGAAAAAAAGATTGGTTGAATTATCAACTAGATATATGAATCCTAGGCAAATTATCAATGTTTTTTTTTGAATTTTACAAATAATCTTCAACTTATGACTGTTCATTTAACAATAGTCCAAAGTTACAATAGGCTCAAAAAAAGGTAACTTATGGCCCATCCTTGAAGTTACAACCATTGTACCACCTTTGCGGTCACATGATCACAATTCAGGTGTTTGGCAACTGGCTGACATTTATAATGGCTGAAGTGTCTTGTAGCCATATGATTATGATTTGCAATTTCCCAGTTGGCTTCTGACAAGCAAAGTCAATTGGCGAAGCTGGACTCATTATTTACTTAGGGGCTGTGGCAAAAATGATTGTAAAATTAGGTCCTGTCATGTGATGATTCACCAAATGACCAGCCACTGAAATTCTGGCCCCAATTGTGGTAATAAATCAAGGGCTAGCCTGTACTTCAGATCTTAAGTTACATTTTTTTTTCAAAAGTAGCAGATTAAGGAAAAATGTTCATTTCCAGGAAATATTATGTTTCTAGTTTGTGTAGCTTTTCATAAACTTTATCATAAAACTACCCAGATGAACATGTTGTCCCTATAATTGCCAGTAAAACAGATTCACAAGGAGTGTAGAGGTAAGTAATCTAGATTCAATAAATCTTGAAGTGACAGGTAATAGGCAAAAGGGCAGGTAAGCAGTTGAGAAATAGGAAGAAAAAATTATCTCTTCAAGTTAAGAGTAGAAGATCAGGCTGAAGAAGGCATGGAAATTCCCTCTTCCTCAGTAAGTTTATGAAATCATGGGTTGGTGGTGCTCTGCTTGATGAAGATTTTAACTAGGTAACAATCCAGCTTGGAAGACTTTATCCTAATATGGCTTCTAAATCACTTAGCAAACAAAAATAATTAGGTTGCAAAAGTCTTGTACAAATATTCCATACTGGTTTTTACATTTGTTCTTTTTAAACTTTACAGTTGTGCTTGGTGACATGACTATTTTGTAAGTTGCAGCATCTGTTGGTCTGCACTCTGATTTTGATTGTACAGGTAATCTTCAACTTACAACCATTTGTTTAGTGATTCTTTGAAGTTACCACAGTACTGAAAAACTGTGACTTATGACTGGATTTCATATTTACAACTGTTGCAGCATCCTCGTGGTTATCAAAATTCAGACTCTTGCCCACTGGCTCTTATCTATGACAGTTGCAGTGTCCCGAGATCATGTCATCACCTTTTGCAAATTTCTGAGAAGCAAAGTCAACGGGGAGGCCAGATTTCCTTAACAACTGTGTTACTAACTTAACAACTTTGGTTCACTTATCAATTGTGGCAAGAAAGGTAAAATGGGGCAAAGTTCACTTAACTACTGTCTTGCTTAGCAGCAGAATTGTTGGGCTCAATTGTGGTTGTTAAGTCGAGGATGGTTGACTTAACAACTGTGGCAAATAAGATCGTAAAATGGGGCAACTGTCTTGCTTAGTAACAGCAATTTTGGGCTTGGTTGTGGTCTAAGTTGAGGACTGCCTGTAATGGTTTAGTAAAATTTAACAATGTGAACCACACTTAAATTATACTGCATGAAGAACTCACTGGATGTATGTCATTGTTAACAAACAACACAGAGTTTGCAGAGCTTCTTATAGAACTATTCTTGCACTATAAATTGAAGGGCTTCTTTTTCATGTTGACTGACATATTTCTGTTATATTTCAAGTGTCCTCAACATTGCATTTAAATTATAGGTATTTTCTCCAAGTAATATTAGAAATATACAGTCGAATTGCCTTTTTGGAATCAAGAATTGGTGAAACAAAAACCTTGCCCATTGAAAACTAATATATCAGTGGAAAGTGGCTTTTGGTATGGAGGGACATTGAGATCCTCCGACAATTTTTACAAATGTTCTCAAAAGGTCATAGCTGGTGAAGTATGTCTTTTATTGAAGGAATTGGAATTTGGACCTTATTAAATTTAATCTCTCTTATAAATGCAGCTGCATTACATAATAAAGCAATGCAAAGAAAAGGACTTAATTCTTCAAGATCAGCTTCTGGACTTATAATACAGATTCAGTTTATTTCAACAAATAAATGAGAACTGAATTACTCCTGGGCCCAACAGAGAGTTTGGGGGACATTGATTGGTTTTTTTAAAGCCCTGACAACTCTTTTAAGAATAGGCGCTATCCTTTCAGCACCACTGTAGCACATCCCATCACAGATTAAGATAAACAGAATGCAGATCCATGCATAATAATATAGATCTCAGGCTCTGTGTAGAACTTGGTAAAGTGGGGTTTTCATCTTTTGAAAAGCAGAGTATGTAAAATGCTGCACAGCGAGTCTCAAAAATTTGGGCAATGTTAATTTTTAAATAAACTTCTGCAGATGCATCTTGATAAGCAGCAGCAACAATAACAAAGCTATAATCATACACCCGACACAAAGAAAACTGCCTTTCTACGGGGTTTTGTACATGCATGAAGGGCAACAAAGCACCAAAATCTGTCTTTTTTCTATATGATTCAATATCAAACTGACTTTTTCAAATTAAGTTCAACCACCACTTTTGTGAGGATTTTTTTTCTTTTTGTCAACCACAGAGAAGTTTTTTTTCTCATTGCCCTGTTTCAAGATATGTTTTTTTTTTAAATTTTGCTATAGCTAGCCTTTATATATAGTATATCCTAGTGGTCTGCAATATGAGAACTAAATTGTTCGGTTTTTGTCATCAAGCAAAGTCAGCAAAGTACTGTGGGGTAGCTGAGCAATGAAACTACAAAGTACAATAAATGGAAATGGAGAACACATTCTCCAATTCCCCTATTACATTCGATATTTGTGTCACATAAAAAATTGACACTGCTATTTACTGAATAAATTTCCCTGTAAGGCAGGGGTGTCCAAACTTGAGAACTTTAAGACTTGTGGACTTCAATTCCCAGAATTCCCCAGCCAGCTGGGGAATTCTGGGAGTTGAAGTCCACAAGTCTTAAAGTTCTCAAGTTTGGACACCCCTGCTGCAAGGGATAGTCTAGTATATTACAACTCGCATGAGTCAGACAGAGCAACAATCTCTTGGCCATTTTAAGGAATATCTTAAATACCAAATTCATGCCCTCACCTCACTTCATCCCACCCCCGTTTGGTGATTCTTCAACCAAATCTGGTTTTAGTCTGTGGAGTTAGACCGTCATCACATACCGGTATTTCCAAACCAAGCACAGAGAGATGACATAGACAATTTGATCCAGTCATAGGAAGAGAAAACTGAGGTGAATTAACAGTTAAATCCCAAGCTACCATAAAAGGGACTGACCAAAGCTGAGGGAAGTGAAAACACCAACAATGTTGATGTCTACCTGTCTGCCCAATGGTATCCGTGGATTGCAAGATGTAACCTTAGATGCATGTATACAGGATTACAGAGAAGACAAAGAAAGGGAAGAGGAGCAAAAAGAAATATTTCCCCATGGCCACTATTAAAAAACAAAATTAACATTGTACCAGGCAAGCTTCTCTGAAAGGGAATTCCGAAGATAAGGATTCTGACTAGCTCCCAAGGTTGATTGGAAAGATCAGACAAGGTTCCTGAGGCAATCAGTATTCTGGGCCAGTTAAGATAGATGCAGAATTCTTTCAGGATCCCATTTGCCAAGTTGTTTATATATTAAGGGCAGATTCAGAGAAGAGTAGCAACTGTTCTAGCTTCTTCAAATTCAGCAAGATTTCCCTCCTGTGATCGATTCCATATTCTGCAGTAGGCGAAGTTTCCAGTGTTCAAAAGCACTCCCGCATGCATTGTTCAACAGCCAAATAAGTTTTATCTACCGATGGAGAGATTCTAATGGTGTATCTACCACAGGTAGTAAAAGCCTGTCAAGGTGGCTAATGTCTCCACATATCATGCTCCAGTCAATCTGCTACATCTCAATCCATAAATAGCCTTTGTAGCTTTCAGATACAGTCTACACTCTACTACTATTAATTATTCTCACTACTATGTTACCGTCAGGCCCAGAATCTGTCCAAATATAGGGATTTCTTACATGATCAAATAAAATGCAGCTGATAAAAAGAGTGGGAGTAGTTAAGGAGTTATTGGCCAATATGAAGCATCACCAGATCAAAAGTATATGCTCTGCTAGTATGACTTGGTCTTCAGCTATAATTTTTAGGGAGATGAACACAGAAGAGGACAATGCAGTACTGACCAACACAAGGCAGTTAGATACTGTAGATCTAATCTGTGTTTCATTTCCTTCTTCTATTTATGGCAACCTTGTCACCAGATGTACATGGAACATGTTTGACAAGTTTGTCTGAAAGGTATTAAGGAGAAAAATTTGCAGTGTGACATATGATGTCAGGAAGGATATGTATGTATATGTGTGTGTGTATGTATGTGTGTGTGTATGTATGTGTGTGTGTATATATATATATATATATACAACCCCTGGTATGCCCCAATATAGGAGGGAACTCACTACTCCCCCTTTCTGTCTATCAGCTCACTGCAGGAGACCATCCAGGCAGAAAACCATATTTTTAATGTTGCCTTTTTATATTTGTGTTGTATTTGTGCTGATTAATAAATAAAGGGAGACTAGTATAGATCTATTTCAAGCTATTTAGCTCTCATCAGCTAGCCATACTAGAATCCCAGTAAGGGTATGGCTAGCTGATGAGAGCTAAATAGCTTGAAATAGATCTATACTAGTCTCCCTTTATTTATTTATCAGCACAAATACAACATGTGTGTGTGTGTCTATGTGTGTGTGTGTGTGTGTAACCATGTTTAGTTATTTGGATGGCCTCAGGTGTCTTCCCATTTTGCATGTACGTGTGCATGAGGGATATATTTTTCATGGTGCACATTTTTTTTTTGTAGGAAAAGGGTTGTTATAATTATAGGACAGCTTTTCTTTAGCTGGACAAAACAATCTGTTTTGTTCAGATTATTATGATGCTCCATGAAATCCCGAGTATCACAATCAAGGTTGCTTCTGCTAAATTAACTTGTCTGTATGCTTTCCAGGCAGGCTTGTTTAAAGCCCGGGACACTTCTGAACTGCATTAGAGGTCCATAAACTGCATTAGAGGTCCATCAGGTTTGGCATTCTGTATTACATAATACATTAAATAGATCTTTCAGGCTGAAGATTTTGCCAGGTTTTGGTCTTCCATAAGAGGGAACATCCAAAGGGCAGTCATCTCATCTTATAGTCATCTTATCAAATTAGTTTGAAAAAAATAATAATACATGGCTACCATTAAATTTAAAATGAAATGTAGGGGACTTCCTCCAACGTTTTAGAGTTATAAACTCCGTTTCTGAAATAAAGCATTTCTGTCCATTTTCTCACTGTTGCTCAATATGAGGAAGACATTTGGAGCCTGGCCTTTTATGGCTTAATAACTGGTGAGATCATCTGACAAGCCGTTTGTTAGATAAGGCTGCACCTGCTTGTCAAATCATCAGCATTCAAAGAGCTAAATATACCCAGGCAAAGAAGCTAATGGGGAGTCCCATTTCTGGGGGTCTTGATTAGCTCATTGTTCACACCAGTCTTCCCCAATCTTGGCAACCTTCTGATTCTAATTCCAGAAGATTTAGTTTGACACATTGCAAACCTTTCTAAGTTAAGGTCTTACCAATACATCCCTAACAGATGGGATTCTTTTTTTCAAAATCTCATTTTTGTGGATAGCATGACTTGAGGGATTTTAACAAACAGACTGCTCTTTAGAAGACCAGATCCTGAAGAGGAAACTCGAGTACTTGGCTACCAAATGAGAAGAAAGGACTCACTGGAGAAGAGCCTAATGCTGGGAAAGATTGAGGGAAAAAGAAGAAAGGGACGACAGAGAATGAGGTAGCTGGTGGAGTCACTGAAGCAGTCGGTGTGAGCTTAAATGGACTCCAGAGGATGGTAGAGACAGGAAGCCTGATGTCCATGGAGTTGCGATGGGTTGGAAATGACTTCGCAACTAACAACAACAACAACAACAAACAGGAGGATATGTTTGAAAGGTTTGGAAAAGACATCTAATGGATATAAAATACATATTATTTCAAAAGTCACCATATTAGCCTGTTCCAATGGAAATCTGCATCTGCTTACATAGTTGAGGGTTCAAATAAATGAATAGGTGGCGGTGTTAATTTTCCAAAGCTTGAAGCTGTGTTTTGCAATAATGCTAGTAAAATCCATTTACAAATATAGTTACTATTCACTGTTCTGGGACAAAACGTTATTTAAAAGGAATAATTAGGAAAGAGACCAAGAGACACTACCTTGTTTTCCTATTATTTGACAAAATTATTTCTCTTTGAGTAGAATGCATTGAAGTGAGGACTTGAGTTATTCCTGCTTCTTTCAAGAAAAACAACAACCCCAAAGTCGATTCTCTCCCTGGTGTTGTGAAATCAACAGATTCAATTCTAGTGTAACTGAAGCATCTGGATAACCAGTGGTGGGGAGAGTGTTTTGTACTAGAATAGCTCTCTCCAATCTGGCGCCATCCAGATGTCTTGGACTCGGCGCTCAGAATTCCCAGCCACTTTGGCTGCTGTGGCTGAGAATCTGGACAAAATAATCCAATGCAGCTGCAGGGCAAAAGGTTGAGGAAGGCTAGGCTAGACACAACATTGGCCTCCTCCAGCAATCGGTCCTCACAACCCCGATGTGACTGCTACTATGCTTGCCTTAAAAGCAGCTAGGCTCTGCAGGGAGCATAAGAACAATATGAGCTCAGTTTGCATCCCCGTATAGAAACTGCAATCTGACACAGGCCTCCTCTAACCATGCAGCTGGGTGAAGTCCTAGGATCTTTAGGCAATTAAGTGGTTGGCACTGTTCCAAGCTGATAGGGTACCTCTGTTATTGCTCTTCCAAAGACTGAACTTCCTGTGTTGTTGTTGGTTTTTTACTACAAAGTTTGGGGTTCTCTGACTGTAAAAGGTAAGGGTACAGGTTCCCCTTGTACATATGTGCTAATCATTCCCAACTCTAGGAGGCACTGCTCATCTCCATTTCAAAGCTGAAGAGCCAGTGCTGTCCAAAGTCATCTCTGTGGTCATGTGGCCATCATGACTCAATGCCGAAAGCGCACAGAATATTGTTATCTTCCCACCAAAGGTGGTTCCTATTTTTCTACTTGCATTTTTATGTGCTTTCAAATTACTAGGTTGGCAGAAGCTGGGACAAGTAACAGGACTCACTCCATTATGTGGCGCTGGGGATTCGAACTGCCGACCTTCTGATCGACAAGCTCAGAGTTTTAGCCACTGAACCACTCTTTGACTGTAAACAGTGCTAAGCCCATAGTCATTTCATCTGTAGTCCACCTTTATAGTGGCAAGATGCATCCCCTATTGAAAATGATAAATTCTATTAGCTATAGAAGCAATCACATGTCCCATCTGGAGAGAGCACGACCCGCTCAAGATAGATGCTGTGAAGTGAACTAAGCCAAGATTTTCTGGAGGTTTTTTCTCTTGAAGTATCACCTAGGGTTTCCTGGGTGATTTAACTAAGTAGACGAAGTCCTCAACTTACAACCATTCATTTAGTCATTGTTCAAAGTTACAAAAAAGGTGACTTAAGACTATTTTTCACACTTATGGTGGTTGCAGCATCCCCATGGTCATGTGATCAAAATTCAGATGATTGGCAAATTTTTGCCTGTTACAGGGTCCCATGTGATCCCCTTTTTGCAAACTTCCGTAAGTAAAATCAATGGAGAAGCCAGATTTCCTTATCATCTGTGTTACTAGTTTGACAACTGCAGTGATTCCCTTAACAACTGGGGCAAGAAAGGTCGTAAAATGGGGCAAAACTCACTTAACAGTTGTCAACAGTTAGGTTCAATTGTGGTCATAGGTAGAGGACTACATGTATATGAAGCTTACCTTAGGACCTATGTAAGAAATTCTTTGTTTTTTCTATTTTTTTAAAGTATCAGGATTCAATACTATTATTTCTAACCAAAAATGATTGGCTGGGACATGGGGTTACAAAGAGGATAACATGAGATTTGGAGGTTACAGGAGACGGATTCATGATTTAACTGTTGCCTTAAACCAGGTCACTGACAGGAAAAAAGACAGTATTGAAATTTAAAGAAAGAAGTACCAAGATCAAGCATTTGTATGGGTTACCCCAATGCATTCTACATATCTATCTATCTCAAGACCTAAAATGGACACCTAACATCAAAAACGTCATCAAAAAAGCACAACAAAGGGAGATCACTTCCGGTTTCCGAAGGCGTCAGACATTGATCCGCTGCTCGCTTCACTTTTAGGAGCACAGGCGGTCTTGGAGGGACCACCTGCCATAGGGCAGCTTGCTGGAACCCCCAGATCAGCGGCAGCCATGGGGGGGGGTCCAGCTTCGCCTCAGGAGCCGGGGAGCATGGGGGGCGCATAGCAGCACCTTCGCTGAATGGATTCCGGGAGGCAGTAACTAATTAGAAGTAGCGGCTGAAGTGCTGGAGGTGAGAAATTCACTCCAATCTCCCTAACCCCTTTTAATTGATGAGCAGCAGCCTTTTGTAAGTTGTGGATTCAATCTATTTGAAGTTGGAAGATTGGAGGGGGGTTTTTTCACCCTCCTCAGGGAAAGCGGCATTTGGACTATCTCTCAATCTCGGAATGGAGAGAGAGAGAAAAAAAGTTGAATTAGTCACTTGTACTAACTATGTGAAAAGATTTATATTACAATTGCAAGAGGCGATCGCTGAGTTGTTTCAAAAACTTTATGGAAATTTTTGATGTTCTGCTCCCTGGTTCCCTGTGAAATGGCCTGCTTCTGTCTTCTTCCCATTTATAAATGAAGTCTGCCTTTTGAAACTACCTTTGAAGAAAGTCTGGCTTTATATTACTATTCCCTCCTGAAGGACTCCTGGAGCTTCTCCTGTTTTGTGGTCTTTCTGGATTTCGATTATTTGATTTTTTTTCTTGTGACTTCTTGGCTTGGCATTCTGACTGAGGATTAACTTTCACTTTAGGATTTGCCTGTCTTCTCGGACTCACTCGGCTGCACACTTCACAGATGCCATTTATTTTGCAAAAGATTTACAGTCATCTCTGAACTCAGACAAATGGGGCCCAGAAAACCATCTTCAGGCAAGGCAGCTTCGGCACCTACATCTTCTACATCCAGCCCTACAACTCAACAGACAAAAATTTCATCATTCTCACAACAAGAAGGGATTGGAGAGAGTTCAAAAGACTTATTTGTTATACAAATGTTCCAGGCTCTTATGCAGGGACAAAATGAGTTGAAAAAAGAGGTGGCAGATTTTAGAGAACAGCTCAAAGCTGTACAGCAGCAAACAATAGAATATAAACAAAGAATTGGTGTGCTGGAGGAGAGTGTGGCCAGGCTGGGGGAGGAGGTTAAGGCAGTCCAGAAGGGGAATATAGAATTGGAAAATTTTATGGTAAAGATAGAACTTGAAAGAATGTCCTTCTTTCTCAGATTCCAGAACCTACCGGAGACAGAAGATGATGATCTTAAGGATATCATGAGTACAATTTTAGCAGAATATATTAAGAGAGATAAAGAACAGTTGTGGTGGGATATGGATCTGGTTTACAGGATTAACTCAACATATGCCAGAACACATAACGTTCCAAGGGAAGTACATGTTAAATTTCTTAGGAAGCCTACGAGGGATGAGGTGCTAGGGGCCCAAAGGGGGGGACCACTAAAATATAAAGACAAAGAAATTACCATTCTTAAGCAAATTCTGAAAAAAATAAGAGATAAGAGGAGGAAGTATTCTTCTTTATCAAAGAAAATATATAATAAAGGAGTTTGGTTTAGATAGTTATTGCCAGAAGGAATGTTGATCATCTGGGAGGGAAACAGAATTAGAATTAATACAGTTGTGGAGGCAGAGGCCTTCATTAAAAAAACATAGTGCCCTCCTAGAGGACGAAAATATAAGATGTAGTGATAAAGGTGACAATATACAAGACATGAAGGAGGGAGGAACCGCTGCTCCGCCTGGGGACAGGGTGGAGGGAACAATATTGGAAAGACACAGGTTACAAAAATAAATGTATTTGAAATATCATTGTAATTGTTGATACATTAGAAAGTGGCAAAAGAGATGATTGAACACATGGTTGATACAATGTATAATAAGATGCTGTTTCTGCTTATCTTTAGGTTTAGGTTTATTTGGATTTATATGCCACCCTTCTCCAAAAGGACTCAGGGCGGCGTACAACATTAAAAACACACATCACAAAAGTTAAAAAAAGATTAAACCCATTTCCAAAAAGACCAAACCGATTTTTTTTTAAAAGAAACAATACATTTAAAATAAATTAAAATTAACATTAACAGGCCACTTCGGCTTGCTGGAAAAGCCAACTTTTTAGGGTGCGTCGGAAGGACCGAAGGTCAGGGATTATGCGAAGCTCCGGGGGCAGCTCATTCCAGAGGGAAGGCGCTCCCACAGAGAAGGCTCTGCCCCTGGGGGTCACCAGCCGACACTGCTTGGCCGACGGCACCCTGAGGAGGCCAACTCTGTGGGATCGTACTGGATGGTGGGAGGCTACTGGTGGCAGTAGGTGGTCTCGCAGGTACCCTGGGCCTAAGCCATGGAGCGCTTTAAAGGTCATAATTAATACCTTGAATCGCACCTGGAAAACAACCGGCAACCAGTGCAGGCCATCTAAAAGGGGTGTGACATGGGAGCACCTAGGTACCCCCATGACAACCCGCGTGGCCGCATTCTGGACCAGCTGAAGCCTTCGGGTGCTCTTCAAGGGCAGCCCCATGTAGAGAGCATTGCAGTAGTCCAGGCGAGAAAGGGGGTATCATCAGTATATTGATGATACCGTACCCCCAAACCACAGTTATGATCTTGCCCAGCGGTTTCATGTATATGTTGAACAGAAGGGGTGAGAGAACCGACCCCTGGGGCACCCCACAAGTGATGCGCCTGGTGGTCGATCTCCGCCCTCCAGTCAACACAAACTGCGACCGATCCGACAGGTAGGAGCAGAACCACTGTAAAACGGTGCCCCCCACTCCCAACCCCCCGAGTCATCGCAGTAGGATACCATGGTTGATGGTATCGAAAGCCACCGAGAGGTCTAATAGGACCAGGACAGAGGAACAGCCCCTGTCCCGGGCCCGCCAGAGATCATTGACCAAGGCGACCAATGCCGTCTCCGTGCTGTACCCGGGCCTGAAACCCGACTGAAACGGATCCAGGTAGACAGCTTCATCCAGGTACTGGGGAAGCTGACGTGCTACCACACTCTCGACAACCTTCGCTACAAAGCAAAGGTTGGAGACCGGACGATAGTTGGCTAAAGAAGCTGGGTCCAGGGAAGGCTTCTTGAGAAGGGGCCTCACCACCGCCTCCTTCAAGGCGGTGGGAAAGAACCCCTCTCTCAATGAAGTGTTGGTAATCGCCTGGAGCCAACCTCATGTCACCTCCCGGGAAGCCGAAACTAACCAAGAGGGACACGGGTCCAGCACACAAGTGGCAGCACTGAGTCTCCCCATAATCCTGTCCATGCCTTCGGGGGTCACAGGGTCAAACCCATCCCAGATAGTCTCCTCAAGATTCCTCCCCGTCGGCTCGCCTGAATCTACCCAGTCAGAGTCCAAGCCTGTCCGGATCTGAGCGATTTTATCCTGCAGATACTGAACAAATTCTTCAGCCCGACCCTGCAAGGGGTCTTCCCCAGTTCCTTTTATTTATTTATTTATTTCTTAGATTTTTAGACCGCCCCTCTCCCAAAAAGGGACTCGGGGCGGTGTACAGTCAATACAATAAAACCAGTCATAATAATTAAATACATTTAAGCTACATTTAAAATACATTTGGAGGGGGAGATAGGCTGTACTAAGAAATAAATACCTAAAAACATCACAATTAAAACCCCAAACCCTAAAATAAAATAAATCCCTGGGAGGTAAAACTAAGAAAGTGCCAGGCCAGCTGATTGAAATAGGTGAGTCTTTAACTTTTGCCGGAAGGAACGGAGGTCGGTGGTAGTTCGAATATCTGGGGGGAGGTCATTCCAGAGGGTTGGGCCCATCACAGAGAAGGATCTACTCCTGGGTGTCGCCCGCTGGCATTGCCTAGCAGACGGCACCAGGAGGAGCCCCTCCCTGTGTGAGCGGATAGGTCGCAGGGACGTATGTGGTAGGATGCGGTTAAGGTTAAGGTTAAGTAAGGAACGGGTCACCCTAAACAGGGCAGCTGGCGGTTATCTGCAGACGCGATAAGAGCGGAAAAATATTGCCGTTTTGCCGCTTCTATCGCCACTAAGTAGGATTTAATATAAATTCTTACTAGTGTTCGATCAGATTAGGACCGGCTGGCCCTCCAGCCACTCTCTAGGCATCTTTTCCGGCATTTCATCTCCCGGAGCTCCCCGGTAAACCAGGGAGCCATCCAGGATCGACACCGGGTCAGAGGCCGTAAAGGCACAACACGATCCAAAGCCCCAGCGGCAGCCCTATCCCAGGCTCCCACTAGGGCTTTGGTCGAATTGTGAGCAAGGGATTCAGGAAAAGTCCCAAGCTCCATCAGGAACCTTTTGGGGTCCATCAGGTGCCTGGGGCGGAACCATCTAGTCGGTTCCTCCTCCCTGCGGCGAGGGGTAGCGGTATGGAAGTCAAGCCTGATGAGGAAATGATCAGACCATGACAAGGGTTGAATAGAAATATCCCCTAAATCTAGATCATTCATCCACTGCCCAAAGACAAAAATCAGGTCGAGCATGTGTCCCCAATTATGGGTGGGGTCTTGAATTAACTGAGTTAGGTCCATAGCTGTCATGGAAGCCATGAACTCTCGAGCTGACTCGGATGTCTCGCCAATGGAGGGCAGATTGAAATCCCCCAGGACCATGAGCCTGGGGAAATCAACCGCCAATCCAGCTAATACATGCAGCAGCTCCGGCAGGGCCGATGAAACATAGCAGGGAGACAGGTATGTAACAAAAAGGCCCATGTGAACTCCAAGGCCCCACTTCACAAAGAGGGACTCACACCCGCCTATCTGAGGCACAGTGACCTCATGAGGTCTGATCTTTTATCTTTTGTTTTTTCGTTTCTGTAAAAGTTGTGAGAATTGGAGAGATTTCTACCTTTAGCACAATGGAGTTGCCAATTTTTTTTGTATATCCACTTACCCTTTCCCGTAAATTTTTAAAAATCAATAAAATTCTTTAAAATAAAAAAGCACAACAAAGAACGTTCTTTCTCTGCCAACTCAGGAAGCTCAAACTGCCCAAGAAGCTGCTGATACAGTTCTACAGAGGAATTATTGAGTCTGTCATCTGCACCTCTATAACTGTCTGGTTTGGTTCTGCAACCCAACAAGACAGACACCAACTTCAGAGGATAATCAGAACTGCAGAAAAAAACAGTTGCTACCGATCTGTCTTCCATTGGGGACCTGCATACTGCAGGAGTCAAAAGAGGGCTGTAAAAATATTTACAGACCCCTCGCATCCTGGACATAAATTGTTTCAACTCCTACCCTCAAAATAATGCTATAGAGCTCTGCCCACCAAAACAACTAGACACAAGAACATTTTTTCCCAAACACCATCACTCTGCTTAACAAATAATTCCTTTCAACACTATCAAACTATTTACTAAGTCTGCATTACTATTACTATTAATCTTCTCATCAATCACCCATCTCCTCCCACTTATGACTGTAACTTTGTTGCTTGTATCCTTACGATTTATACTGATTGTTTCCTAGTATGATTTGATTGCTGATTTGTACCCTATGACTATCATTAAGTGTTTCACCTTATGATTCTTGATGAATGTATCTTGTCTTTTTATGTACACTGAGAGCATATGCCCCAAAGACAAATTCCTCATGTGTCCTATCACACTTGGCCAATAAAGAATTCTATACACCCCTGCTCATAAATTTTTTTGGATCGTGATATTAGTATTTCAGTTTCAATGGTGTTGGTGATATTTCATCACCTCATAACTGACCATAAGAGACCATAAGTTAAGCATTTACTCTGTACCTTTCTTTATCCAACACTCTGCCTACTTTCTGTCTAAGTTAGGGATGGCTACTCTGAGGTCACTCCATTCTGCTTTTTTTCTTAGACACACGGGCATGGAGCATAGTTTTCCTTTACCCTTCTGGTAGGATGCAGTTGGCTAAGTTGTAAGCTTTGCCTATTCATAGAATGTATTTCCTCTAAGTGACCCTCCCTTCTGTTCCTGTTATAAAACCTGTTTTACTCAGCCTTGCTGAGATTGAATTCCTGCTCTCAGAAATGCTCATGAGAACGCACCAAATGTTTCTGCCTCAGGCACGAAGAAAGCTGTGACCAGAAATCTGAGCAGAGAAGAAAAAAAGACTTAAAGGGAGGGAGAAAAGCACTGAAAGCACTGAAAATAATCCCTTCTCCATCATGCTTTGCTTCAGACTAGCTCCCCAAAGGAATGGACGTCTGGAGCTGCCCTATTTTGCAAAAATCATGTCTACCACCTGTCTCTGAGTATTATTGGATCTTTTTAATTACCACCAAAATGAGCCGTAGCCTACAAAGATCTTCTCTCCTTGCCTCCCCATGTTGTGGCTCCCAATGGCCAGCGGAGCTGGCAGCAGATTCGGACAGAGAGGAGCTTGGGGAGGAACATGAGCCAGTCCTGGAGTCTGGGGAAGGCTCTGACGAGGACTCTGTGTCAGAGGCAGAGATGGGGCCAGGGCCATCAGACAGTTATCAGCTACCTTCAGAGTCAGATATCAGCAGACAAATAGCTGATGCCTGTTCCCAGTGTGTGCATTTGCAGAATTGCCAGACAAAGGGAACAGCTAAAGAACAGGGGTCGACTTGGGAGTAAGGCCACAGATGGACGTTGAATGACCCCTCCCAGAGGAAATAAAAGAGAAGCGAAAGGGGAGTGGAGTTTGCAGGAGACAATTAGTTCGCTTAATTGGTTTGTGACTCTCTGAGACTCCTTGCCAAGTTTTGCAAATATTGGCCTGGCAGCTCTCTACGCCAGATAAAGCCTGTGACAGTAAATCACAGAAAGGCTTCGCTGGATGTGAATGAGCAGAATTCACAGTAAATTAATAAAAGGTTTTTTTTTTTTGTCAGGACAAGGAGTTTGCTTCAGGCTATTGGGAGGCTGAGGTCAGAACACCCCAGTAATATTTAGGACAGGACAAACAAGAGCGAATAATAATGAAATCTTACCCTTATTTGATGAAGCAATGGCTTTTCAAACTTCCCATAACTATGGTAGCCACGAGTTTAAGTGGGAAAATCTGACTCTTTTATTATACTTTGTCTCATTCTGACATGCACAGCAATTTAAGGATAAAAGCCATTTCGCAATAGAAAGCTGCTTAGTAATCTGTCTAGGAAGCCTGTCTAGAAATCCTTCCCTCTTAATATCCCTAATTCAAATGGTCTCCTGAAAAAGCCTTCCTTGGAAATTTCTCAGAAATTTCGATCAGAAGGACCAGCAAGGGCAAGGAAATGTCCGTTGACCGTGACCAGCTGCATCCCATCTGTCAGGGTGGAAAAAGGTGGGGGTGGATGCAGACTCTGATGCACAAAACCCAAGTGTTGCATGGTGCACAAGGGATTACATCATCATCTACCACAAATGATGATATAACCGGCAGCAGGCCATGCCTAGCTCCTCCTCCACTGAAGTTGACCAGTTCAGCAATGTGCAACATGAGGAACATGGTCTGTGGGTTCTGGCAATGAGGAGGCCAACAAAGAAGGCTACAAGAACTGAGCATGCACAGTGAAAGGAAACCAAGATGATTAAATAATATTCAGATGTTTTGAGGCAGACTAGTTGGAATTCCTAGATAAGCAAGTAACTGCAGAAAGCCTTCTATGGAAGGTAGGAAACCAAAAAAGTCAAGATAGGGTAGAATGTCTATGGAGATCCTCAGTCATCCAGGTCTTGGTTGCCCAAAAGGTGCTTTTTTCAAAAGGCAACTGGATTTTCTTCATTTTTCCTTGAAGATGTTCCACTTCTCATCCAAGAAACGTCTTCAGCTTGACCCTTCTTTGGGTCAAGATAGACGGGTTCTGCCAATCTTTGTCTGAAAATTCTCAGACGCTGCTTTGTTATTGCTCTAATGAACTTTGCCTGGGGAAGGGTCATTATTCTGAACATGTTATCAAGGAGATCCCTGAAAAATATATTTTAATGCGATAATGAGAAACAATAATGGGCTTTCTAGTTGTTGCTGAACCATGACTCCCAACAGGCCCAACCAGCATGAAAAACTGCTGAAAGCTTTAGATCAGCCTTCACTTGAAGACTGCGAGGTCTGTACTTAAAAAGTGAAAAATGTTGTTCTCAATCATTGTTTGCCATTTGTGCTTGCAAAGTCACCCTATGACTTAGTCATATCATTGAATAGAACCTGTGGGTCGGCCTCACTAAATGAAAGTAGAACATAAGATACTTATATGCTTCAAAGAATTGCTCAAATAAAAATACTACTACAGAAAGCATGTAGTAATATCATGTCAGAGCAAAAATACAACCCAATGACACTATACACAAAGACACCATTCATATACTAGGTGAAAAATCCTCTAGCAATTCTTATCTACGGTAATTCCATATTAATTCTATTGTACTTCTAACCATCATTGCTATCAGTGGAGTTTTCCTTTTGAGTTCTTAATCATCATTGACCTTTACCCTGACCTTTTTGTGAATACCTATCTTCTGGGCCATTTCTCCTCAGATTTCAATCCTCCAAATAAGCATAATGCTGAGGAGAATGTCTTTCCTGAAGGGGCTGTATTTATTGGTCAACTCACAGCAAACCCCCCCCCCTCCCCAAAGAATGAGAGAGTTCACAAGCAATGGAATATTTTTCGTCCTCAGAAAAATACCTATAGTGTAGAGGAACACATATGGAAAATGTTAGGGTGCCATTAAGATCCCTCCCCCCTTCTCTCAAAACTCCTGTTTTAGCATCAAATCAAATTCAATATGATTGCTTCTCTTTCATTAGATTAGATTTCCTGTGCGCTCCTGATTATGAATCTTTTAAAACCCATGTGGATTTCATATTCCAATAGTTCTCAAATGAGGTAGTCTGAGAATATTGATTTCTAGTGGGGGGAAACACATTCTTTCCCATCAATCTTGAGTTTTTCAGGGATACTCTCTTTCTTCCCCGCACACTTTGAACCTATAATTGCTTTTGTACATAGGGCCCAATTGGCTAAAAAAACACAGAGACTAAGAAAGCTAAATAATTCACAACTTCAGGTTTTACGTCAGGCAGCTGTGATTTCTCCCTCTGTATTCCTTTTTGGCTAAACCATTTATCTTCTTCTTACTCCTGGGATAATGTTAACACTGTATTGATCCCCTAGTTGTGTCTGTTTTTGATACAGAATATCAGCAGGAAAAAAAAAAACCCACTGGTCTCCCATCCAATTCATAAATGTAATAGTCTCAACAATGTGGAATATAGAGCTACTTACTGTGTTTTTCCTTCACTCGTTCATGCCCGCAATCACGAAAGTGACCATAAAGGAAGTGGAGACTGAGTTAAGAATAAACCAATTCAAAAGTCACAACATTCACGAATCCCAGTTAAACATTTACCCCAATTTGGAGCAGCATTCTCATTCCAGGAATCTGCTTAGTTCGTTGCTGGCATCTCAAGAATCAGGTGACAAGCAGTCCATTCGCTTGCTGCTATGCCCACCCCGTCAAAGGTGTGCTGAAACTTGCATAGAAGTCACAGGAGACATTCAGGCTAGGATTGCAACAACAGCAAGGAGGAGGAAGATTTTTAAAAATCCATTCTGAATACAAATATTTGCAGTCAAGGCTGGTTTGGTATTACCTATTGAATGGTTGCTAAGAAACAAAGATATTTATTTAGGGAAAAAACCCTCAAACCCTATCTTTTTTGTCAGTCTTCTGTTCCTTTATTTACCCTAAGTTTGAGTGGAAATTTCCAGAGCAATAAGGGGCTATTAAGGAGAATTGGGCCTTGAATAAAAAGGTAAAAACATATGTGCTAGTCGTTCCCGACTCTAGGGGGTGGTGATCATCTCCGTTTCAAAGCCAAAGAGCCAGCGCTGTCCGAAAATATTTCCGTGGTCATATGGCCAGCATGACTAAACACCGAAGGTGCATGGAATGCTGTTATCTTCCCGCTCAAGGTGGTCCTTATTTTTCTACTTGCATTTTTACATGCTTTCAAACTGCTACGTTGGCAGAAGCTGGGACAAGTAATGGGAGCTCAAGCAACATCACCTTTCACTTAATTTTCTATCAGCAGCAGATGAAGACATCACTCGATTTCATAAGAAGGGCCAGTGTGAAATTAGGTGAGGTTGCAAATAGGTTTGCTTGGCCTTTGTCCTTCCTGTTTTGTAGAAATGGTCCGAAGACGACTGAACATGTATGGAACAACAAAGTATTATTCCTTCACAAATGAAAGGTTGTGATGAGGAAAGAAATTATCATTTGTCTCTTCAGTGTCTTGTGGAGTCAGGGATGTCCATGGGAATTGGTTAAAAAAGAAAAAAACCAAGGTATTAGAGACCTTCAAGAGGCTTCCCTGACGCCTTTGGAGCGCTCAAAACGACCCTCCGAGCAAACCAGAAGTCACTTCCGGTTTGCTCGGAGGATTGTTTTGAGCACTCCAAAGGCTTCAGGGACCATCCGGAGCCTTCCCTGATGCCTCCGGAGGGCGTCCAGGGGGGCGGGGGAGGCTGTTTCCGCCCCTCAGGCTCCAGAGGCTTTATAGGCTTTAAAATGGCTTTAAAATGGCTTTCAAAAAGGATGAACTCGGGTTCCGGTTCTGGCGGCGGCGGCGACGGGCAGCTCCTTGCCTGCTCCGGCTCCCCGGTGGGCTTCCCCACTCCTTGGGGGGCACAGGACACCCCGCAGAGGGGTCCTGCCGGAGGGGCGGCATCGCGGAGGACTCCTGCAGCGGCGGCGGCCGGCGGGAGGTCTCTCGCGCGCCCAAGGCACCGGGGAGCAAGCTCGGAGGGCGCTTCGCGTTTCTGCGCCTCGCGCCTCGCTATAAGCCGACTGGAGAATGCAACAATAGAAGGAAGCAGCTGCAGTGCGGTGAGGTTGCTTCTCTCTTCATTCCCTAATCTGCACGAAGAATTATTCAGCTTTTTAAAATAACTTTCGGAGCATTTTGGAGGCGCGGCTGGAGGGAGGGGGTTTCCCCCCCCCTTGGACAAGCAGCGAGGAACAATTTTGCTCTCAGCCCCCGGGGAAGGAGGAGGGGGGAGAGCCAACGAATGAAGCCTCACCCAGGCTGAGATGATTTTCTTTTCAATTTAATTCTACATATTACTGTGATTTGAGGACTTTTGGAACTTTTTAAAACTTTGTTATGCCTCTGTGCCCAAAACGGCAGGGCAAGATGGCACACTTCCGTTGTCTTTATGAACTGTGAAACCTGACTCCATCTTTAAAATTCAGGCTTCCGGTCTTTGTCTCCGTGTCTCCCAGAGGAATCTCTTGTGGATTGGTATTTTTTAAACTTTCTAGGGGAAATTTTCTATCTATTGCCAGACTTATTAGAGAGATTCTCTTCTGCCTGGTTCTCCTGCTCCCGGAACTCACCTGGCTACCCTTCTTTTCTAACTGTTTATCTTATATATGGACTGAACTTTTAATGTTATAAAGGATGGCATCCAAAAGACCATCTCCTGGAAAACCTGGCTTTGCAACTTCTGCTCCAACATCTGCAACATCCAGTCCAGCCACACAGTCAAAGATAACAGAACTGATGCAACCCAAGACTACAGAGATGGACTTTCAACAAATGCTTCAACAAATTTTACAGGGCCAGGAGGAAATCAAGAAACAGCTAAGGGAAATGAAAGATGAAATTAAAGAAAATCAAGCCCAAATATATAAGAACTCACAAAGACTGAATCTTGTGGAAGGGGGGGTGGAGGAGGTGAGGGGGGGGGGTAGAAGCTGTGCAGAAAGGGAACAAAGATCTTGACACCCAACAGATGAAAATAGAATTTGAGAGAATGTCCTATTACCTTAGATTTCAAAATGTTATAGAAGAAGATGGGGAAAACATAAGGGACATCAAGATAAACATCCTGGCTGACTACACACACAAAGAAAAACAACAGATGGGGTGGTATATAGACCTGGTTTATAGAGTGAACTCAGCCTATGCTAGAACACACAATGTACCCAGGGAGGTTCACATTAAATTTCTTAGAAAAAGCACAAGAGATGAAATTCTGGGTGTACAAAGGGGGCAAGCATTGACATACCATGATAGGGAGATAACCATTCTGAAGCAGATCCCTAAGAAGATTAGAGAAAAAAGGAAGAATTATTCGCAATTAGCGAATAAATTATACCAGAAAGGGGTGTGGTTTAGATGGTTGATGCCTGAAGGTATGCTGATATTCTGGGAGGAGACAAGAATCAGAATCAATTCACCCATAGAGGCGCAGGCCTTTATGGAAAAAAACAAAACACTCCTAGAAAAAACACGAGACACTACAACGGACACGCAGGACACGGGAGGGGCCTGAGCTCTGCCAGTGGAGGGAGATGGGGCAATAGCAAGAAGACTCAGATCACAAAAATAAACAAGAAAATCATATTATTATAAACTGACCGAAAGTGATAATGGAATTATATTTGGATTTTATACTGTAATGTTTAATCTGATTGAATTTAGTAATAGAACTAATATGCTGATTGTAATCAATTATATACCAATGCATTATATATAAATGTATACTATGGGTATGGAGGGAGGGGCGCCTTTCACATTTTGCAACTGCCAAAATTTGTATACCTGTCCATTTACCCTTTTCCCTATAAAAGTTGAAAAACCAATAAAATTTTTATTATAAAAAAAAAAAAAGGATGAACTCAGCTGGCCAGCGTGCGCATGTGTGCTGGCCAGCTGACAGGGCAGCACCTCGCGTGCCCTGACAAATGGCTCTGCGTGCCACCTGTGGCACGCATGCCATAGGTTCGCCATCACTGCCCTACAGATACCCCACTACCAGTGGTGGGATTCAATTTTTTTTACTACCGGTTCTGTGGGCGTGGCTTTAAGGGTGTGACGTGGCTTTGTGGTCATGGCAAGGGAAGGATACTGCAAAATCCTTCCCCTCCCCACCTCACTAACCTGATTTCCAGCTCCATTCTCCTGTTCAGGGGAACAAAAGAAAATTGGCTGAGAGGCAGTGGGGGTGGGGCCAGCCTATTTGCCGGTTCTTCAAACTACTCAAAATTTCCACTACCGGTTCTCCAAAACCTGCCAAAACTGGCTGAATACCACCTCTGCCCACTATTATTGACTCTGAGTGGCATTCTCCAACAGTGATCTATGAAAGAGAGAAATGGGTGGTGGCCTGCAACCTCTCTGCCCACCCCCACCCCCAAAAGCCTGAGCTGAATCATTTAGAAATGCTTTTTTGGGGGGGGGGTGGCAGATGAACTCTAATCCTTTCCATTTTAGTCAACAAAATGAATAGACGCAGGGAGCTTTTTCGTTCTTGCTTATTATTTTGTCTAGGTTTGCCCTTAATTACTATCCCGTTACTTTTCAAGCTGAGAGATTTCCATCCCGTCTACACCTTTTGTTTTCTCTAGGGAACTTCTGGGTTTTTTTTTTGAACATCCTTGCCACTGATGAAAATTCTGCCGAGCTTAGAAAGTTCCCTTTGTGCAGGTTGGAACTTGAGAGCATTTGGATCCCTCTGGGCAACAGAACTGGAGGCCATGCTAGCGAAAAACCTATTCCTGTTTGTCCCTTAACAAAGACATATTATATTCTACTCAAAGTCTACAACCATTCAGATGTTTTTCTCTCTGTTGCAGCCGCTGTTTTGCCACTTAATCTGAAGCTTTGGGTTAACTTTCCAACATATGGAAGTTTATTCCCACCTCTCTGACATCCCCCCCCCATTATACTTCCTGGTTTATATATATTTAGACCAGACGGGGCTCAACACGAGTGCATGTCTGTTTAATATTTGGGACTCTTGAGGAATGCACTGGCCGTCATTGCTGGCCCTGCAGGAATGTGTGGCTGTGTCTCATGTGGGCAGCCTGAGTCAATACTTTCAACATTAAAACAAGTCATAATTAAAATATGCATGCTCTATAAAGGTTTTAATTACCAGAAGGTGCCGGGTGCCTCTCCCTGGCAACATTGCGCCTGTAGGAAAGACGAGGCTGCACCACTACAAAGGCAACGTCGGACGCAAGATATAAAAAGAAAAGACTATTGTAACGGAGCAAGGAAAATGGGAGGGAAAATATCTCACAGATGAACGTCTTCGTTTTGCAAGCAGGGGCTTCCTGTATGCGCATACAACACGCTGCTTGGAAATTAAAACAGTTGCTTTGGGGTCTAGCTGCCAATCTGAGTTACTACATCTTCACTTGAAGATTCCACCCCCCCCCCCCAAATCTTCTGGCTCTATTGTCTTTCCTGCTATGGTTATGAATGAGTCAGGTCTCTGTCCTCCCCTTGAAAGCCTTCTTTAGGGCAAGCTGCTTAAGCTTAGGAAACAGATCAGAAGGAAGCTTGAAGTCCCTTGGTCCTGTGAGTGGTCCTATCCTCAGATGGGAGAGTCCCTTAATGAGCTTTCCTTGAAATTAGTGTTTCCCCGAGTAACAGCTATATGGACGGCTTTGACAATTGAGAGATATTGCCCCAAAAACAAAGAATCTTAATCCTTCCCTCCCATGCCATTTTCTGAGAGCACATCTGCCCCTCAAGTTCTCTCAACCTGCTGCTGTGGCCTAGAGGTGGAGCTCTCGCCTCACAATCAGGAGGGTGTGAGTTCGATCCTAGGTGGAGGCAGATGTAGGGTCTCCTGCTTGGGTGGGTGGGGGTTGGACTAGATGACCTGCAAGGTACCTTCCAAGTCTGTTGATCTATTAATGCTTTGTGATGAACAGACCCATCCTGATCGAACTGAAATTTCAGTGACTACATGAGGGAAATCATAGTTCTGAGTATTGTATGAATATTCAGGTTTTTTTTTTCTGTTCTGTTCTTGTTCACTCAGGCTGGTCCCAATTTCTGGGGATCCTCATTGGGAGTATTTCCAGAGCTTTTGATCTGCAGAGCATTGTTTGGCATGGGACTTTTTACAAAAGCTTTTGATGTGTTTTCTGAAAAGTGCAATGGCATAACCTGGATGGATTTACGCATTTACTTCTGTATCAATCGATCACATTTTTATCATGCTGCGTTGGCCTTATGGGGCAGAAAAGACCAAGAAATAGACTCCATGAAAGTCTGAAAACTATTTTTTATTTAGATTACATACAGTACCAGAATGCTGTAATTGTGCCTCTGCATCTCCCTCTTTTAAGAGGGACACCGTGGCTCAGTCACGAAGATGCTGAGCTTGTCGATCAGCAGTTCAGCAGTTTGAATCCCTAGCGAGCTCCCGTTACTTGTCCCAGCTTCTGCCAAACTAGCAGTTCAAAAACATGTAAAAATGCAAGTAGAAAAATAGGGACCCCTTTGGTGGGAAGGTAACAGAGCTCCTTCGCCATTGAGTCATGCTGGCCACATATGACCACTGAGACATCTTTGGACATCGCTGGCTCTTTGGCTTAGAAACGGAGATGAGCACTGCTCCCTAGAGCTGAGTAGGAATGATATGATCATTTCAGCTTACCTCAGTTGTATCTTTTATGATGTGAAGATCAAATCTGTGGTAATTATAACAAAGGCATCCATGCCCAGCCATAGTTACTTCTCCACTGCTCTTTGTAATCTCAGAATTCTGGGTTAATCTACTCAGGAAAACACTGTTAGGTCAAGTAAAAGGATGAACCATTTAGCTCATGGCCTTAATCAGATACACATTGTGCCCTATAACGTTATCAACAGAGCAAACAATGTACTTGAAACAAGTCTGAAGAAATGCGGATATGCTGGTTTTATGAATCAAGATTTGAACATCAGGACTGAGGTTGAAGATAGCTACTAGAAGGAGGTGGCAAAGGAAGCACCTCTGAAATTTCTTTGATTTTTGTCAACATTTTGACTGCCTGAATTGGTGTCCCTGCAGAGGGACACCAATAAATTCATTCTATGTGTCCGTGTTATCTCAACCTAGTCATAGGCTTTCTGGAGGCCTATAAAAAAATCAACAAAGCATATCAAACGCTGTGTTGGTTAGATGTAGCCCACATAACTGTGAACCACCAGGCTGAAACCTAATGTTTGAATGTTTCTGAAATCCCAAGGAAGTCAGGAAGTTTGCCAAAGTCTTTATAACTTGTACTTATAGATTAACAGTGTTTGGCCTGGTTTTTATGGAGATAGCTCCTCCTGGTTTTCTTACATACTGCATAAAGAAAAATAAATAATGGAACTCCAACACTGCAGACCAAAGCATATGCAGCAGTTGTTCAATATTTAATCTGCCTATGTTAATTCTTGGGGCAGGTGATGCATTCTCATTAGCCCTTGTTCCAGTCATTTTAGAAGGTTTATTTTGGGGAAGGATTAACTCTACAAAAAAAAAAGTAAATGTATCATTAATCTTTAGGCTACAGCACATTCATTAGCTCCAATAAAAGTCTTGGTTGATGCTACAAAGACTGCATATCTTCAGTGTAAGGCAGAAATGGCTATCCTCCAAAATCGTCTATATTCATGTAATTCTGATGCGATTACTGAGTTCAGTCATTTATTCTATGTTATACTATCACATCGTTCTAATTAAACCAAAACATTTCTATAGTCTGCTTGCCTAGAGAAGCCTTTCCTAATCAGAGTTCAGCTCCCTTTCCAGGTGTCATTCCAGATAAATAGCACTACCTCATTTTTTTTTAAAAAAATGATTGCCATATATTCTTAAATGTTTATTGAAGTATATTTATTTATTCAATTTGTATAGCCACCCATCTCAAACCAGTGATTCTGGTTTCATGAAAACACGTAACCAGTTAGAACACAACACAAAAAGAAAAATGAAGTAATAGCAGCCAAGAGATACTATAATTCATAGGTGTCAAGAAAAATGGGAAATGGAGTCCTTACAGATACTCAGGACCGTAAGCCCTGGCACATTACCTGGTTTTCAAGACCTTCTCAAAGGCCAACAGGGTCAGGGCCATACTATTTTATTTTATTTGGTTTGTCAAACATGTACAAGATAACAGGTATAAGTATAAACATGAACAAAGGATATGAGTACAAATAAATGGGGGCAGTAGAACAGAGATGGTAGGCACGCTGGTGCGCTTGTTCATGCTCCCTTACGGACCTCTTATGAATGGGGTGAGGTCCACAGTAGACAACTTGAGGTTGAAATTATGGGGGTTTGAGGCTATAACAATGGAGTCAGGAAGAGCATTCCAGGCGTTGACCACTCTGTTGCTGAAGTCGTATTTTCTGCAGTCGAGTTTGGAGTGGTTACCCTTGAGTTTGTATCTATTGTTTGCCCACGTATTATTGGGGTTGAAGCTGAAGTAGTCGTTGACAGGTAGGATGTAGTAGCAGACTATTTTGTTTATGATGCTTAGGTCAGACTGTAGGCAGCATACCTCCAGGTTGTTCAAGCCCAAAATTTCAAGCCTGGTGGCATAAGGGATTCTGTTGCAACAGAGGAGTGGAGTACTCTTCTCATGAAATATCTCCAGACTGGCTCTATTGTATTAATGTCCGTTATACAGTGTGGATTCCAGGCAAACAAGCTGTATTCGAGAATTGGTCTGGCAAAGGTTTTGTGTGCTCTAGTTTCAGTACAATGTTACCAGAGAAGAAGCTTTGCAAAATTAGGTTAACAACTCTTAATGACTTTTTGGCAATGCTGTTACAGTGAGCTCTGGGGCTTAGATCATTTGAGATGAGTACTCCTCAAAAAGGAGTACTAACTTCAAAAAGGAGAATATTCTAGAGGGCAGGCAGAAAAGACATGATTCCTAGTCCTTGCCAACTGACATTTCTTGGCTGACAGGACTCAGATTATATCCATCCTGGATTGGATAGGTAGAAATAACTGGGAGAAGACAGTCCCTCAGGTAACCTTTGCCTTATGCCATCCTTCTCCAATGTGGGTCCCTCATCTCAATTCTCAGCCATGTTCATACCACCTGTGTTATGGGAAATGAATTTTTGCATCTGAAGACCATCTAGTTGGCAAAGCTGAAAAGCTTTGTGTAACACTCAAAGAGTTTGAATAATTAAAAATAATTCCAGTTGAAAAATATTTATTTATCTGGTATATAATGGTGATATGTTGCATGAACTCAGTAGCCTATGAAAAGAAGGTGTGCACTGAACATGGTCCATGGCTCTCATTAGTTATTGGAAGGGTTAAGCTGCCAGCTTCCTTCAACCTCTGTGTTTTTGGAGGGACCTGAAAGGCTGGGTTCTTTTCAACCTAATTCTGCTGCTGTCCTTTGCTGGCTGGCACTTCTTTGGATTGCCATTTTGGGGGATTCAGCAGCTTGGAGATTGGCCATTTTGTAGTGGCCGCCATTTTGATTCAACTGCAGCCACCATTTTAAATCGCCATTTAGAACGCCCTGACTTTCAGCTTGTCCGGCCACTACTTGGAGGCGCTTGGCTCATTCTTTGGCAAAGGCTGTTCAGGATGGTTCCTTATTGATTAGCTTGCTCAGGCCACAGGCCAGCTGCTCCTTCCACCTGCCCCTCCCTTCTCTCCCTTGTGCCTCTACACACCAGGCCTAGTGTTGCGCTTCTTCAGCCAGCAGATCAAGGCTACTTTGGCTAAAGCCCTCTCCTTCCAATGTGGTATATTACACACTATTTCTGAAATTACACATTCACATCTTTCATTTTGTGGAACATTCCTGTTGTTATCTACTGGGCAGTGAGGATGTAAGTGTGGCACATCAAGAACTAATTGCTCTACAGTTTGAATAGAAATTGCTGCCACTTACAACTCAGCTAATCCTCTTCCAGTTAAAAGCCACCAGCATGGATGTACATTTCAACTGCCTTTGAAGAATTTCCTTCTGCTATCATGAAAACATGGAGATCAGACTACAAAGATCCATGTGTTGATGATGGTTTTCTTTGATTATGTTTTTCCATCACTAAACATTATATCTCCCTTCTTCTTCACAAGCTTCTTTTAACAAGATTGGTTCTAAATTGTCTTTTCATGTGCTAAATGATTTTATTTTGTTCTAGTTACTTTTCAAAATTAACATTATTTTCTGAAAGGTATACAGTCTTGAGAATATTTTATGCAATGACAATATTAGAGATGATTGCTTCCTTGCAACAATTCCTACTTCTAAAAGGAATTGATGCAATTGTCTTGAGGCCAACCAGTTAAGCATCATCTTTTAAAACTTAAAAACTAAATAGGGCAGCAAACTTCTTTTCTCCCTTTCCTCCTCCTCACCTTTTATCTTAAGGTTTAGTGTTTATGTAGCACTGTAACTATTATGTACTCAACGGAAACTACTGAGGCGATTCTGCATTTAACAATGTTTATTCAACCAGAACGTCAACTAACAGAACAAGCAATGCTGGTTTGACAGCTATTTATATGGTAGCTGTCAAACCATCAACCAAGTAAAACCCTGCCATTCTCGCTCCCGGAATGCCTGTGTGCCTGGACCAATGGTAACGATCTCCGAGCTTGATTGACACTAGGTGGTCGTAACTCAAGTACACAACACCAACTGAATAGACATTCTGTCTGTTCTATAGAAGGAAGTTATTCCTTTCATTAACCAGACTGAAATCAAAGTTTTTCATCTCCCTACTTCACACCCGTCACCCTGAAGAACATTGGCATTTGAAAAGTCACAGTGTCATATCAATCAGGGAAGGAGATACTGGGAAATCTTTAAAGAAACTTAAAAGATATAAGCTCAGTTTTAAGGATATTTCATAAGAGACTTGCTTAGGTTATAATAATAGGTATTCTGATGCTTACAATATTTATTTGGAAATATTTAATTCACATACACATTGTAAAAAAAATGTCAATGTAGGGAAAAATACTAGGCTTTTTCTCAGAATTGTTATTCTCTTTTGGTGAAGAATCCAGAAAGTTATGTTCCATTGTTCTTTCTTCTGTTTTCCTCCATTACTTTAAGCCTGGGTAATGTACTGTAGGTGGTTTTCACTGAAAGGCCATTGCAAAGCCCATCTATTCAATGCAGATTACTGAATTTTAAAGGAAATCTTCCCTATTGTAGTTTTTACTTGCTATTGTCAGTTAAATGTTCTGGTCCTTTTACTGCTTTCTGTTCAGCAAAGCCAGAGTATTACAATAGTTGCTTAATTGGTCAGCTTCTTTTCCATGCAAAAAACATTGCATACATTTATTTCCCTCCCTTCCTCCTTTCCTTCCTTCCTTCCTTCCTTCCTTCCTTCCTTCCTTCCTTCCTTCCTTCCTTCCTTCCTTCCTTCCTTCCTTCCTTCCTTCCTTCCTAGCCATTAATAAAAGCTTCACTATCTGCAAGCCACAGAAAGACACCATTTAAACTATTAAGAAGTAAGACAGATGTTGCTACTGTAGCAAAAATTCTTTGAAGGTACAGAAACTGCTGGAAATTTTCAGGGCTCATTTCAGCCTTTGCTTTAATTTTGTGTACCACTTATTAAGAAAGGATGCTTTAGCAATTTTTGTAAGAAAAGGACTATTGTTTTAACTTCCCAACTGCCTACTACTATAATTTGTATCCTCTTCAATCTACCACTTAATCAATACAACCCAAATCAGAAAGTCAGAAGGAATTCAGTGCATACTTATATCTCCCATGAAATTTAAAATGGAAAAGCCATTCCATATTTGTTTTCTTTATATATCACTCATGTTTTTTTACTTTGATAATGATGAACATAAGAGTGCTTTTATGTTACTTGTTTTAAATATTGATAACAACTGTATAAAGTTCTCTATATGTTTTCTAATCAATAAACATAATTAGGTAGGTGCCATTCAACTTTACTGATCTTGGCAAATTTATAGCCAAATGCCTGCCATCTAATAAATTAAAAATATATATCTTGATTTGTCTCCAGTGTAAATAGCCTGCAGATCTTCCAAGGACCTTCTGCTAAAGAACCTCTTGAAACATAATGAGATTTCCCCCCTCCTTTTCTTTCCAATCTCCCCTTCTCCCCAATACGCCTTCAAAATATTTTCCAGAGAATTAAGGAAAAACATATCAAGAGAAAAGCAAACAAAGATCTAGAGGTAGACAATTCCACCATAAATAACTCATTACTAAGAAGTTCTGGTTTCTTCTGCCCACCAGCTATTTTGCTACTTTAGATGATTGGGCAGAGCTCACATCAGTGGTAATCACTTGATTCCAAATCATTTAAGGCATGGCTATAACAATTAACAGTTTGAACTGGACATAAAATTTTATAGGCTATTGGTGTAGGGCAGGATTGCACAAGACATTCCACAGTTGCATGTTGTCTTAGCTGAAACCGGAGATAGGAAAAATAATTTAATCTACTCTAAATATGTAGGTTCCCATTTTGCAATTCCTTAACCTATTTGTGAGTGAGAACATACTTATGTAGCTAACAATGCATTTCTCTAAATTTTGTAATGCAGTTCACAAGAAATTGCATAGAAAAATAGGTATTTTGGTGGGTACAGTTAAATATAAATTCCAAAAAGCCATTATAATAAAAGAAGCTGTTTAGAAAAATATGCGTATTAGGCCAATTGTATTAAAATTTGGAACCACACATATAAATATATGGGAAGGGAGGGAGGGAGGGTGGGTGGAAGGAAGGAAGGAGTTATTTAGTGCAGAAATGAGATTAGATTGATTTAATATTGACCTGAATATATTATTATATTATTGCTTAGGACTTCAGTTAATTGCTATGACAATCAACTCACCTAGAACAGATGAAATAAGTTTATTCCATAGCTGTAAATGAGCAATGTTTTCAAAGACTTGAAAATAAAGTCATCGTGATTTCTGACAAGCTGACAGGTATCATCTGCTACATTAAAAAAATAAAATGATTGCACTCAGGATTTAAGCAATAAATCACATTTCTTGTTAGTGTTATTTTTTAATAACAGTTGTCAAAATTCAGGTGCAAAACATTATACAGGATTGAAGGGAAAGGTCTTGTACGTTAAAAACATTGCATCAGATTGGAATGCAAATTCATAAGCTAGGAAGCAAATCTTCATATTTAAGCACCTCTATATTTATGGAACTATTTCCCCCTAAATTAATCTGAATGCTTTGATTGCACAAGGCTGTGTGATGATTTACTACAACTGGAGGAACTAGCTGGTGTCCTTTTTTTTTTAACAAAATGAAATATTACTCTTGGATAGATATTTAATGCTTTGTATTGAACATAGTCCTATAAGTCAGACTTCTAATGCATCAGCAAGAATGAATACCAATGGAAAACATTTTAATAATTACAAACACAGTTTCGGTTCACTAAGATATTTACGATATCTGAATAAGGTACTGTAGTTAATGTTTCCAGCAAGAAATGTTAGTTGTCTTTTCCACTCTAGAAATTCAAAGTTTATTTATTTTATTTATTTATTTCATCAAGCATGTATTAGATAACTTATATATGTATAAACATGATTTTGGATACATGAAATGGGTACGAACAAAAGGGAACATTAGGACAGGGTCGGTAGGCATGCTGGTGCACTTATGCATGCCCCTTACAGACCTCTTAGGAATGGGGTGACGTCAACAGTAGACAGTTTAAGGTTAAAGTTATGGGGGTTTGAGAATGTAACAACAGAGTCAGGTAGTGCATTCCAGGCATTGACCACTCTGTTGCTGAAGTCGTATTTTCTGCCATCAAGTTTGGAGCGGTTTACCTTTAGTTTGTATCTATTGTGTGCTCGTGTGTTGTTGTGGTTGAAGACTCCCTCAAACTAATTTCAATTAAATCATTACATGAATCTGACTTGATCCAAATATTCAGCACGTGAACAGTTAGAAGCAGTGCCCACCCTGGTGATCATATGTCTGATTGTGGTGTGTGTGTGTGTGTGTTGTGTTGTGATGTGTGTTTTTGTATGGGTGTGTGTTACATCGGGCACAACTTCAGGCTGCTAGCTTCTTATTCCATCCAAAGTGTCGAATTACGATCTGAATGATTTTCTCTGCCACCTTCACTCAGTTCATTTCCACACAGGCATGTTTCACACTGTCTATTGGTGCAAGTATGCAGCCTTGTTGCAGAAATTTAAATATTGCAACTCACCATGGATGGGTGTTCAGTTCCAACTGTGATAGGAGCAAAGAGAATGACAAACATAAACATTTGGCAACACTTTTTTTAAACTCTTCCAAATCAGGAAATGTTTCACCTACCTACGAACTTTTCCTAAAGAATGCATATAGCCCTCAATGCCCATTTACTGCCCCTCACAGATCTCCCTCCAAATGCAGCTGTTGAATTAATTTCTTGTACATTTCTTTATTTTAGATTTAAGAGCCATGGTGGTGCAGTGGTTCGAATGCAGTATTCCAGGCTAAATTCTGCCCACTGACAGGAGTTCGATCCTCACCAGCTCAAGGTTGACTCAGCCTTCCATCCTTCCAAGATTGGTAAAATGGGGACCGAGATTGTTGGGGGCAAAATGCAGACTCTTTAAACCACTTAGAGAAGGCTATAAAGCATGTGAAGCGGTATATAAGTCTAAGTACTATTGCTATTTATTTAAAATCAATCAATTCTGTTTTTCTGCTGCTCAGTCTAGACTGTGTGCACTTTGAGGGTTTTCTGTGTTCATTTGCATTCAGAACATATTAATTTTACCACTGAATAAAAAGTATGGAATGAGGGGTTCACAGCAGATATGACATAATTCCCAATGTTTTTTAAAACACATTTATCCTGTTTCCCCCTTAATAGAAAAACACTGAGATTTTTTTCAACCTCAGCAACTTTAAGATGTATGGACTTCAACTTCCAGAATTTCCCAATGCTGCCCCGAAAATTCTGGGAACTGAAGTCCATTTTTTAAAGTTATTTGAGACCAGGGTTCTCCAAACTATGGGATGATCCTCTCTTGGGGAGAATCCAGGGGAAGTGTGAAGGATCATTTAGTGACATTGCTACAATCAATCTACGTTTCCCAATGTTTTCATTGTATTGTTTTCATTGCTCATCTCTATGTCTCTGAAATTTTAGGGGAGGTATGTACATTACAGTTACCCTAAAGAAAGGAGGTGTGTGTGGAGGGGGGGCATGTTGGCTCAGTGATTAAGGAACTGAGCTTGTTAGCTGGAAAGCTGACAGCCTGGGTTCAAATCCCATTACTTGCCCCAGCAAGTCATGAGGCATTTACAGTAGAAAGCAAATGTGAATAGAATCTTACCTTCAATGGGAAACTTCAGTGGGAAGCATTCTGGGCAGAAGTGGGATTGAAAGATTTAGCAACTGGTTCTCTGCCCATTTGCTGCGTGGGTGTGGCCATGGGAGCGTAGCCTAGTTGGCTTCCTGCACCATGGCAGCAGGGGGTGTTTTCAACCTCCCCAGGCTCCGGAGGTTTTGGGAGTGTGAAAACACAGGCTCCCCCTGGCTCCAGAGGCCCTCTGAAAGCCGGAAATGGGCCCGTTTCCATACTTATGGTAGGCCTGTTTTTAGCCTTCCCCAGGCTCCGGAGGCTTTCCTCGACCCTCTGGGAGGGCGAAAGCATCCTCCCCTCCCCAGGCCCTCCAGAGGCCAGAAGTGGGCCTGTTTCTGGATTTCCGGTACTTCCGGTAGGCACATTTTTCACCCTCCCAGAGCCCTGGCATGATGAATAGGCTGCGTGAAGACTCCGGGGAGGGGAGGGGCAGGGTGGGCGGGGTCAGCCAGTCCTTGTAACTACTGGTTTGGCAAACCAGATTAAAATTAACATCTGGTTTGCCCAAATCGGTCTGAACAGGCTGAATCCCACCCCTGATTCTGTGCACTTTGGCATATAATCATGCTGGCCACATAACCAAAGAAACATCTTCAAGCAACTCTCACTCACTCCCTCAGCTAAGAAACGGAGATGTGCATCTCTCCCTAAAGTCGGACATAACTGGACAGGGGAAACCTTTATCTTTAAAGGGAGGTATAATGGCAAGATTTTTAGGAATCCCTGCACTAGATTTTGATCTTCTGCTACCCAGGTAGTCCAATTGCACACTCAGCACACTCAAAGAGTCTTCAGCAAGGAAGAGTAACTCATGCCCAGTGCTGGGATGCTCCACTTTCCTAGTATGTTGTGGAGCAGTATTACAGCTTTGCTCAGTCCAACAGGTAGAAATGTATAATTGTAATTGGAGCCTTTCAAGCAACAGGATATTCAGAATTCTTACCAGATTTAGGATACAAGGGACCCAGAGCCTACATGTGTAGTTTCAAGATTGCTAAGCCGGTAAATAAAGTTACGCATGCAGTCTCTGTGTCACTTACTGTATATCTTAAACCTGGCAACAATAACAAGAAACAACTTCCTGACATTTTATCACTCTGTTGGACAAACGTTATTGCTGCTGCTTCCCAATACAGTTCCAAAAGTCCTACAAATTCTAGCAGCATTCCAGCCAAGGCTCTGCTGTTGGGGTTATTTCAGGAGTGAAATTTAGCAGGTTCTGACTAGTTTTGGAGAACCGGTAGCGGAAATATTGAGCAGTTAGGAGAACAGACAAATACCACCTCTGGCTGGCCACAGAGTGGGGTGGGAATGGAGATTTTGCAGTATCCTTCCCCCAGGAGTGGGGAGGGATTGGGGATTTTGCAGTATCCTTCCCCTGCCACGCCCACCAAGCCACGCCCATAGAACCGGTAGTAAAAAAAAAATTGAATTTTACCACTGGGTTATTTATGTTCATATAACATGATCTGTAGGCTCTGAAGGCAAATTGCACTGGGATTTTAGCTGGATAGAATTGTTTTTGTTTTCTAGGAGCTACTAGAACATAGAAGACTCCATTCTACTCTTGACAGCTTACAAAAGAAAAGACAGCTCAAGAAACATAAGCCCATAGACCTAAACCTACTACTATTAAGATTGTTATAGTAACAGAATCTTGAAAGTCAAAATCTTTAATATGCTTTCCCCTCCTACCTCTTACATACATACATACATACATACATACATACATACATACATACATACATACATACATACATAGTCTGCGTGGGACATGAAACAAACACCACTTGACAAGCTGTCCAAAGTGATTTTCATAGACAAGAAAAAAAATGTAATTAACAAGTGTCTTTCATTTGCTAAAAGTTGCCATTTGAGACACAACAGTGTAATAGAGCAGGAAAAAGAAATAGAAAAATTAAACAGAGACAGGTGATTATTTCATTAACATTGAATCTACAGCAGGGTTTTCTCTCATGGTCAGTTACGTTGTGCAAGAATATTACAGTAAATAATATACACATTGGAGTTGGGTTACCATTTCCATTCCATAACTGCCATATGGATAAGTCAGGTCTTGCATTTCAAAGGGTTATTGTGCTTCACCGAATGTATCAAGTCTATGTAACACCAAATTGTTTTTACAGAACCTCAGCACAGAAGTGCCTGTTACATTTTAGGCACTTAAATAAAAACCACATTTTCCATTTAAACTAATCTCCATTAAAGAGTGTTGGAACTGTACAAGCCCTTGTGCTAAGTCTAATAAAGAGAAACATGTTTAGAAGTATATTAGTTTTATAACTCCGGCACTTTAGTATAATATTGGCTAACTGTGATGATCTCCTTTCCCAGTTAAAGGGAAAGACAAAATAATTCTATTCAGATACCAGTTCGGGAGTTAAATGGATGCACTGTAAATCTGCTAATGATTTTATATACTATTTATTGGTTGGATTAAATAAAACTATAAATTAGAGGTAGGTATTCAACTTATGGTCACCATTGGGACCAGAATTTCCATTGTTAAGCAAGGTTAAATGAGTAGCACCCAATTTTACGACCTTTATTGCCATCGTTTTTAAGCAAATCACTGAAGTAGTCAAGTGAGCCAGGCAGTTGTTAAGCAGAATTGGTTTCCCCTCTTGACTTTGCTTGTTGGGCGCTGGGTGAGAAGATCGCAAATAGTAATCACATGACCCCAGGATGCTGCAACCACCATAAATACAAGCCAGCTGCCAATTGCCTTAATTTGGATCACCTGGCCATGGGGATGCTGGGACAGTTGTAAGTACCAAGATGCAAATCAGGATGTCAGGATGCAAATGCCTACACGCCTATATCCAATTTCAGGATCCATCTATTTCCCGTATGAGGTCACAATCTGCTTACTATTTTCCCCTCATCGTGGTCAGATGTAGATGCCTATTTGCATATAAAAAAATAAATCACACTAATATTAATATACCCTTTGTTTTCTTCAGCTTCTTGTTGCTATCTTGCTGCCATCTTCTGATTTTCTAGATTTTTGCAGTTGATACCTTATATCCAAACTGACCTATCTTGCAGCTATAGCATGCAAATTAATTCAAAAGTCAAGTAAACTATGCTTATTCTAAATAAATTAGGAACGGTAAATGCAATACTTCAGAAACAGACATACCCTATTTGTGGCCTTTAGAGCTTGCTCCAGCACAAAGGTTAAAAAATAGTTCATATTAGTGAACTATTAAAAATTTTCATATTAGTATTTATTATTTATGTATTTATTTGATTTCCATGGGTGTCCATCAAAACAAATGAGATGTTGATAATTTGGGGTCGGATTTCCATGAAAAACTCTAACCTAAACCTTAAACCAGTGATGGGATTTACTTACCGTCCCTACCGGTTTGCAAATGTGAATGTATGCACCATGTCTGCGCATGTGCACTGCCTTCTGCGCATGTGCAGTGCTCGCACATGACGTCATGGTGAGTGGGCGGGGCCTCCTGAAGCCACCTCTACTGGTTTGGCTGAACTGGAGAGAACCGGCTGAATACCACCTCTGCCTAAAACACACTTTGGATTGGTGTTAGATTTATGTTAATTCATCATTAACTCTAGAAATCACATAAAATCTGGTGCAGCTAATATACAAGACACAACTCCACTCCCTTCTTTCTGTGACCCCATTATAGTCCTCAACCTCTCCCAAAGTATTAAGAACAGCTCCCCTGACCACTAACATGCTGTTCAATTCTGCTATTAATAGACTAGCATTTACTTCTTAAGATAGTAGAAACTACCACATCCCAACCTTGTTAGATACTATTTTTCTTGCTGTCTCTGCATGAAGTAGCAAATATTTTTTATCTGCATGTCTATGAGCAATAAGTTGAATGCAGATTCAAGTAAGCACAAATAACTACATCTGATGTGATCCAATCTCCCCGAAGAACCACACCTCACATAGTTGTTTCACTATTTCAGAAATATCACAAATCTTAACTTGGTGGGAGAAAATATGTATTGTTCTCTGCTTCTGTAGTATGCAGGTTATTTATTTAAAAGGCTTCAACCATACCTGGGACTCAAATTTCTTACATCAGAAAAAGAATAAATAGGAGAAATATAATACATGCTGGTACAAGTCTTTTCTGAAAGATAAGTTTAAGTCAAGGCTCCATGACTTCTTTATGACTAAGAAGCACAGTCAACCTTTTGAGTGGCATGATAGCCAGATAGATTTGAAGAGAGTAATCCTAGGTAAAGGTTCCCCTTGCACATATGTACTAGTTGTTCCCGACTCTAGGGGGCGATGCTCATCTCTATTTCAAAGCCAAAGAGCCAGCACTATCTGAAAATGTCTCCATGGTCATGTGGCCGGCATGACTAAACGCCGAAGGTACACGGAGCCCTTTTACCTTCCCACCAAAGGTGGTTCCTATTTTTCTACTTGCATTTTTACATGCTTTCGAACTGCTAGGTTGGCAGAAGCTGGGACAAATAACAGGATTCACTGCGTTACTCGGTGCTAGGGATTCAAACCGCCGAACTGCCAACCTTTCTGATTGACAAGCTCAGCGTCTTAGCCACTGAGCCACTGCATCTCTCTAGAATGATCCTACAAATACATAAATAAAAAATAAAAAATAAATCCTACACACACACACACACACACACACACACACACACACACACACAAGCCATTTATAAAAATTTAGTGCTCATTTAAAATATATATTTGAAGGTAATGTTCTGTACCTGTTAAACTACCAGATCTCAAATACTGCAACAAATGAAATGATTTTAATGTTAAAATAGATTAGCAAATGAAAAACTGAAAAGGACAGATTCATTTATCACTAGTTATGGTTTATATACCTCCTAGGTGAAAGATAGACAAGATGTTGGTACAAATGGCAAACTATCAGCCTTACAAGGTAGGTCGGACTAAGAAATCAGTAGGTCAGGACTACTTTTATTATAACAACTCTAGTCACAGAATCTTGCAAGACTTTCCAACCCCACATCCTATTCTACTTTGGGCTTGTTTGAAACATTTTCTCAAGCTATTTTCTTGGTCTGGGCTCAAGCACCGATTATCTAATCATTGCCTTGGTAGTGGCTGTTCCTTCTGCTCTTCGAGGCCATTCAGTATGTCCCGTCCACAGATGTCACATTCAGCATTAGAAGAATTTAGTGAGATTATTTATAAGTGAAATGAGAGGGAAACACACTGATTACCCTAGGAAGGGTCAACAAGCTGCCCATTTGGAAACAATACCCATGTATTTAGGAGATGGTAGCATAAGAAACAAAGCTGGAACACTTAAACTTCACTGGAGGGAAAACTTTCAATTCTTGGTGGATAGAAGCAATCAGAAAGCTAAGTGCAAAAACTGCTGAAGGCACCTAGATGGCAACATATAATTTACCAAGTAGCTCCACATCTCTGTGATCAAGAATGAATGCAAATAGCATGTGCAGATCTTCCCCATCCCCTTCCCCTCCCCCCACGCAATCATTTCTAAATGAAATAAGCGTTGCCTAAAAATATCCACCTCATTTCTAGTTGATGCACATTCTAAGAACTTTCTGAAATGTTTATTTTTAAAGGCTATTTACAATATAATACGATATAATACAATACAATGCAATGCAATGCGATGCAATGCAATGCAATACAATACAATACAACACAACACAACACAATACAATACAATACAACACAATAGCAGAGTTGGAAGGGACCTTGGAGGTCTTCTAGTCCAACCCCCTCCCTAGGCAGGAAACCTTATACCATTTCAGACAAATGGCTAGCCAACATCTTCTTAAAGACTTCCAGTGTTGGGGCATTCACAACTTGTGGAGGCAAGCTGTTCCACTGATTAATTGTTCTAACTGTTAGGAAATTTCTCCTCAGTTCTAAGTTGCTTCTCTCCTTGATTAGTTTCCACCTATTGCTTCTTGTGCTACCCTCACGTGCCTTGGAGAATAGTTTGAGTCCCTCTTCTTTGTGGCAATCCCTGAGATATTGGAACACTGCTATCATGTCTCCCCTAGTCCTTCTTTTCATTCAACTAGACATACCCAGTTCCTGCAACCATTCTTCATATGTTTTAGTCTCCAGTCCCCTAATCATCTTTGTTGCTCTTCTCTGCACTCTTTCTAGAGTCTCCACATCTTTTCTACATCGTGGTGACCAAAACTGGAAGCAGTATTCCAAGTGTGACCTTATCAAGGCATTATAAAGTGTATTAACACTTCACGTGATCTTGATTCTATCTCTCTGTTTATGTAGCCTAGAACTGTGTTGACTTTTTTGGCAGCTACTGCACACTGCTGGCTCATATTTAAATGGTTGTCCACTAGAACTCCAAGATCCCTCTCACAGTTACTACTATTGAGCAAGGTACCACCTATACTGTACCTGTGCATTTTGTTTTTCTTGCCTAAATGTAGAACCTTACTCTTTTCACCATTGAATTTCATTTTATTAGATAGTGCCCAATGTTCAAGTTTGTCAAGATCCTTCTGTATCTTAAGCCTATCTTCTGGAGTGTTGGCTATTCCTGTCAGCTTGGTGTCATCTACAAATTTGATGAGTTCCCCATTTATTCCCTCACCCATATCATTGATGAAGATGTTGAAGAGTACTGGGCCTAAAATAGAGCCTTGGGGTACTCCACTGTATACTTCTCTCCATGTAGATTCCATTGAGGACTACACGTTGACTGTGGTTGGTTAGCCAGTTACAAATCCATCTGGTGGTGATGCTGACTAACCCACATTCTTCTACTTTATCTAGTAGTAGGTTATGGTCTACCTTATCAAATGCCTTACTGAAGTCAAAGTAAACTATATCAATGGCATTCCTCTGGTCCACTAATTTTGTCACTTTGTCAAAGAATGCAATAAGATTAATCTGGCATGATCTGTTTTTGACAAACCCATGTTGGCTTTTGGCTATTACTTCATTTACTTCTTGGTGTTCACTAATTTGTTGCTTGATTATCTTTTCCAGAATCTTTCCTGGTATTGAGGTCAGACTGATAGGTCTAGTTTCCTGGATCAATTTTTTTCCCTTTTTTGAAGATGGGAACCACATCAGCTCTTTTCCATCCTCTGGCAGTTCCCTGGTGCTCCAGGATCTCTGAAAGATATAGTTCAGTGGTTCTGAGATCTCATCTGCCAGTTCCTTCAGAACCCTGGGGTGCAATCCATCCGGTCCTGGTGATTTAAACTCATCTACGGTAGACAGGTGCTCACTTACCATTTTCTTCCCTATTTCATGTAAGACCATGATCAAAACCAGATTTGTCATTTTGGAAGCACGTGGCTCTTGACATGTGGATCTGTGTGCAGGTAATCCTTATCTCGTGGGCCTTTCTTCCCAGCTCTTCCCTTATTTTCTATATAAAGTTGAGACTTGGACTGAAATATTATGCAGTTGTGAACAGAAAGTTTGCGTAAGACTATATAGTTGCTGAGATTTCTGTGGGTCTCAACCTGGATCTTAACTAACTCAACCATATCTGAGGTACACTTTCATTTCTATTTTCTGCAGAGAGCTGGGAACTGCTATAGAATAGAATAGAATAGAATAGAATAGAATAGAATAGAATAGAATAGAATAGAATAGAATTCTTTATTGGGCAAATGTGATTGGACACACAAGGAATTTGTCTTTGGTGCATATGCTCTCAGTGAACAAGAAAAGATACATTTGTCAAGAATTATAAGGTACAGCACTTAATGATAGTCATAGGGTACAAATAAGCAATCAGGAAACAATCAATATCAATATAAATCATAAGGATACAAGCAACAAAGTTACAGACATACAGTCATAAGTGGGAGGAGATGGGTAATAGGATGATGAGAAAATTAATAGTAGTGCAGACTTGGTGAATAGTTTGATAGTGGTGAGGGAATTATTTGTTTAGCGGAGTGATGGCGTTCAGGAAAAACTATCCTGGTGTCTAGTTATCTTGGTGTGCAGTGCTCTATAGCGTCGTTTTGAGGGTAGGAGTTGAAACAATTTATGTCCAGGATGAGAGGGGTCAGTAAATATTTTCCCAGCCCTCTTTTTGACACGGGCAGTGTGCAGGTCTTCCATGGAAGGTGGGTTGTATATAGGACTCATTCATTCACTCTCTGATCACTCCTTGAGGTTCAAAGAGCTCATTATCAAGGAGGTCTTCTTTGGAAGGTCATGTATGGCCTACCTTCTTACAGTATTTTGTTTTGTGAAAAGGTTTTGCATACCCAGAGTCTTTTGAGGTAAGCATCAGCTTCACAGCTAAGTCCTGACCACTCTTTCACCTCTATACATTAACTCCGTGCTTGGAGAGAAAGATGAGACCATGCTGGTCCTGATACTTCACATCAGAATATGCTCATTAGCTCATTAGGTGTTTCTTGTCTGCTTTGGATGAAAAGCACCCAGAGCTCTTGTCTTTCAGGCATTCATTTAATGACCATTTGAAGTTACAACAACACTGAAACAATGACAATTAATGATAATTGCAGCACCTCCACAGCCACGTGATCAAAATTCAGACATTTAGCTCATATTTATGACTTTTGCAAATTTCTGACAAGCAAAGTGGGAAATGGGGAAGCCAGATTCACTTAAAAATTGTGATACTAGCTTAAAAATCTGCAGTGATTCACTTAACAACCATGACAAGAAATGTCATAAAAAGAAGCAAAATTCACTTAACAACTGTCTCACTTAGCAAGAGAAAGTTTGGGCTTGATTATGGTCATAAAGTCAAGGACCACTCATATTCTGGATTTACAGTCAGCTAAACTGGGTGCAGCTCACAACAACTTCATCACAACCTGAGAGTCCCATCTCTAAGTCTATTGTTTGATGATGCCAGAAGATTGTGGTTGATTTTTATTTGCTGTTGTTGCTGTTCTGGTTGGTTGCACAGTTGACCAGATGTTTGGAATGGATTTGGCATTTTCATCAACCTATTGAGCCCTTCCCAAGAAGCCACGATAGGCCCGATGTTGCTTGATGATGTTAAAGGGGTCATCACATTATGTAAGCTGTATAAAATAAAGCTGTCTTTTACAATTGACTGATGGTGATTTTGTCAGTGTTGAAGGTGTTCAAGTGGTGATCCAGAGGTTTTGGGAGTGTACCTCTCACTATCAGCACTATTTGGCTTTCTTTTGCCATAGTCGTTCTATCTCTATTTGCAGGTCTTTGTATTTTGTGATGTACATTGGTTTTTTGTTTTCTACTCCTGGCCTAAGCTGAATTTAGAAACTTTTCTCCCTATCCATGTGAAAGTTTAAGATAAGGTCCAAATTTCTTGTCTTGAAAGTCTTGTGAATTTTGAACGATGTACCAGGGACTGCACACCATAGCCTAATAAGTGGAGAATCAAACAAAGGCTACATTTGTTTTTGTTTATTTTACATTTAATTATATTTACTTGTCGTTTAATTTATATTTAATGATAATTATTCAATTGAATAAGATTCCAATTGCTGTCTCCAGTCATATATTTAAAGTTTCTTCCAGTAACGTTTGATATGGACTTTTGGAGGCCTCTAGTTGTAAATCTCTGTTTTAGGTTGTTGTATCAACTACAGGTCTAATCTGGACAAAGCTGGCATGCTAGAATTATCAACATTCTGGTATCCTTAGTTTGGACCACTGCAAGGTTTTTGGACATGACAGTGTTTGAAACGATATACAAATTTCAGCTCATCCAAAACAAGGCAATAAACTTGCTACCTGGTATAAGCAAATTGCTTTTTGAAAAAGTGTTCATATTATATATGTTTTAGTCCACTTCTGGATCCATTTCAGTGGTGGGTTGCCAATTTCTTTACTACCAATTCAGGCACACGTGCTCGCATGTACAAAAGTGTCCGGGGGGTGGGCGGAGCCTCCCACTGCTGCTACTACTGGTTCTCCCGATCCAGGCCGAACCAGGAGCAATCCCCCTTCGATCCATTTCAAAGTACTACTATTTAAAACTGAAAACTGAAGGCACTTTGTGCTAAGCTATGCCTCCATATGCGACATTTATGACTAATTAGGCTGAGAAATATATCAGTTTTACCATGTGGTTTAATACTGAATTCAAGTTTTGTTTTGACTGTGAGTTGTTCATCAATCAAAATAAAAATATGTACCCACATAGCCAAATCTTACTCTAATATGTAGCATCATACTGGCAAAGATCTGATTGTTTATTAAGAACATTAAATAAATTATTATCACTCATATTTAGAAGTGAATTTTGGCTTTGGAAATGTCCCTGAAAGAGTCCAAATCCTTTTGGTGGCAACAATATTTATCTTTAAAAATATAGCACATGCTTAATCATCATAAACTGACATTTTTAGTTTGTATTTTTTTCATATTTTAGCTATTTTTAAATATATACTTCATTGCCTTCCCCATTTATTCTCTTAATTCGGCCTCCAACAACCTGATGTCATTCTGAAGGATTAAAGATCCCATTAAAATTTTGGAAGTTGAAATCCAGTCCATTTAGAAAAAAAATCAGATTGAAGAAAGTGGGTTTAATGCATCTAGTCTAGTATCATTTGCCTCCTGGTATTTTGCTTTTTTTATTTAAAAAAAAAGAACAAATAAATGTTAGTTATGTTTAACTAATGATTCAGATATATCCAATAAAAGAAGAATTGTCTACAAAAGAGGTAATAATAAAGTGCACGATTTCTCTGGAAATATCTGAAAGTTTTAGAAGCGATTTTTGAACTGGAAAATATTGAATAAAGTGGAAGGCATCCTTAGAATTCAGAACTGTGCTGTGCCAGTTCAAAAACAATCTATCTATGGCGTCATCTGATTTTTACAAGACAGTTAATGTTACACTTTGTCCTAAACATTCATCGGTTGCTGTCAAACTTTAACTGTAGCAAATAATTTTTGGGGGGGAGGGGGGGAAGTTAATAGTAAATGATAGAGAAGGAAAGAGAACGTGAATATTGAAATATTCTTGAGGTTTTGTTTTTTTTCCATGTGTTTATAGGCAGCTGGACAATGTTCTTTTCCTGGACACTTCAATTTACTAATCACTCTCTGTCTCACACAATTAACCCTATGGGTTGATATGAGGATAAAATGACAGGCAATTCTCATATATGACATCTGGTCCATAAGCAAATAAATATTATTCATTTATTCAAATAAACACTGTTAATGTTTTGAATATTAATAATAGTCATTTAGTATTAACTCTTTAATTGTCTTCACCTTTATTGTGTGCTGCCTTGAGTCATTTGCTTGTGAGATGGACAGCTATTTAAATTTGACAAATAAATACAATTTTAACATTTTTAATAGTTTAATATTTATTACTTCATTGTTCTGAGCCTGGTTTACACTGTCACTTGTGTGTGAGATGGGTGGCTATATAAATTTGACAAATAAATACAATATTAATGCTTTTTAATATTACTAATAATGATTCTTTAATATTTAGTAGTTCATTGTTCATTACACTGCCCAGAGTCACTTGTTTGTGAAATGAGCGGCTATATAAATTTGACAAAGAAGTAAATTTACATTCATTCAAATAAATTAAGGCTGCAATTCTATAACTATAGGAACATTTTCTTCCATGGGAAGAAAGGAAACCCTGTGTTTAATCCCTGTACCAGCTACCCCAAAGAAATAACCCTCTGGTCCCAATCACTGACCCAGATTGGCACTATCCTGGAACAAATATATTTCCTTCATTCATGAAAAAGAAAATTCTTTCCTTCACTATTTCTTTCAGGAAAAGTTTGGAGGCTTTCACATACAGGCAGATGCCTCCTTCCTATTTGGTCTTCAGCTAGTTAAGGTGGAAGCTGTAATATAAGGAGCCAGCCTGGGATTTTATTAGGGGCTATCCAACAGATGGGCCATTCCCACTCCCTTAACCTGCAGATCAGAGGTGGGTTCCTACTGGTTCAGCCCGGTTTGGCTGAAGCGGTAGTGGTATGCCACCTGGGTTTCAGATCTAGCAGTGACCCAGGCTGGACATGCCTCCAAACCGATTCCCCAGCCACCGCCATCACTGCCATCACCACCACTACCGCTGCTACTGCCACCATCCTTTTTTGAGTTCTGCGCATGCGTAGAACAATTTATATTGAAGTGCGCGAGAGACAGAACGAGACAGAGAGAAAGAGAGAGAGCGCATTCAGAGGATGACCATTTGAATTTTCCTTCAGATCAGACAGATTACAAGGAACTCAATGAATCCACAAATGGTTACTAACAAAAAACCAGTGTGTGTACAAGTCCATTGTTAACTAGTCTGACTGACCACGGCCTTCCATTATCAGATCACAGCATCTGAACATGGCCCTTTTGGAATTCATAACAGGTCCAACCACCATGCTAGCTCTTCCTTCCAGCCTTCATGAATCTTCCATTTATTACATGAAACTTTTTGAACCATTATAGTGCTGATTTGCTCTACTTCATTTATTGTTTGTCTGCCATTTTCCATGCCTTATATGGGCCATAAACTCAGCTGGATAACTTTCATAGTTTACAACTCGCCTGTTTTTATATGAGCATCAGACAGAATAGAAAAGCAGATTGTCCACTAGACAGAACTCTTTGCCTTTAGAACGGGAGTGAAAGCCATCTGTGAATAGAGGAAAATCTGTCCCTTAAAGATCAGAAGAATGTGTTAACGCACATATATGAAGATGCTAAACAGAGTATCCCGTGTGACCGAGCAAATGAAGCTGACACTAGAAACAATCATATCTAAAGTCAACTTATCATAATACTGTTCCTATGAAAAGAAGATGCCTTGTTTGTATTTAAATTCTATGGTAAATCAGTAGTTGGGGATGATTTCTGTTGACAAATATTTATTTATCCCAGGAACAGAAAATAAATAACAATACTATTTATTTGACATTAAGTGTTCTTATTCTTATTTAAATTTATCGTAGCTGCCCACTCCAGGGGTGTATGGATGATTTACAAAATGCAGAAGCAATTAAAATAGTTTTGCTGTGGCTTCTAAAAAATAGATTGTAGATATAAAATATAGATCCTCGATACTTTTTAATGTTCATTTAAACAATGGCTGCAAAACAAGAAAATTAATTAAGCCGAAAAACATATATAAATACATATAGAACTGTGTATAAAGGTGTGTAAATATAGAAATGAAATATTCTATACATGTACAGATATGATGACATAACAATGTTGATATAATGACTATAATGTGTTGTAGAAGGGAAAAATAATTTTAAAAATCTGCAAAAAAAAATAAATAAAGAGAAAGTGCTTAGGTAAATGTTGACATTGTCAATCACCCTTTGTTGTCATTAAATGCAAATAAAATCCTTCAAACAAAAATAAATAAATAAACAATGGTTCAAAGTTATGACAGTCTTGGGAAAAAATGACTTACAACTTGTACTCAGACTTAAAGACAGCTGCACCATTCCCAACGTCACATGATCACAATTTTAGTGCTTGGGAATTATTTCCTATTGGTTGCAGGATTATGTGGTGACATAATTGTGATTTGCAACCTTTTTTGCCGATTCCGGCAAAAACACCCATTGGGGAAGTTGGGTTTCTTTAACAATAGCATGATTCAATTGTTGACCGCTGTAAAAATCATAAACTCAAGTTATGATTACAACCACTTATGATTAAATTCCAGCCCCAACCGTGATAAGTTGAGGACTACTTATATGTTATTTTTAAACTTTGATCAAGGGACCACAGCAGAAATAGCTAACAGAGCCTCTACTGAAGTTTGCGGCATCTAAAACAAATTTAGAATAAAAATAATTTAAAGAATATGAAAACATATCTAAAATCATGCACAATCAAATCAAATCTTGTGAGATTTCAGAAATTTCATATAGGATAAGGATAAGTTTGCAGAAAGAATCTGCATAGTTCCTTCTGAAATAGCAGTGATGGCTAACCCTTTTCTCCTCGCATGTCGAAATTGCATACATCCTGCAGCCTGTTTTGGGCCTAACAGGCCTCACTGAAGCCTCCTGGGGGTGGCTCACGCTCCCCACCACCACCGTGTATGTGCACGCATCTCCTGCGTGTAGGACAGAGACCCAAAAATCAGCTGGCCAGCAGGAGGCGCTTCCGCATGTACAGTGGAGCTGAGTTGGGCGACGGCTCGCATGCCCACAGAGAGGTCTCCACGTGCCACCTGTGGCACGTGTACCATAGTTTCACAGTCACTGTGATATAGTCATTAAAGTCACTTCGCATATTAGCCAGAATAATGTTCTCCTGTCTTCAATTGAAAATGCAGTATCCAAAATATCAAGCGGGAATCATTCTGACTTCAGTAAATGAGTCAGAGAGAATTCTAATTAACCAAGAGATCAGCCATGAATGAAAGCATCTTCACTGAACAATTCATTTCAAGACCAATTGGCTTAGGATTTCTTTCACACACACCCGTGGATATTTCTCACATTAACAGCAGTCTTTAAGAAATTACTAATAGTAATGAGAACAAACAACATGGACACCCTCATGTTGTTTATTTCGCACTTTCACACACTCTTTGTACACATATAGACATTTCTTCTCTAAACAGGTTGCATTTAAATATGAAGACAAACGCATACTGCTGTTTTCCTCAATCCATCTTCTATAACCAAAGGGGAATACAACTGCATCTGACAAACTGATTGAGAAAACAGCAGTGTAGCAGCAAAGATAAAACACAGAAAACCTATTAAATTTTACTTGCGATTCAGCCCAAATAGTCTAATGGTTCCAAGAAGATGATATTTACCCAACAGTCTGAAACTTCCAGAGTTACAAAGAGTTTCTTGCAGTCTATTAATTTCCTTCTTGTACCCACCGGTAGTCAAAACTGAGTTCAATAAAAAAAGCTTTCAAAATTATAAAGTCCAATTAATAAATGTTTATTTTAGCTCTTGTATCTTTGCCACTTCGTAAAAGAACAAAGGTGAAGCTAAATTCCCATTCAGCAATAATGGCATGCTAAAAACCCAGATTTGGAGGAAACAAGAAAATGTGACTATTATTGTACTCGCATTTGTACTCAAATCATCAGCACAACACTTAGAAGAGCAAATTCAGTCTTACTCGGCAGCCGTTAGAGAATACTGTAGTGCCCTCTTTGGTGTTACCTCAGTAGTGGCAGACACAACAAATACATTCAATTAAAAATTAAATAAAACCTCAGAGGTCACAAGTAGAGCTGAACCCTGCTGGCAATGTGCAAGGCAAAAGATGTTTCAAGCAAATATTTCTACTGTGGTTGAGAGCAGTTAGCTACCATGAAGAAGAAATAACATTCCTCCTTACAGTCACTGGAGATTCTTGATAAATCAATAATACAATCTTAGCTTCTGGCAATATGATATTAGCATACCTTAGTTCAGAGATGGGCTGCACATACTTTAACAACCGATTTGCTGAAAATGTGAGCACACCATCCACACTTATGCACAACATCTAAAACAAGGCTTTTTTGATAGGGGCAGCTTCCTGCACAACTGCTAGGTCAGCCACATTTAGTAGAATGGGAGAGGTGTGCAAATCAGCTTGGCTGTGGCATGGGGTGAGATATCTAGGACCGGATAGCTTTGGGGCAGATGGGCAGGGCCAACCAGTACTCAGAACTACCAGTTTGGGTGAATTGGTCCAAACTGGCAGCAGCCCTTCACTGCCTTAGTTGGCATCATGTGCTCCTCCAAAAAAATAATAATTGGAGGACAAATGATAATAATGCCGAAGAAGACAGGGCGAAGTGCATTGTAACTCACACAATCACTTCATAAAACCTCTTACAACTCTGCCAACATTCATTAATTAGTAGCTTCACTATAGAAGGCCTAAATCTTAGTTTGTAGGTGGTTCCTCTGCAATTTTGAAGAGCCAAGAAGTCTTCCTTCCTTCCTCTACATGTTATATTACTGTGTATATATGGCATGTAACTTTATGTTTGCAAAGCTCGTATGCAAACCAGTCAAAATGACCTCATACGGAATAAAGGTAACTTAAGCTTTCTATTTCCCTCCTACTTCATTTTAGAATGTCTTCTATCTTGAGGGAGAAAATTTTAAAAAGGAAGAAGAAAAAACTCACACTTGTCCTTTACTAGAGCCTGGAAAGAGAACTAGAATCTAAACCACATTTGTTTTGCTTTTAAAGATGTTGGACCAATAGAATAACAATATTTTCTACACTCTTAACCGGATTCAGCCATGTGTGCTGATAAATGTAAGAATACATCAGCAAATAAATGCAGGATATACTCAATCTCCATAGCCTTCCTATATAATCCCTGGATTATCTTGACTTCTGGCTTGGATTAATTTAGAATAACCAATGTTTTCTTTTCTTTTTCCTACAACTGCCCCAAACTGGCATTATATTTAATATTGGATGTCAATAGTGATCAAATCTAATCGAGCTCAGAGTCATTTACCAGAATGTTGCTTGTTGCCTAATCTCATAAGTGAAGAGGCTTTGTTTTGGTTAAATCAGCATACAAAAAGCTGTAAGTCCTTCTCTCACTGCTTAGCCCTCTTAGGTCCCAAAGCTTTAAAATCTGAAGGCGTTTAATACCGTAATCTTCCTCTTGATTGCTCTCAAATAATTGCAGGTTGTTGCTTTCTTGTGTGTAATAAATGATGGAATGTAGGTCGTATGTCAATCTATTTTCTCAATTAACTTGGTTCAAAATGAGTTCCTCTGTTAGAAAGTGCTAAGGGGTCTGTTGATTAACCCAAAGGCTACATCAGTCTTTGCAAAAACCAGTGAAGGCCACACTGTATTTCAGGAGGGAATTTCAAGATCTTTACTGAACATTAAGCCTTTACAAGACTTTGTCTTGTTTTGTCTGATTTAAAAAAAGGAAACCAACTGATCCAAGAAATGCTCCAAAAGACTCTTATTTTGGCCCTACTCACAAAACAGATATTGGCAAGTCAAGTGTGGCCCCTGGGCCACACATTTGTCACCATTGCCTTCAGTTGTGTTTAATGCAAGACAAAGATGCAAATGCTATGTGATTTGTTAGAAAACTGCTATGCAAAGTGTCTTTATTCCAAAACAGGGAAAATTGAAGCTCAAATTTGAAATAGCGTGCCTCGCAGACCTTAAAATCCTTCTCACAAATTCCTCTCTCACACACACACACACACAAATACACACACACACACACACACACACACACACACATTTGTTTTTGTAGATTTTCACGGGTGTAGGTATGCTGGTCTTGTTGTATTCGGGTCTTTTCCCATGTAAGATTGAGATTGTCTTTGATGTCATATCCCTCTTCACCCAAGTGCCTATAAAAGAAGCCTTGACAGCTATCCAGAACAAACACAACCCCCCTAAACACATCTTTGACCTGACCAACCACTGCCTAACCAACAAACAGATAGAAGGAGCACCCATGGGATCACCCCTCTGATCCGTCATTGCAAACGTATACATGGAACATTTTGAAACTAACGATAAATCTGAACACAAACACAAACTCTGGCTTAGATATGTTGATGACACTTTCATGATTTGGCCACACGGGAAAGAAAAACTGGACAACTTCCTCACACATCTCAACAGCCTACACCCCAAAATACAATTCACTATCGAAATAGAAGCAAACAACCAACTTCCCTTTCTGAATGTCCTAAGGTATAAAAAACCCAATGGCTCCCTAGGACACACCATCTACTGGAAAAAAACACAGACCAACCGCTACTTAAACGCACAATCCCATCACCACCCTGCACAGACCCTCATCTCCAGAACCAAATGCCTAGCTGACAAAGACCACCTGAAAACTGAATTATACGAGGGGAGTTAGGGGTGTCTTACCCCCACAATCTTTGTCTCCAGAGAGTAAGTCATCTATGTACCAAGTTTGGTTGAAATTTCTCGAGGCATTCCAGAGTTATGCTGGAACATACACACACACAGCATATATATGCTGGTCTTTTTGTATTCGGGTCTTTTCCTGTGTAAGATTAAGACACGGGAAAAAACCTGAATACAACAAGACCAGCATACCTACACCCATGAAAATCTACAAATATATATATTCTTTCGTTAATTTTTATTGTTTAATTGCTGTCACTACTTTTATAGTGACATTTTTATAAGTTTATGGTTTACTGTTGTAAGCTGCCCAGAACAGCCACATGAAAAGGTGTATGGCAAACAAACAAACAAATAAATAAATGAATATTGTCAGGATGTAACTGTGCAGCAACTTACTTCAGTTAGCATCAAGTCTTTAATTAGAATTTCACAAAGTGAATTTAGTTAAGAGATTTTCACAAAGTGTGAATTAGACTTTCTTATTCACAACCCTTCTCTTTTTAATACATACACATATATACAAGATGTTTGGATTGAGAGGGAAAAAATCTTGGCGCTGAATATTTTTTCCAAAAAAGAAATCTTGATCAAGGGAGAGACTGCACAGTACTGGAACAAAACTTTCCATTTTAATGAAATGCATTTTTCTTCTTCAGCAGAACAGGAAAGAGCGTGTTTGACAGGGTATTATTTTTCACCATCTGTATAATGAAATCTTGCAATCGGGCCCAGGTGGGTTCATCTAGATAAGAAGGATGAAGTTGGAATTTGATTTGGTGAGGTTGTTGAAAGTTGACCAGCATGATTTTTTTTTCAACATTCTTCTCAAGATGATTCCACAATACTCTTCACATGTGAGGCACCAGGAATACAAGTTAGCCTTCAGTCAGTTTTTTCAGGATGAGGAAACAAGCCTGAAAGGTAAGTGTGATAATGCACATAGCTCAATGGGTAAAGACCCTGAACTGGTCAGCTGACAGCCTCGGTTCGAGACATGAGTGCTCTAAGATAGGGTGATCTCCAGTTACTTGCCCCAGCTCCTGCCAACCCTAGCAGTTCAAAAGCATACACATGTGAGTAGATAAATAGGCAACATTTCAGTGGGAAGACAACAGTGTTCGGTGCACCTCGGCTAGAGGTGGTTTTCAGCTGGTTCTCTCCAGTGCGGGTGAACCAGTAGAGGGGGCTGCGGGAAGCTCCACCCACCCACCCCGATGTAATGCACAAGCACTGTGCATGTGCAGAAGGCGGTGTGAATGCAGAGACGTGGTGCGTGTACTCACATTTGCGAAACAGTAGGGAAGGTAAGTGAATCCCATCACTGACCTCGGCATATAGTGATGCCAGCCTCATGATCATGGCAGCATCTTCAGACAACACTGGCTCCCTCAGCTAGGAAACAGATAAGACCACCATCCCCTAGAGTCGGATATGACTGCACATGGGAAACCTTTGTCTTTAGATTGTTTGAAACAGAACTAAAATGAGGTCTCCTACTTCCCACTTCCTGCATCTATAACTCCTCCCAAAAGACAACAATTTTTTTGACTGGGTCATATCATTGAATAAAAGTGTTTAACATAGTAAAGCTTTAACATAATAAGACGTCCAAAAATATCTCTAATCAGGGCTGGAACTCCATCCAACACCATTGTAGTTCATGGAAAAGTCAAAGAAAAAAGGTGTCATAGGATTTTCGTTCTTTCAAAAGTTTTGTTTAGCTATGTTTAGCTCTGATTTATTATAATTTAGTCCCTTCTATGTTTCTGCAAACCAATCCCATATCTAATTTAGGGTTTTGTTGGGCTTTATTATCATTGTGAAATACCTTCCACTCCCTAAACCGATTAAAAATATATGCTTCTCTCATAATTGCTTGTTTTGTTGTTGTTAGTTGCAAAGTCGTGTCCGACCCATCGGGACCCCATGGACAACATTCCTCTAGGCCTTCCTGTCCTCTACCTTCCTCATTTAAACTCATGCCTACTGCTTCGGTGATTCCATCCAACTGCCTCATTCGCTGTCGACCCTTTCTCCTTTTGCTCTCAATCTTTCCCAGCATTAGGTTCTTCTCCAGGGAGTCCTTCCTTCTCATTAGGTGGCCAAAGTATTTGAGTTTCATCTTGAGGATCTGTCCTTCTAAAGAGCAGTCAGGGTTGAATTGCTTGTTAGTTAACTAAAATTAGTTAATAGATATTACTAGTCTTCCCACTAAATAGGAAGAAGCTTAGCCACTTGAAGTAGGAAGCTACCAAACTAGCAGAATGCATGATCGAGCTAAACTTAATATTCCTGTCTACACATTCTCTAAATCTAGGGAGGAAGAGCTTGGGAAATTCCTACATAAATTCCCCTTTCTATAGGCTAATTAATTCTTATGATAGCATCTGGAGCTGTTAAAGCTATAAAAAATAGTGTTGTTTTTTTAAAAAAATAAGCTTAATTTTACTATTCCTAGACATGTCGCCCATGGCCACCTTTCTCTGTGCAACAAATACATTTTATACAAAGTTAGAATGTTTAATCTGTCCTTGTCCAGAGCCATTTGAAGGATTCGTGAAGATGCTAGGGGACTGAATATGATACTTTTACTTGCAGGTGTGTTTTTTTTTCATTTCCAGCGAGAGAAAGCAAGAGGCAGCATGGAGATTATCAGGACTGGCAATCTCATGGAATGCTTTTTAGGACATCTCTATTCCCTAGAGAAACAGCAGCTGGATGAGTAGAGTAGAGTAGAGTAGAGTAGAGTAGAGAAGAGCAGAAGAGAAGAGAAGAGAAGAGAAGAGAAGAGAAGAGAAGAGAAGAGAAGAGAAGAGAAGAGAAGAGAAGAGAAGAGAAGAGAATAACAGAGTTGGAAGGGACCTTGGAGGTCGTCTTGTCCAGCCTCTGCTTAGGCAGGAAACCCTACACCACATAATAGTTATCCAATCTCTTCTTTAAAACTTCCAGTGTTGGAGCACTTACAACCTCTGGAGGCAAGTTGTTCCACTGATTAATTGTTCTAACTGGATGGACAATGAGGATCCTGCAGTGGACTAGCAGGAGCCCTGCATGTCACCAGCCTCCCTCAAACTCCTCTGCCCTGCCACTCTGAGTGTTTCCTTCGGAAATGCTGCTGCATTTTTCCAGTTTAAAAAAAAATCTTTTTCGTGCCAGATTACTTTGATCCGGCTTGGCCTCTGCTGCACCAATAAGTTAATACCATTTGTTGAGAGAGACTTGTCCTCATCCAATAGCTAATCGTCCATGTCAGCAGCAGAGCAAAGAGACTGGGTTAAACCTTCCATAGTACTAAGAGGAAAGCTGATTCCTCTGAAAAAGCGAAGATATCTTTGAACGTGTCCTTAAAATGATAAAGAAGCAGCTCAGGTGTTGCTGCGATATACAACTGATTTTGATTTTTTGATGCCGAGCAAGAATTGTTGTTGAATGAATATTAGATCTGTGTTTCTCTATGCTAGAAAATTATCAATGTGCAAGCATATACATATATGGTAACTACAAACATTATCTTAGCTAGAAAATTTGCAGATGAATGGATGTTTAAAATAGTATGAATTTCTTTCTTAAAAAATACTACTTAGTAGGGAAACTAAATAAAATACTTCTGAATTTTTGTATGTAATGCAGGTAGTCCTCAACTTACAACCCCAATTGAGACCAGAATTTATGTTGTTAAAATAGCACTAGTACTTACAGTATATACCACTTTACAGTGCTTTACAGCCCTCTCTAAGAAGTTTACAGAGTCAGCATATTGCCCCCGCCAAGAATCTGAGTTCTTATTTTACCAACCTCTGAAAAATGGAAGGCTGAGTCAACCTTGAGCCAGTGAGAATCGAACTGTTGACACTCAGCAGAATTAGCCTGCAATACTGCATGGCTCTTGGTGGTGTAGTGGATGCATCTTGCTTGCTTGATTATAATTATATTTATTTCAGTTTATCATAAAGAGGGTCACAGATGGCTTTAAAAGTTTATGATTCATTGTTCACCTAGAATTCAATAAGTAGGTGGAATCCAGGTTTTTTTTGGGGGGTGGTGGTGTGGAATAAAAGAAATACCTAGGACCCTCAGAGGGCAAAGAAAAAGCAACTATATATGTACACAAGCAAATTCTATTTGCATTATTTCAAAAGGCAAATATTGATAGTAAGATTAAAATAATGACTGTCTCTGGTAAATAGGGGAAATTATTAATCATAATCCAGAGAGGCTAGTGCATCAATATTCTAAACTTTAGTTTTTATCTGATTTCAACATATTTATTAATTAATAAACATATTAATTTCCCTTAAATAAATGGAAAACAGCCTACAGTACAGGAATGACATTGACACTATGTCAATATAGGTAATCCTCAATTGACAACTATTCAATTTGTGACAATTACAACAGCACTGAAAAATGTGACTTACAACTGATTGTCGCACTTACAACTATTGCAGCATCCCCATTACTTTGTGATCAAAATTCAGATGCTTGGAAAGTGGCATATATTTATAACAATTACAATTTTGGGGGTCTTGTGATCACCATTTGCAATCTTCCCAGGGGGCTTCCAATAAGTAAAGTCAATGGGGGAAAGCCAGATTGGTTGAACGACTGTGTGATTCACTTAACAACCATGTTCAATGACTGACAGGGTCAATTACTGATGATTGATGCACTACCTTCTCTGGAAGTTGGTTCCATGCTTGTTACCTGGTCATTGACAGCTAGCTAGTTTCAATTTTGTGACTCTCCAATTAATCATAAAGCTTTTTGTTTTTCATTTTTGCTGAAGCTGCTTTTAGATCCCTAGAATATAACCTCAATGGATCTTTACTGAAAAGCAGAGAGAGGTTAAGCATTGTCCTTTCCGCATGATGGATGCATCACCAGTTAGTAAGGGACTCCTTCCGTTCCTCCATTTCCCTGGCATCGCTTTTCATAACCTGCGTTCTATTTCTGCCTTGATTTGAAAGACAGACAGAGAAACTTCATTTCAAAAATTCTTTGCAGCAGTCATTATAGATATAAAAAAATCTGTCCTGTGAGTGGCAGCGTAAGGACAAACTGGCATTAATGCTTTGATTAAATTCCACTGTCATTTTTTTGCCCAGCTGTTTACAATTAACTCCCTTTTGCTTCAATTGTGCCAAGCTCTCATCTGATTGCACATTAAGCGGGATTATAACGTTAGATTTATTCAGGACCCATCACTGTGTCCTCTCAAGCAACACACTCTCACGGGTGTGAGGTGTTTAATCTTTCAGATTTATTAGAAGGATCTGCCGGCTTTAAAACTGCTGGTTTGCGTCATGTCTCAAAAGCTGCTTTTCTAAACAGGTTAGAATATCAGAGAGGAAGATTAAAAGATGGTGGAATCGAAACACAGAATACTAAAATGAGGGAGTGGCCTTTACTTCTTTGTCCTGATTATAAATTAACCCCCTTAACCTAGAAGGTAATAAAAAGCACTAAAACAAAACTGTTTTCAGGAATGATTAAATATTTCCTCAGATTTCAGAGAAGATGCAAAGAACAAAAAAAGGAAAAGAGAGGGGTTTTAGGAATCGATTTTAGAAATCAACAAGGCATTGTACTTTCAATATTCTAAAATGCTGAAAAGAGCATAAATTGAAATTACCTCACCTCACCATTGTAGCTTTTGAGACTACAGCAGAAGCTCTCCCTAGAGATGTTGGGCTTCTGTGTCCCAATGCTATTTGTCTAATAATACTTCTGAGGGAAATATAACAACTGTTGCTCCACCAGCTATGGCCCTTCCTATTTCTCCTTTCCAATGGATTTTGAATCCTTGTCCTAAGAAAGGATACATATATTCTTTCCAAGTCCTTTTCCAGAAGCTCTGTTATATAGGCTAAATAGAAGTGAGTAATTCACAGTCACCCAAATTGCTTTGATTCAGCACTTTCTACTAACATCACAACCGTTCTTGCAGATTGTTGTGAAAATGCTAGCTCTTTGTTTTCCTGGGTTTAACTGTCCATTCAATGCATGCCCGTGACTGCTGCTGATTAAGTAAATTTAAACACATTAAAAGTCTGTAGAGATTCTCAGTCATCCAGGTCATGGTTGTCCCAAAGGTGCTTTTTCAAGAGGCAACTGGACTTTCTTTTTTCTTTGAAGACGTTTCGTTTCTCATCCAAGAAGCTTCTTCAGCTCTGACAGGATAGTGAGGAATGGAAAGATTTATTTTCCTTGCAGACAGCTGGTCCCTTGCATCCTTTTAGAGGGGGTTGAAGCACTAAGCTTCCAAGCATGGGTGGTTGAAGCACTAAGCCTGAGTCTAAAATAATGCAAATGACCAGCTATCTGCAAGGAATATAAATCCTTCCATTCCTCACTATCCTGTCAGAGCTGAAGAAGCTTCTTTAATGAGAAGCAAAGCGTCTTCAAAGAAAAAAACACGAAAGTCCAGTTGCCTCCTGAAAAAGCACCGTTGGGATAAACACCTTAAAGTATTTTGGTTAGGAAAAGATTTCAATGCCGTTGTATCAAAATAGGAACTGTCTTCAGTTTTGATACTGACTTAATTCACATCACGACAATATTGAGCATGAGTGGGAAATGGAACAAGTTCACATTAGAGATTACAAAACATGCAACATGTCTCTTGCTGGACACACAGGCTCATTAAGTAGACAGAAGAAATATTAAAAGCGATTCGATTGATGTATTTAAGTAGAAAGCACTCTCTAAAGCAGGGGTGTCCAAACTTGGGAACTTTAAGACTTGTGGACTTCAACTCCCAGAATTCCTGGGAGTTGAACCCATGCTGGCTGGGGAATTCTGGGAGTTGAAGTCCACAAGTCTTAAAGTTCCCAAGTTTGGACACCCCTGCTCTAAAGAGTGATATTTACATTTTAGTCTACTTGTTAGATGTAATCTGTCCAAATCATAGAACAGTGCAGTTCCCTGGGATTTCTATTCATTTTTCCAGCAAACCATGGAGCAGGCTATCACAATGAAATCTCTTCCCCCCCCCCCCGCAAAAAAATAAAGCCAGAGGAAGCTGTCAGTTTTCTTTTGAAAGCCAATTTGTGCCTCAGAGATATGGGAGCCACACACACGTACTTTCTCAGTTGTGTGGAAAACAAGCCACGCATCTGAATGGAATTATCCTCTAAAATAGCCGTCTTTTATTTCCCCCTACAGTTGAGGAAGTTATTAAAGAGTGCTTTGGAAAATGCATAAAAAGTAGCTGCAGGTTAAGTGCCCGTTTTCCCCCCTCATTCAGGATAAAGCAGACTAAACGGCAGTATGTATGAATACAGTTATAGGACTGCTTTCTGAGCTACTCTTAAATATGATGCAATTTATTATTTCTGGGAGGATACAGAATGCCTTTGCTGCAATCATTTCTGAAAACTTGTAAAAAAAATGGAATATGTGTCTCCCAGGATCTACAGATATAAAAATAGAAACTATAACTGTTTGTATCTGTCTGTCTTCCTATCATCTATCTAATTAGGCACTGTATGGTGAAAACAAAGGTGTTCCAATCTGAAAACTATTGTTTAAAGGATGAAGAAATTTAAAATTATTGAAATAGTACCGTACTGCTAATAAAATATGTTGCAAGGTAATAAAAATATGTGGGCTATGAGACCTTTCTTTGAAAGTTCTGCAGAGCTGAATGATTATCATACCAATTCCAGAGTAGTAAGTCAAACTTGAGAGAGAGAGAGAGAGAGAGAGAGAGAGAGAGAGAGAGAGAGAGAGAGAGAGAGAGAGAGAGAGAGAGAGAGAGAGAGAGAGAGAGAGAGAGATGCCTTCTCTGACAATTTTTCCATTGTTCTATTACTCAACAGATACCATTTCCACAGGGTTAGGATTGTGTATTATCCTAAGCTTAAGGAGTCTGAGTTGGAGGTACTTTCCCTTATATTCTGCTAGCTCTTGAGACTACAGGCAAAAGCTCTCCCTAGATTTTGGGCTTCTCCATCCCAATGCTGTATCCCAAAATATCTCCTGCGAGTCCCTTGGACTGCAAGGCGATCCAACCGATCAATCCTAGAGGAGCTCAACCCTGACTGCTCTTTAGAAGGCCAGATCCTGAAGATAAAACTCAAATACTTTGGCCATTTAATGAGAAGGAAGGGCTCACTGGAGAAGAGCCTAAAGCTAAGAAAGACTGAGGGCAAAAGAAGAAGGGGACGACGGGGAATGAGGTGGCTGGATGGAGTCACTGAAGCAGTAGGCATGAGCTTAAATGGACTCCAGAGGATGATAGAGGACAGGAAGGCCTGGAGGAATGTTGTCCATGGGGTTGCGATGGGTCGGAGACAACTTTGCAACTAACAACAACAATCCCAATGCTATTTGTCTAATAATACCTCTAAAGAAAAAATAACAATTGTTGCTCCATCAGCTATGGCCCTTCCTAGTTCTCTTTCTCAATGGATTTTGAATCCTTGTCCTAAGAAAGGCTACACATATTCTTTCCAAGTCCTTTTCCAGAAGCTCTGTTAGTTTCCTCCATATGTGGCTTGCCTATGGATATGAAATACAAAAGTCCAGATGATAAGAGAGAAAACTCTTTGCTGCCATTCTTTGATAGCCATTCTGGATTTTGCAGCACAATTCTAAAAACTCTAAGGGACAGTCACAATTTTTCCTTCAATAGTATTTGAAGATGTCATGGAAGTCAAGGTACCATTTTTGTAAGATTTGCTGTTTTCCCATTCAGATTGGAGAAAGAACCTGCTGTGACAGTATCCCCATTGAGATATAACTGAATCGGGATTCTCAGCAGCTCTCACTATTGGCTATACTGATTGGGCTGCTGGTCCCTTTAGTTGGCCTGGAATATGGAGAGCTAGAAATTCACGATTATTGGTGAGAGATAACGCTACTTGTACAAATGGCACCCCGCCTTATGATGAGTTGGATTGCTGAGTACGTTTGTTATCTCATATATATATGAGATACATACACATTTACATTTACGTTTATATTTATTGGTAGTGTCAATTTCCAGGGTGGTGTCAATTTCCAGGGACTTCAAGGAGGCTTTCAATGTGTCTTTGTATTGCTTCCACCACTTTGTATTGTCCCACACTGATCCACCAAGACTGCCAGACGTCTGAGGGCAGAAGAACAACTATGGCACAAGAGAAGCGAGCATTCCACAAAGCCAGAGTTGCAAATGCTGCAACAATGGTGCCCATCAGGGACATGCGGTCAGGGGAGGCAGGGGAGGCAGAGCCGCACCACTATCATCATGAAAAATTTTTAAAAAGGGAAAAGGCGCTGAGGAGCCTTCTGCACACGTGGTCGGGAATGGGAGCGCTCCGTGGTCCCTTCATGTTGACTCAGAAGTCAGGAAGGAGGGGAATGGGACCACGTGTGCACGAGGCTCCTCTAGCCTCAGCCTCCCTCCTGCGCATGTCCCATTCCCCGCCTTCCTAAGTCAACATGAAGGGGACCGCAGAGCGTGAGCCACAGTCCCGCGGAGCACGCTCCGTGGTCCCCTTCATGTTGACTTAGGAAGGCGGGGAATGGGACGTGCGCAGGAGGGAGGCTGGAGGGATCGCGGAGGAGGGAGCGTGAGCTGCGGTCCCATGGAGCGCGCTACGCGGTCCCCTTCATGTTGACTCAGGAGTCAGGAAGGAGGGGAATTCCCCTCCTTCCAGACTCCTGAGTCAACATGAAGGGAATCACAGAGCATGAGTCGCAGTCCCGCGGAGCGCGCTACGCGGTCCGCTTCATGTTGACTTAGGAAGGCGGGGAATGGGACGTGCGCAGGAGGGAGGCTGACATGGTCCCATTCCCCTCCTTCCTGAGTCAACATGAAGGGGACCGCGGCTCACGCTGATGACGTCACCAGCCTCACCAGCCGTAAAGCTCACCGCACGTCACTGGTGCCCATACATGTCTTCCCAACATGTGGCAGAACATTTCATGCCCCATAGGCCTTACCAGCCACCTGCGATATGTATATGTATATCTATGTGTGTGTGTGTGTATGTGTGCGTGTGTGTGTGTGTGTGTGTGTGTGTTTTCATAGATTTTCACGGGTGTAAGTATGCTGGTCTTCTTGTATTCGGGTCTTTTCCCATGTAAGATTGAGATTGTCTTGGCAACGTTTCAGCGAGGTCGCCCTCGCCCTCTTCAGGCTGGGTTTTGGCCTTAAAGTGTGATCAGAGCTGCCGTCTTTCTATAAATCTTGGTGGGGGGGGATGTGGAGTGCTGGCTTTGTTTCAGTAAGTGGAATGATTGCTTGTGTGGTTGTATCATTATTGGTAGATTGGTGCTGATTGGTGCTGGCTGTGTGTCCATTGTTGTTTCATGTTGTAACGGCCTGGGTGGTGGGTGGGGCTCATTTGTTGACTAGAGCTGGTTTCCAGATGTCTGGTAGGTGGAAGGTATCGTCACGTTTATTCATGTTGTGGGGGTGTTTCTCTATTTCGATAGCTTCCAGTGAGTGTTTTTTCTTCTTGTTGTTGTAACTTGCTTCAGGGTGGATTACTGGAGCAAAGGATGTTGGTGACTGCAAATCTGATTTTATTGGCTTAATCTGGGTTGATTTTGGTGAGTGTAGCTTCACCCCCGCATATGATGTCTTCAGTGGGGATGCGTTTAGGGGCGACTGCAAAGTTGAATCACCAACCTGAGAAAAGACAACCACATAATCATCCTCCCAGCAGACAAAGGTAAGGCCACAGTGGTGATGAACACATCCGACTACCAAACCAAATTATCCCACCTACTCCAAGACCCCACTTATGAACCTCTAAACACAGACCCCACCACCTACCTGGAAAAAACCACCATATCCAAAATAAAAGCCTCTCCCATTAGTGAAGAGATCCAGCAAAGAATCATCCCCAGAGAGAAATCTTCCAGATGCCCCAAACTCTATGGCCTCCCCAAAATACACAAAGAAGGAACATCACTCAGACCCATAGTCAGCTCCATAGGCACACCTCTACAGAATCTTGCCAAATTCCTCGCCAAACAACTCCAACCCTACGCAGAATCCATCACTTCACACATACAAAACTCACTCCACTTCATAGAAACAATAAAGAAACAAAACCTACAACCCAGAAATGTACTTGTGAGTTTCGATGTCATATCCCTCTTCACCTAAGTGCCTATAAAAGAAGCCTTGACAGCTATCCAGAACAAACACATACACCCCTAAACACATCCTGGACTTGACCGACCACTGCCTAACCAATTCATACTTCATCCATAATGGACAAAGATACAAACAGATAGAAGGAGCACCCATGGGATCACCCCTGTCACCCGTCATTGCAAACTTATACATGGAACATTTTGAAACTAACGCCTTAGATAAATCTGAACACAAACCCAAACTCTGGCTTAGATATGTTGATGACACTTTTGTGATTTGGCCACACAGGAAAGAAAAACTGGACAACCTCCTCACACATCTCAACCGCCTACACCCCAAAATACAATTCACCTTGGAAATAGAAGCAAACAACCAACTTCTCTTTCTGGACGTCCTAATCTACAAAAACCCAATGGCTCCCTAGGACACACCATCTACCGGGAAAAAAGCACATACCAACTGCTACTTAAACGCACAATCCCATCACCACCCTGCACAGATCAACTCTGTAGCCAAGACCCTCATCTCCAGAACCAAATGCCTAACTGACAAAGACCACCTGAAAACTGAATTACACACTCTCACAAAAGTATTAATCTCCAACGGATTCCAAAGAAAAACAATTACCAACCTAATCCAATGGGAGACTCCCCCAAAAACCAAGACACAGAACAGGACAATGGCATCGCCCTCCTCCCTTACATCAATGGCACCACAGATAAAATCAGCAAAATTCCCCACAAACACAATATCAAGACAGCCTTCAACACTGACCAAAAAATACCCAACATCTTAAGAAACCCCAAAGACAAAATCCAGCTAGAAAACCAAGGAGTCTATGAAATACCATGCAAAATCTGCCCTGCAACATACATAGGAGAAACGAACAGGAGAATAAATGCATGCATCGCAGAACACAAGAACTCAGTAAGAAAAAAAGAAAAAACTTCCTCCCTTTTCCAGCACCTTAAAACTACAGGACATGAAATTAATTTTGAAGGAACCACGTTAATCTCCAAAACTGAACACTTTAACAAGAGAATAATTATGGAAGCGATCGAAATAGAGAAACACCCCCACAACATGAATAAATGTGATGATACCTCCCACCTACCAGACTTCTGGAAACCAGCCCTAGTCAACAAATGAGCCCCACCCACCACCCAGGCCATTACTACACAAAACAACAATGGACACACAGCCAGCACCAATCAGCACCAATCTATCAATCATGATACAACTATACAACCAATCATTCCACACAACCAATCATTCATATATCATATATATCATATATATCATAGATCATAGATCATAGATCATAGATCATAGATCATAGATCATAGATCATAGATCATAGATCATAGATCATAGATCATATATAATATATCTATCAATCAGACATAATAAAGAATAATGCTCTGTAATTTAAAAACAATGTTAAAAACCACTGGATGTCAAATTTACTTTTTATTTAATGTCGCAGTCTGGCCCCATGCTCCGTGTGTGCTGGAGAGGGAAAGACAGCACGTCCTAAACTATTTAGATATGATTGCTTTCGGTGATGTTTTGTCTGCGGCTAAAAAAAAAAGCTGAACAGAAAACAGATTTATTTATCAAACATTAAAATTCCAACCTGTCTTTTAGATAAATTTACTTAGAAAAAATAAAAATGTCTAAAGCTAGAACTGGTGCGCAAAAAGGTATTGGACAGCTTGTTCTGCAGTTCTTTCTCTAACATTTTTAAAAATAGTTTACAAATGAGTTTACATGGAGCCATATTGCAAAATCTTCCACGCAGATTTTCCATGCTGTACATTCCAGCATCCAAAGGGCTCAGGAAGCCCATATTGGATAGTCCATCATAACAATTTAAACAACTGGTCTACTTTGCTCAATATTACCTTCATGGATTGACCAGCAGTAATTTTCCAGAATTTCATACATACTTTTTTCCCTAGTTCTTTCTGGAATGAAAAACTATGCATTTTCTGGGTGAAAGATCTCATCAAACCACTCTCAGGTAGCGATCCATCCACAACAAGGGTGAGATGGTAATATCCTTCAATTTCAGATCACGTAGCCACCATGATTAAACAAAAGGCAAGTCCAATATTCCTTCCATCCATGGGGCTGACCTATAATATGCTGACATGAAGGAAGGTTTCCCTTAGTCCCCACCCTAAAAGTGGGGCCAGGAAGATGGGCATTTTCCATTGCTGTTCCTCTTCTATGGGACAACATTCACTCTGAGATCAGGTCGACACCAAATAATAGAATAGAATAGAATAGAATAGAATAGAATAGAATAGAATAGAATAGAATAGAATAGAATAGAATAGAATAATTCTTCATTGGGCAAGTGTGATTGGACACACAAGGAATTTGTCTTTGGTGCATATGCTCTCAGTGTACATGAAAGAAAAGATACATTCGTCACGATCTGTTGATGTTTAGAGAACCATTAATCCCGGAGGCTGGCTGAGGAATTCTGCGAGTGAAATCCACAATATTAAAGTTGCCAAGTTTGGAGGTCTCTACTCTGGATTTGCAAAACTGCCTTTTCCTACTTTCTTCTCACATCTTATTAGGTCAAACAAAGTCAAGTTCTCCCAATCCCATTTCTTCAAGAATGCTATCTGGAAGAACGAAGGAAATTGGCATTTTCAATCACTGCCCCTATACTTTGGGAGTCCTTCTCTAAGAAGATCTGGGCTACTGTTCAGTTATGTTTTTTTCCTAGATTTTCCTTCCAGCCCTAGGAGAAAGCATTTTATGAATATTGGGACATATTGATGGACACAGACCCAAAGTCAAACAAACCAAGTATGCTTGACTTTGTTTCTTATGATGATATTGGGATTGTTTAATTATTCTTTGGGGCCGGAGGGATTTTTGGAGGAGTTCCTTTTACAGTCCTTTTGAATGTTAGGCCCCCCAGATCCTTCTGACATGATCATACATAAAACATAAATCAAATTAAATCAATCAGTTCTGCTACCCTATGAGTGTATGTTACTTAGAGACAATTGATAATTGAAGCACCATAAGTCTGATCAGGGCTGGGAAGACCTGAGACTTAAATTTATTCCCCTTTGGCTGTGTCCAATGATCAGATGATCTGCTTCATACCAAGCACTAGAACATGACATATTAACACAAGTTACAACATGGCCAGCCGATGTGCAACAGCTGCCTTTGGCCACAGCAGCCTCATATTGAAAGTAGGTGATCTGTGGGTATGCAATCTGTTATATGTTTATAAACACATCAAATGCGGTGACAAAAACATCTAAGGATGTTAGCCAAATAGCCAGCAAAATGGGCAAAATTGTTCTTTATTTCTTTTCATCCCATACTTCGACCAGAGTTTGAAGGTCCCTGTGCATCTTCAAGGCAACGGTTGTGTGAAACAGCAACTCTCCAAAAATTACCCACTCTAATCAATTAAATCCAAACCCTGTGTGAATCAACTCTGGTACAATTATACTGGAATATGGAAGGTTGACAAAGTTATCTGATGCAAAATTAGTATTCAAGATTCAGTGGCAACTCTATTTGAGCTGATTCAATATTTGATTTAAACAAAGCTTTGTTTATATGCTATAATAGGAGAAATCTCAAAATGACTTCCAGTATTTATTTATTTAGTTAGTTAAAAAGGCTACTTCAATCAGAAGACTCTTAAGCAGCAAATGCTACTCTTGTAACGAAGACTAATAAAATGCACAGTGACAATGCTAATAATCAACAACTTAATAATGTGCCGTTAAAAACCAGCTTCCATATAAAGAAATACCACCAGTGGGAGGAAGCATCTCCCATACTTGTTTTTGAACACAAAGAAAAACTGCAGAGAAATTGATACAATATCCTACTTCAAAGTAGAAATCCAAATTTACACTAACTCTTTAAATCTAGTGGCTTTAAAAATAAGTTCTTATTAGGGATATTCAAATTTGGGAATAGAACATTCTGGAGAACTCTGAAACTTTCTGTTTCTTTTTTTGGGGGGGACTGCCCAAACCTTCTCTGGAATTTGCAATTCTGGAGGTAGTTTAGTGATTTATGGAAGTATATTCCCCAAACCAGAAGCAGTTTGAGACAGAGGTGGGTTCCGGCTGCCATTACTACCAGCCCGGTAGTAAAAAAAAGTTTGCCGGATAGAACCGGTTGAATTACACCACTGGATGTTTTCTGAAATCATGATTTTGTAGTTTTGTTCCGTAAAAAAAAGTTACTAATTTATTCAACTGATTCAGATTATCTTTCTAGAAAATACCAACAGTGTATTACCAACACCATGTTTCTTCATATTCAGATGGCCCTGACTTTGTTGCCTTTTTATAATGCATTGGAAACCTGGTTTTAAGTTTTAAGTGAGCCTGTTGTTATGTAGTGATTGTTGCCTGTTGGGCTTTGCTCATGTGGATCGGTTTGTGGGTTTTTTTGTTTTTTGCTTTTAATCATCATTATGCATATTGTATAGCTTGTTAGCTATCCAGCATCTCATGTTGATCAGGCAGCTGTAGAAATCTATTTAAGCAATCAATGAATCAATGTATTAATTAAATTCAGTGTCTGCACAGACATTCCCCCCCCTCTTTTGTAGTCTAAATGGCCCCAGTAGCATAGCATATTATTGGCATCTTCAAGCAGGCCCAGAGTGACAAATTAACTAGTGATAATTTCCAGAAGTAACCGGAGTTGTGACATTATTCATCTTGTCTGAAAGATTCAACAAGCATTTGCACAAAGAAAAGTTCCATTTTTGGCAGAAAACCGTGGCTCCACTTGAATTAACTTTCAGGACTTATATTTAAGGATTTTTTTTTTATTGGTCTGCAGGATGTCTCTCCAAGTTTTGCTGGAATCAATATGCTGAAAGGCTGCAGACTCAATTGTAATAAAGGGGACATTATTTTTAATTGTTTCCTCTCAGCATTATCACAGTGGAGCACAGGAAAAGAAAGTGCTTAGAACCCTAGTCCATTGCCTTTGGACTGCTGAATTGTTCCCAGTTGAGGCTGGTTAAGAGAGCTGAGAAGGAGAGTTTGAAAACAGTTGGGTCCCAAATCAACCAACGTTCATTCCCTAGAAGCGATATGTTGTGAATCATAAAAGAAAGCAGGGGAGATTTCAGATATCTGTAAAGACGGAGGTACTGGAATTAAAACAGCACATTTAGAACTTCCTACATCCTATCTCACTGGGAAGCATTTAGGTATTAGGATTGCCACCCAACCACTGTTGCCTTGATGAGCTAAGAATTTGATGGGTTGACCAGCTCCCACAATTCTCAATCTCTGTATGCTTGCCATATTCAATTCTGGTGTTAAGGCTTATTTGCAAGTCTGAAAGTGTGCAACGAATTCATTTATTTGCTTTCTATGGCTGGAGGATTCCTCCAGAATTCCATAGATCATTCAACGTATCTTGCCATACGGTAAGCCCTCTTCCCCAAAGGCATGACTGAAATAAATTGTATTGACATTACACATGAACCTGCCATATCTATTCAACACACAAGCAGTCCCTCAGTATTTCCATTCTCTGTACCTCCAAAGGGATCTTCCCATCTCACTAATTTTATGTATTGTTTTGTTTTATATCCTGACTTTCTCTCAGGCAGGATATATCACTTATCCTCCAAGTTACTTTTTCCCATAACAAAATCATGAGATAGACAGAACTGAGAGAGTGAACCTGGAGTTATTCCGTGAATTTCCATGTTTGAGGGTGTAGAACGTATGTCTCACCACTCCCATCCCAATGTCTATTCCACTACATCACACTAGCTGAATCCTCTCTTTTCTTTTCAAATATAGATTGAGATATTCCCAGAACAAGCAAAACGTTCAATTTTACCTCCATGAAATAGATAACGGTCCAAGGTGAAAATCAGAGGCACCCACAATTACAAAACCATCTAAATAGGAAGAGCAATAGGTACAATATGTACAATCAAAGTTGATTTGTATAACCCATGTCCATGCCAACTGATAAATCCATAAATTAAAAGATGTAAGTTTCGAAATTTATATATAATATGGCTTCCACTTCTGGGGAAGAAATAGTGAACTAAAGATGGTTCCATCTGTGATGGAATGAAGAGCCAGTAAGCAGACTGTAATTCCTCTCCAGATAAGGAGAGTACCTGGGATTGTCCACAAGTGTTCCAGACAATTATTGAGCGGTGGTGGCACAGTGGTTAGAATGCAGTATTACAGGCTAATTTTGCTGACTGCCGATTGCTAGCAGTTCAGCAGTTTGAGTCTCACCAGGCTCAAGGTTGACTCAGACTTCCATCCTTCCGAGTTGGGTAAAACGAGGACCCAGATTTTTGGGGGGCAATATGCTAATTCTATAAACCGCTTAGGGAGGGCTGTAAAGCACTGTGAAGCTGTATATAAGTCTAAGTGCTAATGCTACTGCTATTCCTTGTAAGTAAACACTTGTTCCTCACAAGTAGTGGGAGACAAGGGAAAGCAATCTTCATTCAAACTGCAGTCTGTGCCTTTATGGATAGTGGAGTCATATCTCTTTCTAATCTCTTTTGGAAATTCCTTCTTAACTGGTTTTCAACTGTTAAAATCTTTGGCGTGATAAGTGTGATATCCCTAAGTAAGTTTCCTTCAATCCTTAGCAAAATAAGTTTTGAGAGGCCCTTGGTACTTTCTGAACTTAGTTATTTTCTTGCAGCCATTACACAAACTAGGTAACATCATCAAAAGAATAATCAGCTTCAATGGCTGTAAACTTAACCATAAACCTCTCTTATAACAAGTGATGAGTCACATGCAGTTTATTTTGTTCTGCCATCTGGTTACAAATCTTTTTGCATCTCCAATCAGTATAATTATAGGCAGGTTTGCTGGTTGGTCCTGAAAACATAGTTCTACCCAACATTTGCTTATGCTATGCAACAATAACAAAATACGGTGAAATGCATATTTATTATAGCATAAAATGTAGTAACTATGTGGTTTGCCTCAGCCATTCCTTTTGCTGCTGAACAATCAAGAATTAGAATTAGATCCTTTCAACAGTTTGCACAGTCCACTTGGGGAACCATAAGCAGTAAGCAACTATCCATGGAAATAGACTTGAGCAACATGGGAACTGTAGCTTTTGTAAAAGAGCATATCTGGAATAGAATAGAATAGAATAGAATTCTTTATTGGCTAAATGTGATTGGACACACAAGGAATTTGTCTTTGGTGCATATGCTCTCAGTGTACATAAGGAGAATAAAATGCATTCATAAATAATCATAAGATACAACACTTAATGATAGTCATAGGATACAAATAAATAATCAGGAAACAATCAATATCAATAAAAATCGTAAAGATACAAGCAACAAAGTTACAGTCCTGCAGTCATAAGTGGGAGAAGATGGGTGATAGGAACAATGAGAAGACTAATAGTAATAGTAATGCAGCTTTAGTGAATAGTTTGACAGTGGTGAGGGGATTGTTTAGCAGAGTGGTGGCGTTTGGGGGGAAAAAACCGTTCTTGTGTCTAGTTTTCTTGGTGTGCAGTGCTCTACAGCATTGTTTTGAGGGTAGGAGTTGAAACAATTTATATCCAGGATGCGAGGGGTCTGTAGATATTTTCACAGCCTTCTTTTTGACTCATGCAGTATACAGGTCCTCAATGGAAGGCAGTTTGGTAATAATTGTTTTTTCTGCAGTTCTGATTAGAACTGTAATCTGTAGCTCAGAGTTGAACTCTAGCACTGATGATGTTACCTAGCTAGGTAATGAAACATCTGTAAGAAAACAAGCTCAGAGAGCACCAAGCTCCTATTAGCAGCATCAACTAGGGCAGGAGTGTCAAAATCACGGTGGCATCACATAGCGTATCAGGAGTTTTTTCCCCTACACTAAACTGGGCATGGGCGTGGCCAGTACGTGACGCATCCGGCCTGCAGGCTGGGAGTTTGACAGCCCTAGGGGTTATCAAGAGATTCTATTTCTGCAGGGACAGATGCAGCAACGGTGCAACTCTTTCAAAAAGATAGTCCACATTTATAAAATAAGAGCATCCTCAAGTAAGTAGAATGACCTCTAGATGGTGAGATATCATTTTCCTCTCTATTGACTGATCCCACATATTTTCCCAAATTACAAATTGCTTTTTCTCCTAAAGCAGCTCTAAGTTTCTGTTACCATTGGCAAAAGGAATTTTCCCCTAAAGCAGCGATCCCCAACAACTGGGGGCCAGCAACTGGTTTCATGGATCAGCGACTGATTTCCTGGAAGACCATTTTTTCACAGATGGGGTGATGCAGGGGTGAAATCCAGCAGGTTCTGACAGGTTCTGGAGAACCGGTAGTGGAAATTTTGAGTAGTTTGGAGAACCGGTAAATGCCACCTCTGGCTGGCCCCAGGAGCGGGGAGGGAATGGAGATTTTGCAGTATCCTTCCCCTGCCACCAAGCCACACCACACCCACTAAGCCATGCCTACAGAACCAGTAGTAAAAAAATTGAATTTCCCCACTGGGGTGATGGTGGTGATTTTGCACACAGCCTAGTTCACATATTTCATCTTCTCTACATAATATACATGAATATTGTCAACACAACTAAGAAATCAACTCCACAGGAAGGCTTAAACTCCTTTTATTGAAGTCAGCTATAGTCACAGAATCTTACAAGTCTGATTCTCCTATACTACCTGAATTAGGGTAGAATCTGCATAAGTTGTTTCCAAATGTTTTCTTATTGTTCTGGATTTAAAAAAAAACATTTTAGTTCCTTTTTTTTTCTAGGTCACACTAGTTGCATATTTCTGTCAAGGTCTTCTTCTGTATGCAATACAGATATACAGAAATCAGATAGAAGTTGACTAACCAATGAATCATCTCTGTAATATCTAACTCTTTATTTATAATACAGGATATTTATAACCCCCCCCTTCAACAGAAGTGTTTAAAATAAGTTGTATGTTAAGAATATTTGAAGCTTTCCAGACGCTCAGAGAAATTCAGATGGGAATCCTCTTATCACCTTAGCTTTACCTTCTGCTGCTTCTTCTTCTTTTTCTTCTTCTCATCTGTTTGTATTCCCTGATTCCCAATATGCCACATCTTTTTCCCCCCTGATATTTTTCCAGGACAGTTGTTGGATTAGGGATAATGTTAATATTCTTGCCTTAAGCCTTGTGATCTTTACCCTACATCAAAGTTTCAAAACGGAACCTTTTGAAATCCAAAAAATGTCATTATTTCTTGGTTTCCCTACTGTACTTCAGAGATTTCCCCAGCTTGTATGTTATGCCTGGCCTGCTCTTTCTCAGGCCGGTTTTCCATGAGGCACAGAGATGTCTGTCTAATAGATTTCCTGCTTTTTCCAGGGCTAGATAGGTTGCGTTCAGACTGAGACCAAGAGCCACACCTAGTCTCTCCATCTTTCAAAAACTTTTGAGTTTGGCATCGAAATCAAGCTGGTCATGTAATGTCCATATAAATTCTTTTCATTACCAACAACAGGAAACGAAAAGTACAGAAAGAAATTTCATGTTACAATAATTCCAGAGCATTAAAAGCTCCTTTGAGTCATATTTACATTTCTTTTTTTAAAAATTCACAGAGTTGCTTCTATTAAGAACAAAAAGTACACCTGGATTTAAAATGAAAAATAACAGATGATGTGCATGCATTTTTATTAATTTATTAATAGCATTGCCTGTCTATCAAGGCTAGAAAGACATTGCTAGTAGAAAGGCTATTATGCATAATTTGTTTTTAATAAATTCCCAATGACATTGTGAAGATGGGGGAAGAAAGGAGATACGTCACTGTGGCAAATTAATTAATCCTAACCACGAACTAGAGATCAGAAATAGGGAAGTACATACATGAAACATGAAACCACATAATTTGCATGTGTCTTTGGGAAAGAGAGAGAAGTGGATAAAGACTTTGCTAAAATTAAATGTTGTGCTTTTCCTTGATAAGGAAGAGATGGGAGAAGAAGTGTCATTGAGATAAATAAGGACATAGTCTGACCCATTTTTGCTGGCATATCATCATGCAAGCAAAGTGGGCAAGCAAAAGAGAGCATACAGTTTGGTCTAGTGTGGTGATGGCAAACCTATGGCACGCGCGCCATTGCCAGCTGCTCTTCTGATTTCTAGCACGCACATGTGTGCCAGCCAGCTGGACTTCATGGGCACCGGAGCACTGGAAAATGTCCTGAAAACAACCAAAACCCAGGCCATTTTCAGGCCATTTTCCGGGCCGTTTTTAGGCTGTTTTCAGGCCATTTTTGGACTGTTTTTTGGCCCAGAAAATGGCCTGGGAAATGCCCTGAAAATGGCCTAAAAACAGCCCGGAAAATTTCCTGGGAAATGGTCTGAAAAATGGCCTGAAAGCAGCTCCCAAAATGCCCTGAAAAAGGCCCCATGAATGCCCCCAAAACAGGCATGCGTGCGTCGGCCAGCTGGTCTTCAGGTTTCCATGCTCCAGCGCATGTGCATGTACATGCAAGTACATGCACGCCCGTCGCAATTTGGGAACTTGGTGCTGAAAAGTTTCACCATCACTGGTCTAGTGCTCTAAGGCACCAGGCTAGCAACCAGGAAACTGTGACTTCTAACTTTGCCTTAGGCATGAAAGCCAGCTGGTGACTTTGGGCCAGTCATTCTTTCTCAGCCCATCTCACTTTAACGGTTGTTGTTGTAGGGAAAATGGGAGGAGGAAGGAGAGACCGATACGCTCCCTGCCTTGAGTTATTTGTAGAAGTAATTAAGACAGGATTTTTTAAAAAAATGATCAGTATTTCATACATTGTTCTTGCAAGATCATTCTGGGGTCCCACTTCCATACCTGGGACAATGGGGGTGGTGCAGAATCTTGAAAGAGGGTTCCGAGAGGAGAAAAGCATTGATGGAAATAACAGCACAGGGCAACTATGAAAGCATTTTGGGTAGACATTTTATATCTAGTGCAGTTCAGATGCACTGAAAATAAGGTCCAATTAGTGTATCATATTCAAACAAAGATTGCAAATTCCTTTCTTCACAATGATTGCAAATTCCTTTCTTCACAATGACAGCATCCCCGTAGCTCTTTGATTCTTGATTCTTTGAAAATGATGCGGAATCCTTTCAGATAAGGATTTTAAAAAATAATAATGAACCATTCTATTTTCTCCAAGGGAATTTTACATGGACAGCATTTCCTCCTTCCATTTTTATTTTTGCTCAATCAATTAAACTGAAGCTGTTTATATATATTTAGGCAGCTCACAAGGTGAAGGTGTGGGCAAGAACCTTGTGTTCCCGCAAACCTTCCATTCAGAACAATGGTTAGCTTCCAAATTTTCATTCCCTTTCTAGTTTGTTATCATTCTTTGGAAAGTTCTCTTCCAAAATGATAAACAGCAGGTAAGAGAGAACCCATTGAATTGTTGCCACGACAGAGTAAAACTCAAGAAGCAGAGATGGCATAAAACATCTCTGCACCAAAGGAACCACTTGTTATTCTTACCATTTTTTTTATTCCTGACCAAGAGGCAGGGCTGGTAGCAGTGGATAGATTCCAGTACCCATTAATCTCCCTTCCTTTTCTAAAGGAGTTTATTTTCTTATTGAAGCTTAGAACTCCTGCCTTTGATCTTTTGCCACAGCATGTTGAAGTGATGGTGCTCAGACAAGAAGCAAAAAGTACACTACCTACAGAAAGCAGTGAGATGTAGACTTGCAACCTTTGGAACATGGGCAAAAATGGGTTTATCACAGGGATTGCCTAAAATAAAGCTTTAAAAAAAAACACCAAGGATGATAGTTAACAACATGTTGACACTTCAACAGTACTTTCATTTAAATGTTCTGTTTGGAATAGAATAGAATAGAATAGAATAGAATACAATACAATACAATACAATTCAATACAATACAATACAATGCAATTCAATTCTTTATTGGCCGTGTGATTGGACACACAAGGAATTTGTCTTTGGTGCATATGCTCTCGGTGTACATAAAAAGACATGAAAAGATACATTCATCAAGAATCATAAGGTACAACACTTAATGATAGTCATAGAGTACAAACAAGCAATCATGAAACAATCAATATCAATCGTAAGGAAACAAGCAACAAAGTTATAGTCATACAGTCATAAGTGGGAAGAGATGGGTGATAGGAACAATGAAAAGATTAATAGCAATAGTAATGCAGACGTAGTAAAGCGTTTGACAGTGCTTATTATTATTATTATTACAGCACTTGGCTTAATTATTTCACTAATATATCAGATATTTCTCATATTCTGGTCCCTGAGTCTTTTTTAAAGAATCCTTATAACTTGATTTGTATCAGGATTGATGAAAATTCTATGGACTTTTGACACCTTGCTGTTAATAAGCTCCCCTAATCACCACCCAATCTTCAATGCCAGTGCTTAATAGCATTGCTCTCCCCTGTTTTCCTTGGGACTCCAAACAAGAGGATGTTGGCACTTCAGTCAGTGGTGTACCAGGTCTTCTGGGTGATCTTCTTACATTTGGTTGGGAACTGAATATTCCACTGTGGGTAAGAAAACACTTCAATCACCTTTGCATCAATGCAAGCAGAGTAACTTCTGGCATTCCAATCTGTTATAATAGAATTGTGTGGCTGTCAGACTTTGCCAGTCAGAAGGTTGTGCGTGCACACATTTGCAAACTGGTAGGGAAGGTAAGTGAAAGCCACCCCTGCTTCCACCCGTCCTCCACTCTGCTTCATAGGGCTACAATATGCATAAAAATATACAGACACAGCATAAAGAAAGAATAGAAACAGAACTACTCACAGAGAGAGGCAATGCACAGGCACTCACTCTGATTAGATGTTCATGCATTTCAATCCAACATGGTGTTTGGTTACACAGAACACAATCCCAGGCACCTCCTATGCCTACTACTGGGAAAGTGGGTGGAAAGAATTCAAGAAGCTGTGCTCTCCGTACCTTGTCTGCTTCTCTGGTTTTCAATGCCCAGTTGTGTTATCCACTTTTTAAAGTGTTATAGCAGTAGTAATATTAACTAAATAGCAAGCATTCTCATCCATCAACCCAATTTATTTTTCTATCGCAGCCCTTTATTGACCAATCTGGATTAAATAGTTGAGAAAGGTTATTATTCCCAATTCAGTATTTCCTTAAAGCAGTTTCACATAGCAGTAATTGAGAGGTGATCTTTCTTTTGTCTTTTCCCGTTGCTGCTTTAATTGCATATTTTAAAAGAGATTATGCTCATTATTCTTGATAAGCTGTAAGCCTAAGTGAATGAAGTATTATTAGTTCAGACAAGTATAGGGTTCAAAGCCTAGGGAAGGCATTCTGGGCTTCCAACTTCTGGTACTGATGTATGTAAAATAAATACTTGTGGTTTCCTACTTGCATGAAATGGAAGTTGTCCAAGAGCTGCTGGTAAAGGGGGAAAGGGAAAGAAAGAAAAAAAAAAAAGAGAGAGAGACAGACAGACAGACAGACAGACAGGAAGAGGGCAGGAGGGAGGGAGGAAGGAAGGAATCCTATTGAATGTATGCCTTCAATAGACACAACTAAGTTATTTGACATCTTGGGGTGATAATTGCTTATCAGGATAGGATACCTGAATGACACCATGCTATCCATTCAAAACAACTCTAAATGATTTTGTGACCCATCAGACTAGTCAAAAATAAAAGGAGAAATAGGGGAAAAAGCAAAACCAAAATCTGTTTGGCTTGGCTTTCACACTCAAGATATTTAGTTCTTGGACCTTTGTTCTGGCTGTCCAAATGCCTTAATACTCATGATGTAGTAGGTTATATGCTATCACCTTTAAATATACACAGAAATGTGTGTAGCCGTTTTGTGAATTTGCCATGCTTAATGTGTAGAGGATTCATTTACTACTCCACCTTCTGTTTGTGATTTATTTTTCCACTTTATAAATACTTATTGGAAATAACTTCTTGGAAGGCAGAAACCTCATGGATTGTAAACATCAAGGAATTAAGATTGTTTAGGATACAGAGAAGTGGGAATAAACCACAGGGAAGAGCGAAAGGAAGAAACATTTAAATGGAATATGGAGGTGTATTTCAAAATTCACACTTCTGTTGGTCTGCAGAAAATTACTTGGAGCTGAAGTGGTTGAAACTTTGCTATTTCTTCAACTGATGATTTAATTAGGCATGTCTAAACTACAGTCAATCTGACAAAAGACAACCACACCAAATATTTAAAAATGTCACCAATACAGCCGGTGGAACATACCATGGATCTGATCATTGCAGTTCTGCTAAATTCAGAACGGGGGGGGTGGGGTGGGGGGGATGACTTTCTGGGCACTCACTAGGTTGATTGCCCAACCCAACTTTCTGCATCAGGCGTTCCAACAATGTAGCAAAAGTTGATTTAAATCTCCTCCCTTCTTCTATTTGGTGGTTTGCCGAGGCTTCAGGTCCACCATTAAGGGAAGCAAGCGGCGAACGCTTACACGCTGGGTTAAAAAGGGTATCCCCAGTCGTAACGGGCAATCGCCTTCTGCCTTGTTCATTCTGGGGTATCCCTACTTCTCCACTTCAGCCTTCAAGCTCAGCGTATCCCCCTGGGGGATCCTCCAAACGTGTATATCGGGGTTCAAAAAGCAGAGCCCTGCTTTCTTCCCCGCACTTGCCTCAACGTCACCACCGGAAGTCTCTACACATACCCTTTAACTCTTCTTTAAAAATCTAAATATTGAGAGGTTACCATCCTTTACTTTGTGTGAAACTGCGTCTCAGTGCCCATTAAAATAATAAAAATGAACACTCCAGAGACACACAGCCGCATAGCAACTGCTTTGGAGAGCCAGAAATTATTCCAGAAATATACTCAAGGTTCAAAATATTGCTCAAATATCTAGACTGAAGCATTACCAAGAGTTTTCTGGGATAACCTCAGAAATCGATCATGTTTCCGAGGGGTCCTTGCTGCTCCCTGAGCTTGGTTACTTTCTTGCAGATGTTTCATTACCAAACTAGGTAACATCATCAGTGCAAAATGTTACCCAGTTTGATGATGAAACATCTGCAAGAAAATAACCAAGCTCTGAGAGCACCAAGGATCCCACAGTTCCACCCTGAACTACAAATATTCTCCTTTATTGAGACCAATTGTATTAATTGCTTCACCCTGTTCCTCCCAGGCAAAATTTGTCTTTAATTTTTTTTTCCCACTCTCTAGTTAAACTTTTTCTGAGTATTTATTTTTATCAATGAAGAACTTATCTTCATCCAATTCCTGGAAACATATTTTTTTAAGCCGTTTAAGAATAAGAGGCCTAATAATTGTAAAAACGGTGCATTGAGTACCTTTGTCAATTGTCTCCTATCTACACAACATGACTAGTTATTCCTTTCCCATTTAAGACCTCCATTGTGGAGCCATTGGTGCTCTCTGAGGTTGGTTTTTAATTTTTTTGCAGATGTTTCATTACCAAGCTAGGTAAGATCATCAGTGCTAGATGTTACCTTATTTGGTAATGAAATGTTTACAAGAAAACAACCAAGCGCAGAAACCAGCCGGTCAATGACAGTAGTTTAAACTTCCCGGGGTTTGGGCAACCAATCCCCGGTGAGCATGTGAAAACATGTAAATTAAGGAGCTCTGGCAGACCAGCCAGCCAATGACAGTAGTTTAAACTTCCTGGGGTTTGGGGAACCAATCCCCAGTGAGCATGTGAAAACATGTAAATTAAGGAGCTCTGGCAGACCAGCCAGCCAATGACAGTAGTTTAAACTTCCTGAGGTTTGAGGAACCAATCCCCAGTGAGCATGTGAAAGCATGCAAACTTAACAATCTCCATCCGTATGTAACATCCAGGAACTCCAACATCTAGCAGGATCCTTGTTGACCCAGGCAACAACTATGCTGGTTTATAATTGAACCTCTGGCATAGCTCTCATCTTCTTCAGAGCACACAAGTTCATCTACCACATCAATGTAGTACCTCACTAGAGGTAAAGACATTATTATTATTTGGTTAACCTTTAGTGAGATTCACAGCCTTTGGGGCTGGTTGATAGCTCAACAGCTCGAGTTCTAACCAAGGACCTAAGAACTGTTAAGGTAACATCGGAAGATATAAGCTGTTCCAAGTAAGGTGATTTTTTGTAAAATCAGAATGTTCAAGTCTGATAAATTTAGAATTATTTATTCTAAATAATTATTTAGAATTATTATTATTATATACTTTATTCATTAAACATGAAACTCAGCCAACTGAACATTTAAAAATGCATTACAAATATCAGTGACCAGTGCTAATGGTTGATACGGATTGCTGCCAGCATCCTAGGTATCAACCAAGTACCTTCTTAAAATATATGATGTTTCGAGTAGCACAGTTTTTTGCAGTTCCACTGGTGTTATTGCAGGAAGCTGCAATTTGTTGATGTATCTTATGAAATTCTTGGACATGGTACCAAGTGCCCTGATGACAATGGGTATCACTGTTACATGCTTCATCTATAATCGGGTAGTTTTGATGGCCAGGTAGTGGTATTTCATGATTTTTTTCCAGTTCTTTTTCTTTGACTCTGGCATCTCCTGGTACCATGATGTCAATAAATTGTACGCTTTGGCCCTCTACAACCGTGATATCTGGCGTGTTGGATTCCAAATGATGATCGTCTGTATTCGAAAGTCCCACAAGAGCTTCACCTTCTCATTTTTGGCAATTTTTTTCACTTTGTGCTCCCATGACTTTTTGGATACAGGTAAGTCGTATGTTTTATATAATGATCAATGGATTAATTTAGCAACTCGGTCGTGTCCTGCTTTGTAATCAGTTTGTGCAATTTTGCTGCATTCACATATTAAATGTGACACAATTTCAACTTTGCTGTTGCAAAGTTGGCAGTTTGGATTGTGAGTGGATTTTTGTGTTTTCGATTTCATGGCATTAGTTTGTAGTGCTTGTTCTTGAGCAGTGAGTATTAAACCTTCTGTTTCTTTCTTGATGGTTCCCATCTTAAGCCATGTCCTATTATTATTATTATTATTATTATTATTATTATTATTATTATTATTATTATTATTATCATCATCATCATCATCATCATCATCATCATCTTCATCATGATTACAGTTAGCCAGATGTTCAGTCTGGGTTTGGCATTTTTGTCTACCTATGAGTCCTTACCAAGGACCTGGGATAAGCAAATCTGGATGTTTGATGGTGTTACAGATATTGTCGCAGGATGGAAGCAGTTCCAAGTAAAGCCACCTTCTGCAATTGACTGATGGCAAATTTGTCAATGACTATGGTGTTCAAGTGGTGCTCCAGATGTTTTGAAATTGAACCCAAGACGCCTATTACTATTGGTAGTGCCCTTGCTTGCCTTTGCCAGAGTCATTCTATTTCTATTTGTAGGTGTTTGTATTTTGTTATCTTCTCCAGTTGTTGTTGTTGTTGCTGCTGCTGCTGCTGTTGCTGTGGTTGTTATGCCAGTCCTAAATGAGGACTATTTCCTTAGGATGTAAGAGACAGAACAATTCAGGACAGGAGACTGAGAAGGAGAAAAGAATGTTTTGGTATGCTATTAGAAATGCATTCTAAAAAGAATTATTCATTTGTGGGTTCATAACATTTTAGTTTCCACTCCTGCTGGGAAACAATGATTTTTTTTACACCAAAAAAGAAGGGAGAGAAGTATTTTATCATCAAACAGTACCCTACAGACAAAAAGCATTTAACTTTCTTTGCACAGTTTTGCTAAGTTTACCAATGTAGAAATATAATACTGATGAGTGGATTACTAATTTACAGTACTGCCTTTGACTATGATCAATTATGGTAGAATTAACAGTAAAGATACAAGGACTGGTAAAAAAAAAAGAATGGAAATATCTATTTTAAGTCTAAAGGTTGTATTAGAGATTGAAACAAGGACATGGATTTTGAAATTTATTGCCAAGCTTTTCAGTAAGGAAAACCACTGAACTGATGATTTCATCTCACCTACATCTCACCTACATCAAAGCTGACACTCCATATCAATTAGTAGGCAGAAGATATGAAGATAGCAGTTCTCTTATTATTCATCACACTACAATGATGTAACAAACATAAGAAAAATATTCTACATATTTTACACGTCTTTGATTCCTTTCCAAATGCAAATATTTAAGGAATGAGGTAGAAGGTCCTAAGAAATATCTAACTATATCAACATCTCTTCCTTTAAATTCTGAAAAAAAAATTCCACTGAAAAACCAACCAAAATTGAAAAGTATCTGCAGCAAAAAAAATGGAGGAAACTTGGTTAAAGCCATAAATCTCACCCCTGGCTATGGTTTCTTCCTTAGAAAATCACAGCAAAGTGATTTGAGAAAAGACAGAAATCCCCATGATATCTAATTTCAATATCTGAAGATACGACGCCCAATGGCCCCAGCTTGTGCTGGGACTACTAGAGGTGGGGAGGGGGGTTCAATTGGGCTGATGGCTGGAGATTCTGGAGTTGTAGTCCCAACTCATCTGAAGGGCACAAGGTGGAAAAAGGCTGTTGCTGGTTGGCTTGGTTTCAAAGATCAAGAGCATGGAAACAGCAATGCTGGCCCCTCAAATGAGAGCCATCTGGACATGCCCTTAATCTAATCAGTTTCCTGGCAGACAGTACAGAAGGAATGCATATAGTATAGCATGGTTTCGTCCCACTTCTTTCCATCAATTTCGCCCCAGATCTTTTTCCTTCTTTCATATGGTTCCTCAAGGGCCACAAGAATTTTCCATTTTCTTGGCCTGGTGTCTCTGTTCTTTACACGCATAGCCCACTTGTCTTGCTGCACAATTACTGCTATTGAAATTATTCTGACCCCACTTTCTCCTTCCCCATCTCTTGGTTTTAAAGATCAATCAGCACTTCCTACCACAATGCTCTTCCCCTCTACCCTGGGAAAAAAAAAAACCTGTGAGTACAAAATTCCCAGTGGGAAGACCACAAGGACACATTTTCCATTGAATGTACCACAACAACAGTCTTTCCATTCAATATACCACAAAGCTAATACTTTTGAGGTATCAGAATGCTAAGATGAACTCAGTGTTCATCTTGGATTCATTATATCATTCATGTAACAACTAGAAGGATGAATATATATATATTCAAAAACTCAGATGAAGGCAAAGTCTTTATTGAGTATGTACGTTTTGTGTGTGGTGAGTGTATATATTGCTTGTTTTAAATGTGTGTGTGTGTGTGTGTCTAAGAGCAAGAGAGAAAAAGACAGGATAAAATCAGGTTAGTTACTAGTTAGTTAGTTATTGAAAATGAGAAGGTGAAGATCTTGTGGGACTTTCGAATACAGATGGATTGTCATTAGGAACACAACATGCCAGATATCATGGTTGTAGAGGGCCGAAACATACAATTTATTGACATCGCGGTACCAGGAGATGCCAGAGTCGAAGAAAAAGAACTGTAAAAAAATCATGAAATACCGTGACCAGGCCGTCGAAACTACCCGATTATGGATGAAACATGTAACTGTGATACCCATTGTCATCAGGGCACTTGGTACCATGTCCAAGAATTTTATAAGATACATCAACAAATTGCAGCTTCCTGCAATAACACCAGCGGAACTGCAAAAAACTGTGCTACTCGGAATATCATATATTTTAAGAAGGTACTTGGTTGATACCTAGAACACTAGCAGCAACCCATATCAACCATTAGAACCAGACAATGGTATTTGTGATGAGTTTCATGTTTAATGAATAAAGTACAGCTGGGTGAAAAAGTCCTGCACGCTTTCAGTTTTAAGCTGTATTTACATGTTTAATCAACTTTTCACTCATAGAAACCATGCAAATTTAGTACTTTGATGAAAATTTCTGTAGTCGGATTGAGATGCATAATTTTTATTAATATAACCAAAATCTTTTTAAGGTTTTGAGTGAGTTTATGTGCTAAAACAAACACAACTTGAATTTTCGAGAATGTTAGGATCGAAAGTAGCCAATCAGCAGCGAGCTTTGGCTGACCAATCAAAATGCACAGAGGCTAAATCTATGAGCCAATCAATGTTGTCATATTCTCTGACTATAAATAGGCATGACAAGCATCGAGAAATTTAATTTAGCTCAGGCTGCAGGCAAGGACGAAGGCCTTTGCTTTCACCAGTATTGAGCAGTGGCATCGCATCATTGTGCTTCATGAAGAGGGTTACTCCTGTACAGAAATAGCCAAGAGAGTAAAAAGCCATCGCACTACAGTGAGCAGAGTGGTTGAAAAATACCAAATAACTGGTTCAGTTGATGACAGGCTCCACAGATTGCTTGCCAGAGGGCTCAAAGGTTGCAGGGTTCGAAGTAGGGAAGGACTTTTACTTCCAGGACGACAACGCTCCTTGTCATTAAGCCAAGTCCATCCATGTCAGGGGAAAAAAAATGCCCTGGGGAAATCTGAGATCAATGGACCGTGGCTGATTCCCTTCCGCATATCTTTTGAGATATTGAGAAAAATAAAAGTCTTTAAAAGTATTCTAATTAATAAACAAACTTTAATAATAAAATAAAAAGTAAATGAAACAGAAAATAACTAATGGTTACATTTTGATAATGAAAGCAACGTCTGCCAAGCTGGCAGCCAAGCAAAGAAGAAAAGAATTTTGTTCTGGAATGTGTAAACGCGTGCGCAATAAATCACTTTCAGATAACATTTTGTTTTATGACCTGCGCAATAAAGCTTTCTTAGTTTAACTCTTGAGGGTCAGTTTAGGCAGTTCAGGCCTAGCAAACTTTTTAACATCGTGACACCCCTTCTTTTGCTAGTCTGGGCTGATGTCATCAAATCATCAATTAAGGCACATCTTCTTTCGCAGATACTCGTGTTGATTTGCGGCAAGTGGTTTGTTAAGCATGTCTGCGATCTGATCATGTGTAGAAACATATTGCAATTTAACAAAACCTTGCTTAACTAATTGCTTTGTGTTTTGATAACGAATGTCAATGTGTCTGGACCTAGAACCTGTAAAATGTGACTCAGAAATATAAACCACAGATACATTATCTTCCATCACGGTGATTGGTCGAATCGGACGTGTCCAGATATCTGTGATCAAAGCATCAAACCACGTTAGAGAATTACAAGCATCTGAAACACAAGCATATTGAGCTTCAGTAGATGAACATGAAACAAAACTCTGTTTTCTCACTTGCCAGTAAACAGGACAACCATTTAGGAACATCATGTAACCAGAAGTGCTTTTGCATGACTTCTTGTCGCTCGCCCAGTCGGAATCAGAAAAACAAATCAGCTTTGGTTGATCAGTGTGTGTTGGTTCTAGCAATAACTTCATGTGCTTAGTGTGTTTTAGGTATTTCAACAACTTCTTAATGCATGACCAATGAAATTGTGTTGCCTTACCTACGTGTCGTGATAAAAGATTAACACTAAGTGCGATGTCAGGTCTGGTCCAACTACTAATAGTGAACCAATGACTGAACGATAAAGTGTTTGATCCTCGAACTCAGGACTTGGTTCATGTGTTAAGTTGTGAAAATCTGTTTGCATGGGTGTCTTTGTTGTGCTAGCATCTTTCATGTTTCAATGATGTAGAATGTGGTCAATTTTCTCTTCTTGTGAAAGACTAAACCCCTTCTGTGTCTTTTCAATTTGAACACCTAAATAAGTGCTAATGTGTCCTAAAGATTTTAGTGTGAAGTATCTCTGCAAACTTTTGGCAAAAATCTCACTCATTTTCTTATTTGGACCAATATAAACAATATCATCAACATAAACAAGAATTATCTCATATGTATTGTTAGATCTTTTTGTGAACACGCATTCATCAGTTTCGGACTTAATAAAGCCCATTGAATTTAGTTTGTCAGTAAGACATAAATACCACATTAAACCTGACTGTTTCAGACCATAAAGACTTTTGTTCAGGAACCAGGTATCCCCTTCTTGCTTTCGGAATCCTGGAGGGCTTCTGACGTAGATCTCTTCATCTAGGTCTGCATGTAGATAAGCTGTGTCCACATCAAATTGGAAAACTTCTAAACCAAGAATAGTTGCAGTGGTTAAAGCAATTTTTACACTTTCAGTTCTGACTGTTGGTGAGTAAGTGTTTGTGTAGTCCTCAGGATAACGTTGAGCGAAACCCTGAGCTACAAGTCTGGCTTTGTATAAAGACTCACCATTTGGTTTCTTCTTGATTCTGTAGACCCATCGGGTGCCAATGACTTTCTTGTTTGCTGGAGGTTTTGCAGGTGTGAATACATTGAGTTTCTTTAAACTGTCCATTTCATCCTGCATTGCATCATACCACTTGTCTTGTTCTGAATCAGGAAGCTGTTTGATTTGTGTGAATGTCTCTGGAGGAAGAGTAACGTTGCAAATCAAAGGTAATGGTGACTTTGTCAGCTGCCATGAATAACGTTGTGGAGGGATTCCTTTTGTGGCCCTCTTGGAGCGTCTAGGAACATCAGTCCAGTCTTCTTCTTCTTCTTCATCATCATCATCCTCGTCCTCACGTTCGTCGCTAGCATCAGCATCCGCGGATTGCGAAGACGGAACATCAGTTTGTGAAGAACTGGTAGAAGGAATATTTGCCTGTGAATTATCATCAGGCTGCGTGGCATCTGGAACACCATCTCTAGGAAAATAAACTTCAGGATCATTGGAATGAATCCTGGACCAGTCAATGTCTTCCTCAAAATTAGCAGATTGTGAAATGACAATCACATGTTTAGTATCAATGAATTTGTACCATTTTGAATTATCATCAATACCCATAAATCTCAGTCTCTTTGCTACTATACCTCCCTTTCTTCTTTGACTTAAGGGAGTGTTCACCATAGCATACGAACCAAATATGTGGAGGTTCTTGAGATCAGGCTTGTAGCCATACAGCATGTAGAAAGGAGTTTGATTGATTACACTGCTGCAAGTACGGTTGACAATGTAATTTGCATATTTGATTGCTTCACCCCAGTATGCGTTACTGAGATTGGCATCTTCTAGAAGACAACGCATCATGGTTTGTCAAACCCCTTGTCTTCTTTCTACGACTCCGTTATGAGCCGGTGTATATGGAGCAGATGTCTGATGAAGAATTCCATTCTTACGCATCCAGTCCTGGAAACGCTGAGACATGAATTCTGCACCACGGTCACTCTGGATTCTGGCGATGCGAACTTGGTATTGTGTAGAAACAAAAGCTGCAAAGTCTTTAAAGATCTGAAAGGTCTCAGATTTCTCTCTCATAGGATATACAAATCCATATCTAGAATGATTATCTACAATTGTTAAAAAATACTTTCTGCCACCAAGTGTTGGTGGGAAAGAACCCACTATGTCAGTGTGTACCAAATCAAAAATGCGTGTTGACAGGCGTGTAGCGTGTTTTGGAATTGGAGCCGCCTTAGATTTAGCCTTTTTGCAAACGGCACAATCCAAAAACACCTTACACCCCTTTAGATCCAAACCTTTTGCGAACTCCGGCATCTTTCTAAGAACACGGAAACTGGCATGCCCCAATCTTCTGTGCCACTTGTGAGTACACCTGGAATGTAAAGGTTTACCAGTTAGTGAATTCTCAACATTAACAGTTTCATGAGGACTCTCAGGCTTGCTCTGAGCAATCTGTTTTTGTTTTCTCTGTTTGTTGGCTTTAGGAGCCTTTGGCACAGTAACGTTTTCTCTCTCTGGGACAACTCTCTCTGGGTTCACGTTGTGCCTTTTTGGAGTTTGCATACTTGCCTGTGCTTGCCCTTTAGGCTTTGGCTTTAAGTAATAAACACCACCAATCAGCATGGTTTCAGCAACAATATCTCCATCTTTAACTAAGTAACTTGCTTTTTCGAGGTGGTGAACCTGGAACTTTAACTCTCTAGACAAGTGACTTTGACTAAGCAAATTACTGGTTGCTGAAGGTATATAATAAACATCAGGGATGTGTGTATCGAGCTCTTCAATGTAAACAGTTCCTTTTCCCATGACCTTGCAAGTGTGGTTGGTGAAGGAATACAGTTCTCGATACTCGGGCTCTGGTTCGCCCATCTCTGTGAAAAGTTCCCTTCTGTGGGTAACGTGCACAGCTGCTCCACTATCTAAAGTCCACAAAAGACGTCTGTCGAACTTTGGATCAGGTTGTGGAACGTTGGTTATGGCCAGTGTCACAAGTGGAGCTTGTGAATCATGCCTTGGACCACGATGACCTTGTCTTCCACCTCTACCTCTGCCTCTGGAGTCTGTTCCTCTGGGCTGGTACGTGGCGGGAGCTGGAACTCGTTGGGGACAATCCCGGGTGTCATGTCCCACACGGTTGCAGGTGTAGCATTTTGGCATCCTTGGAGCGTAGCCTCTTCCTCGGAAGGGACGTCTGGCTGGAGCCTTTAACGCTGGAGGCCGTTGCAGATGTGGTGTAGCTAACCTGATAGCTTCGTCTTCCACTAAAAGTCTGCAAACGTGGTTAACTGTGCGTTGAGCAATAGGCACGTAGTTAATCTTTGCAACAGCATCTTTCCATTCATAATTCAATGAGTTAATGTTGATGCTAATCATTTGGATATCATCGATTACATGGCCATTTTGTCTCAATTCACTTCTCATTCTTTTCAGTTTGGTCAAATGTCCACCAATTCGTTCACCAGGTTTCAACTTCGAACCATGGAACTCAGACATGAGCAAACATGAGGATTCAATTGAAACGGGCCTGTAGCAATCTTCCAAAATAGCCCATATTTCTTGGGCAGTTGCATCAGGTGGAAAGATATCTTGGATCTCATTTTCCATTGACATGAGTAAAGTCGTGATTGCTCTGTTTTCGAGGTCTCTCATTGCAGGCGTCCAGGGTTGACGGGGAGGATTAAAAACCATGGAATATGTGCCTTCTCTTCGAAGCAAGAGCGCAATTTCACTGACCCAGGCTTTATAATTCTCTCCTGACTCCTTTAATTTGGACTCACCAGTCAAGGGGGTGACTGTGAATACCTGCTGAGGAACAATTTGTTGCTCTGGTTGCAAATCTGGTTGTTGAACCAGGGGATGCTGGGGTTGCATCATTGGCCTTTGCATGGCAACATCAAATTGGCTTCCTCGAATTCGCCTTTGGCTTTGCCCTTTTCCATCTAGGGAGGATTCAGCACCGCCAGGCGGTGTTGAAGACTTATCCTTTGGGGGCAAAGCTTGGGCTTCTGTAAAACTCATAGACAGATCTCTAAAAATCTGGTCCAACTGCTTCATCTTTTGCTGTAATAATTTTTCTCCGCCAGCAGATGGCAGTGCAGCCTCACTTTTTGGCTGCAGTCGTCCAAACGTATGCGGAAGTTCAGTTGACTCAAAGGGACCACGTGACCTCGGTGACGTGTACATGTCTCTTTGTTCTGATTGACCAATGAACTCTGTGGGGTGTGTCTTAGGCTGTTGTTTTGAAGACAAGATGGCGTCCTCAGACATTTTGGGAGTGGGGGAGCTTCTCCTACTTCGCCTTATCTCTTCAAAACACACTCTCGCCTCCCTAGCATATCTTTCGAAACGTTCTATTTGATCAAGATAGCTTTGCATTTCTTGCTCATCATCTGGGGGGATTTCATAAAATCTGCTTTCTGCGTGGGAGGATTTTTTTTTTTGTGCCAGCAGTTGCCATTCATCAATTGTTTGATAATCTGCGAGGGTCTGGGAATGGAGTGGCTCTGGCAGAGTGGGAAGTTTTGGCTTGGCCCCCAAAAATTCATAATCTCCTGGAGATATTTTAGAAGGAGGAACCACTGACCTCGTTTCGTGGATGTCGCGTCCTGTAGCTCCTTCCCCCATATTTGGCTCGGCACTTTGTTGCTCCTGAAGCACGTTTTGATCTTGCTTCTCTGTGTCCGAGGAAGCCTCCTTGTCAGAGGAAGCTGATTCATCTGTGCTCGCCCCATCTTTCCTTTTCTTTTTTTTCTTTTTCTCCGACATTGCTAATTAGGCTTAGTCGGTTATCTTTAGATAGCATGAAGGGAAAATACAGCCATAAATTGTAACCATCCTCTGCTACCAAGTTGTCAGGGAAAAAAAAATGCCCTGGGGAAATCTGAGATCAATGGACCGTGGCTGATTCCCTTCCGCATATCTTTTGAGATATTGAGAAAAATAAAAGTCTTTAAAAGTATTCTAATTAATAAACAAACTTTAATAATAAAATAAAAAGTAAATGAAACAGAAAATAACTAATGGTTACATTTTTATAATGAAAGCTACGTCTGCCAAGCTGGCAGCCAAACAAAGAAGAAAAGAATTTTGTTCTGGAATGTGTAAACGCGTGCGCAATAAATCACTTTCAGATAACATTTTGTTTTATGACCTGCGCAATAAAGCTTTCTTAGTTTAACTCTTGAGTGTCAGTTTAGGCAGTTCAGGCCTAGCAAACTTTTTAACATCGTGACAATCCAGCAGCGGATGAAGAAGCATAGTGTTCGACTCCTGGATTGGTCAGCTCAGAGCCCGGATTTGAACCCAATTGAGAACTTGTGGGCTAAGATTGGTAACGAAATAAGCAAGAAGCATCTGAAGACCAAGCAGGTGCTGATTGAATCCATTATTGCAGCCTGGCACCACATTGTCACCAAAGATCATGTGGAAAGGCTTATACAGTCTATGCCGAAGTGATGGCGCCTGTTGATAAGCAATAAGGGCTGGCCAATTTCATATTAGTAACCATGTTTGGTTACCTAAACGGTCCTTTTCAGGGCCACAAACAATAAAAATATTAACAAAACACTAGCATCAGCCTTAGTAATTGCAACACGTATGCCACTGGATATGCATCAGTTAATTTGTTTTCATAGTCATTGTAAGCATGCAAGTAAATTCACAATCCCCATCCAAACAGCACCAAATTGCAAAAAACTTATGCTTTTCACTTAAAAACCACCAGTATTTATTTAAATATAATAATATTTGCATAGCAGTCAGCATAAAATATCATAAAATCAATGGCCTATCCAAAAATGTCATAAACCATAAACCATGCAGAACTTTTTCACACAGAATAATATCAATATCAATATCAATATCAATATCAATATCAATAACAATAACAATAACAATAACAATAACAATAACAATAACAATAACAACAAGATCATGGAGCATTTTCTGGCTAGGGAGGAAAGGCAACGTTTACCATCATTAAAAACTGTCCCTAAGAAAATTTTGGGTCCTATCATGAAAATGGTTAATGCAGTGCTTTCAACAATTGAATTGGGATCCATCTTGTAAACGAATCAGTTAATGTACAGTGCAGCTGTAATAGTCATTAATGAACTAGGCATTAAAATCAAAGCACCTAATCACATAATAGAAAAAGCATCAAAGCCAAAGTGGAAAATCCGATTAGAACAAAAAGTCAAAAAATTAAGGGCAGATGCTAGCAACTTAAAGAACATGCATGAGCAATGGCTTAAAAACAGAAAAATCATAGATAAGCTAATCAGAAGATATAGATTGGATACAAGAAACATCAATGAAGCTGTAGAGATTGTAAAACAGCAGATAACAGCAACAGCTAGAAAAATTGAGAGATATGAGGCACGAATCATTCAATATAAACAAAATCAAGAATTTCGATCAGACCAATGGCGTTTTTATCAAAGTCTTTATGTGAATGGTGACACCAAAAGTGAAAAACCAGAAAAGCAGGCCACAGCTGAATTCTGGAAAGAATTGTGGGAAAATGCAAAGGACTACAATAAGGAAGCAAAGTGGATACATGACTTTGAGGAAAGCATTGGTAATAAACAAATGCAAGTATTAGAAATAACAACTGAGATGGTCAAAAATCGAGTAAAAAAAGTAAAGAATTGGACATCACCTGGAAATGACCAATTACATGGTTTCTGGCTCAAATATCTGACCAGTTTACATGCAATGTTGGCCAGGCAACTGAATGAAATTTTACAAAATGGTCAAATTGATGAATGGCTGACAACTGGAAAAACATACTTGATTCAGAAAGATGCAACTAAAGGAACAATACCTGAAAACTATAGACCAATAACATGCTTGCCAACAACCTTTAAATTACTCACAGGCATTATTGCAGATAACATTATGGATTATTTGGAAACAAACAACATCTTGCCAGTAGAGCAAAAAGGCAACAAAAGAAGGAGTAGGGGCACAAAAGATCAACTCCTAATTGATAAAATGATATTAGAAAATTGTAAGAAAAGAAAAACGAACTTGAATATGGTCTGTATTGATTATAAAAAAGCATTTGACTCGTTGCCACATAGTTGGATCATAAAATGCTTAGAAACAACTGGCATTAGTAAAAATATTACATCCTTCACTGAAAAGGTGATGAAACAATGGAGAACTGAGTTGGCAGTAGGGAATGAAAACTACGGAATGGTCAATATCAAGCGAGGAATTTTCCAGGGTGATTCACTTTCACCTCTTCTCTTCATCATAGCGATGATCCCACTATCAGTAATCTTAAAAAAAATGAAATTAGGCTACCAAACAGCCAAAGAAGCTGAAAAAATTTCACATTTATTATATATGGATGATTTGAAACTCTATGGAAAGTCAGAAATAGAAATCCAATCATTGACAAACACAGTCCGAGTATTCAGCACCGATATTTCAATGCAGTTTGGCATGGAAAAATGTGCCACTGTATCCATAACAAGGGGAAAAATCACTACATGTGAGGGAATTGAAATGCCCAATGGCCAACTAATTAAATGCAACGAAAATGAAGCCTACAAATACTTAGGCATTCTGCAGTTGGATAACATCAAACGTGGAGAAGTAAAAACTATTGTCAGGAGAGCGTACACCAACAGAGTTAGGAAAATTTTGAAATCTAAATTAAATGGTGGAAATACAATCAAGGCCATAAATACCTGGGCAATACCAGTTATAAGATACACAGCTGGTATAGTTAACTGGACACAAGCTGATTTGGACATTTTGGACCGAAAAACCAGGAAACTAATGACAATGCACTACAGTTTACATCCACGCGGTGACACTGATAGACTATACCTGCCCCGAAAATCAGGTGGCAGAGGATTATTACAAGTGAAGCAAATAGTTGAAGAAGAAAAACATGCACTGGCTGATTATTTAAAAGAAAGTCAAGAACATCTATTAATCGAAGTAAAGAACAAAAATCTACTGAAGGCCCAACAGACGAAACAAGAATACAGAAAAGATGTGATAAAATCAAGAATGGAGAGTTGGCAGAACAAAGCATTACATGGTCAATTTCTGGAAAAAATAAAAGATAAAGTGGACAGTGAAAAAACTTGGTTATGGTTAACAACAGGTACATTAAAGAAAGAAACAGAGTCACTAATCCTGGCTGCTCAAGAACAAGCTATCCAAACAAATGCCATTAAGGCCAAAATCGAAAAATCCTCTGATGATGCCAAATGCAGACTCTGCAAAGAAATTGATGAAACTGTTGACCACATACTCAGCTGCTGTAAAAAAATCGCGCAGACTGATTATAAATTGCGGCACAATTCAGTAGCACAAATGATCCACTGGAATTTGTGCAAAAATTATAATATTAAAACAACAACAAACTGGTGGGAACATAAGCCTGAAAAAGTCACCGAAAATCAGATGGTCAAGATCCTGTGGGATTTTCATATACAAACAGACAAAATACTAGCGTATAACACACCAGACATCACACTGATCGAGAAAAGTAAGGTTACAATCATAGACATCGCAATACCAGGTGATAGCAGGGTCGAGGAGAAGGAACATGAAAAAGTCGCGAAATACCAGGACTTAAAAATTGAAATTCAACGATTATGGCACACTGGGTGCTATTCCAAAAGCACTGGAATTACATTTAAAACAGTTAAAACTTGACAAAATCACCATCAGTCAAATGCAAAAAGCTGCACTGCTTGGATCTGCACGTATATTACGAAAATATGTTACGACGTCCTAGGCCCCTGGGTGGGGCCCGACTAGTAATCAATGCCAAATCCGGCGAAACAACTGGCCGCTGTGATACAATCGTATAATAATAATAACAACAACAACAACAACAACAACAACAATAATAATAATAATAATAACAATAACAATAATAATAATAAAAAAAATATAATAATAAATATAAGCTGAAAATAAGAAGGTGAAGATTTTGTGGGACTTTCAAATACAGATGGATCATCATTTGGAACATAACATGCCAGATATAGTTGTTCAAAAGAACTGGAAAAAATCATGATATATTGTGATCTGGCCATCGAAACTATGTGATTATGGATGAAACATGTGACAGTGATACCCATTGTCATCAGGGCACTTGGCACCATGTCCAAGAATTTTACAAAGTACATCAATAAATTGAAGCTTCCTGCAATAACACCAGCGGAACTACAAAAAACTATGCTTCTCAGAAATAACATACATTTTAAAGAAGATACTTGGTAGATTCCTAGGATTCTGGCAGCAACCTGTATCAACGATCAAAGCCAGTCAATGATATTTGTGATACATTTTTTAATGTTCAGTTGACTAAGTTTCATGTTTAATGAAAAAAGATAATAACAATAATAATAATATTTAAAAACCTGCTAAAAATGACTCCACACCTGAAAAAGCAAAATTCTTGACAGCATTTAAAGGTGCTTAAGCAGCTGGATTAGAAATGGCTTTAAAAGTACTTAACATTCATTGGCTGGAAATGCAATCTGTAATAAAAGCAATTTTAACATCACAGGGGCCGAAAACCACACGTACAAGTGTATATTCATACTGATGTATGCATAAAACATCAGTATTTAGTCTGATCCAGACAACAAATGTTAGATTTAGAAACTTGTGGTTACTGTATATTCAAATGTGCTTATACTGTAATCAGAGCAAGATAAAAAAATCTCCCATGAATTGATCTAATCTTCTGATGACTTGAAAAATCTGCCCATATATTATTCTTCATGACAATAGGAAACGTTTTGCCAGTCGCCTTTTAGGATGGTGACCCCCCCCCCTTTAACCAATAGCCCATGAGATGTCAGGCACAAGGAATCAGGATCATATGTAAGGTTTCAGCATAGAACATTTATTCAAGCTTATACACAAGGATCTGGTCAATTAAGTTCAACACTAAATGGGTGTCAGATAAGGGCCAATAGATTTCAGTAGGAGTTCGACTTGGAGTGCTTGTGGCAACATAAGGACTCTAAGTTGATGACATACTTAACTCTGCCCTCCAGCTCTGCCGGTTCTTCTCCTACATGAGATATCAGTAGTCTCCCATGCAAGTATTGGGCACGTCCCACCCTACCATAGTATTACCAAGGTTGGTTAGGTTCTAGAAATATAAGTAAGCAGTTTCTCCTTGGTTGGTGGAAATTTTAAAGACAGAGAAATACAATTTGTTCAAATGCAGTTGGGTCACAGTGATAAGCGAGATCTCAACTTTGAAACAAAAAATGACTTAAAATGATTTAAAAAAACCACATGATTCTATTAATGTAACCTTACAATAAGGACAGAGCTAGTGCTGTTGGCTGTGCTTTTTGCCTGGACTACCTTACAAGGCTAACATTGACATAGCCCATCAACATAGGTTATATAGGCTCCACTCCCAGCTAGCTTACATTATTTCTTGGGTCAAATGATGCCTTTAGCAACATGCATTTGGGGAAACTGCATACAAAAAACAATATTAGGGAAAGTAGCCGTTAAAATATTTACATTAAGGTGGGTGGCACTCAAAACTCTATAAAAGAGAATAAAACACAAAGATGGAAGCAACAGTGGTTTCAGATACTTCTCCAAAGATTTAAGAAAATGCAACTCCAAGTATGAAGTAGTACCCTGTTTCCCAGAAAATAAGCCCTCCCCGGATAATAAGCCCAATCGGGCTTTTGAGTGCATGTGCTAAAATAAGCCCTCTCCCGAAAATATTGCAATACAGCGATAGCCATGAGGTGGCCACGCTTGCCGCCTCCTGCACTCAAAAATAATAAGATCTCCCCAAAAATAAGGACAAGTGCTTATTTTTCAGGGTCAAAAGAAACGCAATAGTTAATAAATATTTGTTTGTTTATTCAATTTATATAGCCACCCAACTCAATCAATGACTTGGGGTGGTTTATGATTTTGATTAGGATTACAATCCCAAATCATTTTCTTTAGTCATAGCAATAGATATTGTACTCAATAATCAATCATGAATACTATCTCATATTTAAATTTAATATAAATAGACAAGGATACACTTCAAGGAGATCCCCTTGTTATTTATCTCATTATTTGTTTCCTTTTGTTTTCCCAGCAACTTCCCTTCCTCTTTCTTCCCAAATTCTTTCTCCACACATACATAGACATGCACACTCTCCTCCATAATCTGTACATATTTACCTCTGCCTTTATTTTCAAACCGGCCAATTTCAGAAGGCAAAAGTCACAACCAAGAATCACTTCAGAGACTGCAAGGGAAAGAAAAAATGTTTTCAGAAACGGGAGAGGTGGAGAGATACTGTCATTTTGCCTCCTGAGGCACCCAAAATATCATCTTTATCTGCTCTTCTGCATAAAGCTTTCTTCTTTTTCTTCAGTGCCTGCTGGGATTTATAGCTGAAAGTCAGAGAGAAGAAAGGAGAATAAGAATTTCAGTCCCTAGTATACCCAGTTTTTTGCTTGCTAGTCACAAAAACCAACAGAACCTTACTCATTGCATCCTTAAATCAACAAGAACAAAAGGAGAGTACAAAAATTATCCTACTGAACTTCTAAAAAATACATTAGGATATAAAGGGAATCACTGCTAATCTTATCAAAACTGGAATGCTACATATCCACAAGCAGGAATCACCAAAAAAATAAAAAAAACAAGCTGTGTTTGTTGAGGGCCAGCACAGGAGAGAAGGACAGGAAACCTGGAACAGAGATGGTGGGAAATCATCTAAAATGAAGAGGAAGTCCTGTTAGTCCCATGCAATTTCTTGAAATAAGATTGGGAAATCCAAATATTTTATTGTCTGTCTATCTTTCTATCATTTACCTACCTACCTTCCTACCTATTTATATCTGTCTGTCAGTCTGTCAGTCTGTCTGGCTGGCTGTCTATCTATCTATCTATCTATCTATCTATCTATCTATCTATCTATCTATCATTTATCTATCTATATCTGTCAGTCATCTATCTATCTGTCTGTCTGTCTGTCTATCTATCTATCTAATATTTATTTATAACATTTATGTTTATTTGCTTGCTTGTTTATATCCTACCTTTATTATTTTTACAAACATCTCAAGGTGGCAAACATCTCCAACACACATTCCCCCTCCTATTTTCCCCACCACCACCACCACCACAACAACCCTAAGAGGTGGGTTGGGCTGAGAAAGAGCGACTGGCCCAAGGTCACATTGTCACACATCTCACAAGAAGCGACTCTCGGTGGTATACAAAAATCAAATAAAAAAAAATAACACTATTTTTTTAAAAAAAAACGTAAAAATATAAAACAATCATTAATCAAATTGAAAGATGCAAACCATAAGGCACGGAAGAGAATGAGTATTAACCACAATGATGGTGCCATCTTAGAAAGTCACCACTTCCTTTTGGGACATTAACAGGGATGTCTCTGGGAGAATGTTCCATAAGGCAGGTCCCACAGGAAAGAAGACTGGCCCACAAAGTGTCAGTCCTCTAGTGGATGGGACCTGCGGCATGCCAGCTCTGTCAGATCTAATGGGATGGGCAAAGGTAATTGGGGAGTGGCATTGTTAGGTACTGGTGCGATTAAGCACTAGCAATGAACCCCAGGTCGAGGTTATAACAGAGCAACCCTGTAAAGTATACGCAGCGTGCGATAGATAAAGCAACCACACTGAATAATGGATAGTAAAGTAACAAAATAAACTTTACTTTTTGAAGAATATAGCAAAATCCATAAACACAGCCAAAAAGTCATACACAGAAAAAACAGTCCAATACTACCAAGATAACTTGGATACAAGTAGCAAATAACTTACACACAGTAAGTAGTAGCAACAATAGTACAGGCATCCTACAGATAACCCAATCCCACCCCGGGAAGGGTTTTAAAGGTCAAAACCAGCACCCTGGATTGTATCCAGAAACAAACTGGCAGCCAGTGCAGCAATATATCATCTCCTTCCTAGAAGTATACACAACTGCCTGCGCCACTGCACTCTGTACCAGGTGAAGCTTCTGGATACTCTTTGAAGGGAGCCCACGTAGAGCACATTGCAGTAGTCCAGTCTGGAGGTGATTAGGGCATGAATGATTTATGCCAATGAGCTGGGAGTTCTGTTGGGGAATGAATTTTACAATGTAGCCACTAAAATGATCCTGACTGGTCCATCTTCTCAGGCTGGTTCAGTGGCTGGTAAAAGATAGCTATAGGCCTCCAAATCACCAAGCATCTATAGAAGTGGCACCAGAGGTGGGCTGCTGCCAGTTCAGATGGGTTTGGGCGAACCTGTTGTTACAATTCTGTGCAGTTAGGTGAACTGGCAAATCCCACCACTGGCTGGCGCCACCCGCCCCGCCACACCCCACCCTATCTCATCTCGCCCACCTTGGCTGGTGGATGAGAGTCACGCCCGAACCCAGCTACTGTCAGGCTCTCTCACCCAGATCAGCCCCCCCCCCCAGCCAGTCACTAGGGTAGAGAACCGATTGTTAAAAAATTTGAAGCCCACCACTGAGCGGCACTGAATCAACAAGCTCATGAGGCATCCTACCTGCCTTATGAACAGGAATCAAGAGCATAATCCGCAGGTGCAAGTTTTATGCTCTATGCTGTCTCCCTGGGTTTGACTACAGCTAGTCCTAGATTTCCAACAGATCGTTTAGTGGCTACTTGAAGTTGCAACGGCACGAAAAAGTGACGTATGACCCCTTTTCACACTTACATCTATTACAGCATTGTCATGGTCATCTGATTAAAATGTAGATGCCTAGCAACGAACTCATATTTATACGGTGGTTGCAGTGTCAGGGTCATGCGATCCCCTTTACGACCTTCTGACACACAAAGTCAATGGGGAAGGTAGATTCACTTCACAGCCATGTGATGAACTTAACAACTGTGCCAAGAAAGGTGATAAAATGGGGCAAAACTCACTTAACAACTGTCTTGCTTAGCAACAAAGATTAGCTAATGCAATTGGGGTTGTAAGTCAAGGAAAACCTGTACTTTGAAATACTCCTCAATGGAGCTCCTTCAAAAGCTGAAAGTATTTCATTTCTCTTGCATCCAGATCATGGCCACCGTCCCGTATTAAGGCTTCACTTTCTCAGCCCTTAGTCTAAAGTAAAGGTAAGGGTTCCCCTCACACATATGTGCTACTCGTTCCCGACTCTAGGGGACGGTGCTCATCTATGTTTCAAAGCCGAAGAGCCAGTGCTGTTCGAAGACGTCTCATGGTCATGTGGCCGGCATGACTAAACACCGAAGACCCACGGAACGCTGTTACCTTCCCACCAAAGGTGGTCCCTATTTTTCTACTTGCATTTTTACATGCTTTCGAACTGCTAGGTTGGCAGAAGCTGGGACAAGTAACGGGTCCATTACACGGCGCTAGGGGTTCGAACCACTGAACTGCCGAACTTCTAATTGACAAGCTCTGTGTCTTAGCCACTGAGCCACAGAGTCCCTTGGCTAAAACCTATACCTGTAACTATATAATACATGTGGGATTTCTCATATAACTCTACACAGCCCATGGCATTAGAGTTGCACAATAGACTTTACCACAACAAGCAAGACCTACAATCAAGTCAACAACGAGCCACAATGTTTTCTAAGAACGATCTGTGAGCCAAAGTTAGATATGGAAAAATAAGAGGCTAAAAACAGGCATTGGGGGTGGGGGGGGGTGGGATTGGATGGAGAGTGGAGAGGGAGGGGACGGACTTGGAGACAATTCTCTTTTGGCAAGATCCATGGAAAATAAAAGTTCAGAATAGTAAACTCCTTTAAGAATGCTCCGTGATCTCCGGCCAGCACCAGTTTCAACTTCAGAGGCTCTACCAGAAAGGGTTCGATTTCCATTCAGTGGCTTCTCAGCAAAGCACCTTGCAGCCGACTCACTTTCTTTTCCTGGAAAGACAACAAATGATATGAAATCATGGAGAAACAGCCGAGATCTTAGCTGAAGAATAAGTGCTGATAAAGATCACAGTCCCATTGCAAAGCTTAGATGAGGAGAGGACGAGCCCTGAATGCAGTCAATGACATTGCCGGGCAATATTTTAAAAGGCTTTAAGGAGAGAAAATCAGTATGAAAGTGACAAGAGTTTTCCTCTTTTTTTAATTTGATTTTTCAACAGAAATATAAAATACCGTATTTTTCAGAGTATAAGATGCACCTTTCCCCCCCCAAAAAAGAGGCTGACAATCTTGGTGCGTCTTATACACTGAATACAGCATATTTGGCTTCCTGAAACCCCGCCCCCTTCCCAAAAATGGACATGCAGAGGGTTTGGGGGGGGGGGATTGCAAAGTGCTCCTGGGGGTTGAGGAGGGCAAAAACGAGTGAAAAACAGGCCATTTTTTTTGCTCATTTTTGCCCCCTTCCCAGCCCCCAGAAGCACTTTGCAGGCCTCTCAAACTCTCTGCATGCCCCATTTTTCACAAAAAAATGAAGCATGCAGAGGGTTTGGGAGGTCTGTAGAGTGCAAAAACTTTTTTTTTTAAATTTAGCTCTTCAAAATCTTGGTGCCTCTTTTCTCCGAAAAATATGATACGTCCTACAGAAATACTGATCCATATCTAAGTAAACAGATTATAGCCCAACAGTCTGGCTTTTACACTGCCTAACAGAATAACAGAGTTGGAAGGGACCTTGAAGATCTTCTAGTATAACCCCTTACTCAAGCGGGAGACTCTATACCCATGATGGTGAACCTATCACCAGTTGCTCTCCCAGGTTTGGGCACAGCTGCCAGCTGGTCTTCACGTGCATTGGCGTGCCACAAAGCAGAAGAGGAGCCGCCCGGTGCACATGCACACGCCAGGAAAATGATCTTTTTTGTTTCCAATGTGCACATGCGCATCGGCTATTTGGTGATTTGGTTCCTGGGGCACATTCACACGCAAAAACCAGCAACAGGAAGAGCAACAGTCGTGCATGCCAAAAGACACGGAGAGGGGCTCCTGGCCATTGCTTCTTAGCAGAGTAGAGCTGTGGTCGGGGCTTCCCTCCCTCCCTGCCTGAGCAGGCTTCTTGTGTGGCCCCAGCCCTCCAGCCTGTGTCTCATCTGCAGTCTGAAGTGGCTGGCCAGCTCGGGCACCCCAAAAAAGCAGTGGTAGTCACAAGGGGAAGGACAGGAGTGGCTGCCTTCCCCCTGCAGCCACTCCCACACCAGCCATAAGCGGAATTGTGGGGCGAGGGGGCGGTAGTGGCAAAGATGAGCAAGGGATTCCCTCCCTCCCCACCTGAGTGGGCTACTTGTACGGCTCCAGCCCGCAGCACTGATGTGGATCCACGGTCTGGAGTGCCTGGCTGGTTCGGGCACCCCAGAAGAGCCAGCCGGTCTCCGCACAGCGCCAGAAGAGCAGCAGCTGCAGCCACAGGGGGAAGGGCAGGAGCAACCGGACAGCCACCACAGCTGCTCCCACATCAGCGAGGTAGGCCCTTGGCAGTGTCTTTATGTGGGTAGCTCACCTCCCCGCCAGCAAAGGTGGCAAGAACAGGCAACCGCCACCCCTTTGTCCCTTCCCCAACAGCGGCTGTTGTGCTTCCGCTTCCAGTCGGGATGCTGGCAGAGGAGCTGCTGGTGGGGAGGCAAGCTACTCACATAAAGACACTGCTAAGGGCCTGGCAGAATATATCCCGGCTGGAAGCAGCAGTGCTCCAGACCGCGGATACTCATCAGAGCCATGGGCTGGAGCTGTGCAAGTAGCCCGCTTGGGTGGTGGGGGAGTGAAGCCCTTGCCCGTCCTTGCCACCACTACCCCCTCACCCCCAGCGGCTGTCACAGTGCTGCTTCTGGCGGGGATGCTGGATCAGCCAGAAGGAGAAGCCGCCATGGGGGAGGTGGGTCAGGCAGACACTGATTGCAGATGCTTCTGGTGCATCTGATGGAACAGGTGGAATGACTATTGGGACCTGAGGCGGCGGCAGCATGGACATAGGCAACACACCCGGCAGAGGCGGCGGCAACATCAGCATTGTAGGGAGTGGAGGATAATGCCCAGGGTTTGCCCCATAACCTAGGTCGGGAACATGGAGCCAGGAAATTGGTGTCACAGGGCATCGGCTGGCCAAAGCATGAGCCTTCGCAGGCCGCAATAGAGACAAAGTCTTTGGGCTAGGCGGGATGGTCATGAGGCTTGGGGCCCAGCGTGGGCCAGCTCAGCCATCCCACCAAGAGGAGCGGTTTCCTCTGTTGCCTCCGAAGGCGGCAGGGAGCGGCAGGCGTGGCTGCTGTGGATATAAATGGAAGGTGCTGGGTCCATTCCCTCCAAAAATGGCTGATATATTCCTCCCTGGGCTCCATCTCCCAGGCAGGCAGAGCAAGAGCCCAGGGCCAAGCCTCCATTTCCAAGAGCAGGCTGTTCAGTCACCCCCAGTGCAGTCCGAGAAACAGCAAAGAGGCTCGGGAGGGCGGGGCAGGCTGTTTCGCCCTCCCCGGGCTCCCTGAAAGCCTCTGGAGCCTGGGGAGAGTGAAAAACGGGTCTATAGGGGGCCAAAGGGGGGGGGCGTGCACGCATGCACAGTTTGTGCGCGTGTGGGCATGTTCTGTGTGGGCGTTGCGCGCATAGCATTATGGGTATGGCATGCCCACGTACAACCCCCTTGCGCTCCCCCCGCTTTTGGCACGGGAGCCCAAAAAGGTTCGCCATCACTGCTTTATACCATCCGGGGGGGGGGGTGTCACAAAGTTTCCCTACGACTTCTCAAACGTGAGCGTGCGCCCACATCCATGCATGTGCATGTCTTTCACGCATGCACTTTGATTGCACGTGTGGCTTGAAAATGGGCCTAAATTGGATGGCATAGAGCGGGAGTGGGTGGGTGGGGGAGGAGGGCCCACCCGCAATTTCCACTACCAGTTCGAGCGAATTGGTCTGAACTGGCTGAATACTCACCTCTGATACCGTCCCAGGCAAATGCCTGTCCAATCTCCAGTGATGGAGCCCCCACAATTTCTGGAGGCAAGTCGTTCCACTGATTAATTGTTCTAACCATCATCAAGGAATTTCTCCTTAGTTCAACTTTGCTTCTCTCCTTGTTTAATTTCCATCAGTTGCTTCTTGTCCTGCCTTCAGGTGCTTTGGAGAACGCTGACCGCATGTTCTTTGTCCTTGTAATTAAACTATCCAGTTCCTGCAACCATTCATCATATGTTTTAGCCTCCTAATCATCTTTGTTGCTCTACTCTGTACTCTTTCTAGAGTCTCGATATCTTTTTTATATCATGGCAACCAGAAATGGATTATAATTATAATAAAGGCTGCAACATTTTAATAGATATTGATATTTTCCGACATTCCAGGTGAAATGGTAAAACTATGGGTGATTATTTACAGCACCTACAAGGTTTAGACTCAAGTTGCCTGGTTTTCTTACTTTGACTAAAATTCGCAAAGGGACCCACTTCATTTGCCTTCGTTTCAGCTTGCAGAGACACAAGACACAAGACTTCTCAGTAGGCACCTGAGCTCTCAAACATACACTATATTGCCAAAAGTATTCGCTCACCCATCCAAATAATCAGAATCAGGTGTTCCAATCACTTCCATGGCCATAAAATCAAGTACCTAGGCAGGCAGACTGTGTTTACAAACATTTGTGAAAGAATGGGTCGCTCTCAGGAGCTCAGTGAATTCCAGCGTGGAACTGTGATAGGATGCCACCTGTGCAACAAATCCAGTCGTGAAATTTCCTCGTTCCTAAATATTCCACAGTCAACTGTCAGATGTATTATAAGAACGTGAAAGTGTTTGGGAACAACAGCAACTCTGCCACCAAATGGTAGGCCATATAATCTTGTCCAACATCAGTGTGTGCCCTCACAAATGCACTTCTGGAAGAATAGTCAAAAATTCCCATAAACACACTCCTGAACCTTGTGGACAGCCTTCCCAGAGGAGTTGAAGCTGTTATAGCTGCAAAGGGTGGACCGACGTCATATGGAACCCTATGGATTAGGAATGGGATGTCACTTACAGTAAGTTCATATACGAGTAAAGGCAGGTGAGCAAATACTTTTGGCAATATAGTGTACTTTCCTCAGAAAACTGAGCAGTAATGACATTATTGGTCTTGAAAACTTACTTTTATAAAACAAGCTTATTTAAGAGGAATTTTTCATGTCTTGTGGGGGCCTCTGTTGATTAGAATTTGCGAAATAGATTCTACTAACCAAGATCCTGAGATCACTGAGGAATAGAGAAAATCAAATGATCACAATAGAGACGTGATGGCAAACCTATGGCACGCTTGCCCAAAGTGGCACACGGAGCCATGTTGCCTGGCACACGCGGCATCGCCCGTTCTTCTTCTGGGTTTTTGGGGCACATGCACGCCTGATGATCAGCTGGCCTTCGTGCATACGGCAATGCTGAAAACCGGAAGAGCATGCACGCTGGCCAGCTGATTGGGGCGTGTGCATACGCAGCAGTAGCCGGAATACTTGCATGCTCGCCAGAAACCAGAACAGAGGTGGGTTCCTACCAGTTTGGCTGAGTAGGTAGTAACTCGGCCGGACACACGCCCGAACTGGTTCTACCCTCGTGGCCGCCATCTTGTTTTTCTGTTCTTCACATGTGCACAACAATCTTCATTGAAAAAAATGTATTTTTCCCTTTTCTAATGTTGTGCGCATGTGCAGACCTTTTTTGTTGCAAATGCGCACAACTGGCATCTGGTGTGTGCGTAAGTGTGCAAAATATTTTGCACACCAAACCAGTAGTAATGCCAGCAGGAACCCACCCCTGAACCAGAAGTTCATTTTCTAGTGCATGCCTGCTTCCTGGGCAGCTCCTCTGCCCTGGTTGCAGCCCAGATGAGCGCACGTGCGTGAAGTTCTCCATCACTGCAATACTGTCTATTAGTCTAGAGACTAATAATTGACTTTTTCAGATGGTTCCACTATCCCATAACAAATTGGCTTAAGAATTGATAGTGCGCAGAGAGCCAAAAAGGTCATTTGCCATCTAAAAGTACCTTATTGCAATGCTCTTCCTAGCTATTTGAGAGAAAGAATATTTGGGTTACAGGGGAAGCTATTTTAGAAAAGTTAATGTCATGCTAGCCTTCCCAGAAGTAAAGCAGAATCTCTGTATTGTTGCCTTTCTGATTTAAGAGTTTCAGATAGGGAAAAGGAATAACAGCCCAACACTGATCGGAAACGTCTAAGAATCATATTAATAGACAGTTCCAAGTTGCTGCTCCATAATTCAACAAACCACAAATTGACAAGATATCAGGCTTGGTGTGTAAGCTCCCTAAAGGGTGTTTTAATCTTATTAAGTGCATTCCTGTCTAGAAAAATTGACCGTCCTAAGTGAGTTGTCTAGCTGATGAAATTTTTGATTTTGAAAGTACTGATCTAAAAGCAACAACAATATCATCTTTTCAGCTCCTTCTATTGTCAGGTGCCTTTCCTACACCACTAAGGAATTTTGTGAGCAATTGTTTTTAAATTAAACAATTTCATGTGGTGCATCTGTTTCTTTATGGAAACATAGTAAATAGAACAATTTATATGGTGAACACTGAAAAGCATCTGACATTAAACGATGATACAAAACCACTTGCGTTATCAGCTACAAATGTCTAATGTGTTTCTACTTGCTTTTACATACTTTTCTTCACAAATTGTGCGGATAATCCTCCACTTACGACCACAACTGAGCCCAAAGGCAGCTGTTAAGTGAGTTTTTTGCCCCAGTTTAAAACCTTTCTTGCCACAGTTGTTAAATGAAACAGGGCACTTGTTAAGTTGGTAACACGGTTGTTAAGTGAATCTGGCCTCCTCATTGACTTTGCTTGTCAGAAGGTCCCAAAAGGGGATCACATCACACACAAACACACACACACACACACACACGAGCGGACACTGCAACCATCATAAATATGAGTTAATTGCCAACAGTCTGAATTTTGATCACATGACCATGGGGATTGCTGCAATGGTTGTGTGAAAAACACACTCATTAAGTCGGGGGTGGGGGTGTCCTTGATGCTTAGAACACTAGAATAATAGAGTTGGAAGGGACCTTGGAGGTCTTCTAGTCCAACCCCCTACTTAGGCAGGAAACCCTATACCATTTCAGGCAAATGGCTATCCAACATCTTCTTAAAGACTTCCAGTGTTGGGGCATTCACAACTTCTGGAGGCAAGCTGTTCCACTGATTAATTGTTCTCACTGTCAGGAAGTTTCTCCTCAGTTCTAAGTTGCTTCTCTCCTTGATTAGTTTCCACCCATTGCTTCTTGTTCTATCCTCAGGTGCCTTGGAGAATAGTTTGACTCCCTCTTCTTTGTGGCAACCCCTGAGATATTGGAATAATGCTATCATGTCTCCCCTAGTCCTTCTTTCTCTTAAGCTAAACATACCCAGTTCCTGCAACCGTTCTTCATATGTTTTAGCCTCCAGTCCCCTAATCCTCTTTGTTGCTCTTCTCTGCACTCTTTCTAGAGCCTCCACAGATTTTTTTACATTGTGGCGACCAAAACTGGAAGCAGTGTTCCTAGCGTGGCCTTACCAAGGCATTATAAAGTGGTATTAACACTTCAGGTGACCTTCATTGATGTTCTCTGAGCTTGCTTGTTTTCTTGCAGATGTTTCATTACTCAAACTAGGTAACAACATCAGTGCTAGTGACTCATTAAGCTACCTTTTTTTCAGTGCCATTGTAACGTCCCATGATCACTAAACAAACTATTGTAAATCGAGGACTACCTGTAGCAACGTGTGCTGTTCAATGAAAAGTCTGCAATCCTGAGCAATAGATAAGCTTCCTATCAAGGCATGGCTGGATTTTAAGAGTCCTTAGATTCACCGGCTGTGGTTTCTCGCCAATCTTGGATGTCTGCTGAAACCCGCCCATTAGTACTTTCCTATTTCTAGATGAAAGAGATGGCAAATTGGCAGGTATTTTGTCAAAGAAGCCCGAATAAATCCCAGCTGTTACAATATGATCAGCCTATTTTTGCAAAAATAGATGTGTGGTGCTTGCTCTGGGGAGTATTTGATTTCACCCTAGAAGTATGTGATTTATTAAATTAGAAGACACACCTATTGTTATTCCAAGTTCTTTTAAATGTGCTGTAAGATTTTAATTAACTTATAATATGTTATTTTAGTAACTCCTTTTCCAGTGGCTTTGAATGTAGAGAGTGCCAGGAAGTTATATCTTCAGTAGAAAATAGGCTTAGACAAAACAATATGTCCACCACCCACCAAGACATTAGCCGCCATTTATTCATTCAAATGTAATTGGTGTTCATATTTTACAATGCAATGGCTCTCCTAGTTCATTTGTAACTTTATGAGTATTTGTTGTGGCCTGCCAGCGGCCAGCAGAGCTGGCAGCAGATTCAGACAGTGAGGAGGTTAGGGTGGAACATGGGCCAGTCCTGGAGTCTGGGGAAGGCTCTGATGAGGGCTCTGTGTCAGAGGCAGAGATGGGGCCAGGTCCGTCTGATAGTTATCAGCTGCCTTCAGAGTCAGACATCAGTGAGGCAGATGAACAGCTGCAGCTTGTTCCCAGTGTGCACATCTGCAGAGTTGCCAGACGAAGGGAACAGCTAAAGAACAGGGGTCAACTTGGATATAACGCCAGAGGTGGACAATGAATGGCCCCTCCCAGAGAAAATAAAAGAGGAGTGAAAGGGGAGGGGAGTTTGCAGGAGACAATTAGTTCGTGACTCTCCAAGACTCCTTGCCAAGTTTTGCAGATATCAGTCTGTCAGCTCTCCAAGCCAGATAAGGTCTGTGATTGTAAATCCTCCCTTGAAAGATGTTGCTGGATGTGAATGAGCAGAACTGACAGTAAATTAATAAAAGGGTTTTTTGTTGGGACAAAGTGTTTGCTTCATGCTCTTGAGAAGCCTAGGTCAGAACAGTATTGAAGAAGCATTCTGCAAACATCCCATTACAGATAATCCTTGATTTACAACCACAACTGAGTCCAAAATTTCTATTGTTAAGCGAAACAGTTGTTAAGTGGGTTTTCCCCAATGTTAGGAATTTTCTTGGCATAGTTGTTAAGTGAATCACTGCAGGTGTTAACTTAGTAACAAGGTGGTTAAGTGAATCTGGCTTCCCCATTGACTTTGCTTGTTCGATCCTGACCAGCTCAAGGTTGACTCACTTTCCACCCTTCCGTGGTCAATAAAATGAGGACCTAGATTGTTGGGCGGGAAGGGGGGCAACATGCAAATGATGCTTTCATTCAGTGAGAGAGAGCTATAAAGTGCTATGGGATGGTATACATAGTAATGCTAAATGCTATTGTTACTTTTATTCCTATTGTCTTCCGAGACAGTCAAGAGTCTGCCTGGATGTCATTTCAGACATGCTTGTTTTGCAAGCATCTTTCTTTCATGGACTTTCTTTCCTTGACTGTGATGGCTCCAATGGGAAGCTTCAGCAGAAAAATGAGATTTCCCTTTAATCAAATAGGTTCAGCTGCCTCCGTACTGCCTTTTTTTCTGACCGAGGCTTCCCAAGAGCATGCCGCAAACTCCTGGTCCCAACAAAAACCTCTTGTATTAATTGACTGTGAATTCTACTCATTCACATCCAGCAAAGTCTTTCAAGGAATGATTTGCAGTCACAGACCTTATCTGGCTTGGAGAGCTGCCAGGTCGATATCTGCAAAACTTGGAAAGGAGTCTCGGAGAGTCACAAGCCAATTAATCAGACTAATTGTCTCCTGCAAACTCCACTCCCCTTTCGTTCCTCCTTTATTTCCTCTGGGAGGGGCCATTTACCATCCACCTTTGGCCTTACTCCCAAATCAGCCCCTTTTATTTAGCTATTCCCTTCGTCTGGCAACTCTGCACATGAGCACACTGGGAACAGGCTCCAGCTATTCGTCTGTCTCACTGATGTCTGACTCTGAAGGCAGCTGATAACTGGCATACAGCTCTGGCCCCCTCTCAGCTTCCAACATAGAGCCCTCATCGGAGCCTTCCTCATACTCCAGGACTGGCCCATGTTCCTCCCCAACCTCCTCACTGTCTGAGGATAAAATCTGTGCAATTTCCTTTCCTTCCCTCTTCCCCCACCCCAAAAAAGACTAGGGAGGGAATGTACACGGCTAATCCATATTCGGTAAATAACACGGCCAAGTTGCAGAAGAGTCAAACTTCACTTTCAAGTTTATAGACTGAGCAACAAGCAAAAATGTCATGACTTTCCTTTCTTCATCTACTAATGCACAGCAGGTGGAACACAACTAGAGGAATATTTGCTCAGAGAACAGAGTGGCTTCTCATTATCCTTATATACCAGAATCCAGACAGTTCTCTCAAATAAATAGACTAACAAGAAATTATGTCGTTTTGATTCTGTTAGCTTTCTTTTTTTTTTTCTGAGATTCAGTATGAGATCACACCACCTTTAGGAATCTTCCATTCCACTTTTGTTTATTGTTTCATTTTTTTAATTTAAAGTTTATCACAGGGGTGTCCAAACCGGCTGGCTGGGGAATTCTGGGAGTTGAAGTCCAAAAGTCTTAAAGTTCCCAAGTTTGAACATCCCTGGTTTATCATATCCAACTCTTCTAAAACCATATATTCAATTTTTCTAAAGCCTACGCAAACAACCCTACATTTTTGGTGTGTTTCTCCTATCCTTTCTAAGTGTAATTTTCTCTAATGCATGTATTTCTTTCAAACAATTATCCATGATATAATATATTTCTGTGCACAGAATAACATCATTTTCATCAATGTCATTCTGTATGCATTTTCTTCAGGTTGGTATTGTGTGATTTCTGATTGGTTGAAATACAACAGGTGTGTGTGTGTGTGTGTGTGTCAAAAAGATCAAGATGGCAGCCATGACTATGCAATTGAAGCCCTGCCCCTTTATCACACTTAAAAAGGGGTAGGATGTCTATCCCAAGATATACTAAAGAATAACTAGCTTATGAATTATATAATCAGTATTGGGGTAGAGACCGGGTCTTAAGTTAAGCTAGCAATAAATTGTGCCAAACTAAATGTCTTTGGAGATTCTCAGTCATCCCAAAGATTGTCCCAAAGGTGCTTTTTCAAGAGGTAACTGGAGTTTCTGGTTTTTTCCTTTGAAGAAGTTTCGCTTCTCATGCAAGAAGCTTCTTCAGCTCTGAAGAATATCAGAGCTGAAGAAGCTTCTTGGATGAGAAGCGAAACGTCTTCAAAGAAGAAGGAAAAAACCAGAAAGTCCAGTGTGCCAAACAAAATTGTTCCTCTTTCCTCCCCATTTCCCTAGCTAGATTGAAAATTTCCCCTCCTTGTTATTAGTAACTCATGAGTTGGCCTGCTGTAAAAGCTGATCCTTGGATGTAAAATACTAGACTATAGTTAAAGACTATAATTGACAACTACATTCAGAAGTGGTACTGTTTGGGAATTTTAAACTATGGATTTTATGAAGATTTTTGAAGAGCCACTGCTACAGGTAGTCCTTGACGTATGACCATCACTGAGCCCAAAACGTCTGTTGTTAAACAAGGCAGTAGTCGGGTTTTGCCCCAAGTTACGACCTTTTCTGCCACAGTTATTTAGCGGATCACTGCAGTTGTTAAGTGACTCGTGTGATCATTAAACAAATCTGGCAACTCCCATTGACTTTGCTTGTTGGAAGCCCATTTACAAATAGTGATCAAATGACCTCCGGATGATGCAACTGTCATAAATACATGCCGGTTGACAAGTGCCAAAAAATTTTATCACGTGGCCATAGGGATGCTGCAATGGTCATAAGTGTGGAAATGGGTCGTAAGTCACTTTTTTCAGTGCCATTGTAACTTCAAATGCTCACTAAACCATGTTGCTTGTAGCTTTCAATTTATATTGTTTTATTTGTTTCCTAGTACGATTTGATAGCTTATTAGTAACCTTGACTATCACTAAGTTTTTATTCTTGATGGAATGTATTTTTTTCTCCTTAGGTACCCTGAGAGCATAGGCACCAAAGACAAATTCCTTGTGTGTCCAATCACACTTGGCCAATAAAGAATTCAAAGTCTAAACGAATTGTTGTAATTTGAGAACTACCTGCATTGCTTGGGAATAAGCATTGTTGTGCTGAAGAAGCAAAGGGCCATCCCAAAATAAAAAATGATAAATGATGTATTTATCATCTGCAATTCTGTATCAACCATGCCCATGTGGCAGCAAGCATTAGGACCTCTCCTTGTCAGGTCCAGCAACTTTTACCTGGATCCATTTGTTTGCTACCTTTATCACTGCCATTTCCAGATGGCTTCTGGGCCTTCAAGAAGTGAGTTTACAGCAAGATCCTTAAGAGTTGATGAGTCTCCATAGATCATTATCCATTATCTCCATAGGAAATCCAATAATCAGAAAGATGGATCTCTTGGATTGATAGATGCTGAAAAGTGTGAGAAGAGATTGCCTCTCCGCCTGCTAATCCTCTGTGCGTATAAACAATTCCCCTCCCTCTTTCCGTTTCGTGGAGTCAATGAAAACGATATAAACATCTCTGGTTTACTTTTCTCAGACTTTCTGAACCACAAAGCAGAAAGCTTATTCCAGAAGCCAGTACATACTGTAACTTCCTTGTGATCTACAATCCAGTACAAATACAGAAACCAAATGATATTTCCAGCTAGTCAATCCAGCTCTTTAAAGAAAAAGAAATGAGGAGATCTTGGTTTTCCTAAGACAGGGTGTTGCCAAGAAATTCACCAAACAATGCCTGGGCATTTAGGAAATACTCAAACTCTGGGAAAACATCTGCAGCACTGCCAAACTTTGAGGAACATTTTCATGCGTCAGTTCCTAAAACCTAGGTCCATTAAAAGAAGTTCTATAAAAAGAATATGACGGTTAAAGGTCTACTTTATGGGTTCCTGGGTCTTCCCATTCATTTCAGGATCCTGCTTTTGATAACAATAACCCGTCTTTTCTACTACATTGGTCTTTCATCTTTTTTTTTCTATTAAGGCGTCATTAAAAACCCTCTTCAAATGTTCTGCTCTGAAACAAGAGATTTCAAATCATTTTTATCAAGTTACTCAAAACAAGAGCGAGGAACTTGGGTGGTGACCAAATAGGAGTGGAAATAGACATTTGTCTACACATTTGTTGGTAAAGTTTGGACAGCAACATGATGATGATGATGATGATGATGATGATGATGATGATGACGATGATGATGACAATGATGATATCCATTCAGTTATGTCCAACTCTTGGAGATTCGATGGGCCAAGTCTCTCCATGTCTTCCAATCTTGCACTACTTCTTTGGATTGTTCTGTGATCTGGCTGGTCTCAGTTTTGATGGTGTCCAGCCACTGTGTTTTGTGATTTTGCTTTCCAGTGACATGTCTGTTAGAATAGAATAGAATAGAATAGAATAGAATAGAATAGAATAGAATAGAATAGAATTCTTTATTGGCCAAGTGTGATTGGACACACAAGGAGTTTGTCTTTGGTGCATATGCTCTCAGTGTACATAAAAAGACAAGATACCGTATTTTTCAGAGTATAAGATGCACCCCCCCCCCTAAAAGAGCGTGGAAATGTTGATGCATCTTATATACCGAAAACAGCCATTTTTGGTCTCCTGAAGCCCCACATCCCATTTTTGTAAAAATAATGGGTGAAAAAGGGCAGGTTTTTTGCAAAAACAGGGGTGTTTTTGCCTTCCCCCACCCCAGAAGCACTCTGCAGGCTTCAGCAGGGCTGGGGAAGGGGGAAATGCCTCCATTTTGCTCCTGGGGGCCAGGGAGGACAAAAAACTTTTTTTCTTACTTACCTCTTCAAAATCTTGGTGCGAAAAATATGGTATATTCATCAAGAATCATAAGGTACAGAACGTAATGATAGTCATAGGGTACAAATAAGCAATCAGGAAACAATCAGTATCAATATAAATTATAAGGATACAAGCAATAAAGTTACAGACCTGCAGTCATAAGTGGGAGGAGATGGGTGATAGGAATGATGAGAAGATTAATAGTAGTGCAGACTTAGTGAATAGTTTGACAGTGGTGAGGGAATTATTTGTTTAGCAGAGTGATGGCATTCAGGAAAAAACTGTCCTGGTGTCTAGTTGTCTTGGTGTGCAGTGCTCTATAGCGTCATTTTGAGGGCAGGAGTTGAAACCATTTATGTCCAGGATGTGAGGGGTCTGTAGATATTTTCATGTCCCTCTTTTTGACTCATGCAGTATACAGGTCCTCAATGGAAGGCACATTGGTAGCAATTCTTTTTTCTGCAGTTCTGATTATCCTCTGAAGTCGGTGTCTGTCTTGTTGTGCTGCAGAACCAAACCAGACAGTTATAGAGGTGCAGATGACAGACTCAAAAATTCCTCTGTAGAACTGCATCAGTAGCTCCTTGGGTAGTTTGAGCTTCCTGAGTTAGGCACTCCAGTACTTGCTTGTTCACAATGCAACAAAATAACCAAAAATCTCTCTCTCCCTCTCCCTCTCTCTCTCTCCCTCTCTCTCTCTCTCTCTCTCTCTCTCTCTCTCTCTCTCTCACACACACACACACACACACACACACACACACACACACAGAGAGAGAGAGAGACATTTTTAAAAAACCTTTAAACAATAAGAACTTTAATCTGCAGAGCACACTCAGTTTCCCAAGTAATGTAGCCACTTTATAGGTTCCATACCCACATTCCCAGAACTCCAGGCCAGATGGCAGAGCCATGTCTTCAAGCAGCTCTGGAAGGCCAGCTGGCCAATCAATTTAACTATTTTTATTTGTTCTTTTATTGATTTTAAAATAATGACAGAGAATCGTAAAAAATACCTAAAGATAAATATACATGCATTGTCAAAAAAGAAAAAGAAACAAGATGTACCAGCATATTCCCATAAAGCAGAAAGTGGCTCCCTATTATAAATGGACTCTGGGACAAGAAATTTAAGACCTCCAGTCTTTCACATTATGGCCTCAGCTGTCCATTACAATATCTTTTTTTAAAAAAAAAAGTGGTCCCTTGCCACATTTCAAATAACAAATGTGGTCCTTGGTCATGAAAAAGTCACGTTTCCTAGCGGAGAAAGATATTTGTTTATCTTCTTATTCTCATAGATCTCAATCTTCAGTTTAAATTTTAAGGTATTTATTTATTAGATTTGTTTGTCACCCATTTTGCCTCAATGTGGCAAACTGTCTGGAATACCTCTTATTTTTCGTAGGAGGAAGACAATAAAATTGAAGGAATAGTTATTATGCATTGTCCTCTTAGTGTCTCTTAGCTCTTAAGTCTTTTAGAATGTTGAGTCTTTTCAGTAAGTTGATGGATGGAAATCCTCTTTCTTCACGTATTTTCTAATACAAATTCTTTTTGAAAAATGTCACTTCTTTGCGTCTCCTCCTCCTCTTCCTCTTCCTCCTCCTCCTCTTCCTCAGAAATAAAATGCTGCTATTGGTTTTTTTTTTCAAATTGAAAAATTCATTTTTCTGTCCAGATCTGATAAGGATAGTCCAAGAATGTTATCCCACTTATCTTCTGGATTCTTGTTTCCTCTACCCTGCTTCTTCCTCTCCAAGTGGGGAATATGTCCAATTTAAAAATACTGTGAGTTCGTCTACTTGAGCACACAATTCTTTTTTTTTTTATTGTTGGATCAAGATTGTGAAAATCCAGAATTATGCATAGCACAAAAATAACTGCAAAATCAACTTTTTTATTTGGATCTAAGCAAGAGTAAGGTGGGAGCTTACATCTAGAATCAACATAAATGATCACAGTAAATGTTGAAGCTATGCTATAAAAGTTGACAGAGTTTAACTGTCTTATAGCATCCAAAACTTCAGGTAATACAACTTGTTTTATATCCTTCTGTCTATTCTGATTATCTCCACAGATAATTGGAGGAAGATAAAAATAGCCTATTCACTACAGAAAGTGCTTGTCATCTGGATAACTCATGAAATGCCATATGCATTGCACATTAAAAACTGAGCTGGCTTTAGCCTTGCTCTTCATAAACTAGAAGTCTGTTTCTAAACTTCACAGGCGATGATATAATATTGATTTTTGCAAAATTCTTTTAAGAGACTATTGGGTCCTTCTTTCACACTTTTTAGTGCTCCAACATATAGAATGTGCAGTGGTTTCCATCTGCAATATTTAACAGCTTTTCTGGAGCTCTAAATGCTTCCTAGCAGAAAATAAAGCCAGTTGGAAAACGGGAACACCATCTCCAGGTGGTCCTCGGCTTAAGATCATAATTGAGCCCAAAATTTATGTGGCTAAGCAAGGCATGAAGCTACAATCAGGAAAATTCTCGAATGCTCAGAAATGGATAAAATGACAATAGAACTAAAAGAAAGAGAAGAATCGGACTTCTATAAAGTATGGAATAAAATGTATAAGTGGCTAGAAGTTAGAAGCCAAAACAGAAAATAGAGAATACAAATATATGGTGATACAAATAATGAATATTATTATAAGTGTGAATATTACATTTGCTACACTATAGGACAAGGTTAAAGTAATAGGAAGGCAATGCAGAAGGGAGAATTATAAAAGCTAAGCAGGAAAGCCGATATAGAAAGCTGTAAAATTACTGTATATTGTTATGTATGTTCTGGTTTTTTTTTCTTGTTGTGTCTTCTTTACTGTTTTTAAAGATTAAAAAATTCAATAAAAATTTTTTTTTAAAAAGCAAGGCATTTGTTATGTTAGTTTTGCTCCATTTTATGACCTTTTTTGCCGCCACTGCTAAATGAAACACAGACATTCTTAAGTTAGTAACACGGTTGTTAACTGATTCAGGCTTCCCCAAGGATTTTGCTTTTTAGAATATCACAAAAGGTGACATTACAACCGTCATAAATACATGCTAGTTGATTGATTCAGCACTCACTCAGAAGCGTGCCAGTTGTTTCCCTTCATGAATAACGGAAGTGGCCTAGTTTGAGGGGGCTGCACCAAGCTCAATTTGTCATCATACCTTTTGGCTTTTCACTCTCAGGGAGGCCTCTGTATCTGGTTTATCTGCTTCAAGTTGCACCTGTTGCCTTTCCGCCGTGAAACTCGTGCAATTTCTCATGAAACTGTCACCATTGAACTGAAAAATGGGACTCAGGTACATGGAACCATTACAGGAGTGGATGTCAGCATGAATACCCATCTTAAATCTGTAAAGATGACTTTGGAGAATAGAGAACCTGTCCAGTTGGAGACATTGAGCATTCAAGGCAATAATATCAGAAAATTTTATTCTGCCAGACAGTTTACCTCTTGATACTTTGCTGGTGGATGTTGAACCAAAAGTCAAATCCAAAAAAGTAAGGTAGTTGCAGGTAGAGACCATGGAAGAGGCAGTGGAAGAGAACGTGGGTGTGGAAGTGGAAGAAGGGGTCCAAGACGATCATTTCTTTATATCTGTTATTTTTTAAAAGCCCTAAACAAGCGGGTGGGGTTTTTTACAGGCTTTATGTCAGTTTTAATAAACAAATGTGGAAAATGAAATAATAAATAAATAAATAAATAAATAAATAAATAAATAAATAAATAAATAAATAAATAAATAAATAAATACATGGCAGTTGTCAAGCACCTCAGTTTTGATCATGTGACCATGGGGATGCTGCAACAGTCTTCGGTGTGAAAAAGGTCATATGTCACTTTTTTCGGTGTTATAACTCAGAACCAGTGGTGGGTTTCAAAAATTTTTAGAACCTATTCTGTAGGTGTGGCCTGTTTTGTGGGAGCGGCTTGGTGGTCATGTGACTGTGTGGGAATAGCTTGGCAGTCACGTGACTGGGTGGGAGTGGCTTGGCAGTTATGTGACTGGGTGGGAATGGCCAAGTCGATGTCACTGAATTCTTTGCCCCAAAGAATGACCTACAAAAAGAAGATATAAAAAAAGGAAATTTATTATTTTGTGCACTTACTACTTAAATAAGAATAAAATAAGTACACAAAACAATAAAACAGCTACTTACAGAGAAAATATGGCTGCCCTTGCTGGTCTTCAACATTACTGACCACCTTACACAAACACTTCCAGCCCCTCTGCCTCTTCCCTCTTCTCCAACATACTCCCCACCCCAGCCACTCACCTGTCCTTTATTCTTCTGGTTCTTCTTCTGAGAACTTTTCGGCAGTGTGGTGCGGTTGGGCCGGGCGAGTGAAAGAACAAACAAGGGGAGGGAACATTCCGGTACGGGGCCTCCTGACCAATGGGTATTGGAAGGCACGCTGAATTTCACCATCCAGTACAGCCATACCGGTCCGTACTGGTTGAAAACCCCCCTGCTCTGAATGGTCACTAAACAAACTGTTGTAACTCGAGGACTACCTGTATATGGTACATAAGGTGAGCAGGGAGCAGCCAGCAACATTTGTGTCTCCTTTCTCGGTCCAGTGGCCAAATGTTTTCTATGAATAAAACAAATATTGCACATATAGTATATTTGGAACATAAGGAAAAACTTTACAAATATTTTTCTGTTACCTGTAGCTAATTGGGACAGCAATTCATCTGTTCCTTCCTTTGTTTCTGTCCCCCCCACCGCCCCCCGCTTTGGATGCAGGAGTGGGGAGGGGACATTTTCAAACGAAGAAAAATTTAATGTTTATAGCAGCCTGAGATCTGGAAAACCAACTCAAGAAACACTTAATGTTTAGATCTACTTAGTGGTTGGAAAAAACAACTGCTTTAATGCACCAGTAAGTGGAAACATCAACTCCTTGTAAACAAACCTTTAGCATGAAGATATTTCTCAGTAGTGGAAAACTCGCGTTGGATGGAGGAGATTCATTTCAGAGACTGTGCAAACTGAGGGCTGAAGGGGTAACCGCATTTTGCCACTGGATATGACACTAATGTACCAAAATATTTTCCATACTGGTTGTTTGCTTAAGAGAAAATGTGGAAAGTATAGAATGCATGCAGATTAGATGTATGCCGTGTTTACCTCTACAGTTTCAACAAAATTAAAATAACAGAAAATGATTTTGTGAGATTTAAAAATATGGAACTGTGATTTTTGTGGGGTTGTAGAACTTATTCATACATCCTGAGTGCTTTCCATTTGATGGAATATTGCCCTAGATGGTCATTTCTAAATTAGAGATTGTAGCTTGCAAAGAATAGCTGAAGCACACTGAGGTAAAACTGGTCTGTGGTTTTGATTTTGACCTGTTGGGCATAGCATAAGTTATTTGTATTCTTACTATCTTCAAGAATTATATATACCACACCTATGACTGAAGCTGGTAACCTAATCTACACTTTCTCCATCTTACTAAACAGGATTATATGAAACCATCATTTGACCAAAGCCAAGGTGGTAAAAATCAATCTGTCAATTTATCCATACTTTTGGAAGACTATGATTTGGAAAGTATGAGAAGGAAGGAAGGAAGGAAGGAAGGAAGGAAGGAAGGAAGGAAGGAAGGAATCTTCTAAAAGAATGGGGGGGGAGTTACAATAAATCTGAATGAAAATTTATGAAGGAGTGGTGTTGATTATGCAAGGAAGTGAAGATGCAGATTGAATTATAAACATATAAACATTGTCACTAAAATATACATTAGAAAGGGTGGATTGGTGTCATCTAGGTTTTGTGGGTATGCTTGAAAGTAGAATTCATTTTATATCTTATGTCGCAGTGAATTCTGGTAATGCAAAAATCAGATATGGGGAGGAGGATTTAAGGGAGGGGGAATTGTACAAGGTTCTGAAGGGGTATGTTTTGAGAGATCATTATTTTGTTAAATGATAAATGAATGAATGAATGAATGAATGAATGAATGAATGAATGAATGAGGGAAATGAAATGAAGGAGTAGAGAAAAAGTGTCTAGGCTATTTGGGGACTGAAGAAGGAATGAGAATGGTAACTGGTGAGTATCTGCTTAGGAAAAGGTCTGTTTTGAATTTGTAGTTTAAATATAAATCTACAGGTAGTCTTTGACTTATGACCACAATGAGCCCGAAATTTATGTTGCTAGTTGAGAAATTTGTTAAGTGAGCTTTGCCCCATCTTACGATCTTTCTTACCACATTTCTTAAATGAATCACTCTAGTTGTTAAAATTAGCAATATGGTTGTTAAGTGAATCGGGCTTCCCCATTGACTTTGCTTGTCAGAAGGTTGCAAAAGGTGATCACATGACCCCAGGACACTGCGACCGTCATAAATATGAGTCAGTTGCCAAGCATCCAAATGTAAATCACATGACCACGGAGATGCTGCAACAGTCATAAGTGTGACAAATGGTCATAAGTCACTTTTTTCAGTGCCATTGTAACTTTGAACGGTCACTAAGTGAACTGTTTTAAGTCGAGGACTACCTGAATTCATATGCACATATTTATTCTTTATGAACAAGGGTTTAATTTTCATTATTACTGATAATAGTTCAGTAGAGAATTCATGGAAGATACAAAGGAAGTCTGGAAATTGGGACAGACCCTTTTTTTGGGTGCTATCGAGAGTTGGTTGTTGAAAAAAAATGAATAAGGAAGAAAAGGTAAGTGGGGGGAAACCACAATAAAGAGCAGAAAGAGAAAGCATGAGTTCTATAAAAAAAAAGAATTGAAAAATAGATTACTCTCCCAGAAGAATAAATGGAAAGGGGTTGTAAGGAAAAGGGATATGGAGGCTGTTTGGAATTATAGCACAGAATTGGGTGCAGTTATACCTGCTTTGTAGGAACGCAGTGGCTCAGTGGCTAAGACGCTGAGCTTGTCGATCAGAAAGGTCAGCAGTTTGGTGGTTCAAACCCCTAGTGCCACGTAACAAAGTGAGCTCCCGTTACTTGTCCCAGCTTCTGCCCACCTAGCAGTTCGAAAGCATGTAAAAATGCAATAGAAAAATAGGAACCACCTTTGGTGGGAAAGTAACAACGTTACTTTGGTGGGAATTTTGGTGGGAACTTTCGCTGTTACTTTGGTGGGAAAGTAACAGCGAAAGTAAGAATGTACTCCCCAGTGAGATGCAGTTGCACCATTCTCCTAGTATTTAGAATATTGCTAAAAACACATTTTTTTCTGCCAAACTTTTTAATTCCTAGTTCTTTTAACTTGGCATTTTTATCTATATAGTTTTATTGTATTCATACAGATTTTTATTCACATTTTGTATTTTCTTTTCTATATAATACCATGTTTTCCCAAAAATAATACAGAGTCTTATTTTCTTTTGACCCCTGAAATAAGCACTTGGCCTTATTTTGGGGGAGGTCTCATTGAGGTGCAGGAGGCAGCGAGCGTGGTCACCTTTTTTTTTAATTAAAAGAGTTTTATACAAACAAATTTCCCCCTTTTCACCCCCCCACCATACAATGTAAATCTCATACAAATGCTGTGCCCCCCCCAACCCCCCCAAAAATTTTCTCATTCAAATATTGTACTAAATACTTTATCCCCTCCCCTCCCCCATCTTAAAATAGATTACTCATTCACATATTATACCCCCTCACCTCCCAACAAACATAATATAAGTTTCTCTTAAAGTAACAATAGCCCATTAATCCCATCTTCTAAGTTAGTTGAACATATATAAATCATAATATAAATTTCTCTTAAAATAACAATATTTCATTAATCCCATCTTCTAGTTTAATTATGCATATGTATTACCCCACCCTCCACCCTAACCCACCCCCACCTCCCACTCAAGCCCCCCCCCCTGACTTCCGCTATACACCACTCTAACAATTCCAAGCAACCCATGTATTATTTACTCGAATCATCTATCAGTCTAAACATTCTTACCTAAAGGCTACATAATAACTCCTAGTCTGGTATTTATTCTGTATATAATCAATCCATTTTACCCATTCCTGTGTATAATCCTCCTGCTTCTGAGCTTTTAAGAAAGCTGAAATTTTTGCCATTTCGGCGAACCCCGCCACCTTCTGAATCCATTGATCAATTGTCGGTAAAAAATCTTTTTCCCAATGTTGCGCAATCAACAACCTAGCTGCTGTGACCATATGCAAGACCAATTTTGTTTCCCCTTTGGTAAAATCCTTAGCTATACCCAATAAAAACATTTGCGGAGTGAATTGTATTCTTTTCTTAAATACATTCTGCATAACCCACCATATTTTTATCCAAAAAGCTTTAACCTTGTTGCAAGTCCACCATACATGAAAAAAGGTAGCATCTAGACACCCGCATCTCCAACATTTTGGTTGAACATTTGGGTACATGCATGATAATTTTTTAGGATCTAAATACCATCTGTAAAACATTTTATAAAAGTTCTCCCTTAAATTCTGTGACTGTGTAAATTTAACATTCTGAACCCATATTTTTTCCCACGTTTCCAACATGACCACTTCACCAAAATTCTGAGCCCATTTAATCATACAATCCTTAACCAATTCACTTTCTGAGTCTCTTTCTAACAGTACATTATATATTCTTTTAACTTGTTTTGGGCCAGTCTCTTTTATCTGCTTGATCAGTTCGACTTCTTTATCCATAAAACCGACCCTACGATCTTCTTCCCATCTCTTCTGTAGCTGTATGTAATGTAACCAATTTAAAGTAATTCCTTCTTCCAACAGTTGTTCCAAAGTTTTTAACTTCCATTCGTCCCCATCAGCAATAAGCACATCTTTATATAAACAACCCCCGAGTGACTTAATATTCATAATCCCCATGGTGTCTGCAAGATCTAACCAAAGCGGTATTTTATAATCCCAATTGGGCCGGTGCTTCTTCCATATTCTCATCAAGGCACTTCGGAGAACATGATTGTTAAACACTTTATCCACCCTATCTTCATAAAAAAGATATGCATGCCATCCCAGAACAAGATCATGGCCTTCTATATTCAGCAAATCCATTTTTGTTTTGCCAAACCAATCTGCTACATGCGTTAGTACCGCAGCTTCATAGTACAATCGAAGGTTTGGGAGTCTAAGGCCGCCTCTTTCATGAGTATCTTGCATAATCTTCATCTTTACTCTCGGTTTTTTCTCCTTCCAAACAAATTTATTTAATGTTGTTTGCCAGTTTAACAAAGTTTTATCTGATTTAAGCACCGGTATCATCTGGAATAAAAAGATAAATCTAGGTAGAATGTTCATTTTAATTGCTGAGATCCTTCCAAGCAAAGACAATTGTAACTTTTTCCACACTTCAAGATCTTTCTGTATCTTTTGCCACAACACTTCATAGTTATTTAAGAAAAGTGCGAGCGTGGTCACCTTATGGCTGCTGCTGTGTTGCAATATTTTTGGGGAGGGCTTATTTTAGCGCATGCACTCAAAAGCCAGATTGGGTTTATTATCCAGGAGGTCTTATTTTCAGGGAAATATTTTCAGAGTATCATATTGCAGATCGATTGTCAGCTAAATAAAGAAGCAGCTTAGAAATGTAATAATAAATTAATAACATTAATTCTTTCAAGCTTTAACTGGATATCCTCAAGGGTTTCATCACTGTAAAAATTTTGAAACTTCTTCCTGAATCTTTTAGCAGAGGTAACATTCAGGTGTTCATAAAATTAGCTTTTACTAGATATCTTTGAGTCCTTCACCTTCTTGATTTTCTGACCTAACAGGTTGCTGGAAGTGTTCCTTGGCAAGAATACTATCTTCTGGGAATGATGCCTTATGAGCAGTTTGTGCAACTATAAAATCTGACTTATTTATTTATTTATTTATTTATTTATTTATTTATTTATTTATGCCACAGTGATGCAGTGGTTAGAATGCAGTACTGCAGGCTAATTTTGCTGACTGCTTGCTGCCTGCAATTTTGCAGATTGAATCTCACCAGGCTCAAGATGACTCAGCCTTCCATTCTTCTGAGGTCCGTAAAATGAGGACCCAGATTGTTGAGGGCTATTGGCTGACTCTATAAACTGCTTAGAGAGTGCTGTAAAGCTCTGTGAAGCAGTAAATAAGTCTAAGTCCTATTACTATAAAATGTATGTGGCCACCTATTCACTTTCAGTGACTCTAGGAAGCTTACAAAACATAAAAATCCAATCTACAACCATTAAAACAATTAACAACCTCCCCCCTGCCCAAAAAACCCTCTGGGTGACAGCAATCAGTCAAACAAGCCATTTGATGGGCTCCATCCCACTCTGGGTTCCCTAGGCCCTCTGGCAAAACCAGGTCTTCAGCGCCTTGTGAAAGAGTGTCAAAGTGGGGCCGAGGGAGCCACCATGGAGAAGGCCCTTCTTCTGATCCCGCCAGATGTACCTCCTTAGGAGAGAGGACCTGTTAGGAATGTAAGCTAACAGTTGGGTCAGCAATATATAAACCAGGATAATAGTACTGTTTCTTTAAGTACTGCTAAAATGTGATTGGTTGCTGTTACCTCAAGCAGCCATAAGATGGAGCAAGAATGACTGTTAGCTCTCTGTTTGTTAGAGGCTAATCGATGAATACTGCTTGATACTGTATCATGAGTTACTGTGTTTTTTGGTACAGTTAGCGACTTTGTGTGCTGAACTGATTATATGATACTGGACTGTGTTCGAAGGATCACTTCTTAACTGAAACCATTGATAACTGGACTGACTGAACTGTGTATGACTTGGACAGTTTGATGAACTCTGAATACCTCTATTTTCCACATAAGTAAAATACTATTACTTTTACTATTCGGTGTCCCTGTATGCTGGTTTGTGCATGTTCTTCCACACCACTCTCATTACGCTTCTCTGCACACTCGCTCTCCTAACGGGGAGCTTACTTACCTAACAGGACCTGCAGTGCAACATAAAGAAATAAACCCTATACTACATGCAATTATCTAACAGCAGCAACACTGTAGAAGATCCACTCATGCAAAGAATATATATGACCTCTCTTTTTTAATCTCACTCCAAATGAACCTCCTTGAGCAAGTTCTAGCAGAAGGGTCAAAGGCATAATACGTAAATTTGCATTTCTGCACATACTCTGATAGACATAAAACTATGCAGATGATAAAACTTACTGGCCAAATCTCCTGACAATATCACAGCCAATCATTCTATGCCCAAACCACCATCACACTCAAAATGTGCACATATGGAAGGGAAGCTGCAACAGTCATTGTGATTCTGCAAATCTGTGAAACACACTGAATTTTCAAATTGACTTAAAACTTTCCTGAAACGGTCCAAAGACCCGGCTTCTATCCAGCATTTTGCAAGCTTCATGGAGGAGAAAAGGGAACAGGACATTTCACATGAAAACCGAGGGAAGTCATGAGAAATGGATGGGAATGGGACAGCTGAGGTCTGCCCCAGCCACTCGTTTTTATACATTGAAAAAGAATGATTGGATTCTGTTTCTGATCAATAAAACTCCTCCTCTATGTTTCCTCTTCCTGTCCGTGCAAAATCTCATTTTAACCATAGTGGTCTGGCGTAGTTCAAGTTCAAGTTTATTCGATTTATAGACCGCCCCCTCTCCCCGAAGGGACTCAGGGCAGTGTACAGGAACCACATTAAAAACCATATACATAATAAATACCCTTAAAACCAAATTAAACCTAGAGTCCTGTACAAATTGTTAAAATTAAAACACGACCTAAAATCAACCCATCGAATTTAAAAATACAGGCTTGGGGTGGGAAGCTGGAATTAGGCCAGGCCGGCTAAATTGAACAGGTGGGTTTTTAGTTTCTTATGGAAGGAGCGGAGATCTGTAGTTGTTCTGATATCAGGGGGGAGGTCATTCCAGAGGGTCGGGCCCATCACAGAGAAGGCCCTTCCCCTGGGTGTCGCCCGCTGGCACAGCCTAGTGGACGGCACCCGGAGAAGTCCCTCTCTGTGTGAGCGAATCGGCCGAAGGGATGTATGGGGCAGGATACGATCCCGCAAACAGAAAGAGGGAGCGATCCCGTAGACAGAAAGAGGGAGCAATAACATTTGGAACAGGTCTGCTACTTGCAACCTTGTTCTTGCTATGGCTTTTTTTATGAAAACATGAAGCAGAAAAAACACATTCTATCAACCACATGTTATAGCAATGATTAGCAGTGGTCAGCATCCCCTTCCCTTGAATCATGAAATTATTATGTGGCTTCAGCTAGACCTCTTAATACATCTTTAAGAGTACAAAATAGGTAGTCCTCGGCTTACAACAGCTCATGTAGTTACCATTCAAAGTTACAACAGCACTGAAAAGGTGGCTTAGGACCATTTTTTTCACACTTATGAAGTATGAAGATGCAGCATCTCTATAAATGCAGACATTTGACAATTGAATCATATTTATGACGGTTGCAATGTCCCTTGGACACGTGATCATCTTTTATGATCTTCTGATGAACAAAATCCATGGGGAAGCCAGATTCGCTTAACAATCATGGTACTAATTTATCAACTGCAGTGATTCATTTAGCAATTGTGGCAAGAAAAGTTGTAAAATGGGGCAAAACTCACTTAACAACTGTCTCGCTTAGTGACAGAAATTTTGGGCTCAATTGTGGTTATACGTCGAGGACTACCTGTATGAACAAGTTCAGCCTCTCTTTCTGGATTCCAAAATCCCCCAGCATCTCATGATTGCACCACTAAAAGACAATTGCCATTTTCAGTGTGCAGATTTTGGTGCATTTCAGATGGGTGGAAGGGTATGAACCTTGGAAATGGTAATTGTTTGCTTCCCAGACATCTCTGCTCCCATTCTTAGCCATCTTACTCTCTCCAAAATTCCCCCAGCAATCCCTGGGTTAGGATCCAACTACAACTCTTCCAGCTGCTAAAAGTTCAAAAGTTCCACACTGATGCTCTAAAAATTCCATCTAAGGCAATGATGTCTAACCTTTTTGTAAAGGCATACCAAAATTGTGTAAGCAGGTGCTATCATGCACATGCACAATTATATGTGCCCCACCCACCTGTGCATGCACGCGTGACCCCCACCACAGGCATGCGTGCGGGACATACACACACCCAAATGCCCTCCCCAGGCTCCAGAGGCTTTCCTGAAACCTGGGGAGGGTGGAAACAGCCTCCCCCAGGCCCCCCGGGAGGCCAGAAACGGATCGTTTGCGAACTTCCGGTTGGCCTGTTGGGCCCATTTTTCACCCTCCCCAGGCTCTAGAGACTTTCCTGGAGCTTGGGGAAGATGGAAAATGGCCTTCCCGGCTCTCTAAAAGGCCAAAAATCAGCTGGCCAGTGCATGCATGCATGCCATCTGTGGCATGTGTGCCATAGGTTCGTCATCACGGGTCTAGGGAAATCCTGAGCATCATGGAGGCTATTGCAGAGTCTTCTCAATCTTCCCCATCACTGAGTGTAACTAATTTCTTTTCTTCCTTAGAAATAAGAAAAAATGGAATCTAAGTTCTGCTATATGCCCAGAATTAACTGTGAAATGAAGTTATGCTTACAGAGCATGCCAAAGGCAGCCACCGTGAATGGAACTGAAGAGCTAAATCTTCTTAGAATGAGCAAAGAGGAAATCTAAATGGGTATTTAGGAAATTGCACACCAATGCACCACCATGATAAAGGATAACCCTCTAAATACAGGAAATGGTGCACCCTGAAATATTTAAAAGGTATTTTTCCTGTATGAGTCTTACAGCTAACACCCTCTGGCCGTTTTACATGGTGAACATATCCATTTTTCTTTCCCAAGCGAAGTTCTTTCTCCCAACACAATTCTTTCCTGTTGGTAATAATTTGGCTTCATTCAAGGCTAGTGTGTGTGTGGCTCTAAAACTATCCAACACGTTGATTCCACACCCGTGTGACCAGAGGCCACTTGCCGTTCCCACATCCCACTGGTCTTTTTCCACAACTTGTTACACATTGTGCTTATGCACGTTACAACCAATGAGCTCACAACAAAAGAAAATCTGACTAAGATCCAGGAATTAGATTAGGTAACTTCCTAGCATAAATCTCTATTTTCATAAAGGATTTTTAATAGGCTACAACAAGCAAAGAAGGCTGCTAAGATTCCTAAGGAAGCTGTAGATACTTTCCCCTGATATAACCTTCTCTTCACTGTTCCTCCTACTCCACCTTGTTCATCATCTTATTCTTTTATAGTTAAAAATAATGCATGTATATATTGGCAGAAATGCTTCTTAATTCTGTTGTTTCAAATAAAACCTTATAACAAGGTTACCATTGAAAGGCACTTCTAATGTAGTTCCATAATTTGCTAAATTCAAGTTTACTAGTGATCTAGGAATCCATGAGCTATTTACCAATACAGCTCATAGTACTGGTGCATAGTGATACTAGTTTACTAGACAAGTGTGAGAATATTTAGCATTATACAAAATGCCTTAGGATTCATTGAGTTCAGCATTCTGGTTTTTTTTAACAATCATTGGTAAAATGTGGAGATTGAACATGAGGAGAAAACTCTTCTTCTTTTTGTCTGTGGAGATTCTCAGTCATCCAGATCATGGTTGTCCCAAAGGTGCTTTTTCAAAAGGCAACTAGACTTTCTTTGTTTTTGCTTGAAGACATTCTACTTCTCATTCAAGAAGCTTCTTCAGTTCTGGATTACCCTAACCCATTCAGAACTGAAGACATTTTTTGGCTGAGAAGAGAAATGTCTTCAAGCAAAAATAAAGTCCAATTGTCTTTTGAAAAAGCATCTTTGGGACAACCCTGGCCTGGATGACTAAGAATCTCCACAGACAAAAAGAAGAACGGCCTACTTCTCACGTTTAACCTCCATTTTCTAGCAATGGATTAATCACTGTAAAAAAACAACAACCAGAATGCTGAGCTTCAAGGATAAACAAAGAAAGTCCAGTTGCTTTTTGAAAAAAGCACCTTTGGACCCATTTTCTTCTTTTTGTTCTCAGCATCAGTTCCCAATTGCTATTCCTCAAGTTGACTTCCTTAAGAGGTACAGAGACTGCATTTCCAGAATACTCCAGACTATCTTATTTGAGGATTGGTGGTACCGAACCGCCTGATCAGCCTAATCAGATGAAATATTTTCATGAGAAGAGTACTCCACTCCTCTGCTTACAATAGAATCCCTTATGCCACCAGGCTCAAAATTTAGAGCTTGGATAACCTGGAACTACACCATCTAGAGTCTGACCTAAGCATAGTACACCAAATTCTCTGCTACAGTGTCCTACCTGTCAACGACTACTTCAGCTTCAACCTCAATAATACACAGGCAAACAATAGATACAAACTCAAGGTAAATTGCTCCAAATTCGATTGCAGAAAATACAACTTCAGCAACAGAGTGATCAATGCCTGGAATGCTGTACCTGACTCCGTTGTTACAGCCTCTAACCCTCACAGCTTCAATCTTAAACTGTCTACTGTTGACCTCACCCCATTCCTAAGAGGTCCGTAAAGGGGGCATGCATAAGCGTACCAGTGTGCCTCCCATCCCTCTTACTGTGCCCATTTATTTGTATTCATTTCCTTTGTTCATGTCCATGTTTATACTTATACCTGTTATCTTGTACATGTTCGTCAAACTAAATAAATAAATAAAATGAATAAAATAATGAAAATTCTTTATTGGATCTTCATGTCTTTCATTTTTTTGTTTTTTAAAAAATTAGGGGAAAAAAGGGGGGTGTATTATTTTGGTCAAGATTTCCAACAATGCATCCCCTCTCACTCCTCATCCATTCTGCTGTTTTTTGCTTCATTAGGGACAAGCAATAGGTGGAGATAGAGGCTGAATTAGGGGAATTTTCCCAGAAAAAGAGCATGGTGTGGTTATTATTTATATTCTTTTTTATAATTTTAATCTTTTTATAAAATTTATTAAAATATATATTTTATATAAATGTTATAACAAATAATGAATGCAGGATTAAAACATCAAATAAATAAACAAATAAATAAATTCTTCACAATGGAAGCCAGTGATAAAAGCATAAAAAGCCAGCATGTAATCATGTACGGGAATTAATGTCTACCGAGATCACTGCTATATTGTTATCCGAATGAATCCAACAGGAACCTAAAAATTACATTTAACCTTGACATTCTCAGGAACCAGTCCTTGTCTGTGGCTCTAAAGACAAGCAAGTACTTGGTGTACTTACTAATGTGCTAGAATTAGAAATAGGGAGTTCTATCTTTCAGATCCTAAAGGGATTAATTCAGCAAATGCGGGCAATTAGTAAGGAAAGCTGTAAAACCTTTTGGCTCTGTGAGAGCGGTCTCTCCTAAACCCCAAATCGTAAGAGATTGAATGATGATGAATGAGAGATTAATTGAGGCCAAAGCAGAATTTGTCATTGACTGCTCCACCCAAGCTCTTAAGAAGCTCCTTTCCTTGCCTACAAGTTTCTATATGGAGCAGCATTTGCTTTGTGTAGTTGCTTAGTGGCTGGCAACCATTCAGTGCAGTAAGATTTCTTGAATATATTGGTTTTGGATATCATCACTGCACACAGACTGTTTCTAATATCTGTGTGTTTTGCATATTCTCCAGCTGCATTACATTATCCTATTTACTTCTATAAGTTGCTTCTAAACTACATACTTTTTAAACTCTGCTGGAAATACCTTCCCTGGAAGCATTTCTGGGGTGAGTGATTCATATTTCAAAAAAGAAAGAAAGATACTACTGGAAACCACAAGTGCCCAATAAGGAGCATTTTGCAGATGGAATAGCTGATACGGCAACAGACCCTATGGTATCGGGCAAGTAAATCTGTAGTACCCTTATTACCTCATCAACTGCGTACAAAAATAATTTTCTCTTCTCAGTAGTATTGTATTAGAAAATTATCCTAACAGCATCCCTGTCAATTAGTACCTCAGAATTTATTTCTCTGCAAGATTAAATGCAATGGCTACTTTTAGTTCTGGGTCACTGAATGGGAACACTTGCTTCAAGTACAGCAGGGAATTCTGATAATATTTGCTCACTTCTTAAAAAGCTTGTCAGTTTAAATTGATTGATTAAAACCCAGCTTCTTCATTGGGCCTGATAGAGAAAACCTTTAAAGAAGTTTTGACTGGAGTAAGCAGAAGAGTCAGCTAAATTCAAGCGTAGAGTTACAATTACCAGTACTTTATACCAAATGAAGAAAGAGATACCATCCATAGACTGTCAGCAATGAAACAGTCTACCTGGTTCAAACAGGTAGTTTTCCAAGCAGAAGGAATAATACTGGAGGTTGCGAACATCACAATTTGCTGAGTAAACCTCAAGTCTCTTTATACTTTGGACTGGAGGGTTGAGTCTTACCTAAGTTTAGATAGCACATGAATAATTCAAAGTTGACACTATTATTTCCAAGAAGTACATTAAAAAGGTTTTTAAGAAAGGTAAAGATTTCCCCTGCCAGTCATGTCTAACTACAGGGGGTGATGCACATTGTGGTACTACAGTGATTAGACTGCAGTATTGCAGGCTAATTCTGCTGACTGCCAGCAGTTCGGCTCAAGGTTGACTCAGCCTTCCATCCTTCCTGGGTCGGTAAAATGAGGACCCAGATCAGTGGGGGCAATATGCTGCCTCTAAACTACTTAGAGAGGGCTACAAAGCACTGTGAAGCGGTATTTAGATCTAAGTGCTATTACTATTGCTATCTCAGTTTCCTAGCCCAGGGAGCAAGCATTGTCAGAAGATGTTTCCATAGTTACGTGGCTGGCATGACTATATGCTGAGGCGCATGAAGTGCTGTTACCTTCTCACTGAAGTGGAATCTATTTATCTACTCACATTTTGCATGCTTTTGAACTGCTAGGAAGGCAGGAAGCTGAGGTAAGAATGGGAGCTCACGCCGTCATGTGGTACTTGGGTCTTGAACTGCCAACCTTCCACTCTATAACTCTAGCCTCTTAACCGCTTGGCCACCACCACCACCCTTAAGGAGTACATTAATTCTGTGCCACATAGCCCACTGGAATTCCACTTGATGACACTTTCAATCTTTCGTCATCATCTTCATCCTTGCAGCATAAGTTAAAACAACTCAAATTCAAGCTCAACACACAAAATATAATAGCATTCTAATACACATTGTGCCTCCGCTAACAAATCTGGATAGGATGTAGCCTTATGGCTAAGACACAAAATTTAGCAATAAAAAGTGGCTCCAGGACACTTCTCATTTAAGCAAACTTCTAGATAAGAATGATCAGGGTGTCTAGGGAATGTTTCTGTTGAACAATGAATTAAGTGAAGCAGAGTTTCTCAAGGAGTTAAAAGTTTCAGTGTTAAAGCTTTGGATTTTGGCTCAGATTTTTCTGCAAAAGATGGTAGAGGTTCATATTCAGAATTTTTACATCAAGAATTTTGTATGCATGGGAAGGTTCACCAGCTTCTTTTTTTCCTCTGTCAACCGAAATCTGAGGCAGTCAGAAAATCATTATAAAATCAAATATCTTTGAGAAGTTCTTTTGGATCCCCCCCCCCAAATGATAATAAAGTAACAGCAAAAATCATGTGGAGTGAAAGAAAATTCTACTGTCCCATGTATGCTGATAGATATTCAAAAGAGCATGTACAACCAACACCATATGATTTCCCCCAATGTCTTCTATAAAAGTCTTTAAAACTCTACTGATTTGATCACTATTACAGAGACATTGTCTGAGAGAAATGCTATGATGGCAAACCTATGGCACGCGTGCCGGAAGTGGCACACAGAACCATCTCTCTGGGCACGTGAGCCGTCGCCTGTTCCCCTCCGGGTTCCGGCTTGCTAACTAGCTGCTCTTCACATGCATGGGAATGCCAAACAACGGAAGAGCAGCGGCCTGGTGCACCTGCTCTTCCAGTTTCCAGCATGCGCACCAGCCAGTTGGTCTTCATTTGCACACACATGCAAGAAACCAGAAGACTAGGTGGCCAGTGCACATGCCCACGCCAGAAACTGGAAGAGCAGGCGCCTGGCAGTGTCCGGTTTCCAGCATGCAGTCACACTCCCGTTTTGGCGCTTGGTGCTGAAAAGGTTCGTCAATACTATGCTATATGTTCTCTATGCTTTATCTAGAATCAGAGTATGTTTCAAAGACTTTTGTAGTATTTTTAGTATCTGTACAATTTATGATGGACATTTAATTTTCCACCTCTGAGTTGGATCTAACAGACGCTGAGTGACCCAAAGTCACCTGTGAGCTTACAGAGCTGAGAATGGACTTGAATGTCCATCTCCACAGTCTCAGTCCAAAGCTTAGTCGTACATCACGCTAATCCTAAATACTAACAGTGTTATTTACCCAATCCTAGACTTTAGGCTATCTCATAATAGCAATTGGCAGCAACTAACTAACATTGCCTCATTCAAAAGCTAAGCAAAGTGAGCCTTGTTAATGCATACATTGTACACATCAACAGGGAATCCCAGCGGTCTTGTTTATATGGGATATTTTAAAAAATCACAAAAGAAAGCAAATTATTTCTGTCTTGTTACCAAAAAAAAGTTGTTTAGTTCCCAAGAGTTCAGCTCAACTCAATAGTCTTATAATTTAATAGTCATCTTGGGTTTGTACTATAAAGACAGAAATATGTTAGATGGCAAAATTATGATAACAATTGTATAATGCCCTTGATGGTAACTGGCTTATTTATTTGGTTTTGTTTGTTTGTTTGTTTATTATTTGTTTATTATTTATTTATTTATTAATATCAAATTGATGTCAACTCCTAACAGCTAGAAATCATGAAAACTTTAATTAGTCACATTATAATCCCCATTAACATTCTGAAATACCTTCAGTTCTTCCTCCGTAGCATACTGAATGCCAGCCCACCTGATTTTGTATTATGTAAAACAATGACAATTCTGAAACATGCAGTTCTCCTTTATTTTTCCTATAGCATTTTTCCTATACATTTCCTATAAAAATGTTTTTTTCCCTTTTGAAATCTTCAATACTACTGGCATTGTTATAGGATTGTCTGTTGTATATATGCAGCCTACATGGGATGGTCTGATTGGCAAGGGAGAGTGTTTGTTTGTTTGTTTAAAGGACCTAAATTCTGGGTTCTCTTAATGTACATTTTTACAGGCAATCTTCTCTTAGTACTTCTCAAGTCTTGGGATGCTGTTGTTTGTATATATATCGATATATCTGTGTGTGTAGGTAAATGCATAACAGCTTGTCCTCCTCCTCCTGCTCCTCCTCCTGCTCTTCTTTCTCCTCCTCCTCCTCTTCCCCCTTCTGTTCCTCCTCTTCCTCCTTCTTCTGCTTTTCCTCCCCTTCCTCATTCTGTTTCTCCTCCTCCTGAAAAAGCCACTGCTCCCATCTACCAAAAGCATACACACCCCCATGGTTCTACATGCACAGATCTACTATAGATCTCCAATCTATTCTGAAAATGATGGTATAGGAATTTAAAACCCACCCTTCTCCTAGAAAAATGAAATATCTTCGGAAATATTGAAAAGGCAGAATATTATATTTCCCTGGATAAGAAATGGAGAAACATGTTTTAAGGCAGGAAACAGACTCATTCTTAATAGCCCCCACCTTTGTCAATGGACCATTAAAAGGCATGAGCTAGTCTATTCTACATAGCAAAAATCTCTCCCCTCTCAGCTCCAGGGTGACGGGATTAAGGCATAATAGTATTAGCCCTTTACCCGTCTCACCACAGGGCAACTGGGAAGAAGCAATGCTCAACCAATCTTTGACTCAAGACAGCCTAAAGAGTTGCCCCTGGATGGCCCTATGGGAGTCTGACAACCAATCAGAATATATTTCTTACACAGGAACAGGAAACAGAGAGGTAGGGCCAAACAGAGAGTATAAAAAACTCAGAAACTCTCAGCAAGCCCCTCTTCTCTCTTTTCTTCTTCACCCAACATCTGGAAGCATGTGCTCCCCTTTTTCTGCTCAGGAGCTCAAGCCATGTGACCCTGTCCACTATTAAACCATCTTTCCAAGCAGCCTCCATGTTTCCAGTGTCTTTTTCCCCACTTGGAACTGAACCCGGAAGGACATTTCTTCCAACAATGGAAAGTCCCAAGTGCCAACGCAGAAAGCCTCCAGATATTAACCTAAACTGATTTGCACCTGGTCTTCTTTCAAAAGTTTTGACAGTTCAAGGACAATCCCTAACAGGTTTAAGTGTTAAATAAATGTCTCACTTTTTTTTTTCAAATATTAAATGCATTTCAGGGAGGGAGAGGGGAGCAATCTTTCATGTAGCATGGTTCAGTTTATAAACCAGCAACAAGTTAAGTCAAAGCTCAAAGGCGACACGCAGCATTTTTCGGAGCCAAAAGGACTCTTGTTTAAACACTTTACACTAACAGTCTTATGTAAAATGTTTAACGTGTGTGTGTGTGTTTATGTGTCAAAAAAAATATATAACTGACTCCAGCTTAAGTATTACAAAGTACGTAAATGGGAAGGACTGGCCAATTTAAGGTCAGTCATGATCTTAAAATTCTCTCGAAAATATTAAGAAAGAGACATTCAATTTTGCATTTTTGATTAGTTTATTCATTGGATGTTCCTGTTTGGATTGGATTCATCCTGTTCCCCCACCAAACATAGAGAAATACAATTTGCCCACACAACAACACTCTGGTTAGCTAGGTTAAATTGAGGGAGAGTCAGAGAGATACAAAGAAGTCACAAGTGGTTGTGTAGCAGTTTGAACCTGAGGTATTCTGGTCTCATTCTAATGCTGCTTATGCAGTCTGAGATTCTGCATTTAGAAAAACTAGACTATTTAAAAAAAAGACTAAGTTCACTTTCCAAACTTTCCGTAAATGGAAAATGGAAAATAGATGAAAAAAGGAAAAGGGAGGTGATCTGACAGATCAGTCTAATTTCTAACAAAAGCCTCATATTGAATCCCTTTTATTTAGTAATGGGCATATATAACTGTTTCTCTTCTCCAGATCCCATTTATCATCTCAAACCTTCAGAGATTTTTTCCCCCTCTGGTTTTCCCTCCCTGCTTCCTTCCTTAGCGTATCATGCTCTGCTTTGTACATCAATGCACAGTTTTAATGTTTGGACAATATGTGTTTTTGGCACGAGACTCCCAATTTCATGGTGTTCCTGAGGAAAAGGAATGTATTCACCTGGTTTTCTGCAGCCATTGTAGAATTTATCAGCTTGCCTAAGCCCACATCTGTTATGTATAAGAAGAAGGAGATTAAAGTTTCAAGGCTACTATCGTCTTATGGGTATTATTCACATCCCATTTTTCCATGATGTCATTGGGCAGAGTTCAGAATATTTCCCCAAATACAGGGTGGTATTGATTTCCTCAAGTAATACTTCTTGAAAACGTCTAACTCGGGCGAAATCAACCTTGTCTCCATCAGGTGTTTTGTACCACAGATCCAATCTTATAAAAAGGCTATACAGGCAGTCCTCGACTTACAACAGATCATGTAGTGACCGTTTGAAGTTACAACAGCACTGAAAAAATTGACTTATGACTGTTTTTCACACTTACGACCATTGGAGCATCCCCCATGGTTGTGTGATTTATATAAGGATGCTTGACAACTGACATTTATGATGGTTGCAGTATCACGGGATTACGTGATCTACTTTTGCAACCTTCTGACAAGCAAAGTCAATGGGGAAACCAGCTTCACTTAACAACCGTGTTACTAATTTAACAACTGCAGTGATTCAGTTAACAAATGTGACAAGAAAAGATGCAAAACGCACTTAAAATTTTTTCACTTAGGAACATAAATTCTGGGCTCAATTGTGGTCATAGGTTGAGGACTACATGTATTGGCTGGGTATTATAAAAGTCTGAATCTGAAGTATTGGGAGTGAGCAAGATTGCCTTAGTATTTTCAACTCAATACAGATACATTTGAGATAATAAACGTGTGGTCTTTTACATACCATTGAACTCCAATTTCCAGCAATTCTAGCCAGTATTCCCAAATGTGATGCATGCTGGGAGTTGTAGTTAAGCAACAGTGGGTGATTAAAGATTATATCCTTGCTAAGAGAAACGAAAGCTCCTTTTATTTATCAGTAATTTTGCTGTCAAAACACCCACTGGCAAGAACAGTTGAAGGCAAACGTAGATTGTTCACTTAGCTGGAGCTAATTTTGAAATTGAATATCCACCGGAGAATAGACTTCAGTATTTCATACAATTCTAAATAGGGTAGTGATGAGTAATATAATTACATAAGCTGGCAGGACTCCTATTAATTTTTTTAAAATTAATATTAATCTGAATTTTTCCTCTGGGCCAATGGGGACTGTATTTGCTATTACTGAAAGTATAAGAGCAGGGGTGTCTTTTAATTATATTAAATTGTCTAAAATGAAGTAGGTTTTAAAATGTCCCCTCTAATTCATTATGCATTTCCTTAATGTATATTGTTCAGGGGTGAAATGCTACCTGTTCGGGCTAAATCGGTGGTAAAAAATGCTTTTAAAAGTTTTTTAAAAGTTCTGACAATCAGCTGTGCAACAATCAGCTGTGCTACGCAATTGTCAGAACTTTTTAAAAACCTTTTTAGCATTTTTTACTACCAATCAGCCGTGCAACAATCAGCTGTGCCTGGTTCCTGCTTGTTGCAGGGGACATTTTGTGTGAAGTCCAGCTGCTCTTACATTGTGTGTGAGTCAGTTATGCAGCTTTTGTGTTATTTTTGTGTAAAGTGTGATAGTTGGTTTTCGAGCTCTCTGTGACTCTGTGAGGTTCCTGCTTGTTGTCCAGCTGCTTTTACATTGTGTGTATCAGTTGGGAAGCCACGCCCACCCGGTCACATGACCACCAAGCCATGCCCACCTGGTCACATGACCACCAAGCCACGCCCACCTTGTCACATGACCTCCAAGCTATGCCCATCCGGTCACATGACCACCAAGCCATGCCCACAGAACTGTAGGGAAAAATTTCACCACTGATTTTGTTACTTATTCATGAGATTTTTTTCACTTTACATTTTTTGTATACTGCCACATTCCATAATATCCATCAATGGTTTTGATAGAAAAAGAAGCATAATCATTATAACAGCTAAAACAATCAAGAATCGACTATAGGACATCACTACAGACGAGAGAAAGCTAAACTTTATAGCATCCTATAACAGAACAACCCCTAGGCTGATCTCATTTCTTCAGCTACCACTGAGTGCAACTGACACCCTCAAGGAGAAGCAGAATCACTACAAGATGGTGTCCCCAGTCCCAATCTTACATGTGGTACAAAAGGATATTACGGTATTAAAAACCCCTGAGAAATCCAGAAAGACCAGGAGAGCTTGATCTTGCTGAAGGTAACCCACCAGAGTCACCAACATTGTTTCCATCCCATTAATGTCTGAACCTTGACTGAAAGAAGCCTACGCAACCAGTCACAAAGGTGCTTTTTCAGGAGGCAACTGGACTTTCTTGTTTTTTCTTTTGAAAACGTTTCGCTTCTCATCCAAGAAGCTTCTTCAGCTCTGACAGGATAGTGGGGAATGGAAGAATTTATATTCCTTGCAGGCAGCTGATCATTTGCATCCTTTTAGAGGGTCATTGAAGTACTTGGAAGCTTATCTGTGTCCTCAAGGTCACCTGGTAATGGTCCTGGTTCTAGGCATGATAACGGCTTCACAGTACTCCACAAAGGGGCTCCCTCAGGTAAGGGGGGAAATCCAACATTAGAAATTACGTTTAGTGAAGGATTATTTTTGAGGACAAATGTATGGATTAGGATAAATAAATACCCAGGCAATGCCGGGTTATCAGCTAGTTCTTTATATAAATAAATAATCTCAAATGAGTCATTCGGAATAAGTTGTGCATAAAAAATTGTTCTAAAATATCCATCTGCAGATGTGGAAAATACAGATGGGAAGACTGGATGGCATTCAACTGAGTAGCATCATCAACACAAGGTTTAATAATATACAATGTTAACTGACCGGCCTTCAGTGTTGAGATTGCCTCTTTAATGGAGAATTGAATATATCAGGTACTTCTGCTGTAGCTATTCTTGTTCATGCTAGGGAACAGTATGGGAACATTTGATTTATTTTATTTTATTGCTATTTTTGCAATAAAGTTGTGCGATTAAAAAGGAACAGCTACTGCCCCCACGTACAGATAATATTAGTTTCTGTCTAGCATATTGGAACGAGGAGCTGCAATATTGCTTCTACTTACTCCCTCATGCAGAAACCCTTTTGAATTTGATCATATTTAGTCAGGCACAAATGATAGCAAGCACAGGCATTTAATATAAGTGATAACAACAACAAAAAGCCAAATTTGGTCTAGTGGTTAAAGCACCAGGCTGTAAAATGCTAGAATTCGTGAATTCAAATCCCACTTTTAGCCATAAAAGCCACTTCGTGATCTTGGGACAGTCACTTTCTCTCAGCTAAACCCACCTCACAAGGTTCTTATGGGGAAAATAAGAGAAGGCAGTGGACATATCTGATACATCCACTGCCTTGAATTATTTATATAAATAATAAATATGTAAATAAATAAAACTTTAAAAGTGGCAAACGGCATGATTTTCCAATCCTCAGCCTTTTGTACTTGCATCTTAACTCTAGTACACCATTCACGTGGTTGCAGTTCACAGAGCAATTGACCATGTCTGGACAACTATGATAGCAACACTATACTTTGAAGTAGACAACCTTTGACCCATTGGGTCATTATTTGACAGCTATTTACTTTCCTAAATGGAGAAACAGAATGACCAAAGAAGTGGTGGGATTCAAAAAAAATTACTACCGGCTTGGTGGGTGTGGCAGGAGAAGGTTGCTGCAAAATCCCCATTTCCTCCCCTCTCCAGGGGAAGGATACTGTAATATCTCCATTCTCTCCCCTCTCCAGGGGAAGGATACTGTAACATCTCTATTCCCTCCCCACTCCAGGGGAAGGTTACTGCAAAATCCACATTCTCTCCTGATCAGCTGGAACTTGGGAGGCAAAGAATAGATGGGGGCATGGCCAGTCAGAGGTGGTATTTACCGGTTCTCCAAACTACTCAAAATTTCCGCTACTGGTTCTCCAGAACTGGTCAGAACCTGCTGAATACCACCACTGGACCCAAGGCAACAAAACTGTGGGTGCAGAAGTGACTTCTGACTTCCTGACAACTTGAGCACAGCTGCTCACCCTCCAGTAGCCAATGCAAGGATTGTTCTACCTGGCCTCTGGATAGCTAGGACAGGACCAGTCTACTTGATCTCCAGCAGCCAAAGTAGTTTGTCTTATACATAGTTGCTTTATGGTTTAACATATTGTATGAATCAGCCAATTGTGGATTAGCAAACCAAGGCTTTGTAGTAAAGTGAATGCAATTATGTACAAGCCTGAGAAGAGCCCCACATAATCCCTGGTTATGTTGACTGGGAATAAGTGCAATTGTAGTCCGCATAGTTGAAATACAACAGGGAGAGAAAGTCTTGACATCAACTCTAACCTCTGCTTATGCAAATCATCAAACGGTGGCATGTCATTTTCTTGTCAAAGCAGGTGAATAAAAGTTATTGGAAGGTAACCAATTAGGCTTTTAAAATGGGGGTCAGGAGCAACCAACAAATAAATCCGAAAGTTACCCTGATCAGTGCAAAGAGAACTCTGAGAAAAATAAATGTCCTTTTCTATTTGAGTAATGCATTTGCATTTGTTGGCAGCTTTTAGCAACGATGGGGCACAGCAATAAGAAGATTAGAGCAGACAAATAGTTTTTGGATCAAGATGAAGCAATGCAACAAACAGAGAAAAATAAAGCTTTCACCATTTTGGCACAGAAGTGTGTTCCTTTACCGGGTAGGAATCTAAAATTCAGTGCCATGGTGCTGTTTCATATCAAGAGGTTTTTTTTAAAGCATCTTTGCAAGCTGCATAGGTATTGGAGGTGTAACTTGATGAAGTTTTCTTTGTTGTGTATAGTCCATGGAAAATGTTGCTAATATCCTGTGTCAAGAGAGGCTTAACTGACCCCAATTGGTCTAGTTTGTCTGGCAATGTTTTCACAAACCTAACCCATTAAATATTCCCCTTTGCGATTTTTATAATGAATCAGTCCTTTCTTCTTCTTTGTCTTCTTTTTTCTTTTTTACATGAAATGTTTTGAAACTTGGTTCAGGCAAAAGAAAAATTCCATGACATCATTTGCAGGTGGGCTGGGGAGAGGTGTCTCTGCTGTTGAGTTTTCACTATCCTGAAACTTACCATAGAACAGGAGTGTCAAACTCGCGTTGTCATGGCGGTGTCACATAATGTATCGTGAGTTTTTCCCCTTTGCTAAATTGGGTGTGGGTGTGGCCAGCGCATGAAGCATTTGGTCCACGGGCCACGCGTTTGACACCCCTGCCATAGAGGATGGGGAAAATGACTCTACTCTGGCAAATTTTCCCTTGGGTCCCTCCTCTGACAGGTGAACAGGCATTTAATAAAAGCTGGGGTCTTGATCCTTTATCTGAATAGTTTCTAGCATCTTGGCATGCCCCACCCCCAAAATGGCAACTTTATCAGGAATATATTTTTCAGAGGCATTGATGTGATGATTAGTGAAATATCTACCATGATGAAGATGATCCTATACCAGTGGTCGGCAAGCCGCGGCTCGCGAGCCAAATGCGGCTCTTTAAACATTTTAATCTGGCTCTTCTGTGTGCCGGGCGCCCGCTTCCCTCCCTCCTCTCGGGCTTCGGAGGGAAGCTTCTGCAAAACCCCGGCGAGACAAGTCTCCCAGGCTGTAATTTGCCGAGCTGTACGCGCGCGCCTGTTTTCCACGGCGTGGAGCAGCGGCGAGATTCTGGGCAGCAAGCGATGATTCCGGGGGCCATCAGTGGGGGGGCAGGGTCCCCCCTCGCGTTCCTCATCTTCCCGGATGGCCCCCGGAATCATCGCTCGCCGCGCAGAATCTCGCCGCTGCTCCACGGCGTGGAAAAAAGGGCGCGTGCGCACAGCTCGGCAAATTAAAGCCTGGGAGACTTCTTGTCACTCGCCAGGGCTTTTGAAGAAGCTTCCCTCCGAAGCGTTCCGAGGGAGGGCTGTAAACTTCCCTCCAAAGTCTTGGGAAGTTCTGAGGAGCCCCCCAAGCCAAAACGCCGCTGCCAGGTAGTTAAAAGTACCTCTCTGATTCGTCTCTGTCAGTCTCTCTCTGATTCCCTCTCTCACTCCCTCTCTCTGTTCCTCTCTCTGTCTGTCTGTCTCACTCACACACACACTGTGGTCACCTTGTTGAGTGTTCCAATCACATTTCAAATGTGATTGGAACACTCAACAAGGTGACCACAGTGTGTGTGTGTGTGTGTGTGTGTGTGTGAATGAGACAGACCGACAGAGAGAGGAACAGAGAGGGAGTGAGGGAGGGAATCAGAGAGAGACTGACAGACACACACACACACACACACACAGAGGGGGAGGGAGGGAGAGAAAGATAGACAGACAGAGAGAGAGACACACACAGAGTGAGTGATTAAGTGAATGAGTGAGAGACAGACACACCCACATACACAGAGTGACAGAGAGAGAGGGAGGGGAGAGAGACAGAGGGAGAGACAGAGACAGACACACACACACACAGAGTGAGTGAGACACACACACACACACACACACACACAGAGTGACAGAGATGGGGGAAGGAGGAGAGAGAGACAGAGATACAGAGAGAGAGAGACAGACAGATAGACACCCAGAGAAAATGACAGAGGGAGACAGAGAGGGAGGGAGGGAGAGAGAGACAAAGAGCCAGAGAGAGAGAGAGAAAGAAAAAGAAAAAAAGAAAGAAAGTGGGAGAGGGAGATGAAATTAAAAGCAACAACATACAAACCTGACTTACTCAAACTATCCAAGGAAATGCAAGGCCAATGTTCACATTAGTGGTTGTGACTTTGTCAGTCATTGTCAGGATGTAATTTTCTCTACATTGTAAGGCAAATTTTACGGAATTTAACGTTATCGATAAATAATATCGTTCTAAAGTTTTTATTTTATTAGTTGTGTTATTTGTATCCTCCCCACCTATGTGGATACTTGCATGCGGAATATTCTCAATAAAAACTTATTGAAACTAAAAACAGTGTACCATCCTATGTATTTTCGGTTTTAAAAATGCGGCTCTCCAAATAAATTTCAATCATGGTTTTGGCGAGATTTGGCTCAGTTGAAAAAAAAGGTTGCCCACCACTGTCCTATACCATAAACATCCAACATCATTATGTGCATTTTCCAATCATGAGGGGTGATGCGGATATGAAAAAGAAGATAGCTGGAGAAGATTTCTGTAGTCTAGAAAGAGACATCTGGAAGAAGATCAGGTATAGGGTATTGAAGGAAATTCATAAGTAACAGCAGTTTTGTGAAGGAAATCTAGTAATAGTGGAAAAAAGATATGAATATTGGAGAAGAGGCATCATCATAAGTGTAGGCATCATACACTTATACCCCCCCCCCCCAAATAATTAATGTTCTTATTTGGTTCGGTTATTTATTCTGGCTGTTGTTCATCCAGGCCATTTTTTAAAGCTTCTAGCTTTATCTCAGCAGTCATCTTACCCTTTGAGGAAGCAACTGATTAATGCAGTAAAATTATTCAACTATATCACCAAACCTACTTAGTTGTCTGATGAAATGAAAGCACTAAGATGAGAGGACGTTTAGAAAAGCAAGCAATTGTTTTAGCAAGGAGAGCAAAAACAGAATTTAAAAAACTTTTCCAACCAGCAATAAACAGATGTGAATATATTTAGACCCAATGTTGATTCCACTGCTCTGGATCTTGCCTATTAAACCATGCCATCTGGCAGGACTCAGGTAGCATGGCTTTCTTCTGCCCAGATATATGTTTTACTTATCTGATGCTCCCGTGCATCCATCTGTTATTATGGCCTCCACCATCTTGGGTCCTTGTCTGAGAAAACCTGTTGAGAGAACTGGAATCAGGCTCAGAACACTTAAAATAAGTTTCACACACCATGTTGGGATAGGTAATAGCCAGCAGGCAATATTGTTTCTGAAGCCATTCCCAGAAGCTGTGAGAAGAGTCATAAGATACTACAATCATCACTCTCAATCCCCAGAATGTTATGATCAGAAAGCAAAAGGAGATAGGAATCCATGACATCAGTTTTTGGTTGAAAGAATACAGCTTCTTTATTCTGCTCCTTGGGATTTTGAGGGAAACTGCTGCTGCAGATGCATTATTTTTGCATTTCTGAATTCCTTTATAATCTCAAACTCTTTCCAAAACTACAGAAGCCTGGTTGCATTTGGGCTGCTTTGGAAAACATCAGCAGTTCCTTAGGCTGATCTTGAATACCTGCAAAACAATTCAGCCAAATCTGAGATTTGGCTAAAGCGAACAAATACTCAAAGTGGAGTGCATTGCTTCTATGGATTGATAAGGAGAGTTAATGACAAAGCGAGGTTTTAAACTCTGGGTTTCTTGCATTCATATTAATAGCCTAGTTTTTCTCCCTCTGAAGGCAAATCAGTGGTTACGTTTAAGCTGAGGATGCATTTCCAAATCTCTAAATTTTGTAAAAGGAGAAGAATGCAAGCGAAGCATTCAGCAAGCCCATGTATAAAAGGTAAAGCATTATCAGTTTTAAATGTTTAAAAGAAACAGGGCTTTCTGATACCTCAGAAGGGTTTTATGACTACTTATAATGATATATCACTGGAAGTCAAAGACCAAACTCTCCCCAAATCTTAGAAATAAAGTTTTTATTGGTGCTTTCTCTATCTTTAAAAGGAATCACCATAAAAATCCTTAATTCTACAGTGTATCTGTGCAGCTATAAGCAGCCAGTTAAATAATATGCACTGAGATTTTTCGACTTTCATACCTTTGTGCATTGTACTCTCAGTTGGCCACATACTTCTTTCAGCGGATAGTTGCAGCTGTGATATGTATGCTGGATTTAACAAAAAGGGCAGCATTCCTACAAGTGTTTCTGTCATGTGTTAAAGTGAATTAAATTTATTAAAACCAGATCCATTTCCCCTTAACAGATATTCCAGACAGCTTAATCTGCTTCAGTCATTTCTCCTCTGTTATCCCGGTGGATATTAGCCACCTAACCTCACCGACCCATTACGTTTTATCATTCTTCTGAAAGCAGAGATTTGAAAATCATTTTCTTGGAATTAAGTTTTCTGGGTTATCTGGAGGATGGCTTCCCATGTTCTTGATGCAGCGTTCTGAAACAGAATTTGGAATGAAAAAATAATGTAAATATAACTTGAGCTTTCAATTTCAATTATATAGAAAGTAAAGGATGTATGTTTGTGTGTTTTATATGTATGTATGTATGTGTATCGATATCAATCTATATCTATATCTATATCTATATCTATACTTATATCTATACCTATATCTATCTATATCTATATCTACATCTATTGTACATCTATATCTACATCTATATCTACTGTATATCTATCTATATCTATATATCATCTATATCTATATATCATCTATATCTATATATCATCTATATCTATATATCATCTATATCTATATCTATATATCATCTATTTCTATATCTATATATCATCTATATCTATATCTACATATCATCTATTTCTATATCTAAATCTATATCTATATATCGATATGCATATATAATTGTAATGTACACCGAAGACGGCATTTAATTTCGTTGTACCGTGTTCAATGATAATAAAGTAAACTAAACTAAAGTCAAGATTTTGATTTCACCTGTCTTGCTATGGAAGGGAGATTATTTTTAAAGTTCTCCTGAAGTCATTTTATCAAAGAAGAGACTGGATAGCAGTGGTGGTATTTTGCCTGTTCGCACCAGTTCAGGCGAAGCAGTAGTGGTGGCGGGACGAGGCTCCATCCACCCACTATGACATCATCACGGACCTTCTGCGGAAGCACGCTCCCAGTACCGAACCAGTAGTGAAGAAAAGAGGATACCATTACTGCTGGATAGCCATTTGTCTGGAATGGTATAGGGCAAGGGTCCCCAACCTCCGGGTTGCGGCCCACTACCAAGACGTGTGACCAGCTGGTCAGTGTTTCTGGGTGCATGCACACAGCTCAACTTGCACAAGCAATGGCCTAGCACACATGTGTCTGCAAATGGCGGACTGCCACTTACACATGCTAGTTCTCCTCCCCCCCACCCCCTACCACTGGGCCACCACGCTGTAAAGATTGGGGACCACTGTTATAGGATCTCCTGCTTGACCAGGGGGTTGGAACTAGAAGTCAGTCTCATCCAACTCTGTTATTGTGATGTTTCAAAATCACACCACAGGTACTAGAGCTGCAGCAAGTATGACATTAAGCAGCAGAGGTGGCATTCAGCAGGTTCTGACCAGTTCTGGAGAGCCGGTAGCGGAAATTTTGAGTAGTTTGGAGAAGCGGTAAATACCACCTCTGACTGGCCATCTATTCTCTGCCTCCCGAGTCCCTGCTGATCAGGAGGAAATGGGGATTTTACAGAAACCTTCCTCTCGAGTGGGGAGGGAATGGAGATTTTACAGTATCCTTCCCCTGCCATGCCCACCAAGCCACGACCACAGAACTGGTAGTAAAAAAAATTGTATCCCACCAATGTTGAGCAGGTATAGTTTAATTATTGAATTAATTTAATTGAACTGACTTCTGCAGGCAGGTTTTTATTGCATCACATAAAGATTGTGAAGCCCAGAGGATAAGGAGAGCCAACAGGACGGACCAGAAATAATTGTGTTGATAATTGGCATACCAAAGTGACCTTTGGTGACCCAGTCTCTGGGTCAATTGGAACTGTTGTTTGTCTCTGTGAAAGCAAAAGGAGAAGTACATTATTCAGCTGCCTAGACACACTCGAGGTAGTTTTCCTTCATGCTGTATTTTCCATTTTCTCTAATAATCTTTATGCATTTATTTGCTTATTTAAATTTATTGCAGCAAGGCACTCCAGGAGACTCTGGCCAGATCCAAATATTCAATTTAAAAAGTGCTTTTAAAATGTGAAGCAAGAAATGGCAGTCTGGACAAAAAACAACTACTGTATGTCAATAAAGCATACATAGTTTTATAAAGCACCCATCGACTAACATTCAAAGAAACAAGTGATACTTAGCTCTAATTGTGCCAAAATTACATCAATAAAGACAGACTTTACATCAATTGAGTGTTGATGAATGAGTCAGGGCCATCCTAATGGACTTGTTCCCAATGCTAATCATGTTGAATCTTTTCTGACTGGTCTTCTTAAAACTCAATGCCCACTTGATGAATCATATTTCAAAAGTCTTGAAATTTAGCAGTGCTAAAAATTTGATAAAAACAAGGCCTTGGGGAATTTTGATTATATGGTCCTGATTGCATTTATGACCATTTGAGGCCCCTTCCCCTTTTCCAGTGGACAATCCTATTCTGACGTTTGAAAACAAATTAGACAAGCAATAAGCTTACAATCGTCTTCATGGACTTGGCAATCCAGAGGTCCATGAGTTTCCTCATATGTTTGAAACAGACTTCTAAATAGACCACATAAACCATTTCAATCAATCTTTGAACAGATTAAGCAGCTTCAGAAAAAGAATTGTAAAAATCCATTTAATTTAGAGCTTTCTTTATCTCCAATTATATTTTATGATGTATTTTAATTACCGTATATTCCCAGTTCTGTAGAGAGGCTTAACAAGGAACAGAAAAATAATATTCATTTATAAAGCGATTTGTATCATGGTGATAGATAACTGAGCATACTTATTAACACTTAAAAGATGAAGTTTCAATGAATGGCCACAATAAAGAACTTTCTCATTGATGGTTCTGTTGTTAAATGTTAAATTGCTACAAGGATACGCGTTAACCTTCTGCCTTTTGAGCAAAAGATTTTGCACTGAAAAGTCAGGCTTTCCTGACATATTTTGACTAAGCTTTATGGAGGGATCTTTTAAATTGCTTGTCGCTTTAGTCCAATAGATTTCCCCCCCCCCCATATTATATAAGAAAGAGAGCATGTTTCAAGAAATGCATTTGTTGTTGTTGTTGCTTCTTTGTTTCTTTAAAATCAAGAAAAATACAAAAAAGGGGGGGAATGTAAACAGAGACATTGCAACAACAACAGCAGCAACAACAAAGAAGTTGGAATGATCAGTCTTCTCTTTGTGTGGATAGAATGTCATTTCATAAGCAGAGAGCCAACACTGGTCATCCTTTTAAGACTAAATGGACAACCATTTGTCTGAAATGGTACAAGGCAGTGATGGCAAACCTTTTTGGCACCGAGTGCCCAAAATGGAATGTGTGTGTGCACATCCGTGTGCCAGAAGCTCAAAGACCAGCTGGCTGGTGCACATGCCACATGGTCCTCTGGTTTCCAGCACATGCATGCGCACCGGCCAGCTGGTGTTCGCACATCTGGAGCGCCGGAAACCCGAAGACCATGTGATCAGCCAGCTAGTCTTTGAACATCCGGGGTTCTGGCACACATGCACATTCCAGTTTGTGCTCTCGATGCAGAAGAACAGCTGGTGATAAAGCACTCACCCACAAAGCGGGCTCTACATGCCACCTCTGGGTTTGAACTAGAAGACCTACAAGATCCCTTCCAATTCTGTTATTTTGATTATTTTTTCTTATATACCATGCTCAGTAAATCCATAATCCTTCATATATTTATACATTCCAAATTGTTTATATTTAAAGCAACCACATTTGTATCTTTGATCCTTCCCATATGGAAAATGTATGGATATTAAATCCATGATTTTGCTGCCCCACCACCATTTTCAACTTCCAACATAATTAAGTTGACAGTCAATCTCAACTTTCTTTGACATAGCCAATAAACATGGAGGGGGGGACTTGTATTGAATTAGTCTCATCTTAAGGTCATTCTAAACATTACTGAAGATTCTTAACCACTGAACTGTTTATGTAGGGTATTCCAACTCTGTATTATAAAATCCTTATTACAAAATCCTTGCAAATAATCCAATTCTATATCCATCTTGATAATTTTCTTTGGTTGTCTGTAAAAATACTGTAATTCTAATTTTAATAGTCATCCGGGAATTTTATATGTTGAAAATGAGAATTGTTAAACCTAAGGTGATCTTTTTATTTAATTACTGACATTTCTATGCCATTCTACTCTGAGCAGCTCAGAGCAGTATACGATAAGAAGTGTACATTTAATAGTAAAAGAACAGTATATTGTATTAGATACATTGCCATTAATTTCTGTAATTCCTTTTGTAATAATTCCAGAACAACAAACAGAGAGACCGGTAGATCAATAGACGAACAGACATTTAATAATTTATTCTTATAAAATGAATCTCTTCCCATAAGTCACCAAAGTGTTTAAACATCTGTTTATATAAATAGTCATTTGAGATAAACAATCAGAAATATTTACCTTTACAAGGTAAAGGTAAATATATTTTCCCTGGGCTGACTATTCAAAAATATTTAAAAGAACTCAAAGACAAGTAAAAACACAATTATTATAGATTACTATGGATATATTAGAATTTTTAGAATGTACAAGAGAGAACTACATTTGAAGAACCTTGCATTTTTTCAAATTAATTATTCCATATCAATAAGATGGTACAGAATATTCTTAAATGATCAATAATACATGGTATATCATCACAAAAGCTATGAGTGGCTCAAAGAGTCATGGAAAGATACATGCTCAGCATTACAAGACATGATTAGAAAACAAACAAAAGTATACGATATCGTCAAGAGAGTAAAAGAATTGCTGGTCACATAGCAAGAAGTGGCTAGGAGTGGCAGGTGGACCAATGGATCCCACTTGATAAAAGGCAACCAGGAAAGAGACATAAAACAAGAGGGATCAACAACATCAGTAAGTATTGTGGGCCCAATTGGCAAAAGAAAGCTCAGAACCCTATTGGTTGGAAACATGTGGAAGAGGCCTTCATCCCGCGGTGTGTAGACAGTGGCTAGAATAATGATGATGATGATATCATCAGCATAAAATAACAATTTATGTTGACTTCCAGCTACTTATGCCCAGAATATCCTTCAGTTACCAGGTAAGGCAAGTCAATAGTTCCAGTATCGTATTATGTATAGGAGAAAAGAAGATACATCCTTGCAAAGATTGATCGGACCATCTTCACTGATGCAGAAATAATTCCATGTGTAATAGCCCTGACCAAGAGATAAAAACACCACAATGCAAAGAGAAAAAAATAGATAATTGAAAATTTGGCAGGTGCTGTTTTTTCCCCCTTATGGAAGATTTCTGCATGTTACTCATTAAGATGCAGCAGCCCTGGTCACTTTAAGGTAACTCCTTAAGAACTCCTGCTCCAGGACATCCCAAAGGTGCTTTTTCAGGAGGCAATTGGACTTTCTTGTTTTCTTTGAAGACGTTTTAATTCTCATCCAAGAAGCTCTGACTGGATGGTTGGGAATGGAAGGACTTATACTCCTTGCAGACAGCTGGTCATTTGCATTCTTTTAGAGAGTCATTGAGGCCACCTACAGGTTCATCTGTGTCTGCAGAGTCACCCGAGTGATGCAAATGGATGTGGAGCCTTCTTGAAAACTGCTGAAAGGACTCCACCCCGAACCACCCCAACGAGGCCGTCGAAGTGATGTCCCGGTGCCTGGAGGCCGTACGGGTCTGGATGGGAAGTAACAGACTCAAACTCAACCCCTCCAAGACGGAGTGGCTGTGGATACCTGCGCCCCGGTTCAACCAGTGGGTTCCATCACTGGCCATCGGGGGTGAACAACTGGCCCCCGTGGAACGGGCGCACAATTTGGACGTCCTCCTGGATGCTCGGCTGTCGATGGACGACCATGTGACAGCCGTGGCAAGGGGGCGTTCCACCAGGTCCGCCTGGTGTGCCAATTGCGCCCCCTATTGGACCGGGACGCCCTTCGCACAGTCACCCATGCGCTTGTGATGTCCCGCCTGGACTATTGCAATGCTCTCTACATGGGGCTCCCCTTGAGATGCACCCGAAGGCTGCAGCTGGTCCAGAATGCGGCCGCGCGGGTAATCATGGGATGTACTAGGTACTCCCATATAACACTTCTCCTGCGCGAGCTGCACTGGCTACCTGTGGCTTTTCGGATGCGTTTCAAGGTGTTGATTATCACCTTTAAAGCGCTCCATGGCACAGGACCTAGCTACCTGCGGGATCGCATCCTACCCCATACATCCCTGCAACCAATTCGCTCTCACAGGGAGGGACTCCTCCGGGTGCCGTCCACTAGGCAATGCCAGCGGGCGGCGCCCAGGAGTAGGGCCTTCTCTGTTATGGGCCCGACCCTCTGGAATGACCTCCCCCCCCGACATCAGAACTATTCCCGATCTCCGCTCCTTCCGCAAGAAACTCAAGACCCACCTGTTCCAATTAGCTGGCCTGGCCCAATCGTAGTTTTAATTTTCAATCCTCCTGGCTGGCATTTTAAATTTTAAGGGGTTGTCCTTTTAACCTGTTTTAATTTTTATTATCACTGTACAGACCCTATATTTAATTTGTTTTTAATAAGGGGTATTTAATATTGTTATTGTATATACAGTTTTAGCTTCTGTCTGTACACCGCCCCGAGTCCCCTCGGGGAGAGGGGGCGGTCTATAAATTTAATAAATGAAATAAATGAATGAAAATGACTGTGTTGTAAACTGGAGGTAGATGTTGTTGTATTCCTCCCCCTCCTGTTGAGATAGGGTTTTTCAATTTTGACATAGATGGCCTCTTTGACCCCCTCTTTCAATCCTGCTTTGGGATTGAGTTGAGGAATATCAATGGAACAAATGAAAGACCAAGCTAGGTAGGGAGATTTCTGGGTAGCTTCCTTGATACTGCCTCTCAGGGTTATTTCTAGACAACAGCTTGGCCCTGCCTTTAAAGATCAGTGCCAGAGAATGACATCACTGTATCAAACCATGGTTTCTCTCAAACTCTTCTGCTCCGTGAAGAAACGGCATCAGCTCCGGAACTGTCACCTCGGGGACTAATGAGGCATTAAGGAAACTGAATGTTTTCAATGCATTATATTCCCATGCCTAAATGCCCAAGTCATTCTCCGCTGCACAATAAAACAACCCGGGCTGTCATTGTGTGAAAAATGAATAGCAATTCCTGAGATGAATAGATGGGAAGGAGCAATGCTGGCTCAAACTTAAAAGACTCTGGGAAACAGAGTTGGCACAAAGCTGCATAAAGAGAACTGGAGAATTACTTGAGCTTCTTCGTCAATGCCTTTTTCCATATGACACCATGATGGACCCCCTCCTTTAACAGAATAACAGAGTTGGTAAGGACCTTGGAGGTCTTCTCTCCTTGATTAGTTTCCATCCATCAGTTCTTGTCTTGCCTTCAGGTGCTTTGGAGAATAGGTTGACCTTCACCCCCTCTTTTTTGTGGCAGCCCCTCAAATCTGAGAACACTGCTATTGTATAGGTTCCTGTGTTAAATTATTAATACGAGTTTCATATTACTACAATAGCTACTAAAATAATGTAATATATTCTAGTCAGGTTTAGAACTCCAATATCAGTAGGTTTTTTTTTCCTTTTCCCTTCTTTTTCCAGGAATGAGAAGCTGACTCAGCCCCTTCAAATGAGGCCACTGCTTCAGATCAGAAGTGAGGCCACATCCTCCACAGTATGGTGTCAGGAACAGCCAGGATGCTATCACAGCTTCCAATCTGGAACATGACTCACACTTTCTAAGCCAAGTGTAATTTTACTCCCTGACTTGGGTACCAAAACAATGGTTTTCATTTTGCAATGTAAAGTATGAGAACTTTTTGAAGACAGCCATCATCTGGATGATTGAGAATCTCCCTAGATCTTCAGACCTGTCAAAAGTTGGGAAGCTTGCAGGATCGGCACAATGTGTAACCTGTCCACAGTGGTGCAATAGGAGTGGGTGCTTCTTAATATGATTTATTGGGTTAGGGATTCCCCATCTTCACTGTGAGTTGTAGTGGGGTGGGTTCACTGAGGGAGCTCAGCAATCTCTTTGTACGTATGTTGTGCATTGACAAATTAATAATTATTATTACTGAGGGGAGATTTGATGGGGGGGAGAGAGAGAGGGAGACCTCTAGAAGGCATTTAGGAAAGACTTCTACATTTGTGAAATGCAGGAAACACTTCTTTCTTTCATGCCACTGGAGGCAATACACACAAAGATACACATGTTTGGGGAGGGTATTGTGATAATTACTGTATGGCTGTGCAACAACAATGAGAAAACTGTATATTCAGAGTATAGTAAGTGATTTAGTAAGTAGGCAACAGCTGCCATTTAACCCTGTAGTTCCAACACACCTATTTCACAATACGTTTATTGTGGTTTATGAATGTGCATGTATGAAATACGTTTAACACTCAGAAATGCAGAGGAAAGTTGTTTTTCACCATATTTAGCATCAGTTCCCATATTCCTTAACATAGCCTCGGCATCCATCTGCCCTGAGAGCTTATGGGCAGGTGGAATCCTTTCTGAGAATTTCTAGACATCTAGTAATATGGCCCCACAAGATTATAAAAAATATTAAACAATAAAGGAACTTTGTTATTTAATATATTAACTGTATTATATATTTTATATGTCCAAGACTCTTCACTCATTGTGGCGCAAGCAAGCCAAAAACCTATGTTCTAGACACTCCTTCCTGCATCTCCTGAGGGTTCAGGCCTTGGATAGCTCCTAAAACTAATGCATATTGAGTGTGACATTCCATAAGCTAAATTTTCTGCAGAGGATTTGAATCCCATAGAAAAACATTTAGCGACCTACATCTGATGATTCCCAACAAGGATGAAACAGGTTACATGGTGTTGATCAATATAACTGGAGGGAACCCCACAGAATATACTATGGGTAAAAAATAGAAAAATTCCCAAGAGGGTTTGAATGGAAATCATGTAAAACTTCATATATGGAGGCATGCCATAACTAATGTGTTTTTCTGTTCTGAGAGCTTACATGGGAAGGTGGACTTAGATAGATAGATAGATAGATAGATAGATAGATAGATAGATAGATAGATAGATAGATAGATAGATAGATAATAGATAGATAGATAGATGATAGATAGATAGATAGATAGATAGATAGATAGATAGATGATAGATAGATAGATAGATAGATAGATGATAGATAGATGATAGATAGATAGATAGATAGATAGATGATAGATAGATAGATAGATAGATAGATGATAGATAGATAGATAGATAGATAGATAGATAGATAGATAGATAGATAGATAGATAGATAGATAGATAGATAGATAGATAGATAGATCAGGCAGGCAGGCAGGCAGGCAGGCAGGCAGGCAGGCAGGCAGGCAGGCAGGCAGGCAGGCAGGCAGGCAGGCAGGCAGGCAGGCAGCTGACTGACCACAACCACAATTGGGACAAGACTTTCCATTGCAAAGAAAGGTGGTTGTTACATCTGTCACGACTGATTTTACACTCTTTTTGGCACACATGTTAAGCAAATTACTGCAATTCACTTGTTAAGTGAATTGCACAATAAAATCTGGCTCCCCCTCCTTGACTTTGCTTGTTGGAAACTAGTTGGGAAGGTTGCAATCATATGAGCCCCCCAAAGGCTGCAATCATTATAAATACATGCCGATTGCAAGAACCCAAAGTTTGATTGTCATAAGTGCAAAGACTGGTTGTAAGTTACTTTCTTCAGTGCCATAGTAACTTTGAACAGTCGCTAAACAAATTGTTGTAAGTCAAGGTTTATCTGTGTACCATTCTGAGAGATTCATTTAAAACATAGTAATCTCTTTAGAATGCACAAACCTATAAAAGTACAAAACCTTCACTAGTCTGAGTTCTAAATTTTTACAATCAATCATTAAAGATTTGAACTGCAGCGTCTTCCACTCTCCATTGCTTCTAAATCTCCCCACTGGTCAGTCTTCATTTATAAATCAATAAATGAATTTTGAATGATGGTGTTCTTTTTCTCTTTTTTCCCCTGATGGGCAATTTTTATTGCTCTTTTATTAAAATTGCCCATGTACTGTATAATGTGTTTGCCCAGTAATAAAAAATGGTAAAGAAAGGCATAGTAGCCTACACCAATTTTACCCGGAATACCATCCACAGGAAAAAACCTTTTCTGCACTGCCTAGAAACAGCAAAGCAAAAAGGAAAGACAAAGATTTGACCTGAACTATACCAGCTGGCCACTGAGGAGATGGCCCCAGTCCTTGCAGGGAAAGACTGCTTGATCACAATGAAGTTGTGCCTGAAGCTGTATCTGAAAAGTCAACTCTGTCTTTGATTGCTTTTTGCCAGGGGTGTCCAATGTTGCCAAACTTTAAAACCTGTGGACTTCAACTCCCAGAATTCCCCAGCCAGCAAGGCCGAATGGGGAATTCTGGGAGCTGAAGTCCACCGGTCTTACAGTTGTCAAGATTGGACAACCCTGCTTTATGCTTTATGTGATTGGTTGAAAACTCCTTTTGCCAAAAAATCTTGATTGGCTGATCACTTGAGAAGTTTGCATGGGATATTTCTGCCCAAAGGAAGCCAAGAGAAATAGAGAAGCCAATTCAGCCCTGCCTGTATTGAAACAACCAGAACAAAATAAATTTATCACGTGCTCTGTAATCGTGGGTCTTTTCCTCTTTTAGTAAAAGCCTAGATTCACAAAAGATGCAACGGAAAATGCACAATTAAATAATAGCTGTGCTTAAGTTCTTTGTTCTTCTTTTACTGCAATTAACAGAAATTAATTTCAACTACAAAGCAAAGTGGTTCTTAAGTGAACCGTGTCTGATTTTACCACCCTTTGTCAGTGTGTATGAGAGTTCATGACTTGGCAGAGACATGATAACAAGCTCAATCAATGAAGAGGCATGGCAACTGGGTCAGCCAACGAGGGCTGTTTGGAAACTGAAACAGTATTTGTTGTGTGAACAACAAGGAGACAGCAAAGAGCGTGAATATGGCTTAGCTCTTTAGCTCTGAGTCTGTGCTGTGCAGAGTTCAAAACTATTATGCTTCTCTGAACTGAAACTGAAACTGTTCTCTCCCCCTGCTTGTATTTACTACTGTGTTGGAAAACCTGCTGTTGGTATTATATATTGACTTCATGTGTTATATTAAATATAAAGAGAAGTTAATGAATCCTGCTGAATCAGTTAGCTATGTGTGCTTTCTGGATGTGATTGCTGCAACAAACTCTGACACATTTGTTAAGTGAATCACATGGTCATTAAGCAAATCCATTGGCATTGTCAGAAGGCAGCTGGGAAGTTCACAAATGGCAACGCGCACACACAACGGACACTACACTAATTTAAAACAGACATATTTGTTCAAGGCAATTGCATTTGTAATTTAATTTCTATCCTGTTTTTCTTTAGCAAGATTTGCCCCTTTTTGGCTCTGTAGAGGCAGTCCCACCACCAGAGCATGGCTTATATATTAAGCAATGCAGTTCCAGAACTGTAAAACACAGAGGCCTTTGTTGACCTTTCAAAGATCACCACAGTCTTTGTGCAGTATATTAAGGGGGGGAAAGGCATCAATAGTTTCATTTCTGAGTATATCAGGTGAACCTCTGATCCATCACACATATGCTTGAAATTGTATCCAAGCAGATCACTTGCTTCTGTTCCCTGAACACAGGGAAATGTGCAGCAGTTGGATGATGCCTGGCTGGGTGGCCTTTCTTATCATCTTGGCCCAAGGCAACAAAATGAATTAATCCACCAGGGATGTTTGTGGCAGCAATGCACATAGCTACAAAACCTATTCTGTCTGGGCTGTAGCCAGTTATGTCTGCAACCTAGCAAATGGTTTGTATTTATTTTGCGCACACACACCCCATGGGCTTGATTTGGATAACGATCTGTGTTCTTGGTTGGATTCTTAATAAGAAAGAGGTCAAAGCCATTACAGAAAAACTGCTTTATCCAAAAATGTATAAAACTCTGGCTTTTCATGTAAAAGTATTTTTAAAAAAAGATTTCTCACAAACTGGCTAGAACAGTGGTGGGCAACCTTTTTTTTCAACTGAGCCAAATCTCGCCAAAACCACGATTGAAATTTATTTGGAGAGCCGCATTTTTAAAACCGAAAATACATAGGATGGTACACTGTTTTTAGTTTCAATAAGTTTTTATTGAGAATATTCCGCATGCAAGTATCCACATAGGTGGGGAGGTTACAAATAACACAACTAATAAAATAAAAACTTTAGAACGATATTATTTATTGATAACGTTAAATTCCGTAAAATTTGCCTTACAATGTAGAGAAAATTACATCCTGACAATGACTGACAAAGTCACAACCACTAATGTGAACATTGGCCTTGCATTTCCTTGGATAGTTTGAGTAAGTCAGGTTTGTATGTTGTTGCTTTTAATTTCATCTCCCTCTCCCACTTTCTTTCTTTTTTTCTTTTTCTTTCTCTCTCTCTCTCTGGCTCTTTGTCTCTCTCTCCCTCCCTCCCTCTCTGTCTCCCTCTGTCATTTTCTCTGGGTGTCTATCTGTCTGTCTCTCTCTCTCTGTATCTCTGTCTCTCTCTCCTCCTTCCCCCATCTCTGTCACTCTGTGTGTGTGTGTGTGTGTGTCTGTCTGTCTCTCACTCACTCTGTGTGTGTGTGTGTCTGTCTCTGTCTCTCCCTCTGTCTCTCTCCCCTCCCTCTCTCTCTGTCACTCTGTGTATGTGGGTGTGTCTGTCTCTCACTCATTCACTTAATCACTCACTCTGTGTGTGTCTCTCTCTCTGTCTGTCTATCTTTCTCTCCCTCCCTCCCCCTCTGTGTGTGTGTGTGTGTGTGTCTGTCAGTCTCTCTCTGATTCCCTCCCTCACTCCCTCTCTGTTCCTCTCTCTGTCTGTCTGTCTGTCTCATTCACACACACACACACACACACTGTGATCACCTTGTTGAGTGTTCCAATCACATTTGAAATGTGATTGGAACACTCAACAAGGTGACCACAGTGTGTGTGTGAGTGAGACAGACAGACAGAGAGAGGAACAGAGAGAGGGAGTGAGAGAGGGAATCAGAGAGAGACTGACAGAGACGAATCAGAGAGGTACTTTTAACTACCTGGCAGCGGCGTTTTGGCTTGGGGGGCTCCTCAGAACTTCCCAAGACTTCGGAGGGAAGTTTACAGCCCTCCCTCGGAATGCTTCGGAGGGAAGCTTCTTCAAAAGCCCTGGCGAGTGACAAGAAGTCTCCCAGGCTTTAATTTGCCGAGCTGTGCGCACGCGCCCTTTTTTCCACGCCGTGGAGCAGCGGCGAGATTCTGTGCGGCGAGCGATGATTCCGGGGGCCATCCGGGAAGATGAGGAACGCGAGGGGGGACCCTGCCCCCCCACTGATGGCCCCCGGAATCATCGCTTGCCGCCCAGAATCTCGCCGCTGCTCCACACCGTGGAAAACAGGCGCGCGCGTACAGCTCGGCAAATTACAGCCTGGGAGACTTGTCTCGCCGGGGTTTTGCAGAAGCTTCCCTCCGAAGCCCGAGAGGAGGGAGGGAAGCGGGCGCCCGGCACACAGAAGAGCCAGATTAAAATGTTTAAAGAGCCGCATTTGGCTCGCGAGCCGCGGCTTGCCGACCACTGGGCTAGAATTACTTCCTTTACTGAGGGGCACTGATTGCCCTGCAGGTGTGCTGATAAAATTCAAAATACACTTTGTTGTTTTTGTTGTTAGTTGCAAAGTCATGTCCAATCCATCACGACCCCATGGACAATGTTCCTCTAGGCCTTCCTGTCCTCTACCATCCTCTGGAGTCCATTTAAACTCATGCCTACTGCTTCGGTGACTCCATCCAGCCACCTCATTCTCTGTCATCCCCTTCTTCTTTTGCCCTCAATCTTCCCCAGCATTAGGCTCTTCTCCAGTGAGTCCTTCCTTCTCATTAGGTGACCAAAATACTTGAGTTTCATCTTCAGGATCTCACCTTCTAAAGAGCAGTCAGGGTTGATCTCCTCTAGGACTGACCAGTTTGATCACCTTGCAGTCCAAGGAACTTGCAGGAGTCTTCTCCTTTGTGACCACAGATTTCATCTACACCTTGTCATCTATGGCTGTTCAGGTAGGTGGCAATTAGTGCAAGTTCAAATACAATATAAGTCCTTGACTTATAACCATTTATTTAGTGACCATTCCAAATTACAATGGCACTGAAAAAAGTGACTTAGGACCATTTTTCACACTTAGGACCATTGCACTATCCCATGGCCCCACAGTCAAAATTTGGATGCTTGGCAACTGACTCATATTTATGATGGTTGCAGTGTCCCAGAAGTCATGTGATCACCTTTTGATTACTTTCTGACAAGCAAAGTCAATGGGGAAGCCAGATTCACTAACTTAACAACTCCAGTGGATCACTTAACAAATGTGGCAAGAAAGGTGATAAAAATGGGGCAAACCTCACTTCACAACTGTCTCGTTTACAATGGAAATTTTGGACTCAGTTGTGGTTATACGTCAAGGACTACCTGTAGTGTGATATTTGATTCAGTGTGAATTAAAATTGATGCCAGATTACATTTGGTCTGCTCATTTGGGAGGTCCAGCTTGGTCCTTTTATACAGTCCCTATTTCTTAAGTTCACACTGCCAACAATAATAGGAGAAATAGGACTGGGTTGAACCTGATACATCTTCAAGGATATTACTCCATGGGCTAATGAAGCTGAATCAACCCCAGAATAATGTTCTAAATGTTTGCTTCAAAGCAACCCACAACAGTTTCACGCCATCTTCCAGGAAGGTACCCACCTCCCCAATTGCTGCAGCTATTGATTACTGACATGATAGTAATATTCCAGTATTGGAGGAGCTGCCACAAAGAAGAGGCAGTCAACTTATTTTCCAAAGCACCAGAAGGCAAGACAAGAAACAATGGTTGCCAACTAGTCAAGGAAAGAAGCAACCTGGAATTAAGGAGAAACTTCTTAAACCAGGGGTGTCCAAACTTGGCAACTTTAAGACTTGTGGACTTCAACTCCCAGAATTCCCCAGCCAGCTGGCTGGGGAATTCTGGGAGTTGAAGTCCACAAGTCTTATAGTTGCCAAGTTTGGACACCCCTGTCTTAAACAGTGAGGACAATTAGCCAGTGGAACAGCTTGCATTCAGAAGTTGTGGAGTGCTTCATACCTTCACTGGAGGTTTTTAAGAAGAGATTGGGCAGCCACTTATCTGAAATGGATAGGGTCTCCTTTTTGAGCAGGGGATTGGACTAGAAGATCTCCAAGGTCCCTTCTGACTAATTGATTGGTGATTACTGGGAAGTGGCCATGTGATCTGCAGGGCCCTTCCACCCCCAGCAGAGTGACTCAGGTCTGAAATAAAGTGCAGACGTGGTTTGAAAGAAATCCCCTGTTTTGCAGCACTGCTTATTGGTACTTAGGTGATTATCTTTAAACACAATTTATCCTGCTGGCAAAAGATAGGCAGGTCTCTGAACTTACACTGCTTTCTTTTGTATAAGCTGGAACCTTTAATGAGAAGAGGAGGAGGAAGAAGAAGAACAAACTTTGCAAACTCGTTCTACCCTTAGAAATGTTGCTGGGCCTTTCACAGGAGGCCACTGTTTGTTCTTTTCTATTAATCATATTGTAGGATTCATAATAACATCATAACAACAGGGAAATGCTAGGCAACTAATATCAGTAGGAGCGAATGGGAGCCTCAGCATCTAATTCATAATGGATTCGATTCTTTCTAAACCCACACTTGGTTATATAAACTAGGTCATTTTACTCTCCTGATAAGATGACTGTTCTATCTTTCATCACTGTTTGTTCAGTATTCCACTAACAATTTCCTAATCGTTAGCCTCGTGTATTGTGCGTTTGATTAATGAGATTAATACCCAGACTGCTTACTAGTAACTGAGTTTTTAGGTGGAAAACCTCCAGCTGTAGATCTAAAATTGTGACAGAGTTCAGATAGAGAGGAGGGGAGCAAAGTGATGGAAATGCCTGTAAAGAAAACTGTCATCTTGACACACACACACACACACACACCCATCAACAAGATCCCCAAGAAAGAGATGGAGGAGGAAAAAGGAAGCTCTCTAAGAAAAGAATTTCATCAGAATCCAGGAATAGAGTTTTTACTGTAACTATCGCAGCAACATTTTGAAAGCTAAAATAGGACTTCTTCTTTCTCAGTTGAAGATTTCTTTTTTTTCTTTTTTTTTTTTTCAAAAAGTTTTATTGGTTTTTTTAAAAACATTTATGTGGAAAAGGGTAGGTGGAATTACAAATTTTGGCAGTTGCAAATGCGGCAGACGCCCCCTCCCTCCAAACTCCTAGATTACATCAAAATATCAAATCTTAATACATAATCATAAAAAGTCAGCATCTTAATTCTAGAAAGAATAATTTTCAATCAATTTATATAATTATAATATATAGTCTAGTTATAAATTCATTTTTACTTTCGGTCTGTTTATAACATTGTGATTTTCTTATTTATTTTTGTGATCTGAGCTTTCTTGGTGTTGCCCCTTCACCCCCCGCTGGCAGAGCTCCGGCCCCTCCCGTGTCCTGCGTGACCGTTGTGGTGTCTTCTGTTTTTTCTAGGTTGGCTTTATTTTTTTCCATAAAGGCCTGTGCCTCTATGGATGTATTAATTCTGATTCTTGTCTCCTCCCAGAATATCAGCATACCTTCAGGCATCAACCATCTAAACCACACCCCCTTCTGGTATAATTTATTCGCCAATTGCGAATAATTTTTCCTTTTTTCCCTAATTTTTTTGGGAATCTGCTTTAGAATGGTTATCTCCCTGTCACAGTATGTCAATGTTTGCCCCCTTTGCACACCCAGAATTTCATCTCTTGTGGTTTTCCTAAGGAATTTAATATGAACCTCCCTGGGTACATTATGTGTTCTGGCATATGCTGAATTCACTCTATAAGCTAGGTCTATCTCCCATTCCATCTGCTGTTTATCTTTGTGTATGTATTCAGCTAGAATATTAGTCATAATGTCCCTTATGTTTTCCCCATCTGCTTCTATTACATTTTGAAATCTAAGATAAAAGGACATTCTCTCAAACTCTATTTTCATTTGTTGGATGTCAAGTTCTTTGTTCCCCTTCTGTAGAGCCTCTACCCCCCCCCTCGCCTCCGCCACCCCACCCTCCACAAGGTCCAGTCTCTGTGAGTTCTTAAAGATTTGGGCTTGGTTCTGTTTAATTTCATCTTTCATTTCCCTTAACTGTTTCTTAATTTCCTCCTGGCCCTGTAGAATTTGTTGAAGCATTTGTTGAAAGTCTATCTCTGTAGTCTTGGGTTGCATCAGTTCTGTTATCTTTGACTGTGTAGCTGGGCTAGACGTTGCAGACGTTGGGGCAGAAGTAGCAAATCCAGGCTTTCCAGGAGGTGGTCTTTTTGGAGACATGGTTTTTAAAGCAAAGAAATCAGTCAAAATAGAGACTGGGCAGCTGGAGAGGTAGAGCAGGCAGGCGAATCCAGAAGGCAGAGGATCCAAACAGATGGGGATTTCTTTAGTCAGTCTAGCAATAGATGAAAATTTTTTTCCCCAAAGAGTTCAGAAAAGAACAATCCACAAGAGATTCCTCTGGGTGACTCGGAGACAAAGACCGGAAGCCTGAATTTTAAAGGTGGAGTCAGGTTTCACAGTTCATGAAGACAACGGAAGTGTGCCATCTTGCCCTGCTAGCTTTGGGCTCAGAGGCATAATAAAGTTTTAAAAGTTCAGAAAGTTCTCAGTTCACCCATAGATTCTGGAGCTAAGTCCAATGAAAGTCACTTTTATGAGGGTGAGGCATCATTAGTTGGCTCTCCCCCCTCCTCCTTCCCCTGAGGGCGAAAGCAAAATCTTCTCAAGCCGCTTGTCCAAGGGAGGGGGGGAAATCCCCCTCCCTCTAGCCGCACCTCTAGCAAAAGTCCGAAAGTTTAACTTTTTTTTTTTTAAAAAGATGCTGAAAAGTCCATAAATTCAAGATAGAGGGAATGGAGAAGGGAAGCCTCTCACCACATTGCCGCTGCTTCGTTCAATAGCGCGTTCTCCGATCTGCATGGGGCGAGGCGCGCGCACACGGGCGCCCTCCGAGACTGCTCCCCGGTGCCTAGAACGAAGCGGAGAAGCCCCCGCCAGCCGACGCCGACGCCAGGACCCTCCGCGAGCCGTTCCCTCGGCAGGACACCTCTCCGGGGCGTCCTGTGCCCCCCCAGAAGCGGGGGAAGCCCACCGGGAGAGCGGGAGCAGGCAAAGGCTTGCCTGTCGCCGTAGCCGCCGGAACCGGAAGTCCAGTTGAAGATTTCTTAAGTACAAGAACAAAACAAGTTTGGAACAGGATGGAGATGGCAGAAGCCACAAATATCCATTGCCCTTCTTCTCACTACAGTCAGTCATTTCTCATTAGCTCATCTCTCTGGCTCCATTCTTAATACAGAATCTTCTTCTTTCATGCATAAGTGGAACTAGAATTCACAGTCTCCCGGTGACCAACACAAATTGGATCCTGCAGCATTATCCTGCGACACATATATAGCCATTTTTGAGTGGCTAAGTTGTTTGCAATGCATATTTCTAATCTTCTGAATTTCTAGTCCCAATATAACGTCTTACATCATCTCCATCCTTATTACCCATTCAGGCCATGGGTATAATTGTCATATCAGAACCTTGATCATTGCTTCTACCCTTTAAACAGTTTAAGTTCCTTGACAAGCGTTTAAGCTGCATGTGTGTTTGTGTCTATATGTATTGATCTAGGTATAATTTAAACAGGGTACCAATTGTTTCCTAAAACAAAACATTTACAAATTACAGTAACCAAGTTAGTAGGGAAAATCTTTTCTTGGCTATGAAAGCCTACTCCTGCAGCCCTGTTCTCAGTCTAAAAGAAGAAAAGGAATGGCTGTCTTAAGCAGAAGACTTTCGGGGGGGGGGGGAGTGTTGAGATTTCTCTTGCAACCATTTTCCAATTGGGAACCAAATTGGGGTTTTTTAGATTTGGTTTTTTTTTTAAAGATTTTCTTTTATCCCATCTCAAGGCAGCCAAGATACCTAATATTGTTCCTGTTAGGTAGATTAAACTGAATGAGAGTGACTGGCCCAAAGTCACCCAGACAGTTTTCGTGCCTAGAATTCACAAGTCTCCTAGTTTCTAGCTTGATGCTTTATTGTATATCAATTCAAAGTTTTAATAGAGTTTACATGTTATTAATGAGCATATATTGAGCATGACCAATGTCTACACTCTGAATCTATGAAGTATTTCTGCTTGGACAAAATCAAGGTTGAGCTAGCATGCCTGTCCTCATTGACTATCCAGTGTCCAGCCGTCCCAGAGTTAAGGATAGATAGAGTTGTCAAAAGAGAGGAGTAAAATGTGGTCACAATACACTTCAGCCATTGCCTCAAACTGGAAAGCATTGAGACTAATTTGCAAACTTGACCATATATGCAATTAAGGATAAAAAAGAGATACAGTGCACATTTATTTTTATGTTAACGTTCCTGACATCTTTCATTAATTTTCTGAAACGGTGTGTGCAAAACGCGATATACATTTGGGAAGGATTGAGTACAAAATCAATATTTGGGAAAGGTGCAGACAAAATCTGTATTTTAAAGCTGTTTTACATCGTTTACTAGGGAAAGTTGCAGAAAGGGAAAAAACAGCATGACTACAGAATAAAAATTATACAAGGCATGCGTCCTGTGTATAAAATTGGATACCCTGTAAAGCAGAGACAAAACCCACACAACAACATTTAACTGTTTACAAATGTGGAAGAACACAATCCTCACAATCTTATAATTGTGTTTAATTGTGTTTCTTTTTTTCCCCAAAGAATTTTTATTTTTTTATTCTCTTACATACCATTATAAATATACATTCATTCACATAATTGGTATTCTTCGTTACATTTATCATTCTTATACATTTATTATTTCATTTAATAAGTTATAATATACGATTTGGATTGCTTTATTTACCATTCCTTCCTCCTTTTGTAACACCTCCTTGTTTTCCTTTTCTTTTCTCCCTCCTTCCCTTCTCAACTTTATTCCTTCCTCCTCTCCTTCTCCTCCCTTCTTCCCTTACCTTTCTCCTGCTCTTCCTCTTCCTCTTTCCCTTCCTACCCTCTCCCTTCTCTTTCTCTCCCCTCCATCCTCCTCTCTCTTACCTCTTTCTTCTTTCCCCCATCTTCCTTTCTTTCTCTCCTCCTCTCTTCCTTTCTTTTTCTATTATTGTTGGTGTATATTTCAAAATTCAGTTTATGTTTCCTTGGGATGGTATTTCCATCAGCCCAGATATAATTTAGTAGCATTTCTTATTCCCTTACCTTCACTAGTCTATCCTATATATGTCCCCCCCCCCTTTATATCTCGTTCTTGAATATATACTTATATATTTAATATTTTCTTTTCTGTTTTCCACTTCTCCCCCCCCCTTTTTTTTTTCCATTTAATAGTGCTTCATCTGGGTACTTTATCTTCTTTTTTTCTACTTTGCTTTGTCTAGCCAGTCATAGAACCTTCCCCATGTCTTGAAGTACTCCGATTCCTCTTTATCCTTTATTTTCATTGTCAACCTATTTATCTGTGCACAATCTAATATCTTTTTTATTATCTCTTCATCTGTTGGTACCTTATTTAATTTCCAATTTTGGGCCAATACAATTCTCGCTGCTGTAGTTACATGTATAATCAAATAATATATGGCAAGGGAAAAAAGCAAGAATTAATATAAAAATGTTACAAAATGCAAGGATTCGAAATTCTTTCTTGAATTTCTCTGGGATAATACCTAGTAAAAATATCTCTGGTCTAAATTCTATTTCTTGTTGTAACATTTTCTTTGACCATACTCTTATTTTAGACCAACATTTCCTTGCTTCGCACATGTCCACCATATGTGGTAGTATGAACCTATTGTTTGTTGACATTTCCAACATTTCTCTGAGTTGTCTTTAAACATCTTAGCTAGTTTTCCCGGTGACATGTGCCATCTGTAAAACATTTTGTATAAGTTTTCTTTGTAAGCTGTTGACATGGTTAGTTTATAATTCCTTTCCCATAGTTATTGCCACTTTTCTAGTTCAATTGTATGACCAAAATTCTTTGCCCAAGTTAACATTGTATCTTTTACCACTTCTTTTTCTAGCATAGTTCTTAATACGTAGGTATATAATTCCTTGATTATTCTTTCTCCCATTCTCATAAGTATCTTATCCAACTCTGAACTTCCTAAGTTAAAACCATACTCCCTTTTATCTTTTTCATATCTTGATTGTATTTGCAATTGTGAAAACCAACCTATATCAATCCCTTGTTTTTCTAATTCTTGTTTTTTAATTCCCCCTTTTCTGTTAAGATATCTTTGTATCTAATAACATTTTTCAGACTACTAGTATTTCGATGTGTCAATGCTTCCATTGTTGAAAGCACATTGGTATTTCTAAATAATGTTTCCCTTTCACTCTTTCCCATATTGTTAATAATCCATTCCTTACAAAATGTCTTTGAAAATAGCCATGTGCCCTACTTTTATCATACCACAAAAAAGCATGCCAACCCAGTTACAAATCATGCCCTCCAGTGTCAATAATCTTGTATTTCTCAGTAAAATCCATTCTTTTATCCAAGCTAGACCCGCTGCTTGATAGTACAATTCCCAGTTTGGTAATCCAAATCCACCTCGAATCCTTGCATTTTGTAACAGTTTTATATTAATTCTTGCTTTTATCCCTTGCCATATATATTTCCCCACTATTTTGTTCATGCTTTCAAAGAACATTTTCTCTAGTTTTATCAGTATTGTTTAGAATAGGGATAACAATTTTGGTAATATATTCATCTTTACTACTGCTATTCTTCCCATCAGCAATAATTATAGGTTTTTCCATCTTTCCAAGTCTATTTCTATTTGTTTTCTCACTCTATAATAGTTATCCTCCTTTAGTGTTCCACATCTTGATGTCAATTGAATACCCAAATATTTCACTTTTTTCACCACTTGTATGTCCAGTTTCTCCATCAACTCTCTTTTCTGTTTTTTTGTCATATTTTTCACCAGAATTTTTGTTTTATTAATCTTCAAGCCCACTACTTCTCCATATTCTTCTATTATTTTAACTAGTTTTGGGCCTGTTTATATTGGATCCTCCATAATAAACACCAAATCATCCGCAAATGCTTGTAATTTATACTCTTCTTTCTTGACCCTCATACCTTTTACCTCTTTATTTTATCGTATTTCTCTATTCAAAATCTCTAGTGTCAGTATAAATAATAATGGCGATAGTGGACATCCTTGTCTAGTTTCCTTTGTAATCGCTATCTTTCCTGTCATATCACCATTTACCATTACCTTTGCTGATTGGTTATTATATATAGTTATAATCATATTTATAAATCCCTCACCAAATCCCATCATTTGAAGTTGCATTATCCTGAATTGCCAATTCACATTATCAAAGGCCTTTTGAGCATCCAGAAACAACAACGCCATTTGTTTTTCTGGGTGGGCTTCATAGTACTCTAACGCAGTGATGGCGAACCTATGGCACGCGTGCCACAAGTGGCACGCGGAGCCATTTGTCAGGGCACGCGAGGTGCTGCCCTGTCAGCTGGCCAGCGTGCATGAGCGCTGGCCAGCTGAGTTCACCTTTTTAAAAGCCATTTTTCGCCCTCCCCAGGCTCCAGAGCCTTTATAGGAGCCTGGGGAGGGCGAAAAGAGCCTCCCGCCCCCCCGGAGGCTTCAGGGATCGTCCGGAGGCTTCAGGGACCGTCCGGAGGCTTCCCTGATGCTTTCGGAGCGCTTAAAACCACCCTCTGAGCAAACCGGAAGTGACTTCCGGTTTGCTCGGAGAGTGGTTTTAAGCATTCCGAAGGCTTCAGGGAAGCCTCCGGACGGTCCCTGAAGCCTCCGGGGGGGGAAGGCTCTTTTCGCCCTTCCCAGGCTCCTATAAAGGCTCTGGAGCCTGGGGAGAGCAAAAAAAGCATGTAAAAATGGGGGGGGTCACGCGTTGTGCGCGCATGCGCACTGGGGCGTTGCGCGTTGCATTATGGGTGCGGCACGCCCGCACACGAACCCCCTGCGTTCCTCCCACTTGTGGCACGCGAGCCAAAAAAGGTTCGCCATCGCTGCTCTAGCGTATTCAATACAATCCGCATATTGTCTCTGATCTGTCCCTTGGGAAGAAACCCATTTTGATTTATGTGTATAAATTCATTTAAAAGTCTCTTCATTCTTTCCGCCATTATTGATGCAAAAAATTTAAATCTGCATTTAGCAGTGAAATAGGTCTGTAGTTCTTTACTTCTTGTGGATCTGTCTCTTCTTTTAGTATAAGTGTTATATATGCCTCCGTCCATGTTTCTGACATTTTTGTCTCTCTTTATAAGTCATTGAATAGTTCCAACATTACATTGCTTAATACTTCTTGTAGTGTTTGTTACAGTTCTGCCAGTAATCCATCTGGTCCTGGTGTTTTCCCTTTCTTTTGCCTTTTGATGCGTTCTGTTACCTCTATCATTGTAATTCTTTCTTCTAGTGACTTCTTAATTTTTTCTGGGATTTTGGTTATTCTAGTTTTCTCTAACTATTGTCTTGTTTTCCCTTCTGGAACTCTCCCATGCTGATACAACTTATTGTAGAAGTTCTCAATTATTGTGGCAATTTCTTTATCTTTATATTTTAGTGGTCCCCCCCCCTTTGGGCTCCCAAAACCTCATCCCTTGTGGTCTTCCTAAGAAATTTAACGTGTACTTCCCTTGGAACATTATGTGTTCTGGCATATTCTGAATTGATTCTATAAACCAGGTCCATATCCCACCACAACTGTTCTTTATCTCTCTTAATGTATTCTGCTAAGATTGTACACATAGTATCCTTAAGATCTTCATCTTCTGTCTCGGGTAGGTTCTGGAATCTGAGAAAAAGGGACATTCTTTCAAGTTCCATCTTTACCATGAAATTTTCCAATTTTCTATTCCCCTTCTGAGTTGCCTTCACCTCCTCCCTCAGCCCAAACATGCCCTCCTCCAGTACACCAACCCTCTGTTTATTTTCTGTTGTTTGCTGCTGTACGTCTCTGAGTTGTTCTTTAAAATCTGTCAGCTCTTTTTTCAGTTCTTCTTGTCCCTTCATAATAGCCAGGAACATTTGAGTAACTGATAAGTCCTTTGAGCTCTCTCCAGCCCCTTCTTGTTGTAAGAATGATGAGGTTTTTGTCTGTTGGGTCGTTGGGCTGGATGTAGAGGAAGTGGGCGCCGAAGCTGCCTTCCCCGGCGGTGGTTTTCTGGGACCCATTTGTTAAGTTCAGAGATAAGTGTAAGTCTTATACAAAAGAAATGGCGTCTGTGGAATGAGCAGCTGGGTGATGCCAAGGAGGCAGACAAGCCCAGAAGTGAATGTTAATCCTTAGTCACAGTTCCAAGCCAGAAGAAGAAAGTCAAATAATCCAAATCCAGAAAGACCACAAAGCAGGAGGGGCTCCAGGAGACCTTCGGGAGGTAATAGTAATATAAAGCCAGAAATTTCTTCAAAGGTAGTTTCAAAAGGCTAGTTTCATTTATGAGAGCAAAGAAGAAGAAGACGGAAGTGGGCCATCTTGGCTCCCCCTTTCACAGGGAACCAGGGAGCAAAGCATCCAAAGTTTCCATAAGGCTTTTAAAACAGCTCAGGAATCACTTCTTGCAATTGTGATGTAAATCTTTCTCATAGTTAGTACAAGTGGGTAATTCAACGTTTTACTCTCTCACTCATTCCGAGATCGAGAGATAATCCAAATGCCGCTTTAGCCGAGGGGGGTAAAAAAAAAAACCCTCCAATCTTGCAACTTCAAATAGATTGAATCCACAACTTGCAAAAAGCTGTTGCTCATCAATTAAATAGTGTTAAAAGAGATTAGAGCAAACTTCTCACCTCCATCACTTCACTGCAACTTCTAATTGATTATTTCCTTCCGGAATCCATTCGGCGAAGGCTCAGGCAGCCGACAGCTATGCCATGCACCCCTCTTCACTCCCCGGCTCCTGGGGTGGGACTGGAGACCCCCCGATGGCTGCTGCCGCTTCCAGGGGCTCCAGCAAGCCTCCCTACAGCCGGTGGTCCCTCCAAGACCCCTGTGCTCCCAAAAGGAGCCCACCAGAGAGACAAGCAGCGGACGGCAACGTCCGTCACCTCCGGGGACCGGAAGTCGTCTCCAAGTAGAATGTATATTGTCTTTCTTTCAGGTGTCTTATTCTCCAAACATCTTGCAAGTTTAATTCTTCCACCATTGTAAAAAATGTTTTGGGTAGGATTTTTCTTGGCTTCTTGTTCATCTTTGTAGATTTATAGTCTATTTCATTATTTACGATTGCATTAAAGTCTCCTAATATACATATATCTTCATAGTCATATTCTGTTATCTTTTTGTGTAGTTTCCCAAAAAATTATTCTAGTTTGTTGTTTGGAGCGTATATTCCCACTAGTAATATATTTCTCATGTTCATCGTTATTTCCACCATCAGTATTCTCCCCTCTCTGTCTTCAAAAAATTTATTTGATTGTATTGTCTTTCTAATATATAATGCTATTCTCTTTTTGCTTTGGTCAGCCAGGGTTGTATATAAATTACCAAGTTTTGCCTGCTCCAAAAATTTTCTGTGTTGCTTTCTAATATGTACTTCCTGTAATCATATAATGTCCAATTTCAATTTCTCTAATTTATTGAATGTTCTTCTTTTTGTTGCCGAATTTAATCCGTTTATATTAATGGAGATTACTTTTATTTCTTCCTCCATGTCATTGGTTTATAGGTTTAGTTGATCTAATCATTCTCAACTCCCTCTGCTCCTTTGTCTCTTTGGCCCTTGCTCCTTCTCTTAGCACTTTCTCTTGCTGTTTTTTCTCCATCTCCCTTTGATCTTTCCCCTTAGCTTCCTGGCATTTAGCTCCTTCCTCTTCTCTTACCAGCATTCCGTCCTGTGCTGCTATATTTTGTTTATAAAATAATTCTGCTTTCTCTAGTGTATCTAGTCTGTACCTTTGTTCGTGCCAGTTTACCAAAATCCCTTCTGGAACAAGCCATCTAAAACTCACCCCTTCTTTAATCAGACTCTTAGTCAAAAAGTGGTATTCCTTTCTTATTTCTCTGACCTTCCTTGGAACTTGCTTCATATTACTATCTCTCTAGATTTGCATTTTATTGTGGTACTTCTTGCTGATTGCAATATTTCATTTTTTGTTGTTGTTGTTGTTGTTGACAAATCTTACATTACCTCTCTGGGCAAGTTGTTTCTCATTGCATATCTTGTATATACTCTAAAAGTCTCATCCATTCCACCTAGAATATATTCCTTACTCATTTCTGTAGCCGCTGAGAGAATTTCTGCTATCTTCTCTGATAAATTCTCTCCTTTCTCCTCTTCTATGTTCTGGAGTCTTAGCTAGAATTCGGATCTTTCCATCTCCCACAATACGTTGGTTCCTTCCTGTTTTTTATCAAATGTTGTCAGCCTATGATCCATCTCCTCCACTTTTTTCTCTGTTATCTCTGCCTTTTCTTTCACCTTCTGCAGTATTTTTTCCCCATCATTTCCTTGACTTCTTTCAATTCGTCTTCCACTTTGACGACTTTCTCTTCTATTCTGTTTATGTGCTCCTTGATATCCGCATGTATGTCTTGCAACATATTTTTTAGCTCCAAAATAGCTTTATCTTGTTGTGTTCCTGTGCCTGCTGGTTTCTGTATCACTGAACCAGGCGGGGGTGGCTGTTGCGGACGTATATGATGTTATTTTCTTCATGTTGGTATTTGGATCTGACATTGTGTTATTTAATTTTTAATCAAGTTTTGTAATCCAAAAAATAGGTTAGTAAATTAATTGTAGTCCTGGAGTCTCCCACGCCGTCCCAAGCACCAGCCTCTAATAAACTGACCCCTGTTCTTGGGCCCCGTCTTCAGGTTCTTGCTACCTTAATCCAATCGCTCCCCCTGCCAAAAAATGGGGGAGAAAAAAATCCACAAGATTAATTTCACGATGTAATCCACACCTCATTGCAAGAGGTAAAAAAAGAGATTAAAAAATAAAAGTTGGGTAGGTAAAAAATGACTCAAAGTAGCCAAATAAACAAAGAAAAAAAGAAACCTTTGGTATGAATTGTCTGGGTTATCCAAATTTCTTTCCCCCTCCACTCCTTAGGCAGAAGGGGGAGGCACACACTAACAGGACAGCAATCTCAACAGCCGATTATAATGTAGCAAGGGAAGGGAAGGCAATGTTTACACAGCTGGTCTTATTTCTTTCTTCTAGAGGACTTTTATCAGTTCATTATTATCCACAATGTTTCAAGGTCAATTCTTCTTCAGCAGCTTTTACCAGGTACCGTTTGCTACTAGACAGCAATGCAGATAATTAATTCAACATATTTTCTTTTTCAGTTTCTAGCTTCAAAAGCAAATCAGGCCACACCCCTCCCATGTTTAATTGTGTTTCTTGTATTTGTTTTTTCTTAATTGACTGCAGCAGGCAATGCAATTAGGATTGGAATTGACATACATACGCCGGCTGTTTGTCCTCTCTAATACACCTCAATCCTGAAAAATGTACCATATTAAACTCAGAAACATCTTTCTGATCAAAATGTTCCCCAGAATGACCAAGAATGTTCTATAAGGTGGGTGAACGTTTTACTCTCATAACTCTGCTGAATAGGGCTGTGCTGTGCTGAACTAGAAACTGCTATCCATTTCAGTGCATTTTAAGCCAGATTTTAAAATCAAGAGGATCTATTCTGTTAGGAATTTGTCTACCCATTAAGATTGGCAGGAAAACCCTTTTTGAAAGTCTACTTTTCTGGCAAATAGGAAGGGCTCTTCTGCTGAATTGTCTCCAAGTACCTCATAATATCAGTGACGGGATTCAAAACATTTTACTACTGGCTCTGTGGGTGTGGCTTGGTGGGCATGGCAGAGGAAGGATACTGTAAAATCTGCATTCGCTCCCCACTCCAGGGGAAGCTTACTGCAATGTCACCATTTCCTCCCAATCAGCTGGGACTCGGGAGGCAGACAATAGATGGAGGCGGGGCCAGTCAGAGGTGGTATTTACCGGTTCTTCAAACTACTCAAAATTTCCGCTACCAGTTCACCAGAACTGGGCTGAACCTACCAGAATATCACTTCTGCCTGATATACTTTCCTGCACTTGTTCCTCAAACTCTCCATTAATTTTTATAACTGCCCATCTCAGTTGCCTGACAGCTTGGAAGAATTACAAATGACAAAAAGAACAAAATACAGTCTTTGAACTTTTAAAATCATGCAAAAAAAATAAATAAACTTCACAGCTGAGGCATCTACACTCAGCACAACTATTACATCTACAGGTAGTCCTTGACTAACAATAGTTCTTTTACTCATCTTTTGAAGATACAATGGCACTGAAAAAAGTGACCATTTTTCACACTGCAGCATCCCCATGGTCAGGTGCTCAAAATTCAGTCGCTTGGCAAGTGATTCATATTTATGACGGTTGCAGTTTCCTGAGGTCATGTGTTTACCTTTTGTGACCTTTGGACAAGCAATGTCAATGGGGAAGTCAGATTCATTTAACAACCCTGATAGTAATTTAACTATTGCAGTGATTCACTGAAGAACTGTGCAAAAACAGTCCTAAAATAGGGCAAAGCTCACTTAATAATTTGTCTTGCTTAGCAACAGAAATTTTGGGCTGAATTGTGGTCGTAAGTCAAGGACTATTGGTACTACACGTCCAGATCCTGAGCTGAGTGGGACACAGCCACCTCCTTAAGATGTTACAAAAACTTTTATAAAGGTTGGTGAAAATAAAGGTGGGAGCCAGTCTAATCCCTGAGGAAGTTGATTTAAAAACACTTCTTAGTTCTCTGTTCTTTGCAGTGACGTGCGGTGAGGTTTATGACTGGTGAGGCACTGACACAGTGCTGAGTTTCAAATATTTTTAGACTTGTGGACTTCAACTCCCAGAATTCCACAGCCAGGCATGCTCAGTTCCAATTTAAAGCGACAGGATTTGTTTTTCTCCTTTGCTCCTTCTTTCTTTTTCTTTTTCTTCTCCTTCCCCTCCTTCCTCCCTCTCTCCCTTCCTCCCCCTCTCTCAAACACACACACACACACACACACACACACACACATACAGAAGTTGGATTGGAGTATCTCTCCTACCCCTTCCCTCTCTCACTCACTCTCAAACAAACCCACACACACACAAAAGTTGGATTGGATATCTTTTCCAGTGGCTTGAAAGCAGCTCCTCTGCCATCCCCCCCCCCCCCCATTCCCCTGCTGCCTTTCCCAAACACCTCCACCATTGCAAATGCAGCTTGCTGTCTGGGTGGGAAATGCCTGGAACACAATAAAGCCCACCCACCACCTCCTGCTGGCAGGCTGGGGTGAGAGGAGAGGCAGAGAAGCCGGAGGGGAGCCGAGCCTTCCAAAAGAAAGAGGCTGGGGGGAAGTGTGTGTACTATAGCATGGCTCTTTGCCTGGCTTCCTGCCTCCTCCTGTGGTCTCCTCAGTGCTCGCTTGTGCTCTCCCTCCCCAAGTGTAGTTTGATTGCAGGTGGAGCCTTTTCAAACTTGTAATCAGTGAAGCTGGGCTAGATTTTTATATAGTTTTATCCAGCTGTGTGTGTGAGAGAGCGAAATGAATGGGGGCCTGGGGAGGAAGTCACTACACTTGGGGAGGGAGAGCACCAGTGAGGCTAAGCAGAGTCATCCACGGTGAGGCAGCAACTAGCTCAGCTTTTTCCTTTTACTTTTTTTTTTCATGATGAGAGTGGTGAGGCTGTGCCTCACTTGCCTCACCTGACTGCACGTCACTGGTTCTTTGGTATTGATAAAATCTAGATTGTAACCTTCAGTATTATGTTTTTAATTATTTAGGTTGCCTTGAATGTGAGATGTGAGACACATATTAAATAAAACAAGATGTCAGAGATCCCATGTCATACCATTGTCATCAACTTTTTTCGGTTGGAAATAAAGTTAAGCTTTTGGTTTAAGTTAAAATCTGAGAACATGAACAACGTTTTTTGCTTCAAAAGCCACAACAGAAATAGGAGCAAACATACTGCTAGGAAGGACCCTGAAGGAAGTCAAACTCACCACAAAGTGTTTTCAATTGCAAGGGAAAGTTGACCCATGTTTCAAACTAGGATGTCCTCACAGTTTGCACTTGGAGTTGGGATGTAGAGCTGTTGAGCCTTTGAGTCTCCAAAGGGGAAACTGACTACTCTGAGCACATCATTGGCACTTACTATGGCATCCATGCCTGTAAATAGATTCAACGAATATCTGGGTCTTTGAAAAGCGTCATGGAAATACTTAAGATTAGGAGGAATTCTGAAAGTTAACTTTGCTTTGATTTAATTACACAAACACATAAAGTATGTGATCGTATCTTGTGTTTAATTCAGAATATCTATGAGCCCTAAGCCATTTCTGAATCATTTTCAAAGCACGTTCGGATGCCTAATAAAGAATATTAATATTCTTGGTGTATCTGATTTCCAAGCTCCCTCCACTTTTCTTTCTGCTAAAGGTTTTCTTTTTCCACCACATTCTCAGGATGCTTTTCGAATTTCTTTCGCATTTCTTCTGTTGAGTTTGTTTTTGCAAGGTTCTGGAAGGTGCTAACACTCCCTGTTGTGGTTTTATCACCCATAGATTCATTTCTTTGCAGCCTGCTGACTGAGTGCATTTCCTGAACTGAAAATGCCCCATAGAAGGAGCTCATCTGGAATATCTTCTGCTGGGATTGTATGGAAGTAGGTGTGGTCAGGAAGGCTGCAGATGACTTTGAAAGAGGTGAATGAATAATAGCTCACTGAATGCAGTGGCACAATGGTTAGAATGCAGTACTGCAGGCTAACTCTGCCCACAGTCAGCAGTTCAATCCTGACTGGCTCAAAGTTGACTCCGACTTCCATCCTTCCAAGGTCGGTAAAGTGAGGACCCAGGGGGTAATATGCTGACATTGTAAACCCCTCAGAGAGGACTGTACAGCACTATGAACTGGTATATAAGTGTAAGTGCTATTTCTATTGCTATGCCCATCATTCAGCCAGTCTGCTATGAAAATAAGTGCAAGAACCCCACACCCCACCTATGAAGTTTTCTTTCTGCTCATATGGAAACAGCTTGTTTTCAACTAGCTGGTGTTGGACTACCTCAGCTATCACACTAGTTAGCAATTTGAAGGTTGTTGGTAAGCAGGCAATTGCCCTATAGTTGTCTGATCTGCCCCTTTTGCTGGATCATTTATTATCAGATAGGTTTCATTGGATTGTATTTGTAAAGTTGGAAACTTTTCTTCTAGCAGTTATGCTTCTGCTGGCCCTGGTTTCTTAGTCAATAGTCCTAAGTCCTTGGCCCATTTATATTATTATTATTATGGTTGGTTGCATAGTCGACCAGAAGTTTAGACTGGATTTGACATTTTTATCCACCTATGGACCTGGGATAGACAGATGCCATTGGTAGATAGTGTTAAAGGTATCGGTCACAGGATGTAAGCTGTCCCAAGTAAAGCTGCCTTTTGCAATTGACTGATGGTGGTTTTGTCAATGCCGATAGTTTTGAAGTGGTGTTCCAGCTGTTTTGGTTGTCACCCAAGAGGCCTCTTACTATTGGTACTATCTTGCTTTCTTTTACCCCAGTCATTCTATTTCTATTTGCAGGTTTTTATATTTTGTGATTTCCTCCAGTTCTTCCTCTTCTCTTCTGCTCTCTCAAGATTTTGCAATGTCCATTATCCAGACTTCTTATCGACAGTTATTACATCTGGGGTGTTGTGATGCCGATCCTTGTCTGTTTGAATTCTGAAGTACAAGAGGAGGAGGAGGAGGAGCATGTTGAGAAGATCCCAGATAAAAACTTATTTTTATGTGACTACTTTGCTCATGCTTCATAGACGCTGCGATCCCTTAAATGTTTTTTTGCACTTCTATTGGAGAGTTTGCCAATTTTATGCTTCGATACACTTTAACAGCTCTGTCCCATTTGACAGATGATAGAGTGAGAGGGGAAAAGAGAAAGAGAGGGAGAATATATAGAAATGATAGCAAATAGATTTGTTTTCTTTTGATTTAATTTGATTTATTTGGTTGCCCAAACTGAATGAGGTCACTTTGAGTAGTCTACAACAAATCAAAGGTACAAAAACAAAATAAACAATTCTAGCTACATTTGTTCTTGCTGCTATTACTCTTAGGAAGTTGAGGATGTTCTAACAGAGCTTTGCTTGCCACTGATAACCGTGGATGAAGAAACATCCATGGTGCAGACAGACAGTCCAATTTCATCACAGAAGAACTGGATTTCCTATAAAGTCAAGGGATGGTTTAATTTTCAGGTTTTGGGTATTTGGAACACCTCACCACACCCATATTATTGACATATTTTGGAAAAATATTCCCACATGTCATTAGGCAATGTCTATAGTGAGCTAAAATAATAATGGCATACTTCACCTGTGCTTCTTCCAAGGAATAGACAAAAATCCCCAAATTACTTGCTCCATTGAATCACAACTGAGAACAGGGAAGAGAATTATTATATGTTCTCTATTCCAGATAAACCAACTTCCTTCCTTCCTTGGTCATGTCTAGTCCTGTGGTTTTTCAAGTCCCACATTCTGGCCTCATTTAAGAAAGTATTTTATTCATGGAGATTTCCATCCATTTGAACAAATGTCTTCAATGGCCAATGTCTGACCAAAGCTTGGGAATATATTATTTGTAAGGAAAAATAACTTAATCTTTATATGCCAAACCCTCTGTGCAATGAATTACTTCCTATTCGGAGTGATTTTTGTCAGCAAATCTTAGTGGAAAAAATGTAGTGCTGATTTTAAGGAAACTAAAGTATATTTTGCTTACACTGAGGAGCGGGAGAGAATATTTTCCACAACTTTCCTAGACTCTGTTATATAGACTAATCCTGATACAAACTGTTATGGAAAGCCTCAACTCTTACACAAAGTTGTATTTGCAAATTTGAGTTTTCTATTTATAGTATATATTAACCCACTAATACTGTTTTTCCTCTCTAGAAAAAAAAGGAAATTATATGATTTAGTTTGATTTATATGGTTGCCCAACAGAGACAGAGAATGCAACCACCTTTAGAAATATAAACATAATAATCTTGCTAAATAACTACCAGTAATCTTTTAACTCCGTGAAGACTGGATGCAGCTTACATTAAGGAATTGTCAGTAGCTGGTAGAATAGAATAGAATAGAATAGAATAGAATAGAATAGAATAGAATAGAATAACAGAGTTGGAAGGGACCTTGGAGGTCTTCTAGTCCAACCCCCTACACCACTTCAGACAAATGGTTGTCCAATCTCTTCTTAAAAATTTGCAGTGTTGGAGCATTCACAACTTCTGGAGGCAAGTTGTTCCACTGATTAATTGTTCTAACTGTCAGGAAATTTCTCCTCAGTTCTAAGTTGCTTCTCTCCTTGATTAGTTTCCACCCATTGCTTCTTGTTCTACCCTCAGCTGCTTTGGAGCATAGTTTAACGCCCTCTTCTTTGTGGCAGCCCCTGATATACTGAAACCCTGCTATCATATCTCCCCTAGTCCTTTTTTCCATTAAACTAGACATACCCATTCCTGGTAATTAAATGAAACCTCAGTGTTCATATCCAATGCACCTAGGGGGAATATTGTGTACGTTTGGATAACAAATAAAGAAAATAAACTTTTCTACACATAGGACTTTGTTAAAATCTGGAATTTAGAATTAACAAACATCATGGTCAACATCACTTTGGAGGGCTTTTAATTGGGCTTAGAAAATTAATATTTCTGGTTCATCCTTGATGGAAATCAAGTGGATTAAATATAGCTATGTTATATCCAATCCAGATCTTATGCTGTGGGGATATTTCATCATATTGATTTCTTTATAGAAACTTCCCCCAACCTGCTGCCTTTCAGAAGTATTGGTTCTATAGCCCCTAGATTTCTAACACAGCCTGACCTTGGTTGTTTACATAGTAGCATTTATATTAAAGACAAAGGTTCCCTTCGCACATATGTGTTAGTCATTCCCTACTCTAGGGGGCAGTACTCATCTCCGTTTCAAAGCCAAAGAGCCAGCGTTGTCCAAAGATGTCTCTATGGTCATGTGGCCGGCATGACTAAATGCAGAAGGCAGACAGGACGCTGTATCCTTCCCACCAAAGTGGTCCCTATTTTTCTACTTGCATTTTATGTGCTTTCAAACTGCTAGGTTGGCAGAAGCTGGGACAAGTAATGGGAGCTCACTCTGTTACATGGTGCTAAAGATTAGAACCGCTGAACTGCTGACCTTTCTGATTGACAAACTCAGCGTCTTAGCCATTGAACCACCGTGTCCCCTATAGCATTTATTTTACAGAGGCTCTATAGCCATGATGGCGAACCTATGGCACGCGTGCCACAGGTGGCACACGGAGCCATATTTGCCGGCATGCCAGCCCTCAGCTCCGGTGCACACGTGCGTGCCAACAAGCTGATTTTCAGCCTTCCGGAGGGCTGGGGGAGGCAATTGTCACTCTCCCCAGGCTTTAGGAAACTCTTCGGAGCCTGGAGAGGGCAAAAAGCAGGCTCAATGGACCAACCGGAAATTTGTTCCTAAACTTCTGGTTGGCCCATTGGGCAGTTTTTCACCCTCCCGAGGCTTCAGGAAAGCCCCAAGAGCCTGGGGAGGGCAAAAATCAGGCCCAATGGACCAAACGGAAGTTTGTTCCCAGGCTTCAGGAAAGCTTCATTTCCAAACTTCCAGTTGGCCCATTGGGTCCCTTTTTTGTCCTCCCCAGTCTCCGTAAGCTTTCCTGAAGCCTGGGGGGTGCAAAAAAAGAGGCCCAACAAGAAAGGAAAGCCTCCGGAGCCTGGGGAGGATGAAAACTCCCTCCTGCGTTGGGGGGTGTGCATGCGCAGGTGGGATGGGGCACATTCCATTCTGGGTCTGGGCATGCGTGCATGATAGCACATGATCTTGCACAATTTTGGCACGTCTTTACAAAAAAGGCCCATGCTCTATAGAGCCATCACTGCTCTCTAGGGCATGGGCCTTTAACTAGGTAGTTTTCAAGGACAGAGTCACATAGAGGGAGCTGTAAAAACTGAAACTGAAAGGTGACCATGGATTGAATGACTGTAAACAGGCTCTCCTTGTTCAGGAATGGTTGTAATGAATGCACATGATAGAAATCAGGAAAGGCCTTCCTAGCCACAACTATCACCTGCTTTGCCTACTTAAGAGTAGAGTGTAGAACTATGGAAATATTAGAACTGGAAGAATGAATTTAGGCATCACCAAGGATGTCTACTGGGTAGTTTTAGAAACAGGCCATGGATGGTCCATCACCAGATTGCTAGACCTCTTTTCTCATGTGTGGCTTTGAACTGTCACGATCAACTTTCAACGGAGATGAGGTGCACGCAGTTCTTTGTGCTTGTTCCATTCTTCTTCTCTGTCCTCTTTGGATTGTTTACCTTCAGATTGGAATCCCTTTGGGTAGATAAAGGATAACAAGCACTTTCAACATGAACTGTAATCAGTGATATTGCCTAGTTTGAGCTGCCGCTGAAAGGCAAGGAAATGAAAGTCCTTATCAACCTTACAATCGGCAGTTGGGAAATTAAAAAGCACATTCCTTTTGCTATATATGGGAAGCATTAGATCAGACCCAAGTGAGATCTATTTTTTTAATGCTTTGAAATTTTAGTTTGACACCCTCAACTGTTCTGTCGATGCAGAGTTGTTTTCCAGGTACGTGAGACAATGATGTACAGTGCAAGTGCTGTTTGCAAGATGTGTTGTGTGACAGCAAAATGTTGTAAAGTATGACTCATGTGAGAAATGTGGTAGCTCAGTGGTTAAGATGCTTAGCTTGTCAATCAGAAAGGTCGGCAGTTCAAATCCCTAGCGCCGTGTAATGGAGTGAGCTGCCATTACTTGTCCCAGCTTCTGCCAACTTTGCAGTTTGAAAGCACATAAAAATGCAAGTAGAAAATTAGGAACCACCTTTGGTGGGAAGGTAATAGTGCTCCGTGCACCTTTGCCATTTAGCCATGCCAGCCACATGACCACGGAACAGTTTTCGAACAGTGCTGGCTCTTCAGCTTTGAAACGGAGATGAGCAAGACTCCCTAGAGTCAGGAATGACTAGCACATATGTGTGAGGGGAACCTTTACCTTATTACTCATGTGCAAAATAATACTGAATCTTTAGCTGACCTGACTAATAACAGAGATCAATTCAGGCATGTAGAGGTTGGGCTTTCTCTTCTTATTCCAGCCCTCACAATTTTGATTTTCTGGCTTGACAATAATTAAAAACAAAACTAAACATCAATTGATGCACTAAGGAATGAACACTTAGCTTTATATGGTTCTCCTTGAGAGTAAGTAACCTTGATAGAGCTTTTAAATTTTATATCCCACACAAAGTCATTGTTGTGATGGACAGCTATCGAAATAATTAACTGGCTCATTTTACAAGAAAAATTGCTCCTTGTGATATTTACATACTTTGGAAGCAGTATGTGTTTAATGTTCCAAAGATTGAAACCCAGATGCAGCATCCTTGGTAGGTGCATATTTAAAATCTGCAGCTATCCAACAAGAATAGTGTGGCACCCCTTAAAGATCCCCAATAATAATCACCATCAGCATTAACAAAATCACCATCCGTCAATTGCAAAAGGCAGCTTTGTTTGGAACAGCTTACATCCTGTCACAATATCTTCAAACAACAACATCTGCCTCTGTCTAGTCCTTGAGAAAGACACAATAGTTAAATAAAAATACCAAATCCAGTCTAAATATCTGGCTGGCTGTGTGACAAACTATAATAATAAATAACCTATTCTTCCATCTATCTTGTGTGTCTATTAGACAAAGGAATCAGTAGACCCAGAGAATGGGGTGGGAATCCTGTATCATGACTTTCAGTTGTAACTCAAAATCTTGGCTGCATAATCCTTGCTTCACCCCACTATATGACATGCACAAAACCCTGTTTTTATGTGCTCACGCTTTTCATTATGTTTATGATTATAAATACCTAACTATGCTTTAAATATAATGGTGATGCTTTCTACGTATGTAAGTAATTGCTTTCAGTTAAACCATTCTAAGAAATAAAGGTAATTTTTCTCTCTGTTTCAAAGTTTACAAAAATTAGATAACTTGAATAAATATCAATACTCTGGCCTTTTATGGTCCCACCTATTCCTTTCCCCTGTGGTTTGTAGCCAAAATACTTAACTAAGTCAACATTGTAAAATTAATGAGGATCCTGTTCCAGATGTAGTTACAATGTACAAAGTGATCTCATTGCCAAATAATAAAATATGCCCACAACTTTAATAGGATTAGTAATAATTTCAGGCTCTCAGTGGTATTTTTACAAGGAACTGAAATGGAAACATTAAAACAAGGATGTCCGACTCTTTATACTTGGTGGTAATATGGGATCTTAGACGTCTGCAATTAACCTCAATATTTTATCAAAACGAGGGAGTGTCATTTGGCTCAAAGGGAGAATGTCTGCTACTTTCAAAATATTGTTCTGTCTCAGGAAACGTTCACATGCATTTAAAAAATTCAGCACTTCAGAAGATGGACATTTCCTTGTACAAAGTGGAGCTTAATGAAAAGAATCAATAAATAGCTATGACCATGACCCTAGCAGTGGTTATACAACATAGAACACACCCAGTGGTGGGTTTCAAATTTTTTTAGAACCTCTTCTGTAGGTGGGGCCTGCTTTGTCGGAGTGGCTTGCCGGCCATGTGACTGGGTGGGAGTGGCTTGCCGGCCATGTGACCGGGTGGGAGTGGCTTGCCAGCCATGTGACCGAGTGGGAGTGGCTTGGCACTTAGCAACCAAAATGTTGGCTCAGAAACTCTGGCATTTGAAGCACGCAAGTCTTAAAGCTGTCAAGTTACAAGACCCTTGCACCCCTAACTCTTTAGAAAAAAAAACCCAGGGGTGTTCAAACTTGACAGCTGTAAGACTTATGGACTTCAACTCCCAGAATTCCTCCTCTCGCTCTTCATCTTGATGTGCGGACGGGCAGGGAGAAGGAGCTGGAACCGGTTCTAAACGGCACTGTAGATTTGTGGAACCTCTTCTATAGAAGAGCGTAGAACTGGCAGGAATCCACCCCTGAACACACCTCTCTTAATCCTAGGAAGCTCTGATGCTAAAGCAGAGGAGCAATTTGTCAATGCTTACCATGTAGTAGATGAACCAATTCATCCTTGCTCTCCTTGCAAATCTAGAATAAGGTAGTTAGAGAGAATCTTCTTCCAAACATTCTAGTGAAATGCCAGCTATAAGAATCTCATTAATCATAGCATCAAAGTATCACTACAGAGATTACAGAAACAGAACGCAAAGTCTACAGATTGATGGTACAACGTTGACTTTATCTACCAACATTGACTTGATCCAAAAGGTCATTCAGGATTCTGTTTTTGGCCTTTCCAAGGCTGAGAAAGGCGAATTTTGGACAAAGAGAGTGAATTAGAGAAATCAGTGTTTATATAGTTCCTATATTGAAGGACTTTGGTTTAGCAATGGTATTTATTAGGTCTGTGCATGCTTCAGAAATTGTTGTAAAGAAGTCCTTCAGGCTTTGCAGAAGCAAAGCAACTCTTAATGATTTATTAAAGCAGCCCAATATATTTTTTTTCTGACTTCTGCATGAACCTGGGAATTGAAAAAAAAACATTGATGGTTTCAGGAGGCCAATCATTTAAACAAATACATTTTATTTCTTTTTGCAGATTAATTTGTTCAAGGTTTGAAATGGTCCTAAATTGATCCATACATGCCATTCTTATACAATGAAATACAGAGAAAATACAAGAACACAGTCATGCCAACTCAAGCACCCATTCCTGTCCATCTTAGGAGGAGGAGGAGGAGGAGGAGGAGGAGGAGGAGGAGGAGGAGGAGGAGGAGGAGGAGGAGGAGGAGGAGGAGGAGGAGGAGGAGGAGGAGGAGGAGGAGGAGGAGGAGGAGGAGGAGGAGGAGGAATAATGAAGAATAACTGGAAAAGAAAGTGCAAGTTGCTGTCAGGGCAGCCTCCATCAGTAACCAAGAAAGAAACCACACAACTCCATTTTTCAGAATCGAGAGTACTTTTACTGGTTATGAGTAGATAGCAGCTAGCAAAGCAAGATCTGAGGCAAAAGCGTGCGTAATCATAGATATCAATATGTGACCCAGCTCCCTCCCCCTAGTAACCTCATCCCCCAGTCCAATCCGCACACCCCACAGGTGTCATGTGGGCTGCAGCTTCAAAACCCATCATCAGGTTGGTATGCCGGACGGTTGGCCTTGGCGGCAATTCCACTATCTGCAGCATGCGCAGTAGATGGTGAGAAAATCACTCCCTTCTTCATTCACTCCTGTGCTTAAGCTTCCCCTCCCAAATACCATGTTATCTCCCCCCCAAATCCCCGTTTCAATGGCAGCCGAAAGCAAGCAGCAAAGCAGAGGCTGACAGTTGCCTTGGTTGCATATTAAAAAAAGAAATTACCAAACTGTCAATCTCTGCTTCTAAAAGATATCTATGAAGCAGCAGACCTCTTGCCTATTATCTTATTCTCAACAGCATCTGACTGTGCAGATGGCATACAGGTTAACTTTACATGGATTTAAATGCTGCTTTTTATGCATTATAATCACAGGAATTAGACTGTTAACCCTAAGATTTGATGTTCCTAGTAATCTTCCCGCATGATATGTATTAAGATTGATAGCAATAGCTTGGCTGCATTGTTCATTTACCCCGTGCACACTTTGAAAAGAGTCCAAAAGACATGTTTTACCTCTACCATTCCCTGGAGTCCATTTAAGCGCATGCCTACTGCTTTGGTGACTCCATCCAGCCACATCATTCTGTCTCTTTTGCCCTCAATTGTTCCCAGACAATATTATTTAATGAATCATAAAATGCAGTCATGAGCCTTCCTTAAGAGTTTTGGGGAAGGAAATGGAAGGAATGATAAACATTTCTTTAGATATTAAAGTTGCCACCACTACAGGCAGCAATAAGGTGAACCATTGTGAAATATTTTTGAAGAGTTGCTGTTGGATATAAGGAATTCTGTTTTCAACTGATTTGGCCCGGTTCCCAAGAAACCAATGATAAGCTTATCATTATAAGATATGTAACTAATTTGCTCACTCCCTGAAATTGCTACAATGACATAATGGCTGGGGAATTTCTGGAGTTGAAGGCCACGCATCTTAAAGTTGTTAAGTTTGGGAAGCACTGATCTGGACCCTTCTCCATTTAATCCCTGAGCTGGCTAAACTTCCTGTAAGTCATAGAATGAAACCAATCAGCCCCTGATTCCAAAATCTCAATCATACCTCGCACCCCCATTACATACCCTCCAACATACTTTCCTGAACCATTGCATTGTTGAAGTACCTGCCTTCCTTTTCTTTAGAATTTGACCATATTTCACTGATACTTCTGGTTCTCAACATAAAGTCACCATGAAGTCTGGCCTTTGGCACCTGGAATCTATCCTAAGGCAATGAAATAAAAGGGCTCCTTCCAGAGGTGATATTCAGCCAGTTCTGACAAGTTCTGGAGAACCGGTAGCGTAAATTTTGAGTAGTTTGGAGAACCGGCAAATAGGCTGGCCCCACCCCCACTGCCTCCCAGCTGATCTTCTTTTGTTGCCCTGAACAGGAGAACAGAGCTGGAAAGCAGGTTAGTGGGGTGGGGAGGGAATGGGGATTTTGCAGTAACCTTCCCCTGCCATGCCCACAAAGCCACACCACGCCCACAAAGCCATGCCCACAGAACCGGTAGCAAAAAAAAATGAATCCCACCACTGGCCTGCTAATCTTTAGAAAGTGCACACATCCATGTGTTTTAATATAGCAGTAAAACCTGTCCACGTTTATTTTAATATTGCAAAATGTGATATTCCACCGCCTGTGATACAAGAGTTCAGACTTTTTGGCAGGAGGGTCTAGTTTCCATTTCTCTTGGGATAGGATTTAGGGTGTGGAAAGTTTCTGCTTCCTTGGAAACTCTTCTAAAAAGCAAGTTTTCACTCCATTGAGTGTTTAAGTGTTTAAGAGGTGACTGAAATGCTGAAGGTGGGCTGGCTCTTTTAATATCACTGGCAGAGCTCGCAAGTTTCTCACTATGCAAGCTGGGAACAGAAGTAGCCGCATGATTACAAATGTAGTTTTTCTGGACTTTGCTTATCTTCCAAGTTATTCTTTTGTTGTTGTTGTTGTTGTTGCTATTGTTGTTGGGTGTAAAAAAAACACACCCAGTTTTTTTATTTATTGTTTCACAGAAAATATTATTCTGTTGGTTTTCTTGTGCCTGCAGCTGCCTTTCTTCTAGGCGGATTGTTCAGTTAATTGTTCCATTCCAGTGAAGGGGTTCTTTTTTTATTATTATTCTCAGAAAGAGATTGGCATGCCAAGGAAACACGTCTGAGACTTAGTGCCAGGAGCTGTGCTGTCTGAAAGTGTGTTTCCATCAGGAATGCTCTTGACTGGCCCTGAAAGGATTGGCTTGTTAGTTACACATGATCCATGTCTGATCTCAAGAACAGGTTGATTGCGGGGCATTGCACAGACTAAAGTGATGAAGGCATTTTCAAGAGATACCAATTCCGATACAATTGGTTCCAGCTGCATCGCAGGAGTTATCAGAATGTGGTTGTACGCAGTCACGAACTTCCTCCGGGACTCCGGCTCCAGATTTTGCCTCGAGGTTGACTCCTGAAGCCTTTTCCAGTAGTGGATAGAGCCACAAGACAGTGGAGGTTTGTAATCAGAGTTTCCCTTATCCTAGAAGATGGTTCTACCGCTTCCTCTGCCGTGGGGCATAAAGCCCTCTTCCGCCTTCAAAACCTTTGACCGTCTTCTCCTGTAACCCTGGAAAGTAATAAGAAGAGACAAATATATTACTGCCCGTACAATTGGGGTTAAAAGTTCTGACTGTAGGTCCTTTAAATAGAGAGAGATAATGAAAAACACTATTTCTTTCCTAAAGATCTCAGTTCATACCCCAACTTGCTTCATGTAGTAGTCACCCTTTAGCTTAAGTCTGGCTAGAAATAAAGTATCTGCTGTGTTCCTAGAAAAATATCAGAGAACAAGGCTCCCAGTCCAAGAAAATCTTTTATTACATTTTATTAAAATCTGTTGGATTGAAATTATGTATAGCGATAGAAGAGACTATTTGTAGTTCAGGGTTGGAATGAGAAGTCTTTGGTGCTCTCTGAGCTTGGTTGTTTTCTTGCAGACATTTCATTACCCAATTAGGTAACATCACCCAGCAGGAATGAGGTTACCTAGTTTGGGTAATGAAACACCTGCAAGAAAACACCAAGCTCAGAGAGCACCAAGGACCTCTCGGTGATGTCTATCTAATCAGATTGATTTAAATGATTACTGATCTTGTCATTCATTGTTTGCAAACCAGACTCCAGTTTTTTTTTCAAGCCAGCTGGTACAGCATAAATAAACCTGGATTTCTATGTAGGCTCGGTCTTTGTTTATTTGCCACTTCCCTGTCTATAGATGCATGCCTTACCCTTGGGTAACCTTCCTTATGCAACAGATGACAAACTAACACTGAGAAGGTTAAAGAAATAACTCTTTTCCAAATGGAAATGTTTCAGATTCTTTAGCAAAACCGTAAGAAACTCATCTTAAATTTAATCTGATTTTCCTAACAGATTTTAAGTGATGATTCATGTTTTCCTGATCAAGTGGAGTAAACTAGTCCACAATATTTAGGCATCCTCTTTTTAAAACTGAAGCACTATTTACTTTGCTCTCTTGTGCAATTATGAATATTAATGGCTGCATTTGATGAGAAAAAGACATGATTCTTACATTAACAATTTACACAAAGGCATATAGATGAAGCATATATCAACAGAAAGAAGGCAGTTTAACAGATTTATCAGATTAACAGAGTTGGAAAGGACCTTGCAGGACATCTAGTCCAACCCCCCCCCCCTTCAAGCAGGAGACCCTACACCAGGGCTGTCAAACTCCTGGCCCATGGGCCAGATGTGTCACGCACTGGCCATGCTCCTGCCCCATTTAGCAAAGGGAGGGAAAGTCCCAATACATTATGTGACGCTGCCATGATGATGCAAGTTTGACACCCCTGCCCTACACCATTTCTGACAAATGACAGTCCAGTCTCTTTTGAAAGTTTCCAGTGGTGAAGCTCCCACAACTTCTGAAGGCAAGCTGTTCCATTGGTTGATTGTTCTCACCAGGGGTGAGTTCCTGCCAGTTCTAACCTCTTCTATAGAAGAGGTTCCACAAATCTACGGTGCCGTTTAGAACCTGTTCCAGCTCCCTCCCCCCTGTCCGTCCACACCACGCTTGCCCCACCCACCACTCACTGATTGGCTGGCTCATCAATCACACCGCCCACCTCTAAGAGTCCTAGCTAAACCTAGTAGTCTTAAAGCTGTCAAGTTTGAACATCCCTGGGTTTTTTTTTTCTAAATGGTTAGGGGTGCAAGGGTCTTGTAACTTGACAGCTTTAAGACTTGGACACTTCAATGCCAGAGTTCCTGAGCCAACATGACTGGAGGAGGAATTCTGGGAGTTGAAGTCCACAAGTCTTAAAGCTGTCAAGTTTGAACACACCTGGGTTTTTTTTCTAAAGGGTTAGGGGTGCAAGGGTCTTGTAACTTGACAGCCTTAAGACTTGCGTGCTTCAAATGCCAGAGTTTCTGAGCCAACATTTTGGTTGCTAAGCAAGAGTGTTGTTAAGTGAGTTTCACCACGTTTTACAAGTTGGTCACGCCCACCCAGTCACATGGCTGGCAAGCCACTCCCACCCAGTCACATGGCCGGCAAGCCACTCCCACCCAGTCACATGGGCAGCAAGCCACTCCCACAAAGCAGGCCATGCCTACAGAAGAGGTTCTAAAAAAATTTGAAACCCACCACTGGTTCTCACTGTCAGAAAATGTCTCCTTATTTCTAGGTTGAATCTCTCCTTGATCAGTTTCCATCCATTATTCCTCATTTGACCTTCAGGTGCCTTGGAAAATGGCTTGACCCCATCCTCTCTGTGTTAGCCCCTCAAATATTATAACACTGCTACCATATTGCCCCTGGTCCTTCTCTTCACTAGACTAATCATGCCCAGTTCCTGCAACCGTTCTTCGTATGTTTTAGCCTCTAGTCCCCTAATCATCCTGGTTGCTCTTCTCTGCACTTTTTCTAGAGTCTCAACCTCTTTTTTTATACTGTAGTGTGCTTGGCTTTTAAAAAAATTATTTGCCATCTCTTAAATGCATTTTTCCTCCATTAATTTGAAAAAATTTAGAGATACTTGAATTCAAATATTGCAACCTATCCTTTAAATCTATACCTGCCACTCTATAAAATAGGTTGGAAGTATATTTGCATTCTGCACAGACAGTTTTGGCCATTGGGGAGTTTAAAATAAATAGATGCAAACATACATACATACAGCCCCAATAATTAATGATCCCAACTGCAAGGAATTTGTGCATAAAAGTAGGTTATTAAATTAGTTTGGATATTGTACATATATAGGTAGTCCTCGACATACATATGACTTTTTTCACACTCATAACTATTGTAGCATCCTGATAGTCATGATCAAAATTCAGACACTTCGTAACTGACTCGTATTTATGACGGTTGCAGTGTCCTGGCATCATGTGATAAGCTTTTGTAACTTTCTGACAGGAAAAATCAATGGGGAAGCCAGATTCACTTAACCATCATGTTATTACAATAATACAATAGTAGAGTTGGAAGGGACCTTGGAGGTCTTCTAGTCCAACACCCTGCCTAGGCAGGAAACCCTATAACGTTTCAGACAAATGGCTATCCAACATCTTCTTAAAGACTGCCAGTGTTGGGGCATTCACAACTTCTGGAGGCAAGCTGTTCCACTGATTAATTGTTCTAACTGTCAGGAAGTTTCTCCTTAGTTCTAAGTTGCTTCTCTCCTTCATTAGTTTCCACCCATTTCTTCTTATGCTACCCTCAGGTCCCTTGGAGAATAGTTTGACTCCCTCTTCTTTGTGGCAACCCCTGAGATATTGGAACACTGCTATCACGTCTCCCCTAGTTTTTAACAACTACAGTGGCGGCAAGAAAGGTTGTAAAATAGGCAAAACTCACTTAACAAATGTTTTACTTAGCAAAGGAAATTTTGGGCTCAGTTGTGATCGTAAGTCACAAAGAACTACCTGTGATGTGTGGGAGGGTGATTTATTGGCGCCTGTTTTATTGTACCTCATTTTAGCAAATAATTTTCCAAACCTCCTTGAAAGGAAGCCTCCTTTACAATGTATTAATAGAATCTTACCGTGATTTATTTTCCTTATATCCTTTAATCTGTAAAGCAAGACAGATTAAGAAAGTGCTGCCTTAAATACCATCTCCCTTTCGTTGAAAAAGCAGCTGAAAATTCAATGCAAGGCTCAGAGATCCGAGTTATGAAGTTCTCTGTATATAACCCAAAATGCTAAATGAAAAATGGAAGTGACATTTCAGTTCAGTTCAGATAGATGATTAGGGATCTTGAAACCAAGTCCTTGGTCAAGAGAAAATTAGTTTTCTGTTCCTAGGGCTTCAGGTTAATGAACTAATTTATCCAATTGATTTCAGAAGGACCTAATTGCAACTAGACTGGAGACAATGTCTGTAGGCTCATTTTTTCCCCCTAATATATTAAGCCCTTATACCCAAACATCTCAATCCAGTTAATTGTTAACGCATCACTTTTCCAGATAATTATTAACAGTCAGGAACACAATTTTACTTTAGTGATCCAGCCCAAGGCCTTCACATAGATTAATATCGCCGCTGTCTTCCTTTTCAGCTGGCCAGATATGTGTTGCTATACTTTTACAAATATAGAGACATTTGTAAGCCCAATATCTTATTTAATTTCTGCATTTATAGGGAAAGATTCCACGTGGCCAATTCCTAGAGCTATTGATCAAAAGGCATAGTGCAGCTAGTTCATCTTTTCCTCATTAATTGGTTTCTGGTGGTTAGGAAAAAATCCAGGAAAATGTTGGTGAAACAGAGAAGGGTTGTAAGTGGAAGATGCTGACATCTGGATTCCTCATAAAATTCCATGAATGAACCACACATGCGAAGAGTGGCATATGTGTGTCTTTCCATATTCCTTAAGTCAAATAAATTGAATTATGTTACTTCACCAAGTTGAGGTGATGAATTGGACTGAGGTTCTAAGGAAAAGTTCAATGTAAATTAAAAATACATGCATTCATAAATAAACAAACTTAAGGCATCAGGCTACAAAGCAAGAGATCGTGAGATCAAATCCCACTTTAGACATGAAAGATGGGTGACTTTGCACCAGTCACTTTCTCTCAGCCCAACCTACCTCACAGGGTTGTTGTTAGGGGAAAAATAGGAGGAGGGAAGTGTGTTGGATATGTTCACTGCCTTGAGTTACTAATAAAAATAATAAAGGCATGGTACAAATAAATACAAAAATAAAATAAAATAAGTACTAAAATAAAATATAATAAAATTGAAATAAAATAATAAAATAAAATAAAAAAGTAAAAAAATAATAAAATAAAAAATAAAAAATAATTAATAAAATAATAAAATAATAAAATAATAAAATAATAAAATAAAAAAATAATAAAATAATAAAATAATAAAATAATAAAATAATAAAATAATAAAATAATAAAATAATAAAATAATAAAATAATATAAAATAAAATAAAATAGAATAGAATAATAAAATAAAATAAAATACAATAAAATAAATAAAATAATAATAAAATAAAATAGAATAGAATAATAAAATAAAATAATAAAATAATAATAAAGATATGTAAGATCTTCCCATTCACCAAATTAACCCATACTTTGACAAATGGCCTCTTTCTCCACAGTTTTTCCACAAAAGTAAGTTTGGTATATTGGTTATTTGTTTGTTTGCCAAACATGTACAAGGTAGCAGGTATAAGTATGAATTTAAACAAAGGAAGTAAGTACTGTAAGTGCAGATAAATGGGGACAGTAAGACAGGGACAGTAGGCACACTGCTACACTTATGCACGCCCCCTTTAGGACCTCTTAGGAAAGAGGTGACGTCCACGGTAGACAGTTTGAGGCTGAACCTGTAAGGGTTAGAGGATGTAATAATAGAGTCAGGTAGAGCATTCCAGGCATTGATCATTCTGTTGCTGAAGTCGTATTTTCTGCAATTGAGTTTGAAGTGGTTTACCTTGAGTTAGTATTGATTGTTTGCCCGTGTATTATTGTGGTTGTTGAGAGTATACTCCTAGTGTTGGGCAGGCAATATATATCTATCTATCTACCATGACAAATGGTCGCTGTTACTTTAAATGAGTGGATGTACCTAACAGATGTAATTAGCTTTGCTATAAGAGAAAGTCAGGAAAGCTCATTCTCTCTCTGATTCTCTCTCTGCTTGTTCTATGATTGATGACTGGAACGTGAACTGCGACTGTAAGCAATTGTTTGTTCTTTGAATTGTGTTTGGACTAATATCTACTATCTACTATCACTGCTTGTGAAGCAACTTTAGTAGTAAAGCTACTTAATTTTACTAGCAGTGTCTGTGACTCTATTCGTGTGTTTCTACTAGCAACATTTTTCTCTCCGGCTGCACATTCTGCTGTGCTATTTTCTGTCTCCCAACGGAGATACCCCCTAACACTGGTTAAGGGCCCAGTGTACCCTGTGTATCCAGAGCGCCAGCTGCAGTGTCAAGAGAGTGGAGTTGCTACACACATTATAGTTTTGCAAATATCTAGTTAGTGAGATATACCTGGGAAGAGGGCACAAGGCCAAACTCCAAATTTATTGTTGGTCACCTGGCTGGATGCCACAAACTACGTATCCTGGTCTGCAAAATGTAGTTTGCTATTGCGTAGTGAAGGGCTATGGGACGTAGTACAGACCCCACCGGATGTCACTGCATGGGATGCAAACAATGATGATGATGCAAGGAAGATTGCAGTGTTCCAGAGAAGGAATTAACGTTATGCATTATTGGTCTCGCAATGGCCGACCAACAACTGAGTCATATCCGAGGTGAACAGTCTGCTACTAAATGCTGGGACAATTTAAAGAAACTATATGTTTGTGACTCTGTGGGTACGTCTTTTGAAGTTCTATGTCAACGGGACATTACATTGGTCTCAACTACTTCAAGACTGCTGGAAGAGTCTAGAAGAAGAGAAGATAGAAAATTAATAGAGAAGATGCCAGAGAGTAGTGATTTACCTAATTATGTATATACTGTAAAATGTTGTTATAATTGTTAGATATTAGCATATATCGCAGCAAGTCTCCTCTCTGGTCCGCCGCTACGGCGGGAAACAGGTATCGTTCTGATTGGTCGAGAGGTGTACCCAATTCCTATAAAAGGGGAACCCTCCGGCCACAGAGCAAGCTGGATCACTACTACTACTAATAAAGAGCTGATAAGTCACTACGTGTCCGCAGTCTGTTCTCTCGTTGCCCGAATCTAACATTGGCGACGAGGGTGGGATCGAGAGACAGATAGGACGAAGAGAGCTACTTCAGAATCTCAGGATTCGATCCAGCCCAGGAATTCGGCAGAAATTCCGGCAGCCATCTTAGGACACCGCAGCGCGGCAAATTCAAATGAAGAGAAGATGGCGATGCACACACCACCCGCTCCATTCGACCCAACGAACGACGAATGGGAGGCTTTCATGATTCGCTTCAAGTGTTTTCTCGAAGCAAACGAATACACGGGAATAACAGATGCAAGAAAGAAAAACATTTTCCTCGGCTACTGTGGGCGAGAAGTCTTCAACACGGCCAGAGACCTCACCGCGCCTACTCCGATACAAGCGGTATCATGGACGGCGTTGCAACAGACCTTACAGACTCATTACGAGCCAAAACCTTCCCGCCACATTTGCCGCCAGGAATTCAACATGCGGAACCAGAAGGCGGGAGAATCAATCAACCAATATGTTGCAGCCCTACGTAAAGCAGCAACTCACTGCGAGTTCAGGGATCTGGACGAGCATATCCTGGCAAGATTTGTTTGTGGGTTAAGGGACATTTCGCTACAAAAAAGGCTGTTGGCCAACCCAAATTTAACCCTACAAATAGCGCTAAACGAAGCAAGGGCATCCGAGTCAGCGGAAAGATCATCGGAAAGCATACAACGCGGATTCAACATAAGCCAGCCAGCACCCAGACAAACCAGAGTCCACTACGAGGACACCAACCCCGACTACGAGGATCCCGAGTTCGAGGACAGTCACCTGATGCGGAGCAGTCACATGAGGCCAGGGGGGAGACCCGGATTCCGTTTGCCGCCCTGCGCAAGCTGCGGAGGGAATCACCCCCGGTCTACCTGTCGGTTCAGGAACGTTGTTTGTTCACACTGCAACAAACTGGGGCACATCGCACGAGTGTGCCGGAGCGAAGTCCCTGCCTCACGGCAGCCGCCTACGTACCGCCAACAGAAGCCCAATCCAGGGGCTTGGCGAAATCAAAAAGGGTGCCCAGAGAGAAATCCACAAGTGTTTACCCAGAGAGACAATTCCCAAAGAGCTGAAAGGGCGTATTCCCAGAGAGATTATACACAAAGAGCTGAAAGAGCGTTCTACCAAGACGCTCAATGAGAGTATTTTCAGGATACAGATGCTGAGATAGAGTTGACCCAGAGAGAGGAATTGCGAACGTATCTCACCACAATAAGTCAGGTCCGCACCAAGCGGCCTAAAAAGCTGAAAGTCACAGTCCTCTTGGAGGGCTCTCCTTGCGAGCTGGAAGTTGACACAGGATCGTCCCTGACGATCATTTCATGGGCATCCATGAAACAGGCTATCCCTAGCCTCAAAAAGAGCCAACTACGTGCACCAGACATCCTGCTACGAGACTACCAGGGGAACCGAGTCCCCATCGTGGGCCAAGGCACATTCCAAATCCATTTCAAGGACATCGTAGCCCAGCTGCCCGTGACCATCGCTAGCGCACCGTTACAGAACCTTCTAGGGCTAGATTGGTTTGAAGCCTTGGGGCTAGAAGTCACCGGGATCAACGCCGTGGAGAACAGCAGCGCTGAGCAGATTTTTAAGGAGTTCGAGGATGTGTTCAGCCCCGGTCTTGGTAAGTATGTGGGTAAACCAATCTCATTCAATTTAGACCCCAAAGTGGCGCCAATCCGACTTAAACCAAGACGAGTGCCTTTTGCACTCCGCCCAAAAATAGATAAGGAGATAGATAAGTTAGTTGAGCAAGGAATCCTTGAGCCGGTGGATCACACGCGCTGGGAAACTCCCATTGTGACCCCAGTCAAGCCAGATGGGTCAGTCCGCATCTGCATGGACTATAAATGCACAATTAATGTCGCGCTACAACAAAGCGCATATCCTGTGCCAGTAGTACAACACTTATTGCACTCGTTGGGGCCAGGAAAGATATTTGCTAAATTAGACATGGCACAAGCTTACCAGCAGTTGCCCGTGGATAGCGCCACAGCGGAGGCCCAAACTATAGTGACGCATAGAGGAGCATTCAAATGCAACCGGCTACAATTCGGTGTGAGTATTGCTCCAGGTCTGTTCCAGAGCGTAATGGAACGGCTTTTGCAAGGGATACCGGGAGTCGTCCCCTATTTCGACGACATCTTGGTGTCCGCTGCAAACGAGGAGCAACTATTAAAAAGAGTCAGAACTGTTTTGGCCAGAATCAGAGAAAAGGGCCTCCGCCTCACAAAGGAGAAATGCCAAATTAATGTGCCTAGCGTAGAATTCCTGGGATATAGAATTGATGGTCAGGGAATACACCCCACTTCAAAGAAAATTAAGGCGATCCAGGACACCCCCACACCACGGAATCAGACCGAGTTGCAGGCCTTCCTCGGACTACTTAACTTCTACAGCGTTTTTCTGAGACAGAAGGCGACCGTTGCTGAGCCATTACATCGACTACTCCAGAGGAACGCTACATGGAGATGGGGACGATCCGAAGCAGCAGCTTTTGCCGCAGTAAAGCGCCTGCTCACCACTGACTCGCTGCTAGTACAATACAGCCAGACGCTACCGTTGGTATTGACCTGCGACGCATCACCATTTGGAGTCGGCGCAGTCCTTAGCCACAGGATGCCAAACGGGAACGAAGCACCCATCGCTTTCTACTCCAGGACTCTTTCATCAGCTGAAAGGAATTACAGCCAGATGGACAGGGAAGCGTTAGCTGCTGTAGCTGGAGTGAAACGTTTCCACGAATACCTCTACGGCCGCGATTTTGAACTAATCACAGATCACAAACCGCTGTTGGGACTTTTGGCGGGAAACCGCCCCACACCAGTCTCCCTTTCTCCACGCATGACCAGGTGGACTGTTTTCCTGGCTGCGTACTCATACAAGCTAATTCATCGACCGGGCTCCACTCTAGGACATGCAGACGCACTCAGCCGTTGCCCACTTCCGGATCTCTTGCCAGACCCCACTCCCGAGGTACCGGTGTTGTTAATTGACTGTTTGGACTCAGGACCGGTTTCTTCCTGCGACGTTGCCAGATTCTCTGCTAGGGACAACATAATAAAGCAAGTTCAAACCTGGGTTTGGAGGGGGTGGCCGAAGGGAAACGTGGGCCCGGAATTCAAGTTATTTTGGGGGAAACGTGATGAGCTTTCAGTATTGCAAGGTTGTTTATTGTGGGGGGATCGAGTTGTTATTCCGTATGCGTTACGTAGAAATGTATTAGAAGCATTACATGTGGGGCATCCGGGGATCGTTAGAATGAAGGCGTTAGCAAGAAGTTACGTTTGGTGGCCTAACATGGACAAAGAAATAGAGGAATGGGTGGCCACTTGCGATCCATGCCAAGAATCGAGACCAGCACCCCCGGAAGCGCCCGCCACAGAATGGGAGAAGCCTAAAGCACCCTGGTCGCGAATACACATCGATTTCGCAGGGCCAGTCCAAGGTCAGACTTTCCTTATAGTTGTGGATGCATACTCCAAATGGCTAGAAGTAGTCCTAATGACTTCAACCACGGCAGAGGCAGTCATTAAGGTTCTACGGCGACTTTTCGCCACTCATGGCCTGCCCGACCTACTGGTCTCCGATAATGGGCCCCAGTTCACGGCCATGCAATTTGAAACGTACTTAGCAGGTCAGGGAATTCGGCATGCCCTCGTCGCGCCATTCCATCCGGCATCAAATGGACAGGCGGAGAGAATGGTGCGATCCGCAAAAAGGCCCTCGCTAGGATGGGTCCAGGTGATTGGCAAACACGCATTGACCATTACCTACTAATTCAACATATTACCCCCAGCGCAACGACGGGTAGGAGCCCCGCTGAACTACTCATGGGCCGCCGTCTACGGTCTCACCTGGACCGTCTTCACCCTAATTACTCTGCCACCGCGCCCCCAGACTCTACAAGCAAAATTCGGAGTTTTAGCATAGGGGATTCAGTATACGCCCACAACTATGCAGGGGGAACATTGTGGATGCCGGCAAGGGTCATTGGCATCACGGGTCCACGATCGTATCTGCTAGAGCTTGAAGATGGACGGAATTGGAAAAGGCACATCGATCAACTACGGGGTCGCCTGGCACACTCAGACCTGCGGGCTGACAATGAAATATATCTGCCAGCACAAAGTCAGCCACTCGAGAGCCCCAACACAGAGAACCACGACATCTACGAGCCCAGGGTAGAACAAGGGGGCGAAAAAGAAACCGAACAACGCCAAAGCAACGAAAGTCTGCAGACCCCCGAACGCGAAGCAGAGAAAGCAACCGATCCTGAAACCACTCCAGATCAACCGGAACTGCGACGTTCTACCCGTGTTAGGCAAACACCAACGTATCTTAAGGACTATGTAACCAACCGGAATGCGCCGTCTAAGAGGGGAGGGGTGTTAGATATTAGCATATATAGCAGCAAGTCTCCTCTCTGGTCCGCCGCTACGGCGGGAAACAGGTATCATTCTGATTGGTCGAGAGGCGTACCCAATTCCTATAAAAGGGGAACCCTTCGGCCACAGAGCAAGCTGGATCACTACTACTACTAATAAAGAGCTGATAAGTCACTACGTGTCCGCAGTCTGTTCTCTCGTTGCCCGAATCTAACAATAATTGTGGTAAGAAGATTCACATTGCCAAGTTTTGCAAAAAGCCAAAACCACAGAAACCTTTACAATCTAGAAAACATGATATTAATGTGACTATAGATAATAATGCATTATTTAACCACAATTTGTGGATTATCGACAGTGGGGCATCGATGTGCATTACTAAAGATAGAAAAAAATTTGTAAAGTTGGTTACAAGTAAACAACATGTTTCTTTAGCGAATGGGCGGAAGCTAAAGGTATCAGGAGAAGGTATTGCTAAATGTCCATGTATTGCTGAAACATTGCATATGTTATATGTACCAAACATTAAGTTTAATTTGCTTTCGGTTAAAGTTTTGGTTAATCATGGCTACATTGTAACATTTAAAGGGGATAATTGATTTATTGAAAAAGGGAATATTAAGGTTACTGCTAAGCTACAAGATGGGTTATATGTAATGTCTGATTCCAATGTTGTTAATGCTGTATGTTCGAATGTTAAACCCCACAATGAGTGTATTCACTTAATGCATAGGCGAATGGGACATATCAATTTCAAAATGTTGCAAGAAACAGTGAAGTTAGTTGATGGTGTGAAGTTAAAGCCATGTAGCCAGTATATAAATTGTAATGTTTGTAATGAACAGAAGAGTAGCGCTACACCGGCTAATAGGTTAAATGGGTTTAAGACCAAGAAACCACTGGAATTGGTATTTGCTGACTTAATAGGGCCAATGAAACCTAGTTTGGGGGGAGCCTGTTATGTACTAAGCATTTTAGATCATTATTCAAGATATGGTTTTTGTTTTCTGTTAAAGAACAAAACAGAAACATTTCAACGGTTCACTAACTGGGTTAAATTTGTAGAGAGAAAAACAAACCATAAGATTATTACAGTAGTGACTGATAATGGTACAGAATTCACAAACTCTAATTTTACAAATATGTTGCAAAAGGCTGGTATACAACATAAACGTTCTGCACCTTATCGTCCACAGCATAATGCATTTGTGGAAAGAAGAGGGCAGACATTGCAATCTATGGTTAGAACTATGCTAGCTGATGCTGGATTCCCTGAATCATTATGGGGTGAGGCGATGATGTGTGGAAATCATATTTTAAACAACGTGATTAACACCACAACTGGTGAAATACCGTTTACCAGATGGTATGGTAAAAAACCAGATCTCAGTTACATTTACATATTTGGAACTCCAGCATGGGTTCATATTCCCTCACAATTGAGACATAAAGGACAAGAAAGAGCTCAACAGCTAATTTTTATAGGCTATAATTCTAATCACAGATCCTACAGATTTTGGCAAAGAGGATCAACAAGGGTCGTTAGTAGTGCAAATGCCAAATTTATGGAACATATAGGATGGAATAGGTTAGAACTAAATAATGATGTGATTATAGAAACCTAGCACTCATGAAGATGATGAGAAACCAGGATTGGATATTAAAAATGAGTTGTCTACAAAAGAGGAAGTAGTAGAGCAGGAACAAGTGAAAATAGAAAGTCCAGTAATAAGTCCTGAGTTACCAAGGCGTTCTACACGTGTAACTAAGCCACCTGATAGGTATCAGGCAACTATGGATTATCAGGTTAACAGAGTTCCTGCAACATATCATGAATTGATCACATTTCCTCTAGAAGATCAAAAGGAATGGAGACCTGCAATGACTAAAGAACTTAGGTCTTTGCAGAATGTGAAACTATATGAAAATACTGATTTACCTCCAAATAAGAAAACAATAGGGAGTAAGTGGATATATAAAATAAAAACTGGTGTAGACGGAGCCATAACATATAAGGCTAGACTAGTGGCTCAGGGTTTTGACCAAACAGCCACAGATTACGATGAAGTGTTCCCACCTAGTCTAAAATCCACTACACTTAGAGCCACTTTAGTTTGGGCTGCAAAAAATAAGTATTTGATTAGACATTTGGATGTAGAAACAGCTTATCTACATGCACCATTACTACACACAATCTAGGGTTTAAAATATCACAGATGGATAAGATAAACAATTTACTGAAACAGTTCAAGATGGAACTATGTAAACCCTCAAAGACTCCTATGAGTAAGGATTTCAACAATAGCAATGAACAGAGTGCTATGTTTGATAAGGGGTTGTACCAATCACTAATCGGAAGTCTGTCATATTTAAGCAATTGGTCAAGGCCTGATATTGCATACAGCACAAACCAATTAGCTAGGTATAATTCAGACCCAACTGAGAGGCATTGGCAGGCTGTAAAAAGGATTTTAAGGTATTTAAAACAAACTATGCATTATACCTTGAACCTAATGAGGAGCTAAAGCTGACCGCATATGCTGATGCGAGCTTTGATACAGATAAAGACACAAGAAAGTCAACGTCAGGAATAGCTGTATTTTTGGGTAAGGCATTAGTAGGATGGAGATCTATTAGGCAGAAACATCTGAGTCTGTCTACTATGGAAGCAGAATTTTCTTGTCTATCACTACTATGTACTGATATAATATGTTACAAACAGTTATTGATTATCTAGGAATAGAAGTAAATGATTCTATTACCGTGTACAAGGACAATCAGGCAGCTATCCAAATGGCTACTAATTTGGCAGTTAAAACTAGAACAAAGCATACAGATTTGCATTATTTAAATGTATGGGAAAGTATTAAAAATAAGCTAGTGGAGTTAACATACTGTATGTCAGAGGACAATATCGCTGACCATTTCACAAAGGCTCAGGGTGCTAAAAACACAACGAAAGTTGTGAATATTATGGATTAAAATTGTAAATATATATTGGCTACCCAAAGGGGAGAATGTTGGGAGTATATTAGTGTTGGGCAGGCAATATATATCTATCTATCTACCATGACAAATGGTCACTGTTACTTTAAATGAGTGGATGTACCTAACAGATGTAATTAGCTTTGCTATAAAAGGAAGTCAGGAGAGCTCATTCTCTCTCTGATTCTCTCTCTGCTTGTTCTATGATTGATGACTTGATGACTGGAACGTGAACTGCGACTGTAAGCAATTGTTTGTTCTTTGAATTGTGTTTGGACTAATATCTACTATCTACTATCACTGCTTGTGAAGCAACTTTAGTAGTAAAGCTACTTAATTTTACTAGCAGTGTCTGAGACTCTATTCATGTGTTTCTACTAGCAATGTTTTTCTCTCCGGCTGCACATTCCGCTGTGCTATTTTCTGTCTCCCAACGGAGATACCCCCTAACAGTGGTTGAAGCTGAAGAAGTTGTTGACAGGTAAGACGTAGCAGACAATTTTGTGTACTATGCTTAGATCAGACCACAGGCGGTGTAGTTCCAGATTGTCCAAGACCAGAATTTCAAGCCTGGTGGCATAAGAACTTCTATTGTGAGTAGAGGAGTGGTTTAAAAGTAGTAATTGGTTTATGGAAGTGATACAAAACAAATGATTGAAACATACTGATGATTTTGTGTTAAACTCAAAACTGCTAATACTTATGTAAATGTTGATATTTTTCTATTTTTTGTTTGTAAAAGTTGTGAGACCTGGGGGGGGGCTTCTCCCCCCCCCCCCCCGCACGATGTAGCTGTCAAAATGTTCTATAACCCTATAATCCCTTTTCCCTGTAAAACTTTTAAAATCAATAAAATTTGAACAATAAAAAAAGTAGTAATTGGTAACTGATATAGTGAACTCTAGTCCTGTTTTAGGCATAAATAAACTCTGGGAAAAAGGCTTTACCAGAAAAGCAGACACGGAATATTTGCCCAGAGAACAATGTTGGGATTCAACCAGTTTGCACCTATTTGGGAGAACCGGTTGTTAACTTTCTATGAAGTTCAGAGAACTGGTTGTTGGAAGAAATCTCCTTTTGTTTTTTTTCCACTTTACAGGGCTAATCCTGTGAGGAAGACAGGAAGGAAACATTCTGGTGTTGTTTCTAGCCTAAACTTTATTGCCCTGCTTACAGAAACTGCCTCTCCGGTTAATCCTTATTGCATTGTAACAGCTAAGGCAAAGCGCCCATTGACGTGAGTGACATTGAGTTAGCCACGCCCACCCAGTCACATGACCACCGGGCCACGCCCATCCAGCAGATCATTAGAGCAGAGAACCAGTTGTTAAATTATTTGAATCCTACTACTGACAGAGAATATTTCTAAACCAGATAAAGTTCGAAGATATGAATCACATATCTGATGTCTGAGCCTGGCAATATCTCTTGAGATGAATTTTGATGTCTATCGCTTAAATGGCACCTGTAGAGTTGCATCTGGACCAGCCTGGATCGCTCTTTGAAAAGAAAAGCTGGTATCTGACATTTAGATTTGGCTCAGAAACAAAAAATAAACCCAAAGGTCCTTCTCAGAAATACTTCTTTTCCCCTGAATAAATTCAGGGCAAGAGAGTGGAAGGGAAAACTCATTCCATGTCTAAATAGCACCTGATAAGAACTGCACTCCACTGTTCATAGCATAAAACTGCAGAAGGCCAAAATGGTTTCTGAAAGAGCTTTGCCTTTTTAAAAGTAATGAAGAGCATTGTAGCCATTTTATCACACGGTATATTTATGAGCAATTCTCCAAGGAAAATGTGAGAAAGAAGATCATGCTTATAACAACATGTAGAAATGTATGAGAAACAGAAAATGAATTGTGTTATAAAAGCAGGAAAATCTTTAGGGATTGGAATGGAGGGCTCCCCCAGACGATGTTTGCTTTTTGAGACCTCAATAACTCTGAATATATGGTTAACTCTGGGTCATCCCTGGATACCAGAGCAATGCTGAAAGACACATCATCGACATCAATCAGCATACGCTGAAGCATTTGGGGCAACAAAAGACACTTAACTTACATTTATGTTACATCAAGGAAATTTAAGACACTAAAACAACATATTTTGGCTAGCTAAAATCACTAGCAGTCTTTCCAATGATTTACACAGCTGCTCATTTCCAAAATAACAAATGTGTTTAATAGAATTAATGACAATAGCTGTGATTTTTTTTTCATTCCTTTTTGTCTTTGTACGTGTGGGTTTTTCTCCCCCAAATAAATAATTGTACTACAGCCTTACTACAGCTAAGGGACATGGTGGCTCAATGGCTAAGACACTGAGCTTGTTGACCAGAAAGGTCAGCAGTTCAAATCCCTAGCACCACATAACGGAATAAGCTCCCGTTACTTGTCCCAGCTTCTGCCAACCTAGCAGTTCGAAAGCATATAAAAATGCAAGTAGAAAAATAGGGACCACTTTGGTGGGAAGGTAACAGTGTTCCATGCACCTTCGGCATTTAGTCATGTTTGCCACATGACCACGGAAACGTCTTCGGACAATGCTGTCTCTTCGGCTTTGAAATGGAGTTGAGCACCGTCCCCTACAGCTATGCTGCAAAAACCTGCATAAACACTAGATGGCAGCAAAGATGTCTCTCACTCTCTGCTGCCCTTTAATGATTGTCCAGATTATTGCAGCCAGGTATGGAAGTTTTATACATAAGAATCAAGGATGGGGGTGGGGAAGGTGGGGGGAGAAAAATCCCAGGTGGCAGGAAAAAATATTTTTACTGTGTAAAAATATCAACATATTTTGGATACGACCTTTTGCAAAGGACATGGAAAGTCAAAACCATGTAAACAACTTTAACAATTTACATCTACATAAAAATGTGATAAGAAGATAAAATCCAGAGCATGGTACTGTTTGTGTTACAACAAAGCAAACATAGTTTGCAATAAATGTTTTTATAATATTTATTTTGCTTTTAAAATGCGGAAAATAATATAGAATAAACTAGAAATTATGCCCCCAAAAGTTTTTTTTTATAATGAAAGTCTTCATCTTTTGGGAAGAAAATATTGAAATGAAAAGGCATCTCACTGGCTCTTTAATGCCACTAACATTTAACAGCAAATGGTGGAGAGGCCGATTCATTCAATAAATAGAATAGAACTAACATCATTGTTATATTGGCTTATAAAATTTCTGAAGCCCTGTGCTGACAACAGCTGAACATCATCAGGTATTTATCTCTATCTATCTAGCTGTGGAAAGCCCCCCCTCCCGAAGGGTGAAATATTTTGGGGGCTATTAAAAGAAGCAGAATATGATATTTCCCCAAAGAGAGAGATGGAGAAACATGCTTTTAAAGACAGAAAGCAGTCTTTCTTAATGGCCTCAGCAGATATTTTGTACTCATTAAGAAAGATTGGGCCAGCCTATTCACAAAACAAAAGAACTTTACCTCCAGGGATGGGATTAAAATTTACATTGTCCTCCACTCAAATTCTAAGAACAGGACAGGACATGACCAGAGGTGGGATTCGCTTACCTTCCCTACCAGTTCACAAATGTGAGACCTCTCGCACGAACTTCCTCTATGCATGTGCACCTCCTTCTGCGCATGCTCAGTGCTCGTGCATTATGTTGGGGTGGGTGGCAGAGCCTCCCACAGCTGCTGCTACCGATTCGCCTGAATTGTAGAGAACCAGCTGAATACCACCTCTAGATATGACCACGTAGGACCTATTAGGATTAACCCACCACCATTTAGCAAAAGACACAAGCCCCTTCATTGCACAACCCCCAGAACAATTCAAACTTCAAAGTCACAGAAACCTATAAAGATCCATCCACTCATTCAATCATTTGGTCAGCTACCCCAGAGTCACAAACCCTGGTGGTTCTGTTCATCAATAAATGGACCATAAAGAGGAAGGTTTTTATGATAAAATGACTGAGTTAGATACAATTTTGATGGGTACTGATGAAAAAGTAATAAAAAAAACTTTATGGATACTTACTAGAGGTTAAGTTAGAAGAAGAACAATTTAAAGGAACTATGATAGCTTGGTGTGGGGGGATTTTGGTCATGGGATTGAATTAGAAAAGTGGCAGAAATTGTGGTCTCAAAATTACAAAACGACAATGTCAACAGCATATAAAGAAAATTTGTATAAGATGTTTTATAGGTGGCATCTACCCCCCACGAGAATAGCAAGAATGTTCAAGAATAAATCAGAAAAATGTTGGAAATGTCATCAGACACCGGGTTCATATTACCATATGTGGTGGACTTGAGCAGAAGCTAAAAGATATTGCACTAAGATCCACACATGGTTGGAGAAAATGACACCAAAACATATAGACTTTAAACCAGATACTTTTTTATTGGGAATTATACCAGAAATATATAATAGAGATTTGAAATATTTGATTGTAAATGTTTTAACAGCAGCTAGAATTGTATTTGCAAAAAATTGGAAAAATAAGAAAATACCAACGCAGGAGGAAACTATCCAAAAAATTATGGAATGTGCGGAAATTAGTAAATTGACATTTGAAATTAGAAAACAAGAAGATGAACAATTTTACAAGGTTTTGGATTTGTTTTATCAATAGTTAGATTAAAAATCATGGTAATGGAAAAAGGGGAAGAACTTTTTATATTTTAAGAATAGTAGAATGATATATGCAATACTATAAGGGTTTAGCACTGTTAAACAGATTAGAACGATGTAATGGAATAATGTTGTATGTATGATTTCAATATATAGAATATTTTGTTTAATATGTAGGAATAATAATTCGAGTTGAACTATTGATGCAAAATGATGTTGTATGTATGGATTCAATATTCAGAAGATCTTGTTTAAAATTAAGGAATAATAATTACAGTTGAAAAATTGACATTTAATAATAATGTACTTATGTTTATCTAATGAACAATTTGTGATTCGATATATAATTGTAAGTGGTGACCATGGGAAGGACGCACAAAATCTTGTAACCAAATGACACGCTATATGAAATGGAAGAAGGTTGTATGTATTTTATGTTTTTTTATTTTTGTTTAAAAGTAAATATATATATATATATATATATATATATATATATATATATATATATATATATATATATATATATATATATATATATATATATATATATATATATATATATATATATATATATATATATATATATATATATATATATATATTAAAAAAAATAAATAGACCTTCTTTCCAATCAGCCACCAGTCTCCATTTTATTTCCAGCGTCTTTCTCCTGGCTTGGAACTGACCCAAATGGCTTTTACATTCCAACACATCTACCTCTACCTCTATCTATCTCTATCACTCTAATTCTGTCTGTCTGTCTATCTATCTATCTATCTATCTATCTATCTATCTATCTATCTATCTCTATCTATCTATCTATCTATCTATCTATCTCTATATCTATGTCTCTCTATCTCTATCTATCTCTATCTCTAATGCTAGCTCTATCTCTATATCTATCTCTATCTATCCCTATCTCTCTATCTCTTTCTCTCTCTATCTTTTTATCTATCTATCTATCTATCTATCTGTTAGATATTAGCATATATCGGGATAAGTCTTCCCTCAGGTCCGCTCCTACAGCGGGAAACAGGTATTCCTCTGATTGGTCAATGGGCGTGCCTCATCCCTATAAAAGGGGAACCCTCCGACCACAGAGTAAGCTGGATCACTACTATTACTAATAAAGAGCTGTTAAGTCACGTCGTGTCCGCAGTCTGTCTCTCGTTGCCCAGATCTAACATTGGCGACGAGGATGGGATTGAGAGACAGATAGGACGAAGAACGCTACTTCAAGAATCTCCGGATTTGATCCAGCCCAGGAATTCGGCAGAAATTCCGGCAGCCATCTCAGATCACCGCAGCGCGGCAAATTCAAACTGAGAAGATGGCGATGCATGCTCCCCCCGCTCCTTTCGACCCAGCAACCGACGAATGGGAAGCCTTCATGATTCGCTTCGAGTGTTTCCTCGAAGCAAATGAGTACACGGGGATCACCGATGCAAGAAAGAAAAATATCTTCCTCGGCTACTGCGGAAAGGAAGTCTTCAATACGGCCAGAGACCTCACCGCGCCTACTCCAATACAAGCAGTACCATGGGCGACGCTGAAACAAGCCTTGGAAACACATTACGCGCCAAAACCGTCCCGCCATGTCAGCCGCAAAGAGTTCAACATGAGGACTCAAAAGGCGGGAGAATCCATTAACCAATTTGTTGCAGCTCTACGAAGAATAGCAGCCCACTGTGAATACAGGGATTTGGAAGAGCATATCTTAGAGCAATTCATCTGTGGGGTAAGAGACATTTCGTTGCAAAAGAAACTGTTAGCCAACCCGAATCTAACCCTACAGTCAGCATTGAACAAAGCAAGAGCGTCGGAATCAGCGGAGAAATCAGCAGTGACCATACAACGAAGGGTCAACGAAACCCAGCCAGCACCGAGACAAACCAGAGTCCACTACGAAGACGCAAGCCCCGACTACGTGGATCCCGAGTTCGAGGACAGTCACCTAATGCAGAGCAGTCACTGGAGGCCTGGGGGGAAACCCGGATCCCGTTTGCCGCCCTGCGCAAGCTGCGGAGGGAATCACCCCAGGTCTACTTGCAGGTTCAGGAACGTTGTTTGTTCGCACTGCAACAAACTTGGGCACATCGCACGAGTGTGCCGGAGCGGAGTCCCTGCCTCACGGCAGCCACCCATGTACCGCCAACAGAAGCCCAACCCAGGGGCTTGGCGAAATCAAAAAGGGCGCCCAGAGAAAAATCCACAAGTGTTTACCCAGAGAGAAACTCCCCAAAGAGCTGAACGAGCGTATTCCCAGAGAGATTACTCACAAGAAAGTGAGCGAGCGTATCCCCAGAGAGAATTCACACAGAGAGCCGAAAGAGCGTTCTACCAAGACGCTCAACGAGAGTATTTTCAGGATATAGACGATGAGATAGAGTTGACCCAGAGAGAGGAGTTGCGAACGTATCTCACCACGATACATCAGGTCCGCCCTAAGCGGCCCAAAAGGCTGAAAGTCACAGTCCTCTTGGAGGGCTCACCCTGCGAGCTGGAGGTTGACACAGGATCAACCCTGACGATCATTTCATGGGCATCCATGAAACAGGCCATTCCCAGCCTCAGAAAGAGCCAACTGCGCGCTCCTGACGTCCTGCTACGAGACTACCAGGGGAACCAAGTCCCCATCGTGGGCCAAGGCACATTCCACATCCAGTTTAAGGACATCGAAGCCCAGCTGCCCGTGACCATCTCCAGCGCGCCATTGCAGAACCTCCTGGGGCTTGATTGGTTTGAAGCCCTGGGATTAGAAGTCACCGGAATCAACGCCGTGAGAAACAGCAGCGCTGAAAAGATCTTTAAGGAGTTCGAGGATGTGTTCAGCTCCGGTCTTGGTAAGTATGTGGGCAAACCAATATCGTTCAATTTAGATCCAAATGTGGCGCCAATCCGGCTTAAACCGAGACGAGTGCCTTTTGCACTCCGCCCAAAAATAGATAAAGAGATAGATAAGTTAGTGGAACAAGGAATCCTTGAGCCGGTAGATCACGCGCGTTGGGAGACACCTATCGTGACCCCAGTTAAGTCAGACGGATCAGTCCGCTTGTGCGCAGACTATAAATGCACAATTAATGTCGCGCTACAACAGAGCGCATATCCGGTGCCCGTAGTACAGCACCTATTGCACTCATTGGGGCCAGGAAAAGTTTTCGCTAAATTAGATATGGCACAAGCTTACCAGCAACTGCCAGTAGATAGCACCACAGCGGAGGCCCAGACTATAGTGACGCACAGAGGAGCGTTTAAATGCAACCGGCTACAATTCGGCGTAAGTATTGCTCCAGGATTGTTCCAGAGCGTCATGGAACGACTGTTGCAAGGGATACCGGGAGTCGTCCCATATTTTGACGATATCTTGGTGTCCGCTGCAAACGAGGAGCAACTAAACAAAAGAGTCAGATCTGTTTTGGCCAGAATCAGAGAGAAGGGCCTCCGCCTGAAAAAAGAAAAATGCCAAATTAACGTGCCTAGCGTAGAATTCCTGGGTTATAGAATTGATGGTCAGGGAATTCACCCCACTGAAAAGAAAATTAAGGCGATCCAGGACGCCCCCACACCACGAAATCAAACCGAGTTGCAGGCCTTCCTCGGACTACTTAATTTCTACAGCGTTTTTCTGAGACAGAAGGCGACCGTTGCTGAGCCACTACACCGTCTACTCCAGAGGAACGCACCATGGAGATGGGGACGAGCCGAAGCTGCAGCATTCGCCGGGGTAAAGCGCCTGCTCACCACTGACTCACTACTTGTACAATACAGTCAGACCCTCCCGCTGGTATTGACCTGCGACGCATCGCCGTTCGGGGTTGGAGCAGTCCTCAGCCACAGGATGCCCGACGGGAAAGAAGCACCCATTGCTTTCTACTCCAGAACTCTTTCATCGGCCGAAAGGAACTACAGCCAAATGGACAGAGAAGCATTGGCTGCCGTTGCAGGTGTGAAACGTTTCCATGAATACCTCTACGGCCGCGATTTTGAACTCATTACTGATCACAAACCGCTGTTAGGACTTTTGGCGGGAAATCGCCCCACTCCGGTCTCCCTTTCTCCACGTATGACCAGGTGGACTGTTTTCCTGGCTGCGTACTCTTACAAGTTAATTCATCGACCGGGCTCCACTCTAGGGCACGCAGATGCGCTCAGCCGTTGCCCATTACCAGACATTTTGCCAGACCCCACTCCAGAAGTACCGGTATTGCTCATTGACTGTTTGGATTCGGGACCGGTTTCTTCTTACGACGTTGCAAGGTTCTCCTCGAAGGACAATTTAATAAAACAAGTGCAAACTTGGGTATGGAGGGGGTGGCCAAAGGGAAATGTGGGCCCGGAATTCAAAATGTTTTGGTCTAAACGGGACGAACTCTCCGTGTTACAGGGATGTTTGTTGTGGGGGGATCGAGTTGTTATTCCTTTTGCGCTACGAAAAAAGGTATTGAATGCTTTACATATGGGGCATCCGGGGATCGTGAGAATGAAAGCGTTAGCGAGAAGTTATGTGTGGTGGCCCAATATGGACAAAGAAATAGAGGAGTGGGTGGCCACTTGCGATCCATGCCAGGAGTCGAGACCAGCACCCCCGGAAGCGCCCGCCACAGAATGGGAGAAACCCAAGGCACCCTGGTCACGCATTCATATTGATTTTGCAGGGCCATTCCAGGGTCAAACCTTCCTCATAGTTGTAGATGCTTATTCTAAATGGTTGGATGTAGTCCTAATGACATCAACCACGGCAGAGGCAGTTATAAAGGTTCTTAGGCGGCTTTTCGCCACCCATGGTCTACCAGATCTGTTAGTATCGGACAACGGGCCCCAATTCACGGCCATGCAGTTCGAAACATTTTTAGCAGGGTTGGGAATCAGACACGCCCTCATCGCGCCATTCCATCCAGCGTCCAATGGTCAGGCAGAAAGAATGGTGCGGTTCGCGAAAGAGGCCCTCGCCAGGATGGGCCCGGGGGATTGGCAAACACGCATTGACCATTACCTCCTCATTCAACACATTACCCCGAGCGCAACGACGGGTAGAAGCCCCGCTGAACTACTAATGGGTCGCCGCCTACGGTCTCACCTGGACAGGCTCCACCCGAATTATTCTACCTCGGCTCCCCCAGACTCTACAAGTAAGGTCAGATCTTTTAGAGAAGGAGACACTGTTTATGCTCAAAATTACACAGGGGGGACATTGTGGATACCGGCAAGGGTCATTGGCATCATGGGCCCTCGATCGTATTTGTTAGAGCTTGAAGATGGGCGGAATTGGAGAAGGCACATCGATCAGCTTCGAGGTCGCCTAGCACACTCCAACTTAAGGGATGAGGGCGAAAGTTTCCTGTCCACAGAAAGACAACCGCAGGGAAACTTCATCCCAGGAAACGACGACACCGGCGAGCTAAGCGGGGGACAGGACATCACGCACGCAGCTGAGCAACCCCCCGTCATCACAGCCGCTGAGCAAACCCCCGTCATCGCAGCCGAACAAGATACCAGGGAAAAGAGCATCGAAAACGCAAGACCTCCAGAAACAGAAAAAGCACCCGATCCTGCAACTACTTCAACCCAACAGGAAACCAATCCTGCAAGTACTTCAACACAACCTGAACTCCGACGTTCCTCCCGAGCAAGACAAACACCCACCTACCTAAAGGACTATGTCACCTACCGCAACGTCCCATCTAGGAGGGGAGGGGTGTTAGATATTAGCATATATCGGGATAAGTCTTCCCTCAGGTCCGCTCCTACAGCGGGAAACAGGTATTCCTCTGATTGGTCAATGGGCGTGCCTCATCCCTATAAAAGGGGAACCCTCCGACCACAGAGTAAGCTGGATCACTACTATTACTAATAAAGAGCTGTTAAGTCACGTCGTGTCCGCAGTCTGTCTCTCGTTGCCCAGATCTAACACTATCTATCTATCTATCTATCTATATTTTCTAGCTATTTATCATCTATCACAATCTATCTATCAATCATCTATTTGTATTATTATTTATTATTATTTATTTATTTATCAAACTTATATGGGGGAGGCTGTCCTTTGGATCTTAAATAGCTGATAGTGAATATTCCCAACAAGGTCTGTTATAACTTCAAATATTCGCTAAGTCAAGGACTACATGTGTTTATCAAACTCTGGAGAGTCTATCCACAGCCATAGGACTGGCAATAAAAAGGGGGATTTTATAAGCATTTAAAATTTAAAACTAGGAATGACTAAGTATGAAAAGTATGAAAGAGATATATATGGTTTGCAAAGGCCATTCACTAAGTAAGCAAATAATACACAAACAACAATTAGCCCTAAAAATTACCTTCTCTCCCATTTAAAAAACCGAGTTTGTAGTTGAGTTTGTAGTTAAGAAAGTTTTGTGTCAGATTTATGATTTCAGTTTTTCATACCATAAATATATACTGCTATAGTATATAATGCTGGAAGATTGTAAAGCTTAATAGCAAACAGAGCACGTACTTAGCAATAGACTAAGCACAATTAGGCCTCACATTCCAGCCACTCCTATAAATAACTTTTCATTTCCTTTCTAAGTCTGCAAATTTCATTACTATAGTGGAAAGATATAGAAAAAAAAACTTTCCACACCCACCCAATCACTCAATCAAAGATTTTGTTCATTCCAGTGAAGAACATGAAAATAACTCACAACTATCCACTGTCTCAACCATCTGTTCCTGATCTAAAAAAACCTATAGAAATGCACCTGTTAAAAACCAGAAGGACACATTTGTGTTTTATCATACAACGTATTGTAGGAAGCTAAAACCCATCCCTCTCCTAGAAAAATGAAATATCCTAGGAAATATTAAAAAGGCAGAATATTACATTTCCCTGGATGTGAAAAGGGAGAAACATATTTTAAAGACAGAGTAGCTCCCTGCAACTTCCTGCCCACCCCCCTTGTCAATGGGCCATTAAGATGCCCAAGCCAGTCCCTTTACATAATAAAGAGTTCTCCCCTTCAGCTCCAGGGTGATGGGATTAAGGTACGATTAGCCTTTACCCACTCACCACATGGCATCTGAGAGCTCAACCAAACCGTGATTCAAAATACAGCCTAGAGAGTTGCCCCTGCATGGCCCCACGGGAGTCTGACAACCAATCAGAATACATTTCTTACACAGAACAGGAAACAGAGAGGTGGGGCCGAACAGATTATAAAAAACCCTGCAAGCCCCTGCTTCACTGTCTTCTTCTCCACCCAACATTGAAGCATGTGATCACCTTTTCTGTTCAGGACTCAAGCCATGTGGTCCTGTCCACCATTAAAACCATCTTTCCAAGCAACCTCCATGTCTCCAGTGTCTTTTCCCCCACTTGGACATTTCTTTCAACAGTGTGTAACCTGTACCAGTCAACTATTCTTCTAGACCAGGGCTGTCACACTCCCAGCCCATGGGCTAGATGCATCAAATGCTGGCCACACCCATGCCTGGTTTAGCAAAGGGGGGAGTCCCAATACGTCGCATGATGCCGCCATGATGACATGAGTTTGACACCCCTATTCTAGACTTTCTTATTCCACTCCCAGAAGGCAAGCCAAATAATGATCAAACAAGAGGTCTAATGATCAAATAGGATGCCTAATGAGGCCAGGGGCTAGCTTGGTATATTGCAAGAATCTGAAACCGTGAACCTAATTGATGGGAAATTCGAAAATGGACCACTTCTTCACATAACATACAATTAACCAATAAATTTGCGGTCAGTAGTTGTGGTCCCCATTGTGAATGGCTTGAAAAGGGTATGATTCGGGAAAATAAGGAAATTAATAGCTTCTAGGTAATAAAATAATCCATACATTAGGCATTATGTAGCTTCTAGATCCAGGAAAATAAGGTGTTTCATAGCTTCTAGGTAATATGGTAACCTATAAATTAGGTAATGATAATCCATAGCTTCTAGCCATGAAACATATGCATTGGTCTCTATAGAGAGGTACATTATCGGGATAGGAATAGAAGAACAATGTGGTATGTTTGTGAGTTCTCCTTGTGCTTTATTGTGAGAACACTGGATAAGTTAAGCGAATGATCTGAGTCAGCATAGTGCTCTCTCTCCTTTTCAGCTCAATAGCACCTTGAAGGAGAGTGTCCAAAGTGGCTTGGGACTGTCTGTCCATCGGTTGGAGAGCCCTCTGAGAAGAGAATAGAGCAGGATCAAGGTGTGAGAGGAGAAGCCAGCAAATAAATGTTTGTGTTTGATAATCAAACAGATATGGCCAAAAGCTGAGGGTGGAAAACATTTCGGGGGGGGGGACCCTAATTCATCCCTATCGGAGAGGCAATTGGACAATGCTTTTGAATGCTGTCAGCTTCTCCAATTAAGCCCCTTTCTTGATCATTTGGACAGCACATACAGCTTCCCATACTTCCCTGCATGCACACACGCACACGGGGGAGGGGGGGGCAGGCCAGATAAATGGATATTTTCCAATTAGCTCCCCACAACACAAATACAGATTACTTTGTTTACTAGACATATCAAGGCACTCTCTATGGTCACTGTTGGGAAAGGGATTGGAAAGAATTTTAGAAGCCATCTTCACCCTACCTTAATTTATCCTTAGTGAGTCCCGTAACCATGCAAGCCAGAAGTGCGAGTCCTGAAAACTAAAATGAGCAGGATACGGCAAGTTCTTTTCTTTAAAAGCCATCTCACAGGCTACATTTTTAAAAGGGCTTCTTCATCTTATTAATCTTTAGTATAATCATACTCCCTCTGGAGATTGGTTGTTTAACATGACTCTGATACTTGGGATGTTTGTGTTTTGACGAGAAAGATAAAGAAGAATCTATAAAAACTGTCAGCCTTATTATCTCCTGGTTCCTCCTCTTAAGAGAGCTTACCCTTATGGAGAGATCAGATGTAATCTGTAAATGTTGAAACTGTAACTTGGTTTCTGCTGAAAACAAACAAAACATTAAACTAGATTGTGTTGTAGAAATATAACACAATAGTTTACGTTAGAAGAGAGAGAAATAAAACATCCTGCAACAGGCCATTTTTAACCATTAACACAAATGTTGGCTTCTCTTGGCAAACTCCCTGTAATGAACCCTTTTTGCATGAAGATAGAAGTGGGACGCAGTGGCTCAGTGGCTAAGATGCTGAGTTTGTCGATCAGAAAGGTCGGCAGTTCTGCGGTTCGAATCCCTAGTGCCGTGTAACAGAGTGAGCTCCCATTACTTGTCCCAGTTTCTGCCAACCTAGCAGTTCGAAAGCATGTAAAAATGCAAGTAGAAAAATAGGTACCATTTTGGTGGGAATGTAACAGCGTTCCATGCGTCTTCAGCATTTAGTCATGCCAGCCACATGACCATGGAGACATCTTTGGACAGCGCTGGCTCTTCAGCTGTGAAACAGAGATGAGCATCGCCCCCCAGAGTCGGGAACAACTAGCACATATATGCGAGGGGAAACTTTACCCTTACTAGTATAGAAGTAATTAGTTCTTACTGGTCTCCCTCCAACATTAGCCAAAATATAGCCTCCTGTTGTGACCCAGCAGGATCTTTTGCAGCTGCTGAGCGACTCAGATAGCGACGAACCCTGGGAGTCAGCTATGGAGGAGGTGGAGGACCCTGGGCAGGATTCAGACCCTTCTTCTCAGTTCTGAAGAAGCTTCTTGCATGACAAGCGAAACATTTTCAAGGAAAAACAAAGTCCAGTTGTCTTTTGAAAAAGCACTTTTGGGACAACTATGACCTGGATGACTGAGAATCTCCATAGACACATGGTTTCATATATTGTTTTTTGACCTTCAAAATCCGCACCTCCTTCTTTTTCAGGATCTCATTGGCTCTATTCTACCATGACATTTTTGGACTTGCTCTCCCTTGTGATCCATTCACTCTTCATATATAAGTCAATCCTTGGTTTTATGTTTTGCCATGTAGATGCAATAAGCAATCATTCATTCCATTCTCCTGTGAAAAAGAACAAACTTGGGGTTTCTTGGTTTTCATATATTAATGTTTCAGCATACTTTTCTTTGCATCAACCAATGTATATAATATTCATCGCAAAACATGCGGGTTCTCAACCAACAACTTGGTACCATTTGCACATAAAATACCTGCTCATTCATGCTAAAAAAAATGGACCTGTAATCATTCCTGACCCACTTATCTGTAAATATAGAAAACAATGATATGGAAATCACACCTCCTTGTCTTACTCTCTTTTTATAGTGGATCCATTGTTGAAGGATTTACTAATTATTCAATTAATTCTCCTGCATGTTTTACCTGTTACTGTTCTCATATTCAGCAACCAATTTCAACTTCATATTCACATAAAAGATCGCAAAATTCAAATGTATTCACTTCAGGAAATATATTTTATAAACAAAAAATAATACAATGAACTTTTTTTTAACTTTCATACATTTCTTATTCCCTTGTTAAAAAGCAAAAATCTGCTCTGCATATCATTTGCCTACTATAAATATGTATTACACTTCCCAAATTTTGCTCATTGCCACCTCTTGCAGTATTTTTAATCACAATTCTGCAAAAGTATTTTGAGGCACTAAATTTTAATTTCCCAATAGCAGCATTTTTATAATTTTCAGACACAGATGCACTCTCCACATACACATTAAACAAACCTCTCATAGCCAAATCACAACCCTATGTATTGCTCCAGTTACATCGTCTACAACTGCAGCCTTAACATTTCTCAGCATTCTTACAATATCCTTTTTTATAATAGCAAGTGGCAATCAATTTAAATTCTATCCTTCAATAGAATTAAAACAATAGGTTATCATAAAAGAAATCTTCAGCATTGGTTATAATTCTCACTTAATTGGTTAATTATCAACATTTTAACATCATTGTGGTGTAGACATTTAGCAGCCACACTGATAGACCCTCTTCAGGATGATCTGTCCCTAATCTGGTCATTTGGTCTTTCAATAGTGCACACATTTCCACTGCAATTGAATCCATGCATTTTGGTGCTGTTCGTTCATTCAGAAAATAGCATACTGTGTCAGGGAAATATATAAATGCTACATTTATATAGCATAACACAGAATGATACATTCTATGGTCCATTTCTTTGTTTTCTGAGCTATCCATAGTATTGTCAGACGTCTTATCCAACACCAAGTTCAAAAGCATTGTTGTTCTGCTTCATCAGCCCACTTCTTCAAAATGTACATCCATAGAGCATCACAGGTACAATTCCCATTTTTATAAGGTATAGACATACCACAACATTGCGATATTGTTTCCAAGGTCTTCATTGCCATTCTACCAAGTACTGTACTATGTAATTGGTCACTTCACCTTGTTGGTCCATGTGATTGTCTTGGTAAAATAAATGAGTAATTTACTGTTGCCCTCTCATGTACATATGAAATGATGTGTGTGTAGGTGGTAGGTAGGTAGGTAGGTAGGTAGGTAGGTAGGTAGGTAGGTAGGTAGGTAGGTAGGTAGGTAGGGGGGTGGGTGGGTGGGTGGGTGGGTGGGTGGATGGATGGATGGATGGATAGGTAGGTGGGTGGACGGACGGACGGACGGATGGATGGATGATAGCTGGATAGACAGACGGGGGAGAAAGAGAGAGATGATAGATGAGAAAGATGATAGATAGAACATAGATCAGATATAGATAGGAAAGGGGGGGGGGAATATCTTCACCTATCTATCCCAGGAACACAAGGCTGCAGCAGAGCAGGCCTTGAAAACGAGCATTCACCTACAAATAATTTCATATCTTTTGTTTTTAATTCCATTCACTGTCTCTTCATTTCCAAAACATTTATTTTCATCAAAATTGTTCTACTTTTTGCTGCCTCATTTATCTTAACCATCGCTTCAAATTTTATTTTCCCTTGTCTTTTCATCTCAGTAAATTTCACGCAATTTCTCTCAGCTTCACTTTTTTGCATCTTCTTATATGCATCCTTTCTTCTCCTCCTCAGCCTTTTTCACTTGATCATTCTACCAAGCATCCTTTTGTTCAAACTTACTTCTGTGTACTGTGCAGTATTATTCTTTTTATTCTGTTCCAAGCGGTTTCCACATCCTCTTTCCTTGTATCCACATTCAATTTATTCTGTTGGGAGATTATTTTCTTTTAAACCAGATTCATAATTTCTCTCTCGGCAGTTATTCTTTTTCCTTCATACTTCTTTTTTTCCCCTGTCTTGTTTCCCTTTCTCCATTCTTATCCTTTCTAAAGATTCCTTCCTTTTCCAGATAATAAATCTGTTCATATGTGCATATGGAAAAGGAAAAAATAATAATTCCTTCATATACAAAACAATTGGACACTCATTAGTTCATTGAGCCAAACATCTCAATCATTTCTTCTGTATTTTTTCATCACATTTCCACCCATCCATTTATATCAGCAAGCAAAATAAATTTTCATTAAGAGTGTTGATTTTTGCCTTCCAAAACTAATCTCTGATTTTTCCATTGTCACTATTATCACAATTCATCAAATCTTAATATATAACCTACCTATGGATTCTTGCTTTCATGTACATCAGAGGTGGTATTCAGCAGGTTCTGACCAGTTCTGGAGAGCCGGTAGCGGAAATTTTGAGTAGTTTGGAGAACCGGTAAATACCACCTCTGACTGGCTCCACCCCCATCTATTCTCTGCCTCCCAAGTCCCAGCTGATCTGGAGGAAATGGGGATTTTGCAATAACCTTCCCCTGGAATGGGGATTTTGCAGTATCCTTCCCCTGCCACGGCCACCAAGCCACACCCACCAAGCCATGCCATACCCACCAAGCCACGCCCACAGAATTGGTAGTAAAAATGTTTGAATCCTACCACTGATATACACCCATAAAAACTGAGATGAATCAGTTCATATTTTCTAACACACATTTAGCCATTTCATTTATAATTAAACCTGTACATTCATTTACTCAATCAATCAATCAATTTCTTAAGGTCAGAATACTTTCGTTCAGATTTCTTTCTTTCATTTGTTCATTCCTGGTCTTTACCATTTATTCCTTTTACATTCCAAGTCATAATTTTCCATTCACCATGATCCTATTAAAAAGCTGTTATTCCCAAAAGGAGTAGCCACAACATTAAAGAGCCATCAAATTCACATTCTCATTAAAATGTGGTCCTCAACCTGCAACTGTTCATTTAGTGACTGTTCAGAGTTACAAGGGCATTGAAAAAAAGTGACTTATGACTGTCACATGATCAAAATTCAGATGTTTGCCAACTGGCCCATATTTATGACAGTTGCATTGTCCCCGTATTGTGCAATCACCTTTCTGATTAAAAACTACAGTGATTTACTTAGCTATGGTGAGAAAGGTTGTAAATATGAGATAAAATTCACTTAACAAATGTTTCACTTAACAGCAGAAATTTTGGGCTCAATTGTGGTCGTAGGTTGAGGACTACCCATATCAGAAAAATAATGTGGACACTAAGACAATGCAATCAATCACAATAGGACTAATAATTTACGGGAACTCAATGTTCCTGTTCTAGCAGTAATTTATTTTGTTTTCTTGAAATGTGAATTTAGAATTGCAATTCTGAATGAATAGAAGCAAATGGTGAGATGTCATCCTGAGCTTCCCACAGAAATCTCCCTTTTCCAGCTGCAAATAGATTGAGGTAGCCCATAATCTTGCCATGTGTTTTCCTGAACAATATCATTCTTTGAGTACCTGAAAATTCAAGAGACGATCAGAAACTAGGAAAGATCTGCTTTATATCTTTCATCACTTCATTCTCCTTGCTTCCCCAAGGAACATGCTAAACAAAAGCCTTTGTCTCTAACTTAATTTTTGTTCATTTTAGTAAGGTCCCTCTTCCCTCTAGTGCCTCCTTTTTGCATTACTTAAATTTATATTCAACATTCATTGGGTTCCTTGAAGAACCTAAAATAAGTCAGTGAAGTTAACATATATCAGTTATGAATTGGCATGGTGATTTCCTCCAGTTTGGTCTTTCTGGTTGGGATTCCTATATGTTGCATTCCTAGCTTTTCCCTATGGATTTTACTTTAGCTCCCCCCCCCCGCCCCGCCCAATAATATGTGTTCAACTTTCTACAGGGAGAAATTAATAATGTGGATTTTGCATCGATATTAAAAGGAAGGCAATGCACGTAACTATTTGTTTAGTGACCATTCCAAATAACAACAGCACTGAAAAAGTGACATGACTATTTTTCACACGATCGTTGCAGCATGCCACAGTCATGTGATCAAAATTCATATGCATGCCTCTCCATGGCAACTGCTTCATATTTATGATGGTTGCAGTGTCCCTGGGACACGTGATCACGTTCTGCAACTTTCTGACAAGCAAAATCAATGGGGAAGCAAGATTTGTTTCAGAACTATGTTATTAACTTAGTATTGTAGCGGTTCCCTTAACAAGGGTGGCAAGAAAGGTAATAAAATGAGATTCAACTGTATTTGAGGAAACAATTATGCCTGGGAGTTTCAAAGGCAATAGAAAATGAAGCCAGCAGTAGGGCAAGATGATGAGATGCTATTACTGATTTTCTGACTATGGGTTTGGGACTCAAAGAAGTTACTGACAGACAGTCCTGTTGTCCAACAACCAAGTATAACCATGAGTAATGTAGAAAATGTCATCTTCTTTCTAGATTTATTCTTTCCTCCTATTTGGGATTGTGCTCCTGGGTGCTTTCCAGATTAAAAGACCCTTGAGTTCTTTTTTCTTCAAAAAGTTCAGAGGGTGACACAATACTGGCAATAATTATTAGTGTGTATATTATTATGTATATATTATATATTATCATGGTTATGTGGGCAAAAGTTCTAATACCATTGTTATTATTATTCTAGCAATAATGACAGAAAGCAACAGCAATACTGAATAGATCCTTTTTTCAGCTTCATCAGTCTACAATTTCCTGAAATTTGCCCTCATTATATTTCCTTGAACATGTGTATCTTTAACATTTAGAGTTATTTTAATCCTGCAGATGGATTTGGAAAAAAAATCCTTGCAACTAATTAATGAACTTCTCGCCCGAAGGCTCTTCATTATTTCTGAATGAAAACTAAACCTGTTTTGAAATACACAAAGGGCTATTTGTATTTTTCCAAGTGCACAAAATGTTTTTGCCTTGAGCACTGCTAGTGACACAAAAGGAGAAACAAAGATTCAGGTCTAATTATACATTTTGGCTCCCTTCTACTCATTTGTTAATTAAAACATACTTTCCACCACCACCACCTCAAAAGTGTATGGCATTCAAGAAATTTAACAGCATTCAGTAAGGAATTAAGGGCTTAACTGTCTTTCTTTATTAGCTCTGGTGACAGGGGTGAAATTCAATAGGTTCTGACAGGTTCTGGAGAACCGGTAGCGGAAATTTTGAGTAGTTCAGAGAACCAACAAATACCACCTCTGGCTTGCCCCAGAGTGATGAGGGAATGGGGATATTGCAGTATCCTTCCCTTGCCATGCCCACCAAGCCACGCCCACAGAACCAGTAGTAAAAAAAATTAAATTTCACCACTGTCTGGTGACCATAATGCCATTTGACTGTCCCAACCTATCGGAACATGCAGGGTGACAGTATGGGTGGTGTCGGCCGATCCCCTGCAAGAATTCCTAAAAGGGGCTTGTGATCTGTAATTAAGAGAAAGTGGCGGCCATAGAGGTAGTCATGAAACCTCTTTATGCCTGCGACGGCCACCAATGCCTCTTTATCAACCTGACTGTAATTACGTTTAGTGGTTGATAAGGTTCTTGAAAAATACACTATAGGGGCTTCTTGACCTGAGGGTAATAAGTGAGCCAGCACAGCCCCTATACCGTATGGAGAGCCGTCACAGGTGAGGGTCAAAGGCAGCTGCTCGTCATATTGAACGAGAACCGCTGAGGACGTCAATAAACGTTTGACAGCAGCGAAGGCATGTGCCTCCTGTGGCCCCCACCGCCAGACAGCCTCACCATCCAGAAGTCTGTGCAGTGGCTCCACTATAGTGGCTTTATGCGGTAAGAAAACTGCATAAAAATTTAGGAGACCTAGGAAAGCCTGTAACTCACCTTTAGACATCGGAGTGGGTGCCTGGTGAATGGTTCAAACTTAGCCGGGGTGGGGTGAATCCCTCATCCATCAATTAGAAACCCCAGGAATTCCACTGAGGGAACCCCTAACTGACATTTGCTCCTCTTGAGTCTCAGCCCTGCCTTTCTGAAACGAAGGAGGTCGACCCATATTTTGACGATAAGATCAGATTTGCAAGTAGCAGCGATCAATATGTTGTCAAAAAATGGGACCACCCCGTCAAGTCCCTGGAGCTGCTGCTCCATAAGACTTTGAAGCAGACCAGGGACAACACAAACCCCAAATTGCAATCTTTTGCAGCAAAAAGCACCTTTGTGGGTGACAATAGTTTGAGCACTGGCAGAGGCATCATCAACAGGTAACTGCTGATATGCCTGTGCCATGTCCAACTTGGCAAAAAATTTGCCGTGTCCCAACGAATGTAGAAGATGTTGTACCACTGGTACAGGGTACGGGTTGGCTTGTAATGCCTTATTAATGGTTGAGCGGTAGTCCGCGCAAATCCTGAGCAAACTGTTGGCCTTCACAGGGGTGACAATCGGAGTCTCCCACTGTGCATGGTCGACGGGCTCTAAAATCCCTTATGCAATTAATTTGTTTAATTCTGCCTCTTCCTTGGCTTTTAAAGCAAATGGGACTCTTCTACCCTCTAGTCGAATGGGAGCTACCCCTCGATCCAAATTAAGAAAGATGGGGTTTCCTTGATAATTACCCAAAGAGCTAGAAAACACATCAGAGAACTCAGAAATGAGATCATCAAAGTCATCAGTCACGGTGGAATGGATGCTATCAATGGTGAGCCCTAGGGGCTGGAACCAGTCAATGCCCAGCAAGGTGGCAAATGGTTTGGCAACCACGACTAGAGGCAGATAACCCTTGAAGGCATTGTGTTCAACTAGGACTGAAGCCATTCCGATGACCGGAATCAGGTTACCCTGATAATCCCTCAGATGATAGGTGCATCTAGATAGGGAGGCTTTCTTTCAAGAGGGTGCAAGCCTTTGTAGTGCCAGCCACGAAATGATAGATTTGGAAGACCCTGAGTCGATCTCCATCTGGCATGGAGAGCCCTTGATGGTAATGCTGAGAAACAATTTTGACATCTTTGCAGTTTGCTTGGCTGTGGTTTGGACATCCCAAGTGCCTCGGAAGCTGTTGCTGTCCAGCAATGAGCACTGGGATCCCGAGGCAGGCATTGATCTGGTAGACCTTTTTGTAGAGAATTGCTCAGATTGATGATCAAGTTCAGGAAATATCGCCCGGCAGACGCTTGCCAAATGCCCCTTCCGACCACAACGCCAACAGATTGTGGTTTTAAAACAGCAATTTGAGCGTAAATGTTTGCCGCCACAACCTAGGCAACTCTTATGAGGGAATTTGGTGGCCCCAGGAGTTGCTTTAGGTTTCGATTGAAGGCAATTTCCTCACAGTCCTCAGACCAAGTGTCATCAGATTCAGCTTGTTGTTGAATTAAAGCAGAGAATTGTTGGCTAGCGCCATTCGAGCTATTTTGAATTTGTGTTGTAGATTTTTTGGCCATCTTAGCAGTCCTGGCCTCACCCACAGTGGCTTGCAGTGTTAGTTCAGGTTTGGCTAAAAGCCTGCCCTGCAGTCTGATGTCCCTAATGCCACAGACTAACTGCTCTAAGAGAGCTTCATCCAATTCACGGAAATCACAATGGATTGCCTCATGCCGGAGGGAAACCATATATTGGCATACGGATTCCCCGTCCTTCTGCATACACTGTCTAAACACATGTCTACGCGCTATCTTTGAGGGGGCTGGTGAATAATGATTCTTTAATTTGTTTAGCAGTACGTCCCAAGGTACTGAAGCAATAGGCATAGGAGCAGTAATACTAAACATTTCAGGGCCACAAACACTTAAAAAGAAGGCCTTATTTTGATCATTAGTTACCTCAGCAAGATCATGGGCAATAAGAAAACATTCAAAGCATTCTAAGAATGCCTCCCAAGATTCTTTCTCAGCACTGAAGGGAGCGAAATTCAGAATGGTAGACATTGTTGCGATCAGAAAGATTTCAAAAAAACTGCGGCTCAGTGTGGGTTCGTCTCTACTCCTCGTCACCGGAATTAGATTCTCTGTGGTAGTGATAAACGACTGAGGCGATTCTGCATTCAACTGTCTTTATTAACTCAGAACATTAACACTACAGAACAGAACCCCTTGGTTTGACAGCTTTTTATATGGTAGCTGTCAAACTATTAACCAATTAGAATGCTGCCATTCTCCCGTCGGAACGCTTCCGCATTTGAGCCAATAAAAACCCTCATCCGGCTTGAATGACACTGGCCGGTTGTAACTCAAGTATACAACACAATCTGTTTGAGGCATTCTTGGTTTTGGCCTGTTTTTCAAATTTGGCATCTTGAACATATGTAGGCTTCAGCTCCCAGAATTTCCCATCCAGCATGTTGATTTAGCTCCTTAACTACACAGGCATAAATATGAGATAGAAGTTGATGTTCTTCTGATGAGCCAAATGGCATTCAGGCTTCACCCCTTTTCCGTTCTCTTTTTCTCCATTAACCAAGATCTCTTTCTATGAGGTCTTCTGTGATACAGGTCTTTCAGCTGCCAGCATACAGACTCATGACCTCTCTGTATCCACACACACACGCACACAAAAACCTGAGGACCAGTTTAGCACATATTTTTCCAGGACCGCAGGATTGTGTACAAATTTGGGTGGGATCATTCTGTCTTCAGTTTTGAAAATATGTGTTTATGGAAAAAAAGCAAAGTGCAAAGGCAGCTATGAGTCTTTCTTTCATCCTTTTTCTCAAGAATTCATAGAGGTCCTTAAGAGAAGCTCTTACAATGTTTTCCATTCCTGGCCTAAAAGGAAAAAAATGGGCTGTTTAAGATCAGGTTCAAGTTAGGCATTGAATTCTGCAATTTATCTGGTTAAAAGGTGATAGCCACCACAAATGAACTACAAAATATCGGAGAAAAACATGAAGCTGTTCACAAATCCCCTTTATGAAGCCCTCACATAAAACTATTTGGTAAAAGGAATCACAGAGTGGAAGGAACTGTGGAGGTCTTCTAGTCCAACCCAACGTTCTTACATCATCCCAGACCAATAGAGTCCAATCTCCAGAAATGGAGATCCATCCAGCCAATGATGGAGCACAATCATGAGGTTAGAACAGAAGACATTAATCTGGAAAATTATGGAAAAAATATGATCCAGATGATATTCAAATGTTGAGGCTAAAATCCAAGCAGAGGATGTTAAGCTGTATAAAACACGTACGTGCCATCCAAGCAACAGGTAAATTGGGAATGAATGTTTAGTGATTTTTCCACATTATACCTCTAAATTCCACAATTTGATAATGGTGAGGAAAGGAAGCTCCGCGGTAGCAGTTTAAAATAAGAGATGGGATTCTAATATAATGTTTATATTTTTAACAATCACATAAAATCACATCCAGCTGAAAATGTATGACTGATGCGAACCTGTCTGATCCCTGTCGCCCTCCCCCCCCCTCTTTTGGATAGAAATTTTTCTTCTTGAGCTGAAAAGGGAATAATTTCCCCTTCTTTACAAATGCATGTTTTGCTAGAAGTAAAGCATATCAAATCACATTATATTTTTCATCCAAATACTCCAGCAGCTTCTGGGATTCCATAGATTATAGCCGGTAAAATATTTCCTGTTTCAACAAAGGAATGAAACCTGATCCAATTCATAACATTGCTGGCCAGGGAGGCAGTGACTTTCAGCAGCGAAATCTGGGCAAGGAATGAAAAAACATGAAAGCAGAGGGGATGGGTTGCTTTTCTCCTCTACAGTGATGACTTTGCAGGTGTACAACGTGCTTGAAGAGGCCTCACAAATGAGGAGCTCAAAATAGTTACTGTTAAGCATTTGGAAGCCACATCTAATCTTCATAGAAAGATCTGAGCTCATATACAACTCTTTGTGTGGTGGAATTGCTAGCTAAAGGAGGGTAAAGAGGTCTTCTACCATTGAGTCATTGAGTGAAAACTATGGGCCAGATTAGTGAAGATTGAACCAGTGGTGGGTTGCAGGCAGTATGTCCCAGTACGGGCGTACCAGACCCTGCCCGGAGCACCGGATACCGTTCCAGTACGGTGCTCCGGCGGGCCCACCCGCCCACCCAAACTGCTTACCTGTCTTTTAAGCCTTTGGCGTTTCCGCTCACGCACATGGCGCATGCGGCATCTGTGTGACACTCTGCCAAGCAGCTGGAGCATCGCAGAGGCTTACAGAAGCATCGCAGGCAGGTACAACACCCGCGTCCATGTGGGCGTACTGGTTGGAACGGGATCCGGAACCCACCCCTGGATTGAAGAGACAATCAACCAGCTAAAAAGGGAACAAAACACCTCCCCACCAGCAATCAACACTCAAATGAGCACAGATTAAGTCCAAGATTAACATCAGACCAACAATCAAGAAGTAAACAATGCCCCAATCAAGGAACTGCCAAAGAAGCCTGCAGTAAAGATCCCAACCAAAGAACCTCTAAAGTCACCCCCACCAACAGTGACAGGAATATAAACTGAGAGGAAACCCCATTCCTTGCTAGCACTGATGACATTACCTAATTTGGGTAATGAAACATCTGCAAGAAAAGGACAAAGCCCATAGAGTACCAATGACTCCTTATAGTGAAGTCTTTATTTACTCTTTCCCAAGGGAATGCAGTCAGTCTGACCCGATTCTTGTAAAACAGTAAAGAAAAACTGCTTTGGCCTATTCACAGAATTGTTCTGGTTCCTACCACCTGCCATTCTGTTCTGTTCAATGATTTAATTCAACACCATTGAATTAAAGTGCCGGTTTTTGGTTTTGGGGAAGAGTCAGTGAGTTACCGGTTTGTCCCTCAGGGGTCAGAGAGTGGTGGGGGAAATCCTATATTGTGGCCTTCTTGGCAAGTGATACCCCAAAGCTTTAGCAGAAGGAAAACAATGATCTGGATTAGGAACCCTAGATAGAGGGATGAGAAAAAAGTTTTTTCTCTCTTCCCTTCCCTTCTCAACAATCCTGTTCACATACATGATGTGTGGGGCTGGGAATAGGACTGGGACCATCATTCATCTGGCCCACTTAAAATGTCCTGGAGAGACCAAAGTAGTGTACCAATCCTTGAAAGCTACCACAGAGGGATCTTGGAGTCCTAGTGGACAATCACTTAAATATGAGCCACCAATGTGCTGCAGCTGCCAAAAAAGCCAGCACAGTTCTAGGCTACATAAACTAAGGTGACCAATCGTCCTCCTTTAGGGAGGACAGTCCTTCTTTTGTAAGTTCTGTCCTCCCTCGAAAAGTGTCCTCCTAGATGTCCTCCTTTTTGATATTTGAAGAGTAATCTGTTGCGCATTATGTGACGTATTTGTATTTGATATGACAATTCGTCAAGGCTCGGTATAGTGCGGTATAAGACACGATTATGAGACTCATGCGCTCTGCACGGGAGACCTTGAGAGAGAGTGCCGTGTGCAAATGGCTTTGTTTACTTCTTACCGAAACACGACACGGCACATACGCCTGCAGTAGACTCACGGCACGTCGGCAATTGAATGACTCACGGTAATTATTTCTTTCTCAGTCAATATTCAATTATACAGAGGTAAGTACAATTCGTGTTTTATTAATTCATTATCTATTTAATAATTTCCAAATATGTATAATTTTATTTACAAGTTTATACAACCCTATTGTCAACAGAAGTGTAAAATAATTTAAATTTAAATTTTAGTGAAGTTTATTCGCTTATGTTATTAAAGTTTCAGTTGTTATAATTAATTTTATTTATTCATAATGTGCTTGCATCGTTCATGTAGCTTTATATTTTATTTTTAATTTTAAATTTCATTTAGGAATGGAAAAATCAAAAAAGAGGAAATGCCATTTCAACGATCAATTGAAAAAGGAATTTCCATTCCTCATATCAAAGAAAGATGCCATTGTTTTCTGCAATATTTGCAGAGGAGAATTTTGTATTGCAGTAGGGGGCAATTCAATGGAAAAGTATTCATTTAAATAATAATTAACAGGCATGTAAGCATAATTACAATATAAAATGTTACAAATGTTTTTATTATGCATATATCATATTTTAGTGTATTATTGTTGCAATGAATAAAATATTTCTTTTATTTACGATATTTTTTTCCAATTTATTTATCCTCCTTTTCATTGTAAAAAAGTTGGTCATCTTACATAAACAGAGGGATAGAATCAAGATCATGTGAAGTGTTAATATCACGTTATAATGCCTTGGTAAGGCCCCACTTGAAAACTGCGTTCAGTTTTGGTCGCCACGATGTAGAAAAGGTGTGGAGAGTCTAGAAAGGGTGCAGAGAAGAGCAACAAAGATGATTAGGGGACTGGAGGCTAAAACATATGAAGAACAGTTGCAGGAACTGGTTATGTGTAGTTTAATTAAAAGAAGGTCTAGAGGAGACATGATAGCAGTGTTCCAATATCTCAGGGACTGTCACAAACAAGAGGGAGTCAAGCTATTCTCCAAAGCACCTGAGGAAAGGACAAGAAGCAATGGGTGGAAACTGATCAAGGAGAGATGCAACTTAGAACTGAAGAGAAATTTCTTGACAGTGAGAAGAATTAATCAGTGGAACAACTTGCCTCCAGAAGTTGTGAATGGTCCAACACTGGAAGTTTTAAAGAAGAGATTGGATAACCATTTGTCTGAAGTGGAGTAGGGTTTCCTGCCTAAGCAAGGGCTGGACTAGAAGACCTCCAAGTTCCCTTCCAACTCTGTTATTCTATATTTTATTCTATGTTTTTTTTATCCCTTCAATAATGCATGATCAAATTCTCATTTGTTAGATTTGTCCCACCTTTCATTCAGGAATTTAAGGCCTGATACATATAGCCCTTTTGGGGGGAAGGGTGCAGAGTCCCTCTATTGTGTGTGTGCCTTCAAGTCAGTCTTGACTTCTGGGACTGAAGTCCATGCAATTTTCTTGGCAGCATTCTCAAAACTGGTTTGCCATTGCCTTTTTCCTAGGGATCTCTTATGTTTGAGGCGAGACTAAAACTTTATGGTTTCCCGGTTTTTAGACCAGGGCCTGATCTGTTATGGATACCTTAAGCCCTTTCTAAATCTGAAGACCCTTTTTTGTTTAACTTAAATTTATCCCCCATCCAAAAAGCCCTTAAAAGTTTGGCCCCACCCACTTTGAAATGCTGTGGGGAGACCCCCAAAATAATGTTGGCTGATTGCATGTAGGCCCTGGGCTCCCTTTTGGCCTCCATTTAGGTTATATATTCCATCGCAAAGCTAATCAGTAACTGAAACATTTAGTCAGAAACCTCTCCCTTTGGCTAGTGGGACCATTATGCTATTTATCATGAAAACAGAAGGCTAGTAAGGAGCAGAGTCTTTGGCTGGGATGTGGAAATTTGGAAGCTCTTTGCTATAATCTGTGGTTATGACTTCCAGCTCTAACAGCGCTGCCGGGAAAGAAATGAGGGCCTCCAGAGAGCAAGTGGGCCTTCATTGTAATCTGATAATACCTTCACAGCTCACCATCTTCGCTGCATGCTAAATTAAGGGCCTCGTTTGCTTTGAAGTGGCTTGTTTGCTCTTTTTCGTTTAATTCCTTCACAAGGAAGAGGCTGGGGAATCGCAGGAAGAAAAGGAAAATGATCCTGGCTTTCCCCACCTCACCCTTGCGGGCTTTGGCAAATGCAAATGGCATCCACCATTCTCATGCTATCTGATTTGGACTGGCCAAGCTTTCTTTCGAGCGTCCAAATGGAAAGTTGTAGCCTTTGGAATAATGCAGTGAAAAAGATCAAAGGCTCTTTTTATCATAGCCAAGGCCACGAGACATGAACTGTAGTGCGAGCCTTTGGGCCATGTCGGCCAATATTTCCAAGGTTCTTCGGGAGTTTTGTTTTGCCTCTAAACTTTTTTTTTCCTATTCAGTGGAATGGTTTTGATATTGTTCTTCACAGCAAGCTCAATTGTTACCATAAGATATTAGGGGTTCTTCACTTCTGTGGAGGTCACTGTGAAAAGTTTTATATCAAAATATATTTTATTCTTTGTACTGTTTCCATCTTCCCTTAAAACATTAACAGAATCCACAATGGTCTGTCTCCACTATCAAGCTGAAACTAAATTAATCAAGTAAAAATATCAAGGGGGTGTGTGTGTGGAATCTTTTCCTAATCCACATATCAAAGGATAATGTCTGCAAACACAAATACAGTTAATTAAATTAGGTCTCCCTAACAAGAATAAACACCATAGCCATACTTACATGCCCCTCAAGTATCAACCTAGAATCAGCACCTAGACACTTCCACACCCAGAACAAGCTCCCCTATTTAACTGTACCACTTTACCCCATTTCTCTGCAGCTGCCTCTAAAGGCAAATTGTTTTGCTTTTAGGAATAAATATTTCTTCTTTCCTCTCAGCTGTCTGGATCTCATTTTTATTTATTCTTGTGCAAGCCCCTGCTCCAGTTGGAACCCCAAATTATTATTCGGACATCATTGATCAATCAATGATGCTCTTATCCCCTTAATGGACCAAAATGCCCTCACCAACCAGATTATTAACATGACTTGTAAGGCATAAATTAAATGTTTTGTTGCAGCCCGCCAGCGGCCAACAGAGCTGGCAGCAGATTCGGACAGTGAGGAGGCTGGGGAGAAACATGGGCCAGTCCTGGAGTCTGGGGAAGGCTCTGATAAGGGCTCTGCATCAGAGGCAGAGATGGGACCAGGGCCGTCTGACAGTTATAAGCTGCCTTTGGAGTCAGACATCAGTGAGGCAGACAAACAGATGGAACCTGTTCCCAGTGTGCGCATGCACAGAGTTGTCAGACAAAGGAAACAGCTAAGGAACAAGGATCGACTTGGGAGTAAGGCCACAGGCGGACGGTGAATGGCCCCTCCCATAGGGAATAAAAGAGGAGCGAAAGGGGAAGGGTGTTTGCAGGAGACAATTAGTTCATTCCTGCATTCTTGCCAAGTATTGTGGCATCTGAAAGATATCGGCCTGGCCACTCTCCAAGCCTGATAAAGGTAGGTAATTGTGAACTATCTTGAAAGACTGTGGGCCAGGACTTTGCTGGAGAGGAATTCACTGTAAATTAAATAAAAGGGGGTTGTTGGGACCAGAACTCGGCTTCATGCTGCTGGGGAAGCCTAAGTCAGAACATGTTTCAGGATATGTGTGGTGGTGTTACCGGAAATGGAGGGAAGCCCAGTGTTTGCCATGGAGACCAAACAATTGGTCTCATGAAGAATGAGGGGTCATGAAGAAAGTCTTTATATTCTCCTGGAGAAGCTCTAAGTCTATCATGAAATCACTCCCTTGTCGCAGAAAGATTTTGAACACTACAGAGTCATATTTGTCCCCTCCCCAATATGAAGTCCCAACAAGATCCAAGGACTGTATTCAGCAGCCTAGCAGTGTGTGCTCCTGTAAATCATATTATTCAGAGATCAGTATAACAGGGCAACCAGGTGGCAGGTTTATGAAATGCCTTAATTCTAACAAACACATGGAAGGATTGCCAGATTCACCCATAAAAATCGTATGCCGTTTACAAAAGAAGTGGATGTGCTTTAAAGAGATCCAAAAGGGGGTGGGGTACCTCTTCAGAAGAGGTCCACTTTACCCTGGATAACTCTAAACTACATCAGTCCTTGAAATGAATCTTGAACTGGTTTGGGCACCATCATTTCCATTAATCATATATGATTATACGGAAGAAGAATATATGATTATATCAGAAGAAACACTACTCTGGCAAGCTTGCAGCTACATTCCAAAGTTTACATCTTCTTTACCCTTTGCAAGTAGCCCTTGAGTTGAGACCACAACTGAGACCAGATGTTTGGTTGCTATTAAGCAAGGCAGGTATTAAAGTGAGCCATGTCCAATTTTACAGGGAAAAGCTGGAGTGATAAAGAGTACGCTCCAAGCGCTAGCTTCAACAGAAGCCTCCATAAATGCATCTTTATTGGAGACTGTAAGTAAAAATGAGCCATCCTCAGTACTTCCCAAAAGGTGCCAGCTGTATTGAAACAGCCCTTAGGAATCCTAGAAAGGGTGCACAGAAGAGCAACAAAGATGATTAGAGGGCTGGAGGCTAAAACATATGAAGAACATTTGTGAGAAGGGTATGTTTAGCTTAAGAGAAAGAAGGACTAGGGGAGACATGAGAGCAGTGTTCCAATATCTCAGGGGCTGCCACAAAGAAGAGGGAATCAAACTATTCTCCAAAGCACCTGAGGGCAGAACAAGAAGCAATGGGTGGAAACTAACCAAGGAGAGAAGCAACCTAGAACTAAGGAGAACTTTCCTGACAATTAATCTATGGAACAACTTGTTTCCAGAAGTTGTGAATGCTCCAACACTAGACATGGTCCCTTCCAACTCTGTTATTCTATTCTATCCTTTCTATTCTATTCTATTTCTATTCTAATCCTTTCAACAGTCCTGTGCCTGTGCAGAAAGTGCTTCCACCAGCCCTTTGGGAAAAATGATCCTTCAGAATGAGGCAGCCCACCTTGGCATTCTGATAGGAGACACTGAAGTGATCAGCCTGCTCTTGCTCTCTCAAGACAAGGCCTGGCCTTGAATTGAATAATTGCAGTGGTGGGTTTCTACTGGTATGCACTGGTACGCCAGGACTGGTTCCAGAAATTGGGCGTACGTTTGCAAACCATTAGAGCTGGAGGCCCCGTACTGGTATGGTCTCTCCCCTGGTGTCTCCCCCCCCCTGCTCGCTCCCCTCACCCGCCCGGTCACCGCTCGATCTCAATCTCTCTCTCTCCCCCGCTGGTCCATACCAAACTTGTCCTTCCAACTCTACTATTGTATTATTGTATTAAATGTGCATAAGATGATAGGGTTATTTTAAATGGATAGTGAGGCCTCTTTACCAACCTCCCAGCTGGCAAAACAGATTTTTTTGCCAACTGGAAAGGATGTGTGTGTAAGAGAGGGGGGATGAAAAGAGAGAGAAAGAAAGAGAAAGAGTAAGAGAGAAAGAAAGAGGAAGGAAGGGAGGGGGAGAGAGAGAGAGAGAGAGAGAAAAGAGAAAGACAAAGAGAGAGAGAGAAAGAAAGAAAGAGAAAGAAGGAAAGAGGAAGAAAGGAAGAAAGGAAGTTGGAGAGAGAGACACAAGAAGGAAGGGAGGAAGAAAGGAAGAAAGAAAGAAAGAAAGAGGGAGAGAGACACAAGAAAGAAAGAAAGAAAGAAAGAAAGAAAGAAAGAAAGAAAGAAAGAAAGAAAGAAAGAAAGAAAGAAGGAAGGAAGGAAGGAAGGAAGGAAGGAAGGAAGAAAAAGAAAGAGGAAGAGAAAGGAAAGAAGGAAGGAAAAAAAGAGGGAGAGAGAGACATAAGAAAGAAAGAAGGAAGAATGGAAGGAAAGAAAGAAAGAGAACTTATGATCACAGTTAAGCCCAAAATTTTGGTTGCTAGCAAGAGCGTTATTAAGTGAGTTTCACCACATTTTGCAAGCTAGCCACTCCCACCCAGTCACATGACTGCCAAGCCATTCCCACCCGGTCACATGACTGCCAAGCCACTCCCACCCGGTCACATGATCGCCATGCCACTCCCACAAAACAGGCCACACCTACAGAATAGGTTCTACAAATTTTTGACACCCACTACTGAATCATTGCATCTAATCTGAGGCAACACTTCAGAGGCCAGAAGCACCATTGTGTACAGTCTTAGTAGAGAACATATTGGTGGAGCAGGCAAAAGTGAGAAGAAGCAACCCCACAAAATTGCACGTTGCAATTAGCCACACCTCCTCCCTGACAGTTGGTTGACGCAGTCAGCTATATTCTCTCGAAATTCAAAATGCACCATTGACCCCCTAAAAATGGGGACCCCAAGGGGTATTTTTATATGAACCAAAAGTTCTGTTGGAATTATAATTATAATATAATTGGTTTCCTCCAGAGATACTAACAGGTTACTTAGGGATTCTGAGCCCATCTTACCGTGGTACAGAATTCTACCTGCTTTGCTTTGGTTTCAGACTCACTTCTCACCAATGCACCTAGGATTCTATTGCATGTCTTTGTAGACACATACAGGCTAATAACAAATTTGCAATCCTGGTCCCTTTTTTTCCTTCCTCATTGTGCACTTATTGATGTTCTGTACTTATTGATGTGCTGTACTGATATGCACTTATTGATGTGCTGTACTTTTGTTAATGGGATAGTGCCCTTTTCAACAATTCCATTGTGGTCTTGGTGGATTTCTCCCCAAATCTGATACATATCCAGGACAACCTCCATGTCATTTTTCAACTTACATAAAAATTTCATCAGAACAATAAAAAGTAACTCTTGTTAACCTGTGGTTGGGCTAGGAATCAAGAGTAGTTAAGCTGATTTACTCCAGAGGGTAATAAGCAGCTTCTTCGATCCTTCAAGACACTTGTGATTCTACAATCAAATTCCTTTCAGCCATTATTTCTGCGGTGTGACAGTGCCAGGTTTGTGTCCTGCGTACAAGGTTTTCTACTCCAACCCACAAAACACTTGCAGCTGTAGAAGCCCCTTTTGGTGTTATTCTTGGTGGAACCAGGCCCACCTCTGGACAATTCATTAAATTCTGTCCTCCAACTCCGGCAGGCGATGAAATACTTCCAAATTAATACTACAAATATATGACACTGGGAGTTAGGTCAGACTGGATTTGTCCCATTTTAGAGCATTCAACCAAGCAAAGGGTTGTATAACCTTGTGCTGTCGTTTCCTCTCTTCCTAAACTAATACAGGTAGTCCTCAACTCACAACAGTTCATTTAGTGACCGTTCGAAGTTACAACGGCACTGAAAAAAGTGACTTATGGCCATTTTTCATACTTACAACCATTGTAGCATCCCCATGGTCACATCATCAAAATTCAGTTCTTTGGCAACTGGTTCATATTTATGACGGTTGCAATATCTGGTCTTCATGTGATCACCTTTCTTGACCTTCTGACAAGCAAAGTCAATAGGGAAGCCAGATTCACTTAACAATTTTATTACCAATTTAACAACTGTGGTCATTCACTTAATCCCTGGGGCAAGAAAGTTCGTAAAATGTGGCAAAACACACTTAATAGATGTATCACTTAAGAACAGAAATGTTGGGCTCAATTGTGGTCATAGTCAAGGATAATCTGTATTAGTCAATCTTATTACTAGAAATGAGGCAAAAAAATGACAATAGTTTAACAACTCAGCAAAGTTTTGAAAACTACTTTATTGATGGAACTTCATTCTGAATGTTAATTATAATCTATCTTGTTGACTACCTATAGTTCAGTGATGGCTAACCTTTATCTCCTTGTGTGCTGAAATTGCGCAGGTGTGCGCAAAAGCACACATGGGCATGCCCACACCCCTAATGCAATGTGTCCCTCTGCGCATACGTGCATGTCCCTCCTGTGCTCCCCCTCCCCTCTGTGCACGTGCACGCCCCCCCCTGTGCTCCCTCCCACGCCCCATTTTGGGCCTAGCAGTCCTCCCTGAAGCCTCCTGAAACCAAAAACTGGGTATGGTGGGAGGCTGTGTCCAGTTTTGCTAGCAGTCCCCCCTGAAGCCTCCTGAAACAAAAATTGGGGCATGGGTGTGATAATCACCCAGGGTGATAGTATCTTCTGAACAATTCTTGGCCTTAACTAAAAGTTCACCTTTTAGAAATTCAGTCTTGCAAGGGCAAAAGGGTCTTGTTTATGAAGTCGTGCAAGCCTGATGGTTTAGAGCTGATGGAAATGGTGATTAGGTTAGACTTATCTTCTAAAAATGGTAACTGTTAAGATAACTTTACATGTCCCAAACTGATCCTTAGCAGCCCCCCCCCCCCAAAAAAAAAAAACCAATTTCAGAATCTTTTAAAGGAATTACTTAGCCCTATTCCTCTGAGGGAGATTGATTTCTGTCATAATTACCAAATGTAATTTTATTTATTTTTATCCCTTACATGTCACTGCAATGTAGCACTTTTTGACAGATAACATGATGTAGAGCATAGGAAAAAGTTAAATATTCCTTGTACGATTAAAAAAGCATATTAACTAACAGTCATAAAGCCCCCAAAGCAAGAATAAACCAACTCAATAAAAAAATAAAAGGCATTAAAGTAAAAGAGTAAAAGATGGCTCGGTGCATGAAATTAAGAGAAAGTCCTCTAAAATAGTTCTGCTTTTAACATTTGCTGGAAAACCTACAGGAAGAGGACTAATTGGATCTCCATCAGGAGGTTATCCTAAAGGACTGATCCTACCATTGAGAAGCAGTGCCTTCTAGCAATAGCAATGGCACTTAGGCTTATATACTGATTCATAATGCTTTACAGCTTTTTCTAAGTGGTTTACAGAGTCAGCATATTGTCCCCAACAGTCTGGGTCCTCATTTTATCAACCTCAGAAGGATGGAAGATTGAATCTTGAGCCAGTGAGGATCAAACTTCTGGCAGTGGGCAGAGTTTGCCTGCAATACTGCATTCTGTCCACTACACCACCACCACAGCTCCTACCTTTGGCCCCATTCACCTCTCAGAGATATGCAGCTATGAGCTGCTTCTCCTTGGATGATGTAATAGCTTATTTACGGTAGTTTATTAGACGTTTATCCCATCTTTATAATATATAAGTAATTTCAGGTGGCAAATGTACCTAATATTCTTTCCTATCAACCCTGAAGCTGGCCCAACCAAGGCCGTTTTAAGGGTTCAATGTTATCACACTAGAGCTGAGGGATAGGGAGGGGGGAATAGAGAAAGCTCGGGTTTTGTAGCCAAAACAAAATACTTTATCCTGGGAACCAAGGGCATTCCCACAGGTGATCAGAGGAAGAGGAGTGAAGTTACCAAACAACCGGATAGCACCTTGATTGGACCATGTGATATTGTTTGAGAAAGGGAAGAAACTTTTACTTTTCATTAGGTAAAAAACATGGGAAGTTTCAGAGTCGGTTTTCACCAATTTGGGCCAATATGATACATCCAGATAAATTGTTCTTTGAGGAATCTAACTGCCTCGGAGTTCTGTTTGCTATGGGTGTATTACTTGGTACCCTGAGGCTTCCTCCTCTTATTTTCCCAATGACAACAAGCTGTGGGGTGGGGTGGGGTGGGGTGGGGTGGGGTGGGGTGGGTGAAAGAGAATGACCGGTCTGGGCCAATGAGTGTTGAAACAAGCAGCCCTGCAAGTATTTAGCTGCCAAGCCATAAAAGACTTTATTGGTTGACACCAGCATTTTAAATTAGACCCAGAAACTGACAGGCAATCAGGACAGGACCCATAGAATTGATGTTATCTACTCCTAATGCTGGGGGCTTGTAAGTACAGAGAACATTACACAGCTGTAGTACTCAAGTGGTCTTTAAGAACATCACCATTTAAAAACCATCTCAATAGTCAATATGGGTGATGATATAAGTATGAATCATTGTAGCTAAGTTCTCCTGCACCAGGTAAGGTCACAACTGGAATATTAACCTGCTTATGGAACGTGAGCTGTGAGTTCAAGAGGATGCTCAAATTATGAATCTGTTTCTTCACTTTTGCCCATTCAGACATAACACCAGCTTTGACAGAGGACTCTGATGAACAAATAGTAACTTGGTCTTACCTGCGTTCAACTTCAGCCTTTCCTCTTCCATCTATAATGTCTAAGGGACAGGATCTGGTTATGGGAAAGTTGTAACCAAAGGCAATATGTCTATTTATTTGTACATACCTTTTGATAAAAAGGATTAAAGATAGTCATCCATTCTGTACAAACAGAATCAAACCTATTGCCATCATTGTCCAGTAAATAATACAATTTCATAACAGAAATTATAACATATAAGAAAAATTGAATAACAAATGTAGAAGTTTAAATAAATGGAATAAAATGTACAAGTACGGTTCTCAGGGTAATCAAGATATAAGAACAAAAAATAACTGGGATAGAATATTAATAAAAGTTACATATTCAGAATTAAATTAAGGGGCAATAAAATGTTAATGTACTTTAAAAATTCTAAATCAATATTTGAGACAAATTTTAAGAGCCATAATTAAGCTTTCATAGGGTCACTACAATTCATTTCATTAATACAAAGGAAATAAACTATAATAAAACTGAATTTAAGTTGAGGTCAACTTAAAATGTTATTAATAGTTGTAATAGTGGTTTGAAAAAACTTCAGTGTGATTGCCAGGTCCTGTCCTCAAAATTCTCCATTGATTGATTATAGTCATTTTCAACTCTTAGCAACTACATAAATAGATTTTTGCCACGATGATCTCCCCCTAATCTGCCCTTTCTCCCAACAGTGTACCCACCACCAATGTAATCTATCACCAATATAAGCAAATCCATCCACCCTGCTGCTGGTCATTGTTGTGTATTAAACTCTCCTGCCATAGACTTGCCTTGCTAACTTCTCCTGCCATAGACTTACATTGGTCGCCCCTGATTGGCCAAGATGCAGCAGCCAGCCGGCGGGAGAATCCAGCCACCTGATTGGTCTATCGTCTGACAGCTCGACTATAAAAGAGCTGTCAGCTGTCATTTGCTTGCTGTTTGCCTATCTGAGATTTGCCGTACTTCTGAGCTGTTTGTCACTGTTAATAAAGGTTGTGTTAGCTTCAACCTGCCTTGCCTCAGTCCCTGTCTGTCTCGTTCTCCCTACAGAACACTGGCGACGAAGGTGGGATCAGGTCTGAGGTAAAGGACAAAGGCGAAGTCACTGTCAGAGCTGTCTCAAGTCAGGAAGCGACGAGACGTTGCTCATTGCTGAATTTGTTTTTTCTCTCTGATACTTCAAACACACCGTCCTTTTCAGGATGGCTACCCAACCGGCATTCTCGGCATTCAGCCTGGCCACCGAAACGTGGGATGCTTACCTCAAAAGGTTTGAGTGCTTCCCTGCTGCATTGGGATATAGGCAATGTAGAAGTAGGGTACATAATTAAGTCTCATCCCAAGCAACCTTCTGTTGTTCATTTAAGTCCTGAAAGAAAATAATAATACCTTGTACTATTTAGGAGCAATTCCATGCTATCAGTATTCTAGAACAGTTCTGGTTCTTCAGAAAGCATTTGAAAGAACCCCAAGTCTAGTTATGACTCACTGAAGACTTCCATTGGCTCATACCGACATTTATAACAGGCAAGGATATTTCCTGGACCTTTAAATGATGTTTCAGAAGGTGTGTGGTCTACTTACAAACCATTTCCAAAGCTACGTTGCATGGACATGTCGATGAAGTTATCAAATACCAAAAATGAGGCAATGTTTATCATTTTATCTTCAATCAATCAATCAGAATAGAGCTGAAGGGGACCTTAGGGGACCTCTAGTCCAATCCCTGCTCAAGGAGGAGACCTATACAATTTGAGACAAGGGGCTATCCAGTCTCTTCTTAAAAAGCTCCAGTGATGAAGCACCCCCAATTTCTGAAGGCAAGCTGTTCCACTGGTGAATGGTTCTTACTCTAAGGAATTGTCTATATATTGCTTAATATACCTCCTTTGGGTTTAATACTACAACATTTCCCCCCAACAAGTGAGTCTTGTTGGAGAGAAAAAGGCCTGAATCATGAGAGCACCATGAAGGAAGATGTAGGCTTGGCAGGAGTTCTCATGACATCTAGATTGGCCCCCAATTGAATTCTGTGTCTACTCAACTCATTCCCTTGATCCTTCAGAGAACAAAGTTTGTCTACCTTCATCTCATGTTATTATAGATTGCAACTCTTTGTTAATCCAAGAAATTAGTCATTTATTCCACTTTTCTGGGATAAAATATGATTCATGGAATGCAATTATATCTCAAGGGATAATCATTTGGTTAAAAAAATAATAATTTTCAAAGCAATTATGCTATCATTTGTGGACTCCATCAAACTGTTTCCTTTCATTACTTTTTGCTTTCCACGTACGCTTTGAACTTTGGTAGGATTGCTTAACCTAAAAAAGTCAGCTGCGTTATGTCAAAATTCTCCATTTCCCTCTATACACTGGCCTGCTTTTGGAAACATTTGTTATCACTGCAAAATCCGGATGAGGATAGCATTTAAATGAAGCCTACTGAAGGTCACAGAATAGTATGCAAGTCTTTGAGCCCTCCAGAACTCTTCATCAAGCTAACTGGGGAATAAAGAAAAAAGGAGGGAGAACTAGAGATGGAGATTTAAATTGTAGAGTTTCAATTTCAAGATATAATATGAGAGAAGGCTGCAGGCCTTAAAGCAAACTTCTACCAGATGTTGAGATAGCGTCATCTTGCACCTAGAGTTTCAAAAGAATGTTAGAGTGGGGAACAAACAATGGTTAATCTGTTTCTGAATATTTTATTTCTTAAAAAGACATTTTTATTGGAATTCAGCTAAAATTCTGAGGTGAAATACCCAGGTTTGTTTGTAGAGGGAAAATAAATGTGCAGTGAAACTAGATTTGTAACAGTAGAACATGGGTTCAAACTCACGTTTAATATAGTTTATTAATAGGAATAGTTTAATAAAAGTAAAGGTAAAGGTTCCCCTTGCACATATATGCTAGTCATTCCCTACGCTAGGGGACAGTGCTCATCTCCGTTTCAAAGCCGAAGAGCCAGCGCTGTCCGAAGACATCTCTGTGGTCATGTGGCCAGCATGACTAAATGCCAAAAGCGCACAGAACACTGTTACCTTCCCACCAAAGTGGTCCTTATTTTTCTACTTGCATTTTTATATGCTTTCGAACTGCTAGGTTGGCAGAAGCTGGGACAAATAACGGGAGCTCACTCCATTATGCAGCACTAGGGATTTGAACTGCTGACCTTTCTGATTGACAAGCTCAGTGTCTTAGCCACTGAGCCACCGCATCCCGAATAGTTTAATAGCAATAGCTTAATAGAAGCTATATTGTAGACTTCACATAGTAGAATAAAGTAGGTCAATTTTAGAAATGGATTTAAAGTATTATCAGTAAAAAAAATATTTCCTTCAAAGTGGGATAGCCTAAATGATATATTTTTCATGGTACCTAATCTTGCAAACTATTTTGTGAACTTGAATAGGCGTAATAAAATAATTGTCTTAATAACCAATTCTGGCAAGCAGGGATCATTCTGTTTATTGTTTATTTGTTGGTAAGAATATTTGTTGGTAAGAATGTAATAGGACTTTGGACAGCGCTGGCTCTTCGGGCTTTGAAACAGAGATGAGCACCGTCCCCTAGAGTCGGGAATGTCTAGCATATATGTGCAAGGGGAACCTTTACCTTTACTTTTATTAAACTACTCCTATTAATAGCCAGGAACGACTAGCACATATGTGCGAAGGGAACCTTTACCTTTACCTTAAGAATATTTAGCCTACTTTTCATTGAAAAGTAGTCAGCAAACAGGATACATAAAGCAAACCTATCAATGGTATGTAACATTGTTTATTTAAACAATTAGCCCTTCAGGGAATCTGTCTTCTGTCTCCGTTGTTTCTCTCTACAGCCAAACTAAGCTGCAAGCAATGCAAATCAGTACATTGCTGCCAATATTGACCTCTAGGCCCTAACCTGAGAACCTCTCTGGATCACCAGTGGAGAGATTTGTTGCACCAATGTACACCTCACATTGGGGCTTTCATTCGCAGTAAATGAAACTCACTCCATGACATCTATATGTAATCTCTTTCATTTGTGGCTGAAAGCTTGCTGAAATGACACTGCATTGGCTTGCTTGCAGAATGTGAAGTCTCACAGATAAATACCTCCTTGGTTTTAGCACACAATACTCTAATCCTTGATTTCTGTCTAGTGGTCATTCTGAGTCTTTCAACTCGAGTCTGGTAGACCTACCATGCTTTTCTGTCCAATGCTTAGAGATCCACAGTAACCTGGATACAGGGCCACACACTGGGAGCATTACCCTTAAGAGATAAGGGAAGAGTCATTTCAGCCTCAACAGGGCTCCTTTATTACAGTTGAGTTGATCTATAACAAATCATCAGAAGTCGACCTCTGCAAAGAAAAGTAAAGGAACTGCAAGAAGTAAGAGGGATGCACACATAATAATTGATTGTGCAGTTCTGGCATTCCTAAGGAACATAGTCCTGCGTGGGGCAAGGGCCAGCTGCTTTGCCTTTCTTCATTCCCTCAGAAACCTTCCATGGGTCTCCTGGTCATTAAACAGTGACTGCAAAGCAGGGATGATCAACCTTCCTGAAGCTGAAGGTGTAGTATTCTTCCAATGACGTCAGGCTTTCCCTGCCTGACTGCCGGCAACAGCTAAGCCGCGTCTGATTGGATAAGACGCGGCTTGGCTAAACGCGAGCCTTTTCTCTCCCCTGATTGGTTGCCCTGCTTGACAGCTCCATATAAATAGCTGTCAAGCAGGGAAAGCTTTGGTTCTCTCCTGTATTTTGCTGTAAGACCTGTTGTGATTAAACTGTTTGAATTACCTCAGCTGTGTCAGCCTATTCCTTGCCCACCTCTTAACAGAAGGTGGAACTTTATTTCTCATGAATATATTGGTTCTAGAATTTTAAAGGACAGCAGGTCATTAATAAGTGAATTGAATAAGGCCTAATGTGGTAGAATTGAAGGATAAGAGAGTAATTATCACAATCTTTAACATGCCTCTGAGTCAGTGTTGGCACTTGACAACTACCTGGACAAGTTCTTGCAGTTTTCTTGGCAAGATTTTTAGAAGTGGTTTGCCATCACCTACTTCTTACGGCTGGCCCAAGGTCATTCTTCTGGTTTTTCACCTAAGGCAGGGCTAGAACTCCCAGTCTCCTGTTTCTAGCCTGATGCCTTAACCACTACACAAAATTGGTTTTTACACTTATTATGGCCTTAAAGCTGCAAAACATAATATATGGTATATCAATTATGAGGGGTCCTCGGTGCTCTCTGAGTTTGCTTGTTTTCTTGCAGACATTTTATTACCCTAACAAGGCAACTTCATCAGTGCAACTAAGGAGAATGTAGCTCAGGGGCTCCACAAACTATTCTTACAAGGGCGTATCTGCTGATACGGGGAATAACTGAATTGGAAGCAGGGATGGGATTCAGCGGGTTCAGACTGGTTCAGGAAACTGGTAGTTCTGATGATCAGATTGGCCCGCTTACCATTGCGCTTTACTTACTTATAGCCTCTCATCTGATTAGCACGGCAGAGCAGATTGCCACACCTCAGCTGTGTTACTCCCCAAGAAGTAGCGTGGAAGGTAAGGTTTGATAAAACTGCATGCACAGTTACCTTCCACCCGTGAGCGTGTAACGAAACATGCGATCGCTGAACCGGTTGTTAAACTGGCAGGATCCCACCACTGATTGGAAGGGACCTTCTAGTCCAACCCCACACACGATTAGGAGAGCCTATACCAATAACTGCATAAGTAGTTGTCCAGTCTCTTCTTAAAAGCCTCCAGTGATGGAGTACCCACAACTTCTGAAGACAAGCCATTCCACTTAATTATTAATTATTGTCACTGTTAGGAAATTTCTCCTTACCTCTAGGTTGGTTCTCTCCTTGATTAGTTTCCATCTGTTGTTTCTTGTCTTGCCTTTTGGTGCTTTGAAAAATAGGTTGACCTCTCTGTGGAAGCTCCTCAAATATTGGAAGACTGCTATCATGTCACCCCTAGTCCTTCTTTTCACCAGACTAGACTAGACTAGACATACCCAATCTCTGCAACCATTCTTCATATGTTTTAGTATTTTTCACATGCCCCATCAAACTATGGAGATAATATGTCCAACCTAGCCAAGGTAAACGCACACTGAAATTTCTGAATTGGAATGGAGGAAAGATAGGTCAGTGGCACATGCCCTTTCAAAACTGTCTGATTGGATCCTAGGCATAGACTAGTTTGGAAATGACTGTCCTGCTTAAGATGTCCTGACATTTCCAAACTCTAACGGGTAGAAAGTCTCCAAAAAGAAGCCCAAAGAAATAAAACAAGTATAGTGTGACTGTAAATAAATGTTAGAACAAAGTGTATTAAATAATTTTCTCCTTCTGTCACATATAAAAACATACAAATAAATAACTCAGTGGCAATTTTGGGAGAAGCTTCCGAAGCTACCTATGATCCAACAGTTTCAATTTTCTAGATGACCTTCCTGTGTGGCTTACCTGACATCTTATCTGGGTGATCTTAGAAAGACAGCTGCAAGCAAGACTCCCCATTGTTTTCAAAAATGTCATTGAAGCTGCAGGTGGGGGAAAAGAAGCAGTCTGGACAGACATGGAGCAGGGAGTAGAAAAGCAATAGAAAAATATGAAATTCCTTCCGTGTTTCTGTCCATCAGACACCCTGTGTCTTTTCACTGGTCTCATGGATTGCTGATTTTATCTGCTGAGAATAATATGAACAGGAGGAAATGCATAACACACCAAAAATAAGCTGTCGCATTCTCAGCATAATGTATGTTTTAGACTGGTCTGCAAGCTGCAATTCTCAAATGCACTCACCTAGGCTAGGGCTACCATATTTGAGGTGCACAAATCTCAATAGAAGCCTTGAAAGCCACCTGGTTTTTGCAGTCTAGACATGGTAATCCTACAGAAAAGTAAATCGCATGTCACTTATTGTGATAGCACTCATTTTTTAAAAAAGCACATTCTATTAGTTTGCTAAAATGTAATAATATGTGATATAGTTAAATAAAGGAGGGATAATGATAACAAGGTATATATAGGCATGGGTACAACATAAGGAAATTGAATGTAAATTGCAAATAATAATTTGGAAAGAAGGATTAGAAAATTTTGTTATTGAATATTATGGATGTTTAGCTAGAATAGGATATAAAGATTCAGTGTTATTGGAGGATTTTAGAAATAGTAAATGAAATGCTAGTATGTGGTTATGTATTAAATTTTGGTATATTTTATGATGAAGGACGTCTAGACAATTATAGTCAAATGAAAATGGAGGTATGATGATGGTAACATGTATAAATATATCTGAGTTAAAACACTTGAGTTAATATGAATTATGCTTGATGACTGTGGAAGAGATGCACGAAAGTCTTTTGTAACCATCTGATACATTTTCTGCAATATGCAAAAAAAGAAGATTTTATGTGTTGTGTTTGTTTTGAAAACGAAAAAATAAAAATAAAAATTTTATTTTTTAAAAAAAGAATGAGTGTGACATGGCTGGGCTTCCCGTCCCCGTCCCCGTCCCCCCCGCAAATTAAACACAGTTTTTATTCTCACTGTCATGAAAAGCCACGGCTTCAAAAGTTTTCTGGAAGCTACCCTTCCAAAGGTAACAGGAGAATCGCAAATGATTCTATTTAACAAAATAACAGAGTTATAAGGGATCTTGGAAGTCTTCGAGTCCAACCCCATGCTCTGGCAGGAGACCCTATATCATTTCAGACAAACAATTGTCCAATCTCTTCTTAAAAACCTGTTAAAAAGTGTTGGAGCAGCCATAACTTCTGGAGGCAAATCATTCCAATGATTAATTGTTCTAATTGTCAGAAATTTTTTCCTTGTTCTAGGAGAAATTTCTAGGAGAAAAGGCATAGATTGTTAGTTTGTGAAGAGGTAGAGATGGTAAAAATCAAATGAATTGTTTATTATAGGCAAACTATCTTGATTTTTTTCCTCCCCATTTTCTATTGGAAACCAGTGACGTGCAGTCAGGTGAGGCAAATGAGGCACAGCCTAACCTCTCATCATCAGGGCAGCGAGTCATTCGATGGGAAACTTGCCTTTTGGGAGGAATGACCCAGCTTGGCTCCCACTTTCGATCTGCCGCCCAACGACCGAACGGAGAAGCGAAGAGGCAGGAGAGACAAAGCAGGAGCCAAGCAGAGTCATTCCTTCCAAGAGGCAAATTTCCTATCGAATAACTCGCTGCCCTAGAGTCGAGGGGGGGGAGAGGCTTCCTCCACTCCATCTGCTCCCCATCTGCACTGCCCTCGCCTGACAAGCGCGCCCTGGATTCCGCACAGCTCTGGCAGGCGGTGCTGTGGCCGAATCCCAGGGCGGAGGGTGGCACGTCGCAACTGAGCATGCCTGACTGTGGAATTATGGGAGTTGAAGTCCACAAGTCTAAAAAAATTGCTGCCTTACCAGGTATAAACCTCACCACACGTCACTGTTGGAAACCATATTTGAATTTTCACAAGGGTTTTCACAAATTTCCACTCTTCATCCTGGAAGGGCCAGGTCAGCCAAGTGAGTCTAAAAATCCAAATAAAGCAGACGTACTGTGCTGAGATTATGCCCAAGGAATTGAGAAGGTGCCCTGTTCTTTAATTCAAAGGAATGGGGGCATAGCTGGAGAATTCTCCTCAATTCCTATCAATCCCTTGAGGCATCAGTGGTCTTACTTGCAAGAGGGACTATGCCTAGTTTTTGGCTGATACATTAAGTATGAAACCCACTACCACCCCGACAGGAAAAAGGAAGCAAAAAATAATGGCAATTTCAGGCAGACTTAGTGGTGATGAGACAAAAAGAGGGAAAAAACCTCATCCAGAACTGGGCTGATCAATGAGTTGGTCAGCATGGCTGATAACAACAAATTACTCAGCATGCTGACAGACATTTCAGTCAGTGAGGTACTGCAATAAAATCTGTAGGAGTGAAAAACAAAATGTTAAATGCATTTTAGTAAGTAAGATTAAAAGGACTCCAAATGATTTAGGCAGTAGTGAATTGTTGAGCAACAAATGAGGCTGTTACAGTCAAGATACAAGGAAGGTGGGGATCCCAGTATATGACAACTATGGAAAAGCAATGGATCAATTCTCCTCTGAGACAGGGTTTGCAAAGTGCAAGTTACTTTTTTTAGACAAAAAAGGTAAGATATGGAAGACACCAAGTTCTTCCAATGGAAGGGAATTATCAGTGGTTATACAATACAATACAATACAATAGCAGAGTTGGAAGGGACCTTGGAGGTCTTCTAGTCCAACCCCCTGCCTAGGCAGGAAACCCTATACCGTTTCAGACAGATGGCTATCCAACATTTTCTTAAAGACTTCCAGTGTTGGGGCATTCACAACTTCTGGAGGCAACTTCTGTTCCACTGATTAATTGTTCTAACTGTCAGCAAGTTTCTCCTCAGTTCTAAGTTGCTTCTCTCCTTGATTAGTTTCCATCCATTGCTTCTTGTCCTGCCCTCAGGTGCTTTGGAGAATAGCTTGACTCCCTCTTCTTTGTGGCAACCCCTGAAATATTGGAACACTGCTATCATTTCTCCCCTCGTCCTTCTTTCTCTTAAGCTAGACATACCTAGTTCCTGCAACCGTTCTTCATATGTTTTAGTCTCCAGTCCCCTAATCATCTTTGTTGCTCTTCTCTGCACTCTTTCTAGAGTCTCATCATCTTTTTTACATCGTGGCGACCAGAACTGAATGCAGGTTGAGGGCAGCCAACACACATCTCATATTTCTTTATAGAATTCATATTATATTACATTCACCCTTGTTCCTTTACTAGGTACTTTCTCAAGAAATAGGAGCATCGTGAGGGAAATCAGATGAAATTGATTTGCTGGGTAATTGGTTGCAAAGAAATAGTGCGAAGGGACTTCACTGCTCTCTTCCTTGCAGTTGTAGAAGAACAGCCATTTGGAAAGGCCCAGGTGGAACCATGTAATGAAGGAAATCTAACTTCTTAGATGGAACTTGATGAAGATGTCTGTTTCCACCAGAAACAATAGCAGTTAAGAGGAATATGAACTGTGCTAGGTAGTAAACTTGCTTTTTTTTTCCCCCTGTCCAGACCTGGAAGAAATACGACTATTTGAAAGGAATGAGTCTGTCCGTTCCGATCCAGGGGGAGTCTCTTTCTATTACTAGCACACCAAAATAACCTGAAGGTGTAATTATACCCTGGAAATATCACCCCACAGGAATACAAATACTTTCCGTGTGTTTAGCCATCTTAAATTGTGTTGCCTAAGTCTTAAAAAGGCCTGAAGGATCCATTTCATCTCACAAATCTCAAGCCAGGCTGTGGCATCAGCCATCTTTTAACAACTAGGTTCGAAATGCCATACAAATCAGGCCAATGGAAAGAAGGACTTCTGCTCTAAAGCATCATTCCTCAATCTGCATTCAGGCCTTCAGCCACAATGATTGAAATAGGTGAGAGTTGTAGACCAGGTCCCTTTGTAGACATCTACCTGTACAGACAGCGTTCCGTGGGCCACATGACCACGGAGATGTCTTTGGACAGCGCTAGTTCTTTGGCTTTGAAACAAAGATGAGCACCACTGTCTAGAGTCGGGAACGACAAGCACATATGTGCAAGGGGAACCTTTACCTTTAATCATTTCCCATCATTGCAATTCTATACGGACTATTTCCTGACTGCCTCTCAATGTGCATATAGAAGCCGCATTAGGTGTCACTCTGAAAAATCATTTGTTCTCCTATCTGGAAATGTTATTTATTGTATTCAACCCTATACTGAACAATAATTGTGTCAATTAACTACTAATAATTACCTTGAAAGAAAAAAATAAATAAATCCTAGCCTAAGTTCATACTGCAGATTTCTCAACTATACACAAACTTCCATGCACAAGAGTGGTTTCAAAACAGTTAATTAATCTACCTGCTCAGTGCTAATGAAGTAATGGATTGCACATGGCACAGGAATGAGCTTAAGAGCAATCATTTTTGCCATTAAGTACTCATGGATCTGTCATAGTTTGGCAGCTGATTTCCATTAGAAAGCCTTGCGTCAAGAATGAAAAAAAATCACTTTGCATCTATTCTAGCAACTATGATAAATAGGTACGAAGAATGATTTTCTTCCCTTGATCCTTTGCCACATTATTGTTTTAGTTTAAGACAAAGAAAAAGAAGTAAACTTGATGGTGTTGAAAATTGTTATTGCCAAAAGTCAGCAGTTCCGTTCTTTGATTTGTTAATTGATGGCATATATTCCAGAGATTAAGAAAAGATGTGTCTAAAATGTAGGCATTTACTGAAACTAATGTTTTTTTTTAAGTCACAGCATTGTTGCAGACTCCAGATCCCTGATATGACAATTTCAGATGTACACAGAAGCTGAGATTGTCTCCTGCTTGCGTTTGAGTTGAGGAAGTCATTCTGGCTACATATATTCATCCCTTCTGTCCGTTGAATGACAAACCTGTAATTGATATAAATCTTGGATCCACTATCTGGCTCTTTGGAAATTACAAAGAGCTTGCCAATAAATTCTCAAGTCCCTGTCCAAGTTGTTATTTTTAAAAATATTCTTTTAACTTAAGAAAAGAATAGCAAACTAGTATGCCATACCATGCCAGCTTTAATTGTCCACCCAACAGTGTCTCTGGCATTGCCCAAGAGATTCCAGAGGCATGCTTAGAAGAACAGGTAACTTTGCTTTCATTGCTTTCTCCTATGAAAGGGTTCTGTGATTGGCCACATCCATCAATAGCAATAGCACTTAGACGTATATACCGCTTTATAGTGTTTTGCAGCCCTCTCTAAGCAGTTTACAGAGTCAGCCTATTGCCCCCAACAATCTGGGTCCTCATTTTACCCACCTCGGAAGGGTGGAAGGCTGAATCAACCTTGAGTAGCCTGCAGTACTGCACTCTAACCACTGTGCCACCGTGGCTCAAGACATCATTTTAGGAAAATGGTTCCCAAATTCCAATGTGATTGCTAAGGAAAGTTTGAAAACCCTTGTTCTAGACCAGGGGTGTCAAACTGGCTGCCTAAGGAACAGATCTGTCATGTGCAGGCCATGCCCACTCCAGCTCCACAAAGGGAAAAACTTCACATGACGGCAACGTGACGCAGCGAGTTTGACACCCGTGTTCTAAACTGAACCTGAAAGACATGAACAGGAACATCAGAAAGCCACCAGCACGTAAGAATTTGCACAGCCCATTCTGAAGATATCAATACTTCATACATATGATGAAAGTAACTGTTACTACAGTTTTATATTTCAGAACACACTATGTATTGTAGTCAAGTGCAGCTAATTTAACTCCCATATATTTTACAGTAGGAAGATTATATTTGGAGCAAAACGAAAGGGTGCTTAATCATTCCCAGGAGTACTTTTTCTAACCCAATTTGTCTCGCCAGACATTGATGGAAAGATTTTAGATATTACACCATTGTACGTAATATTTGCATGCACAAATCTATAGATATAAATCTGGGCCACTTTATTTGGACCTACTGCATGACATATAATTGAGCATAGCAGCAATGATATTGATGTAAATTTAAAACCTCTAACAACTTTTATCCAACGTTCAACATAACATTTTTATACATGAGCTCATTGATACACACATACATGAATAAGCATACATTATGTTCAATATATACAAATGAACAGGAGTGTGAGTCAGCATTGATATATTATTTTATTTCACAGAACCCAGAAAATCCACATTTCTTGCTTAGAGCAATTTTTTTAACCATGTATCTTTGGTTTGCAATGTTTTCTATCTTTTCAGATAATGCAAGAACTCATTTTAGATGCTTTCAAACTGTAAATCTTTCTGATGTTAACTCTTTTTGACTAATGGCCCAAAATACATTTTAATGCATATTTGTCAAATTTGGATGAAATGGGACAGTAGTAGATATTTCTAATGCTAATGCTAGTGTCTTTCGTGGACCACTGATTCGTGGCATTTCAGTTCAGAAAGACAATAAAAATATTTTAAAGGTAAGAGTTCCCCTCAAACATATGTGCTAGTCGTTCCTGACTCTAGGGGGGGGTGCTCATCTCCGTTTCAAAGCCGAAGAGCCAGCACTGGCTGAAGACATCTCCGTGGTCAGGTGGCCGGCATGACTAAATGCCGAAGGTGCACGGAACACTGTTACCTTCCCACCAAAGGTGGTTCCTATTTTTCTATTCGCATTTTTTACGTGTTTTCGAACTGTTAGGTTGGCAGAAGCTGGGACAAGTAATGGGAGCTCACTCTGTTACACGGTGCTAGGAATTCGAACCGCCGAACTGCCGAACTTTCTGATCAACAAGCTCAGTATCTTAGCCACTGAGCCCTACAAGAATCTTTTACACTCCTGCTAATCAATATAATCAAATAATACTGGAACAATTAGCGTCCAATGTAGTTGAGACAACTGATCCATAACTGGAAAGCAGAGCAGACAAATCAAAAAAATAAGTTAAGTCATATATGGGTTTCTTTATACTGTAGACAAAATTAAAACTCTGCAAAAGACATTCTAGAAAACCTCAGCTGTTGGAACGTTTAAAGATACCTGATAAAATCTAACAAAGGTTTTTCTGGCTATAAACAGCAGGGAGACAACTGGTATCTTTATTTGCCTTTTATAAACTTCCCAGGTGCATGCATTCATTCCATTATTTCCTGTATAATCCCCAAGGTGTATAGGGCAATGTCCGTTCAGAAACGTTTTTGTTGTTCTTGCAACTTTATGAATGGAAAAGACAGAAGAGGCTCCATGATTAGCCAGGAATTTGTGGATGGCCAGAGATATACAGGCTATCAATTCTGACACCACATTTGAAGCTTTTTCTTTGCGCATGACGTTCGAGTTAGGATTAGCTTTCCCGGTTGTGATTTCCTCCATAGAGAAAAATGTGCCATAACGTACATGTGCCGTATCTATATTTTCCCTGTGTCATTTCTCAATTGTCCCACAGAGTTTCCGCTGAATGTACACAGAGTATATTTCCCAGGGCAGAGACATGATGCAAAAGCCGTTCAGACAAGATGGTTGCGGAAGGTAACCAGTATATTGGTTCAGTTCAGAAGATACAGCATGCAAACTAGCAAATATATATTTCAAATAGCTGCCAGATGATATTTTGCAGGGGCCTCCCACCCCACCTCTGCCCAAACCACATACTTGATTGGTACCATATATTTGTTCTTTAGTCCGTCCATCTATCATTGTCTCAAGATCAGTAAACTAGAGTTTGGGCTCTTTTGAAATGCATCCCAGCTGTGCGGTCTTGAAAAGGCCATGCCCTTTCATACAATTCCTATCTACAGCCGAATCTGAACTAACTGGCGCCATCTAGCTCAAAATTCTTTTAAGAACAGCATGTACATTTTGCTGCTGGATATGGATCAATCTGTAAAGAATCAAGTTATCCGAGGTCAGCTAACCCTCAATATTTCCTAGTAATATTTTCACTTAGAAAATAAAGATCAGAATGGTAAAATAGCAACTTCTGATTTTGGGGGGGAAACAGCAGTAAAATGCATTGTCAATAGCATGCATTGTCAATAACAATCGGCAAATCTGATATACAGGACAAAATAGTATTTGCAAATTTTTCAGCCTAAGAGCTGCTATTCATGTCATCTGTTTGAATGTATGTATTGTGAGAATGGTATGTCCTGGAGATGTCACAGTAACATGTCTTCCTATTACTGAATATAAGAAATCCTTATACACAAGTATATCAATATGAGAAACTGCTGTGTTTATTTATGTCAACAAAAAAATCTTTGTCATGTTGCAGAACGATTTCCTTTTTCGTGCTTCTGAATTTTGTCTAATCATTGTTTGAATGTTTTCAAAGTTACCGTGTAGTATTCTAACTCAATAGTGATGCCAGGTTCAGGGAAATCCATTTGAACAATGCAATTTTTGTCCTTCAAAAAACCTGTAACCATGAGTTTTCCTGCCCAAACTTGGGATGAGATGAGATGAGAGAGAGAGAGAGAGAGAGAGAGAGAGAGAGAGAGAGAGAGAGAGAGAGAGAGAGAGAGAGAGAGAGAGAGAGAGAGAGAGAGAGAGAGAGAGAGAGAGAGAGAGAGAGAGAGAGAGAGAGAGAGAGAGAGAGAGAGAGAGAGAGAGAGAGAGAGAAGCATTCCATGTTTCATCAGCTGTCACAATACTTTGAAGAAATTCCTCACCTTCAATCTCATAGCACAATTGCTGACAAATTTCAATTTTTGACACTTTCAATTCTGCTCTAAGAACATGAGGAACCCATTTTAAATAAATGTTCTGATACTGAGTGTCGATAATACATTCATTCCTTGAAATGCCAGAGTTGACAGGGATTTCCCTTTGAGTTATCTGATCATCCCTAATCAGTTCATCAACCTTTCTCGTGTAATGCTTCATTTTGGTCCCAGTATGTCTTAGCTTTGTTACAAGTTCATCAGAGATTATAAAAAGGACCAGTTGCATTTCCAACATACCTATGCAACCCCTTCATGCATTTTTGACAATTTATCACAGGTTTAAATGCTAATGATACATCATATTATAAAGTTACAATTCAATGTAAATTTCAATCCAATATTGTGACATATACAGCAAAAGGTTGAGACTGTATTATTATTATTATTATTATTATTATTATTATTATTATTATTATTATTATTATTATTATTATTATTATTATTATTATACGATTGTATCACAGCGGCCAGTTGATTCGCCGGATTTGGCATTGATTACTAGTCGGGCCCCACCCAGGGGCCTAGGACGTCGTAACGTATTTTCGCAATATACGTGCAGATCCAAGCAGTGCAGCTTTTTGCATTTGACTGATGGTGATTTTGTCAATTTTTAACTGTTTTAAATGTAATTCCAGTGCTTTTGGAATAGCACCCAGTGTGCCGATTACCACTGGAATTACCACTGCTGGTTTGTGCCATAATCGTTGGATTTCAATTTTTAAGTCCTGGTATTTCGCGACTTTTTCATGTTCCTTCTCCTCAACTCTGCTATCACCTGGTATTGCGATGTCTATGATTGTAACCTTATTATTCTCAACCAGTGTGATGTCTGGTGTATTATGCGCCAGTATTTTGTCCGTTTGTATACGAAAATCCCATAGGATCTTGACCATCTGATTTTCGGTGACTTTTTCAGGCTTATGTTCCCACCAGTTTGTTGTTGTTTTAATATTATAATTTTTGCACAAATTCCAGTGGATTATTATTATTATTATTATTATTATTATTATTATTATTATTATTATTATTATTATTATTATTATTATTTTGGTATGTTACTGCCAGGAAAAAAGTGAGAAGTCTATTCCTTTGTTTCCATTTGCACTTTTTCTTAGTTTTCTAACATTCATTTTTTCCCCTATATTTTTATCTTGTAATGAAAATAAAATCAATTGTTTTTTTTTTAAAAAAAAGTTATGCCGCAGTACGGCGAGACAATAATGAACTTAAGTATTTTTTGTTTAATTCATTACACCACTTACCCCATTATCAGGATATTTCCTTTGCAATGGCCAACGTGCCTACATTTCAAAGCTGAATTTATTTCCTCCTTTTGATCATAACAAGGTGATTAGTCACAAGGAATTTATTTGGGCAAAAGTCTGGAGTAACATGGTCTTCCTTCCTTCTGAGCATCTTGCTGATGGGCTCCAAAATATTTTAGGAAAGCGTGCAAGCCCATCACAATAAGTTGAAGGTCAAGCTGCCACGTTCATAAGTCTTTTTTTTTTTACAAATCGCATTTAGATAGTTTAACCCCTGTTGACTGTTATACAATATGTCTCAGTTTCTATGACTCAGTCCTTTATTGAGGATGCACTGCCGAAAAAAGTTGGATATCAGTGAGTGGAGCAGTCCAGTTAGTAGATTACTCATCTTGTCTTCAGACACCTAGAATGATGAAGCCAAACAAATTTGCTAATTATAAAATATCTTGCTGGAAGAGACCAACGGAAGTACATGGACTCGGGAACTTCAACTCACACTGATCCTACTGCTCCCAGAGTTCATTTGAGTTTGACACTTAAAGCATCTTAAACCAATTAATTGATCTTCTTCAGTTCTTGAATGTTCATGCATCACAGTTAAGCATTGCATCCTGGCGACTACTTGGACTTGTCCCTACATTTTTCTTTGTAAGATTTTGGAAGTGGTTTGCCACTGCCTCTTTCCTAGGGCTAAGAGAGAGGGACTGACCCAAGGTCGTCCCCCCACCCCACCCCCTGGCTTCATCCCTCAGCCAGAACTAGAACTCACATTCTTTCAGTTTCTAGCTTGATGCCTTCGCCATGGTACCATAGTGGCTCTGCCATGATGGTGATGAAGTCACATGGGTGACTTTGGGCCATTCCCTTTCTCTCAGCCCAAACCACCTCACGGGGTTGTTGTTGTGGGGAAAATAAGAGGAGGGGGGAATATTAGGTATGTTCTAGTGGTGGATTTCAAAACTTTTTACTACCGGTTCTGTGGGCATGGCTTATTTTGTGGGTGTAGCTTGGCAGTCATGTGACCGGGAGGGAGTGGCTTGGGGGCCATGTAACTGGGTGGGAGTGGCCAATTTGGCCATCCATTTTGCCAATTTAGCAGTTCATTAAACAATACACAGCAGCCCCCTTTTCTATTCTTTTTAATACTGCATGAAGTTTTTGCTCTAGGTTTTTTTCTTTTTACTTGGGGGAAGAGGTTGGCAACGCCTGGGGATTTCTGGGGATTTCTCCTCTTTGTTAGAGGCACTAAAATAACCAAGATGATATAAGGTCTCCTGCTGGAGCAGGGGGTTGGACTAGATGACCTCTGAGGTCCCTTCCAACCCTGGATTGCTGTGCTGTTTCAAAGCATCCTCTGAAGCTGCGTCTGGTGCCAGGTTTGTGGTCCTTCCTTCCTCTCCTTTTTCTCTCTCCCTCCCTCTATCCATCCATCCATATCTCATTCACTTTCCCTTCCCTTTTTCTCCCTTCCCTCCCTCCCTCTCTCTCCTTCTTTCCTTCCTTCCTTCCTCCCTCCCTTTCTCCCTGTGAAGAACCCCAGGTGGTCTTTGGTAGGAGGAAGAAAAGCCAGACATTTTGAAACTTGATCATCTGGCATCCTTAGAGAGCCACTATTGATTAGCTTTGCCTGAGGCTAAGGATAGCAGCTGGCAGAGGTTTTCAAACTTGGGAACTTTAAAACTTGTAGACTTCAACTCCCAGAATTCTCCAGTCAGCAGAGCTGAATTCTGGGAGTTAAAGTCCACAAGTCTTAAAGTTCCCAAGTTTGAAGACCTCTCTGCTCCGTCTCCAAACGGTGAGGATTTCTTTCTTTCTTTGTCTCTTGAAGCCCCCCCCCTCCCACGCTTTTGTTCCCAGGGGGCTGAAGGAGGGCTTGCTACCCCCCCATGCCCTATTTTGAGCCTAGCAAGTCTGCCTGCAGCCTGCTGGGAGCCAAAATGAGGCTCATGGGGATCCTGGAAGGGACAGGAGAAGGGAAGGTTGTGAGCCTGGGGGGGATTAGGGGGGGGGGGTGCAGCAAGCTCTGGGAGGGGTAGTGAGACTTACCTGTAGGCAGAAGGGGGAGGCAGCTCAGTTGGGGCGCAGGGCAGGCACCACGTAGCAGCAGGGTGGGCCAGGTGAGTGGGGCATTTGTACTTAAAACAGTCTGCACAATAGTAAAAAAGGGAAAAATTACATTTTTCCATAAAGATTGTTCTGCATATGTGCAGAACAGAAAACCAAGATGGCACCGTACTGGTATGGTCACGTGTCTGCTGGAGTTACTACCTATTCGCCCGTACGGCACCGAACAGGTAGGAACCCACGTCTGCCCCATAGTGATAAATCAGTGTTTCAGTATATCAGGGGTCCTCAAACTTTTTGAACAGGTAGCTGATTCACAGTCCCTCACACTGTTGGGAGGCCAGACCAGCTGGATGGGCGTGGCTAGGTGGACATGTGAGGGTAGGCACCATGTGGCACCTTAGGCAGGGAAGCCACCCGGAAGGAGAGGAGTGACTGGGTGGGGCGGGTGGGTGGGGTATTTGCACTTAAAATAGTCTACGCATGCACACAACATTAAAAAAGGGGGGGAAATTACATTTTTTCAATGAAGATTTTTCTGCGCATGTGCAGAACAGAAAACCAAGATGGCACCGTGGAGGATAGAACAGGTACGGTCACGTGTCCCCCCAAACTGGACCAAATAGGTATGTTTGCCATCTTGAGTTACAGTACTTATAAAAATCATAAAGGCAGGGTATAAATAAAATTAAATAAAAATTGATGCTTTCAAAAAAATAGTCTAATTTTAGAAAGTGGAAAGGTGGCATCCTTCACACAAAAACACAACCTCCTCACATTCAGTTTATTTCCAGGAATGCCTCTGACCACCAGATTGTCTGATAGGTTTTTGTAGAAAATGATTAATGTTTTGTCGGAAGATCAGGAATAGGAACACCTGACAGGAAGGATGTGACCAGAGGAACAGGGCTTAGTATTCTGGTAAATTTGTGCTTTGTCATTGGAGTTGTGGTGGGAAAGCTATCTCCTAGTATCCATTTTGTGAAGGTGCCCACAGCCCATTTTCAAAAACCTAAATGTTTCTTCCTTGCAATCCCAAACATTGGATATGCTTCTGTTATGCATTTCCTTCTGATCTTCCTACAAAATTGTCCAACACACCTAGGGACAGAGAAACGGAAGTATGGAACATCATGATATCCAGACCTAAAGAAATCCCACTGCTTTATTTACATGGAAAATAACTGAGAAGTTAAGCCTGCCTTCCAAAGCTGAGTCTTTCCATGTGTGCAGAAACTACAGTTCCCTGAATTGCTAGAATTGTGATGGCATTGGCAGAGCAATGTGAGAAAACGTAGGGTCGATGTTTATCTTTAAGGATTGGAGTACCCAATATAAAAACATAGCATTACTTCCAAAGTTGGATAAAATTGCTTTGCAGTTAAAAATAATTATTTAGTTTAGTTTGTATATTATGATGGCACAGTGGTTAGAATGCAGTACTGAAGGTAATTCTGCTGACTGCCAGCAGTTCGATTCTCATTGGTTCGAGATTGACTCAGCCTTCCATCCTTCCGAGGTTGGTAAAATGAGGACCCAGCTTGTTGGGGACAATATGCTGACTCTGTAAATGGCTTACAGAGCGAGGACAGTAAAGCCCTGCAAAGTGGTATATAAGTGCTATTGCTATTTGTATTTTTGACATACTATTTAATATGGTTCAAAGATATAAGCCATCTTAATGGCAATGTAAATACAGGGTAGAAAGTTCGTAGTGCAACAATCCCAACAAGAGGAAGGAAGGAAGGAAGGAAGGAAGGAAGGAAGGAAGGAAGGAAGGAAGGAAGGAAGGAAGGAAGGAGACACAAAGAAAGAAACAGAAAGGAAGGAAGGAAGGAAGGAAGGAAGGAAGAAAGAAAGAAAGAAAGAAAGAAAGAAAGAAAGAAAGAAAGAAAGAAAGAAAGAAAGAAAGAAAAAGAAAGAAAGAAGAAAGAAAGCTGTCTCAGGTTTGCTGGATTTTTGCCAACAGGGAAAAAAATCAGGAGTAATGTTTGCAGCTATATTATTGTTATTGTTATTATTATAGTTCCTTCCCTTGAAACCAGTTTTAAAGCTACCTGAAACCTCAATTTGTGGGTGGTTTGGGGAACAAGGAAAGCTCCGAATCCTCCCAGTCACGAGTTCCATTCCTGTCATCCCTGTCCAATCTTGGATGAATGAACCAGCCTCAAAATCTTCCACAAAGTCTGGAACACTCTCTCAGGGACTACGAAATTATAACCCTAATAAACCAAAGTTATTGACTTCAAAGATGAAGTCTACTTTTGTTCCACATTTCCAATCCCTGTCATCTAGATGTACAGCCTTCAGACTTTGCTGAAACCACCAATCTAATCATGTGACACAGTCAATTATTTATTTCTAAAAGGATTGTGTCAAGGGTCAAGCATCCCTTCATTGCGTACTGCATTGAGCGGCGAACAGCGAGGGAAGGAACTTAGCACATACGCAACATTACTTTTTATTTTTCATTCATAATAAAACACCCTTATTTTTGACCTGGTGAACTTTGGATTCAGCATCAAAGACTTCGCGTTCCCAGCTCTTTTAGGTCGGGTTGTCGTGTTTAGCCTTGTTTCAGCTTTGCTGTTTGTTTTTTTTCTCTGCTCTCCGTTTTTGGCAGACCGTTCCTAGCCTTTTGTGAAGTTGTTCCCACTGCTGCATTTTATCCTATTGCATTTTTGTCATGGAGGTTTTGAACTACAGTAGGTTCAATTTTCAAATTAACTTCTTTATAATGTCTCCAGATAGGGATCACGTTTGTGAATCTACTCCTGCTCATTTTTCGGAAGGAAGAAGTTTGTGGTGGCTAGACACCAAAGTGTCAAAAAAGTGACCACCTAGCTATTGACCGAGTATGTTATCTTGACTGTATCCCACATAATTAAAATATATGTCTAATCAGCTTCCAAGTAGCACATACTACAGTGAAAAAGGGAAATGTTAAAGGTGCACGGGCATACTTCAATTTGGATGAAGGAGGCAGTTTTTAACCAAGCCTTAATCAACTTGTTGTCATAATCCTGAGGGTTAAAGAAGCAGGACAAAGTGCAATGCCCCTCATGAGTAGGAATTTCACTTAGCTTTAATGAGGGTGAGTAAGGAAGCCAGTGATCATATGATCGGGCTGAATTAACTCCCATGGAGTAGCAAGGTGAAATGTTGTGCCCGGCTGGTGCAAGAATTCTGTGAAAACCATCAGTCACTTGAAAGCTCAAAATAATGAAAGTGTAAAAATAAATTCACATACCAAAAATGAGTGAAGCTGCGATTTCATCATTTTCCCTTCAGTTGTTGTTTTCTAACTTGTAGGTTAAACAGGAAGTTTTCTGCAGGATGTGCCGGTATCCTCTGTTCGTGTTAATAACTTTAACACTTCGCTTTCCTTTTCTCCCACGATAAACTTAATGTTTCCTCCCAAGAGCTCGGCTTTCGTGACAGATTTCCTGCATCAGACACAAGGACTTATTTCACTTAACCCCTTAAAACATCTATCTACTCTCAGGATGCTTTACAGAAATTTGTTACGTTTATATCTTTTTTTTTTCTCCAGGCAATTTCTTCTCCAAAGGGGCAGTGACTTCTCCTAGTCCACCATGTTCTAAAAGAGGAACGCAGGAAAAAAAGGTCTAAAATTAGACGGACGGTGGAAGTTCCTAACATTCATTTGGAAAAGGTGCTAAAAACAGACATTTGGATACCACTTAAATATTAATGAATAGGGACGTGGTGGCTCAGTGACTAAGACGCTGAGGTTGTTGATCAAAAAGGTCGGCAGTTCGGTGGTTCGAATCCCTAGTGCCGTGTAATGGAGTGAGCTCCTGTTATTTATTCCAACTTCTACCAACCTAGCAATTCGAAAGCACGTAAAAATGCAAGTAGAAAAATAGGAACCACCTTTGGTGGGAAGGTAACAGCGTTCCCTGCACCTTCGGCATTTAGTCATGCCGGCCACATGACCACGGAGACATCTTTGGACAGTGCTGGCTCTTCAGCTTTGAAACAGAGATGAGCACCGCCCCCCAGAGTCGGGAACGACTAGCACATATATGCAAGGGGAACCTGTACCTTTTACCTAAACATTAATAGTTAATCCAATACCTGGATGGAAATGTGATGTGAATAATATTGTGCATACTGGTTGAAGATCGTTCTATTTCTCTTTTTGTCATTTATAGATTCAAGAACATAGAAAGAGAGATAAGAGATGGAGGGAGGGAAGGAGGGATGCCCTGCTCCTGCTTCCAGCATGGAACCTAAATGAATTTTCAAGAGCCTTCATTATGTTCTGGCCAGGGAGCCTTCTACCCGAGATGACAACTGTGAGAAGCAGCATCTGCCCATTTGTCTGAATGGGTGCAGATGTAAGTACCTAACAATGGCTTTGTCCAGAGATTTTCCTGATCCGAGCTATTGGGGCAGGGCTACCCTAACTGTGTATGCAGGGGTGGCATCCTACCCATTTAACAACCGGTTCGCTGAGTACACCCACCTGACGTGCCTGATGCGTGCTGTGCGCTCTTGCACAGTTCATAGGAAAACAGCTGAGATGTGGCAATCGACTCTGCAGCACCCATCATCTGGGCTAAAAGGTAAGGAAATATAGGTAAGTATAAGCCAGAGGTGGGTGGGCATGCCTACCTAAAGGTCTGAGTGGACCAGTTCTCTCTCAGCAGATCTTCGGAGCTACTGGTATGCCCAAACCAGGCCGAAGCAGTAGAATCCCACCCCTGAGCCTATGTGCTCTAGATAATTTCTCATCTTCATAAGTGCAAGATCACACTATTATGGGTTGTGCTGATATGCAAATAGCTAGCAGAACATTATCAAGTTCATTCATGTATCCCATTCAAATCTCTTCTGACATTCCAAGTAGCTCATAAACTGGATGCTGGTTGGTAGCAGACCAGGACTTAATATTTTTGCCTGTCAACCAGGCTTCTCTGAATCACAATACATTTAAGGAAAACCCAAGGACTGCAGCAGAGGTCATGCATTGCGTGGGTAGTAGAGAGTTTGCTTTAGGACAAGGACCAACTCTGTGGCCAGTGGTCCAGAATTCCGACTGCTGTAGTCTCATCATCCTAGACACACTTCTATATATGTACTTTACACCAGCGGTGGGTTTCACATTTTGTTACCACAGATTCTTCTGCGCATGCACTTTGCTCACACGCGCACCTTCCACGCAAGTGCCCAGCCATGCTTAAATAAGATGGAATTGAGCCAGGGTGGGTGCACACCCACAATTTCTGAACCAGTCCGAACCGGCTGAATACCAAATCTGCTTTACACTGAGGAGGAGTGGTGAGGAGCCATCCACCAGAATAAGAACTGGAGTGTAAGGTTTTGTTGCTCCTTCCCATTTAAAAAAAAAAGCATCTCACACATGAAGTATTTTTCTTTCCTTCAGATTCTAGAAGTTGAGTCATGACAGCTGAACTTTTTTTTTCTTGTTGGTTTGAAGCATTTTGCTACTTATCCAAGTAGCCTCATCAGCCTGAGCAAGTTGGTTATCTCCTCCAAGGCAATTTCATTTTTGTTAGGTGAGTAGGCAGAGAACCATTAAGAGTTGTTGTTCCTAAATCTTTTCCCTTCAGTGAGTTGTTAAGTGTGGCCTCCCTGGTAAAGTGGTTTTCATCTTCCTGGGGATTAGTGCATGAGTGGCATAAAAAGTGGAATTGTCTGAGGCCTCCACATCGTATTAAGGGAAGGACTTGCCACTTGTTTCAAACCAACAAAAAAGAAGTCCAGTTGCCATGACTCAACTTCCATACAATTTTACTGAATGACTGACAGTCTTTGACATTTCTTTCAGACTGTTTTGGTTTCTTAGCATGGATTTCTACCAGGTGACTGATTCTTGAGCCTCGGACTGCCACTTACTACTTAGCCATAGGAAATCAATATACTATAATAAATAAGGACAACAAATAAGAATCTTGTAATCGGGGAGAAGAATATCTACTTGGAGAGCTGACTGGAGTTTTGATTCCAGCTGTTTCCATTACAAGTGACCGAAGCCTCCATAACTCCTCCTGATCGTGAGTTTATCCACATTGCCTCTTCCAGGCCTGAGTCATCGCTTATGGTCTTCTTGATTCAGCCTAGCTATTCACTCCACGGGGATATGGGGAGTGGCCAAGCTTGCAAGAATAGCTCAAAAACAAACTCTGGAAACAGCGACTCATGAACTAGTCCAAGGAGGATGTTGTTTATATGTTAGATCCTGTTTTCTTCCTTGAGCAAACTGCTTCTACCAGGTGCATCTCCCACGGAGGCAAGCCCTCCCTTTGCACGCGGACAGATCCAGGGCAGCTTCCTGCCCCTTGTGTGTGAAAACTCAAATGCCTGGAGGCAAGCAAGGATGCAGGGTCTGGCAAAGGTTAGCTTCCCACCTGGGTGGCCCCCTCCCTCACCAATTGTAACAAAGGGTCACCCTTGTCTGCTACATGCCACTTGCACGGTGGGATTCAGGCAGCATCTTTTGCTGTGGGTCCAGTACTGAGCTTGGAAAGAGGAAGGACAGAGGCAGAGGTGGTTATTCAGCAGGTTCTGATCAGTACTGGAGAACCAGTAGCGGAAACTTTGAGTAGTTCGGAGAACCGGTAAATACCACCTCTGACTGGCCCCGCCCCCATCCATTCTCTGCCTCCTGAGTCCCAGCTGATCGGGAGGCAATGGGGATTTTACAGTATCCTTCCCCTGCCACTCTCACCAAGCCACGCCCACCAAGCAACATCATGCCCACCAAGCACACACACAGAACTGGTAGTAAAAAAAATTTGAATCCCACCACTGGATTGGGGGCTTCTGTGCCCATGCAATACGGGCAGCAAATGTTTCTGTTTGAGAGCAGCAGTGACAAAGCAGTGCCCAGCCAAGCATAAGAGAAATGTCCTAGTATGTAAGTAAGTATCATGGGAAGCAGCAACCACCAGGTGGAGGTGGAGTTAGAGGTCAAATGAACATCAGTTCTTCCAGAAACTGGGCCCTTCATTAAGCTAGATTTGATCAATGTCAGGCAAAGCAAAATTCACTTCAAACATAAATTACCCACGTCAAACTGCCAGTGGGACCAGGTGGGTGGATGAAAGAGTAAGAAATGTTTGGGAGTGCAAAATAAAATGTGCTGCTCTTCTCTTTCTTTTTCACAATCACGAAGAGGTGGATGGTCCATTAAGCTTTCCAGTGGCACAAAATTTCAGCAACATTGAAGAAAAATGCCAGAGTCAGCCTATGGCTAGCAACCTATGAAAGTCGACTGAGGACAGAGTTCTCCTAGCCGCATATAAATAGAGAAAGCTGACATCCTCTTGTTACAGGTTAATGGCAATGAAAACACAACGTACACAATCAGAGGGGTGGGGGGTGGGAGGAGAAGGATGACCAACGGAAAAGACATTGTGTCTTTTTTAACATCTCTTGTTTCCTTCTCACCCATGGCAAGAATTTCCTCCCAGCCCTTAGCTTCCTCTATATATGTTACAAGCTGATCAGGGATCTGCTTCTATTGTCTTCTGGGGTTGGCCCAAAAGTTCAGATTGGTTCAGCTTTGCTGTAGGTTGCTTGGAGCCACAGTCCTTGGGTTCCTCCACACAGCTTGCATGAACAAGACCATCTGTCTTGATTTAAATCTTTGATTTAAATCCTATTTAAGGTGATCTAATGAAGCTGTTGCCCTAGGGTGGATGTGGACATGCACTAAGAATTAAGGCAGCACTTACTCTTTTCCCCAAAAAGTCCTTGATCACATAGAGATATTTAGCAAAAACCTTTAGAATGAATCTCAGTAAGGAGCAGGAAGCCAGGATGAGCTCGTTAGATCTGCATATTTGCAGGCATCTAATAAGGTTGACCTCATTATGTGGCCAGAAAGTATTGATGATGGACTGTCAACCCTACAAGCAGGGTTAATGTTAGATATTAACATATATCGGGATAAGTCTTCCCTCTGGTCCGCTCCTACAGCGGGAAACAGGTATTCCTCTGATTGGTCGAGGGGCGTGCCCACTCCCTATAAAAGGGGAACCCTCCGACCTCAGAGTAAGCTGGATCACTATTACTACTAATAAAGAGCTGTTAAGTCACTTCGTGTCCGCCGTCTGTCTCTCGTTGCCCAGATCTAACATTGGCGACGAGGATGGGATTGAGAGACAGATAGGACGAAGAACGCTACCTCCAGAATCTCCGGATTTGATCCAGCCCAGGAATTCGGCAGAAATTCCGACAGCCATCTCAGATCACCGCAGCGCGGCAAATTCAAACAGAGAAGATGGCGATGCATGCTCCCCCCGCTCCTTTCGACCCAGAAAACGACGAATGGGAAGCCTTCATGATTCGTTTCGAGTGTTTCCTCGAAGCGAACGAATACACGGGGATCACCGATGCGAGGAAGAAAAACATCTTCCTCGGCTACTGCGGAAAAGAAGTCTTCAATACGGCCAGAGACCTCACCGCGCCTACTCCAATACAAGCAGTATCGTGGACAACGTTGCAACAGACTCTGCAAACCCATTACGCGCCAAAACCTTCCCGCCATGTCTGCCGCAAGGAATTCAACATGAGGACTCAGAAGGCGGGAGAATCCGTTAATCAATATGTTGCAGCCCTACGAAAAGCAGCAGCTCACTGCGAATACAGGGATCTGGAAGAACACATCTTAGAGCGGCTCATCTGTGGGATAAGAGACATTTCGTTGCAAAAGAAGCTGTTGGCAAACCCGAGTTTAACCCTACAGACAGCGTTAAATGAAGCAAGAGCGTCAGAATCAGCGGAGAAATCATCGGTGACCATACAACGAGGGGCCAGCGTAAACCAGCCAGCACCGAGGCAAACCAGAGTTCACTACGAGGACACAAGCCCCGACTACGAGAATCCCGAGTTCGAGGACAGTCACCTAATGCAGAGCAGTCACGTGAGGCCTGGGGGGAGACCCGGATCCCGTTTGCCGCCCTGCGCAAGCTGCGGAGGGAATCACCCCAGGTCTACTTGTAGGTTCAGGAACGTTGTTTGTTCGCATTGCAACAAACTTGGGCACATCGCACGAGTGTGCCGGAGCGGAGTCCCTGCCTCACGGCAGCCACCCATGTACCGCCAACAGAAGCCCAACCCAGGGGCTTGGCGAAATCAAAAAGGGCGCCCAGAGAGAAATCCACAAGTGTTTACCCAGAGAGAAAATTTCCAAAGAGCTGAACGAGCGTATTCCCAGAGAGACTACTCACAAGGAAGTGAGCGAGCGTATCCCCAGAGAGAATACACACAGAGAGCTGAAAGAGCGTTCTATCAAGACGCTCAACAAGAGTATTTTCAGGATGTTGACGATGAGATAGAGTTGACCCAGAGAGAGGAGTTGCGAACGTATCTCACCACGATACATCAGCTCCGCCCTAAGCGGCCCAAAAGGCTGAAAGTCACAGTCCTCTTGGAGGGCTCACCCTGCGAGCTAGAAGTTGACACAGGATCAACCCTGACGATCATTTCATGGGCATCCATGAAACAGGCTATCCCTAGCCTCAGAAAGAGCCAACTGCGTGCTCCAGACGTCCTGCTACGAGACTACCAGGGGAACCAAGTCCCCATCGTGGGCCAAGGCACATTCCGCATCCGTTTCAAGGACATCGAAGCCCAGCTGCCCGTGACCATCGCCAGCGCGCCATTGCAGAACCTTCTGGGGCTTCATTGGTTTGAAGCCCTGGGATTAGAAGTCACCGGAATCAACGCCGTGAGAAACAGCAGCGCTGAAAAGATTTTTAAGGAGTTCGAGGATGTGTTCAGCCCCGGTCTTGGTAAGTATGTGGGCAAACCAGTATCATTTAATTTAGACCCAAATGTGGCGCCAATCCGACTTAAACCGAGACGAGTGCCTTTTGCACTCCGCCCAAAAATAGATAAGGAGATAGATAAGTTAGTGGAACAAGGGATCCTTGAGCCGGTAGATCACGCGCGCTGGGAAACACCTATCGTGACCCCAGTCAAACCAGACGGATCAGTCCGCGTCTGCGCGGACTATAAGTGCACAATTAATGTCGCGCTACAACAGAGCGCATATCCTGTGCCTGTAGTACAGCACTTATTGCACTCGTTGGGGCCAGGAAAGATATTTGCAAAGTTAGACATGGCACAAGCTTACCAGCAACTGCCAGTGGATAGCGCCACAGCGGAGGCCCAAACTATAGTGACGCATAGAGGAGCATTCAAATGCAACCGGCTACAATTTGGCGTAAGCATTGCCCCAGGATTGTTCCAGAGCGTCATGGAACGGCTTTTGCAAGGGATACCAGGAGTCGTCCCCTATTTTGACGACATCTTGGTGTCCGCTGCAAATGAGGAGCAATTAAACAAAAGAGTCAGATCTGTTTTGGCCAGAATCAGAGAAAAGGGTCTCCGCCTTAAAAAAGAAAAATGCCAAATTAACGTGCCTAGTGTAGAATTCCTGGGTTATAGAATCGATGGTCAGGGAATACACCCCACTTCAAAGAAAATTAAGGCGATCCAGGACGCCCCCACACCACGGAATCAGACCGAGTTGCAGGCCTTCCTCGGATTACTTAACTTCTACAGCGTTTTTCTGAGACAGAAGGCGACCGTTGCTGAGCCTCTACACCGTCTACTCCAGAGGAACGCACCATGGAAATGGGGACGAGCCGAAGCTGCAGCTTTCGCCGGGGTAAAGCGCCTGCTCACCGCTGACTCACTACTTGTTCAATACAGTCAGACTCTACCGCTAGTATTGACCTGCGACGCATCGCCTTTTGGAGTTGGAGCAGTCCTCAGCCACAGGATGCCCGACGGAAAAGAAGCACCCATTGCTTTCTACTCCAGAACTCTTTCATCGGCCGAAAGGAACTACAGCCAAATGGACAGAGAAGCGCTGGCTGCCGTAGCGGGTGTAAAACGTTTCCATGAATACCTCTACGGCCGCGATTTTGAACTGATCACAGATCACAAACCGCTGTTGGGACTTTTGGCGGGAAACCGCCCCACTCCGGTCTCCCTTTCTCCACGCATGACCAGGTGGACTGTTTTCCTGGCTGCGTACTCCTACAAGTTAATTCATCGACCGGGCTCCACTCTAGGACACGCAGACGCGCTCAGCCGTTGCCCATTACCAGACATTTTGCTAGACCCCACTCCGGAAGTACCTGTATTGCTCATTGACTGTTTGGATTCGGGACCGGTTTCTTCCTACGATGTTGCAAGGTTCTCCTCCAAAGACAGTTTAATAAAGCAAGTGCAAACTTGGGTATGGAGGGGGTGGCCGAAGGGAAATGTGGACCCGGAATTCAAAATGTTTTGGTCGAAACGGGACGAACTCTCAGTATTACAGGGATGTTTGTTGTGGGGGGATCGAGTTGTTATTCCTTATGCTCTACGAAAAAATGTATTAGATGCTTTGCATATGGGTCACCCGGGGATCGTGAGAATGAAAGCGTTAGCGAGAAGTTACGTGTGGTGGCCAAACATGGACAAAGAAATAGAGGAGTGGGTGGCCACTTGCGACCCATGTCAGGAGTCGAGACCAGCACCCCCGGAAGCGCCCGCCACAGAATGGGAGAAACCCAAGGCACCCTGGTCACGTATACACATTGATTTTGCAGGGCCATTCCAGGGTCAAACCTTCCTCATAGTTGTAGATGCTTATTCTAAATGGCTAGATGTAGTCTTAATGACGTCAACCACGGCAGAGGCAGTCATAAAGGTTCTTCGGCGGCTCTTCGCCACCCATGGTCTACCAGATCTTTTAGTATCCGATAACGGGCCCCAATTCACGGCCATGCAGTTTGAAACATTTTTAGCGGGTTTGGGAATCAGGCATGCCCTCATCGCGCCATTCCATCCAGCATCCAACGGTCAGGCAGAGAGAATGGTGCGATTCGCGAAAGAGGCCCTCGCTAGGATGGGTCCAGGTGATTGGCAAACACGCATTGACCATTACCTCCTCATTCAACACATTACCCCGAGCGCAACGACGGGTAGGAGCCCCGCTGAACTACTCATGGGTCGCCGCCTACGGTCTCACCTGGACCGGCTCCACCCGAATTACTCTGCCACGGCTCCCCCAGACTCTACAAGTAAGGTCCAGTCTTTCAGAGTAGGGGACTCAGTATATGCTCACAACTACACAGGGGGGACATTGTGGATGCCAGCAAGGGTCATTGGCATCACGGGTCCTCGATCGTATTTGCTGGAGCTAGAAGATGGGCGAAATTGGAAAAGGCACATCGATCAACTTCGAGGTCGCCTTACACACTCCAACATCAGGGATGAAGGCGAAAGTTTCCTGTCTACAGAGAGCCAACCGCAGGAAAACTCCATCGCAGGGAACAACGACACCGGCGAGCTAAGCGTAGAACAGGACAACACGCACGCAGCTGAAAAACCCCCAGTCAACGCAGCCGAACTAGCTCCTGAATGCCCAAGCAACGAAAGCGAAAGACCTCCAGAACGGAAAAAGGGAAATGCACCCGATCCTGCAACTACTTCGAACCAACATGCACCCGATCCTGCAAACACTTCAACCCAACCTGAACTACGACGTTCCGCCCGAGCAAGACAAACACCCACCTACCTAAAGGACTATGTCACCTACCGTAACGTCCCATCTAGGAGGGGAGGGGTGTTAGATATTAACATATATCGGGATAAGTCTTCCCTCTGGTCCGCTCCTACAGCGGGAAACAGGTATTCCTCTGATTGGTCGAGGGGCGTGCCCACTCCCTATAAAAGGGGAACCCTCCGACCTCAGAGTAAGCTGGATCACTATTACTACTAATAAAGAGCTGTTAAGTCACTTCGTGTCCGCCGTCTGTCTCTCGTTGCCCAGATCTAACAGTTAACAACCGGTTCGCTGAGCTCGCGCTTTGCGTGCATGCACACGTTTCACTCAGACATGCGCCAGGATGCTCACTGCACGCGCATGCACAATTGAAAGAATACTTAGTACCTTCCGGATTGCTGCTTGGGAAGGAAAACAGCTGAGATGCGGCAATCCACTCTGTCGCATGACTCAGCTGAGAAGATAAAGGTTGGTAAAGAGCACTTGCTCATGGGAGCGAACCAGTTCACACCCAGCTGATCTTCGGAGCTACAGGTTCGCCCGAACTGGTCCGAACCAGTAGAATCCCACCCCTGTGTACAAGACAGACCAAACTAAGAAATCAAAGCCATGTAGCTCAAGACTACTTTTATTGTAACAGAATCTGGCAGGTATGAACATTTTCCTCCTTCTCCTTCACTGGGGAGGAGAGTGAACTGGGGAGGGTTTTTTTGCAGACGTTTTCTCAAGCTCCTTTCTTGGCTTGGTTCAAGATCACTTATAAAGTTTGGTGTGTGACTGTTGCCTTGCAAGCAGCTCTTCCTCCTGTCCTTCTAAACTACTTTCCTGGGATTAATGCAACATTTGTAGTGCGGTGAGATATGAATGACCCCTAGAGGTGGTTGAACTACAGCTTCCACTGTTCTACTGCTGTTTCTGGCCAAACTGGTTTCAGTAGAAATAATTTTCTCACCCGTTGTAAAGGGTCATCACCAATCACCACTGAACTTTGAGCTAATGCATTTAAGAGAAAGACACTGGAGAAATTTAGGAACAGATTTCATTTCAAGTAAAATGGCGTATTTCTTCAAGAATCTTGTTGAAGTCTCAAGTATCTTATAATTTCTGACATCTGTTAAAAAGTGTTTCAAATATTTGGTTATACAAATTCATATATTTGGGGGGAGATAGATGATAGAGAGAGCGACAGACAGACAGATATTAGAGGGAGAGAGAAAGAGAGAGATAACTGGGATCATGTCTATGTTTGTGCTTTTTCAAAAGTATCTTAGAATGTGGGGGAGCTGTGATGATTGAATCACACATGTGATCATGGTCTAACCCATATAAAGATTTGTTGTGAAGAGTAGAGACCTGATCTGATCATATCTCTGAATATTTAATTGAGTTCATGTTAGCTAATTTCCGTGTGTTCAAGTTTTATATTTTATATAAAATGTATATATCAACAAAGCAAAAAAAAAAAAAAAACAATTAGAGTGAGAGAGAAAGACAAAAGAAACAAAATAATAAACTTACTCAGAAAGGGAATGCTTCCACAATTGAAGAAAGGAAAAATGTTAACGTATTTGGATTTTTCAGAGGTGTCAAAAGGAAGCAATCTGACCTCTCAAGTAGTGGGGGGGGGGGGGCGGTGGGAATCCAGCTCTTTGGCTCTTGTGGTTCATGCACATTGAGGACATTTAGAAACGTGAAACTTAAAAGGTTGTGTTTAAATGACATCCTGTATCCAAAACTCTGCAAGGGACACAAACAGGAAGAATTTGGAATGAATTCTGCCCATTTTAAAACATTACCCTACAGTACTTAAACATGGAAAGAATGTCAAGCTGTTCTCCTGCATTTGTTGAGGTGCCAACTGTGGAGAAATTAGACTAACCCACACTCAGGTTTTGTTTGTTTTTCTTTGAAGGGGAAAAAATAGACTTGGAATAAGTCCTCGGAGAAGAGAAGCAGCATGTTCCAATTTCATCGGCCTTCTTTGGATCTTCTGGCAGAATACCTACTTATTATTGCTCTTAATTCTTCCTTGTACCCCAAATTTGGCACCGGCATAGTCGATCATGCTGTGTTATATACAATTAGTAACATCAAGCGCAGGAAAGCAGTGGAAAAATATATTCCTTTGGATATGAATGGATGACAATTGCCCAGAAACTCTGTCTGGGACTGTAAGAACAATAATTCATATATATTTCTGGTCTGGAGTATTCATTATGTTTAGTGGAAGGGCATCACAAAATATATAGATTAAAGAACGATGCATTTAGAATGGCAAGGCATCATAATGTTTAGATATGCCTATATTGTAAATAGCCGTCTTCATCCATAGTGAGCTGATCATTCTCAATGGACTGAGCTGCATTCATAAAAATGGGGAGTTGTATCACTGGAAAAAGCATCATCTAGAACAGAACTCTGGTCCTGGCGACTGACTCAGATTGGATCCAGAACAGAGCTTGAGCCACTTTGTATAATGCGAGATCAAAATTAGCTTCACTGTTTCAGGTCGATGAAGGAAAAAGATAATAAAAGAGCCGTGGATGTTTGTGGATGTTATGTGTGCGCAAGTGTATAAACCAGAGTTCTCCAAACTTATTCACATTAATCTTAATGTATTTTATCTTTCCAGCAAGTTTGTCTCCTTTGGAAAATCCCAAAAGCTGTAACTATGAGACATTGGCTAACCAAGCTTATTAGAAGCTTTGAACACTATGATTGATAGTGGCAGAAAATTGGAGTAATAAGAAACCTCGGAAAGGTCACAGAAAGGCAGCATATGTTTCTCTGTTTTTTTCGGCTAGCATGGCCTCTCAGCTGAAGTTTGCCGGAAAAAGAAAAGAGAGATTTTTTTCTCTCTCCAGCAATCAAAGGTTTGAGCAAACAAATGTGAAGGAGGAGCTAAGAAGCAGGGAAATTAAGAGTCGGGAAAAGAATAATTCTTGCAATTGGAGATCCCATTCTTTTTGTGGGAAATTGGTGATGTCAAAACTCAGCTGTGATATTCAGTGTGAGCTTTAGCTCTAGCATTCTAGTGGAAGAAGAAAAGCTGTGTAGAGAATCAAGTAAGGAGTAGGAAAATGCGTGTATTGCAAATGCAACAAGTTCAATGGCTTAGGATAATGGTTTACAAGCCACTGCAGAATCCCAAAACGAGTCCAGCCTAAGATCTCACACACAAAAAAGAAAAAAGAGAGAAGACTTCATCAAAGCTTAATGGGTTTCTTGCAGATGTTTCATTAGCAAACTAGATAACATCATCAGTGTGCTGATGATGTTACCTAGTTTGGTAATGAAACATCTTCAAGAAACCCACCAAGTTCAGAGAGCCCGAAGGACCCCACAGTTCAACTCCTGTACTACAAATATTCTCTACTATCAAGCCCTCTTCACTTTCATTAGTTGTTTTTGAAAGTGCGCATCTGACCATGCTTCTAATGTATCAGATATCCCCACCTAGAAATTATCCTCTGTTTTATTTCTAAATTTGATATGGGGAGAATGGACACTTCTAAGAGGAAGCTATCCTTTGCCAAGTTATCAAGATGGTGAGAAGAACCTGTAACAGTATGTGGGAATGACCTGAGGACACAGGAAGGATCATCTGTAAGCAACTGACATATACAAAAATGTCTCAACCCACTGAACAGGGAATGGCATAGGAAATACTTTCAGTCTGGCAAGATTCTATTAAAGTAGCCTAATAATAAAGATAGTATGGATGACCCTCCTTGGGCTTCTTGTCAAGACTACCGTGCAATGCTACCAGAAGCAGAAGTAGAGCTGCTACTTAAGGCAGAAACAATTCTACTCAAGCCTATTTGTAAGCCACTTTGCAAACTCAAAGTGGAGAATGTGGGGAAATAGAAATCTGTCCAATAAATACAACTTGGACTCCAGTGACCTCACTAATATGCAAGGACTCAAATAAAATTTCACCTGATTTCCTCTCTCTCGTGGAATGAAGCAACAGGGACATTGTGGTCTCTCCTGTGCCTCACCACAAAGGAAAAAAATTTCTGAGCTCAAATAAACCAAGAGTCAAACATCCTAAGCAATGTTCCACTGTTTGAAGGGCTGCCACAAGGAAAAGGGGTCAACCTACTCTCCAAAGGACCTGAAGGCAGGACAAGAAGCAATGGGTGTAAACTAATCAAGGAGAGAACCATCCTAGAACTAAAAAGAAATTTCTTGAAGGTTAGTACAATTTATTGGTGGAACAACTTGCCTTCAGACATTGTGGGTGTGCCAGCATTGGATATTTTAAAGAAAAGATTAGACAGCCACTTGTCTGAAATGGTATAGGGTCTCCTGCTTGAGTAGGGGGTTAGGTTAGAAGATCTCCAAGGTAGAATAGAGTAGAATAGAATAGAATAGAATAGAATAGAATAGAAAAACAAAGTTGGAAGGGACCTTGCAGGTCTTCTAGTCCAACCATCTGTTAAGGCAGGAAACCCTAGACAATTTCAGACAAATGGTTATCCAACATCTTCTTGAAAACTTCCAGTGTTGGAGCATTCACAACTTCTTGAGGCAAGTTGTTCTACCGGTTAATTGCTCTGTCATGAAATTTCTCCTTAGTTCTAGGTTGCTTCTCTCCTTGATTAGTTTCCATCCATTGCTTCTTGTCCTATCCTCAGGTGCGTTGGAGAAGATCTCCAAGGTCTCTTTCAACTCTGTTATGTTTCTTCTTCAAGGATGCTTTAAATCACTCAAATAGCCCTCCGTATAAATCTAAAATGAAACAAAAGTACTATATCAGAGGTGGGTTGCTCCTGGTTCGGCCTGGATTGGGCAAACCGGTAGTAGTAGTGGCAGCATGCGCAAAAGCATCGCAAGCAAACCGGTAGTAAAAAAAATTGGAAACCCACCACTGTACTATATGTGTTAATGTTGAATTAGAGAAACCATTTGTCTCTGCAGATTGAAAGAACTCAAAAATAGGGGGATTTGGAAGACTGTAATCTGTATATATTCCTTTTTCCTTCTGTGGATAATCTCTCCCTCCCTCCCTCCCCCTCCCTCCCTCCCTCTCGTTCTCCACTTCTAATGTGTCAGCAAGGAATCATTTGAATGAAGACTAGGGATATTTGCACAGTTTAGTCAAAAAAAAGTCACATGCAGAAAACGGAGCTTTGATCACCATCATAAATACTGTCATCTCAACGTTTTTGACCACAGCCTTGTGGAATGACAATTTCTCCATATTATTAAAAGGCAACAGATAGCCTTTATTTCACAGAAATGGTAGGACTAAAACATTCATTGGCCTACTGGCTTCCTTTTATGCCTAGCAAGGTAAAAGTAGTGCATGCACCCTGACTGAATTGGCACAGCATCCTAAACCATCACCACGAGTTGATTGTTTTTGTCTTAATAGATGTGGTGAGCCCGGTCAAGGTGGTTTAGAAACCATAGTTTATGGACTAGCATGTTGCATGAACAAAAGTCAATTGTTGTTTAATTTAAAAAAAGACCATAAAACAAATTTGGCTTAGCACATTGGGGGAGCAAGTTCTAATCTGGCTATAGGTAAAGGTAAAGGTTCCCCTCGCACATATGTGCTAGTCGTTCCCAACACTAGGGGGCGGTGCTCATCTCCATTTCAAAGCCAAAGAGCCAGCGCTGTCTGACGATATCTCCATGGACCTTTGGCCGGCATGACTAAACACCGAAGGCACACGGAACACTGTTGCCTTCCCACCAAAGGTGGTCCCTATTTTTCTACTTGCATTTTTACATGCTTTCGAACTGCTAGGTTGGCAGAAACTGGGACAAGTAACGGGAGCTCACTCCGTTACGTGGCACTAGGGATTCAAACCGCCGAACTGCCGACCTTCCTGATTGACAAGCTCAGCGTCTCAATCTTCCATCCCTCATGCTGTTGACCATGCATGCTGGACTTCTGAAGTCCAATGGCCTCTAGAGAGTCCAGTTTCTTACTTCAGTAATTCAGATATTTTGCATAACCTCCAGAAATCAGATTCTGCAAGTTTATCAAAATGATTGAAATAAGCATCTTCTGTTCAACTTGCTTTTCAAAAACAATAATACCGGTAGTAATAATAGTGGCTGTACTAATAATAGTAGACAGATCAGAAGCTCCAGTTGGCCAGTTTTGATGTCTGAACTTGGATATATGTAGTAACTCCGTCTGATGTGCAGAGGGAAGTTTCAAAATCATCCTCAGGGAGTGAACAAACAGTTTCTCTACTGGTAAACAATAACACTGTGTGGTATGAAACAATCGTTCAAGCTGTTTCCCTCTACTGGAACGTGTGGGATCTCATGACCATCTCACTACAATAGCCCACCTTTCCTTGAGAAACGTCTAAGGGGAGGAGGGAAGAAGCCGCGTCCATTCATAAAGTCAAGATCAAAAGACCCAGTGATGCATAAAATTATTTTTCTGTCAGGTCAATGCCCAGCTTTTCATGATGGCAGGAAGGAAGGAAGATGCAACTTTCTCAGCTTGATGGAAGTCAGAGCTTATTTCCAGCAGCCCCAGGTCAAGAGGTGATGGGAAAAGGACAAGGTAACGTGGGTCTAAAAATAGAGCTCCCTGTGGTGGAAGAGGAGAGGCGATGCCTTTAAGCACACAAACAGAAGTGGAAGAAGGTAAAAATAAGACCTGGTGGCCTAGTAGGGCTTGAGCTCGTAGCATCTGGAGCAAGTGTCTGAGCATGCCGTAACTCCCCAAGAGGAAATGAAATCTGGAAGCAGGTGAACAAACACTGATGATCACAGCACGAAGGTGGCTTTTGCTGAATTGTCTCTGGCGTGACAACGTGGGCATCAGGGCACTTTCTGAGAAGTGCAAAGAGATGGCCGTACATTAAATTACCAAGTAATTCTATCCAGGCTAGCTCTTCAAACTGGACATGGTTTACTTTATTTAGCTCCACACACACCAAGGTCTCAAGGCTTCCCACAATCCTAGAGAACCGTGAGGGAAAATCCCTAATGTGACTCCAAAGGTTAACCCCAAATTATTACTATTGCTCATGCAAGAGGCAGAGAAAATAATCAAATGCCCTGGGAAGAATCGTATGAATTAGATCAGATTAGCAGAGTTGGAAGGGACCTTGTAGGTCCGTGATAGCGAACTTATATGACATACGTTCCAGAGGTGGCACTCAGAGCCCTCTCTGTGGGCACGCACGCCATCGCCAACTGCTCTTCTGGGTTTTGTTGTGCGCATATGCACTGGCCAGCTGCTCTCTTCCAGGTTCTGGCATGCATGCGTGCACCAGCCAGCTGTTCTCATCCAGGTTCCGGTGCTCTGGTGCATGCGCATGAATGTGCGCACTCCCGTTTCAGCACTCGGTGCCAAAAAGGTTAACCATCACTGTTGTAGGTTATCTAGTCCAAACCCCCACCCACCCAAGCAGGAGACCATTTCTGACAGATGGCATTCCAGTCTCTTCTTGAAAGCTTACAGTGATGAAGCTCCCACAACTTCTGAAGGCAACTTCTGTTCCATTGGTTGATTGCTCTCACTGTCAGAAATTAGATTTAATGCATTTAAGGCTAACTTAATTAAAATTAACTCGGGGAGCTACAGTACATTTTCTTCCTTATTGCCCAAGCCTCCGAAAGTAAATGTCCGGTTTGATCAAATTTCTGTAGATAAAGTCTAACTTCCCTTTGAGAAGTTAGAAACCAAAACCAAAGCAAAGGCTGGGATCTGTGATCAGATCTTCCAAATATAAAGCAGACACGGCGCGGAAAAATTACTCTGATGCTGATTGAAGCAAGAGGAGTCGGTGGGTGGTGGAGGAGAGGGGGAGGCCAGCTTTTTTCTCTTAGATACATCTGGTCAGTCTTCCTCCAAAATCACAGAAAGATATGGTGAGTCTTGCACAAAATGAAGGAAAATACAAGTATTTATGAATGATAGTTCAAAAGGGGCAATGTTGGATTGTGCAAAAGGCCCAGGAAAACAATGCGGTAGCGTTAAGGCGTATGTGTTCGCGTGTGTTGCAGCATGTACATTATTAGCAAACACATGGAATTCTACTTTTCTTCCAGTTGCTGGCAATTGGAAAAGAATTGGTATGGAATGTTAATTAGTAAGCATGCTGCTTACAAAGATCTCTGAGAAGGAAATACATTGCATAATAACTTTTAAACCTGGCCTTTCTTTGTTCAATTTTGCAATTGTTAGAAATATTTGGCATTACCGGGAAAGTTAATGTGGGGACACAACATATTTGTCTGTTTTCTAAAAGCGTGTGTTTATTTCAGTGAAAATGTTCTACACCCTACACTTTATTGTGATGGCTTATACATAGCGCTACTAAGCAACAATGATATACAGGCAGCCCTCAACTTACAACCTTTCATTTAGTGACTGTCCAAAATTACAACAGCATGTATTTTCACATTTATGACAGTTGCAGTATCCCCATGGTCAAATAAGGAAAATTCAGACTCTTGGCAACTGGCTTATATGTCAGCCTCGGACCACCAGATAGTCCAGGGCCTCCATTCGAGCGGGGGAGGAGTGGCCAGCTGGGACACGCACGCATGGGCATCAACATCCATGCCGGCTTGCCATCCTGAGCCACCATCTGGGACGACTTTCCGGATATGCACCTATGTCCTGTATCGCATGGATCTTGCATCCACAGGGCTGCCAACTGGTAAGCCGGGCCCGGACTTTACCCGGCTGACCTCAATGCAAAGAAACAGCTGAATGTCGGATCATGAGAAAACAGCTGATCATTGGATCGCAGGCTGGGCTTGCTAAGCCGGGCTGGGTGGCTGGGGGCATGGCCAGACTGCGGCGGCCGTATTGGTAGCAAGCAGTTTGTGGGAGGTGTGTAAGCACAAGGGAGTGGAGCACGATAAAAGGGGTGGTGAAATAACCATGGTAGCACAAACTTGGACTCCTTTCTGGATGGTCACTTTGTCCCGGGTCCACATTTTCAGATAAATATTCTCACATGGCCCTCTGTTGCTGGCTTTTCTTATGTGGGATGCCAGAATGTGACATTATATTTATGACGGTTGCAGGGTCCCGAGGTCATGTCTCGGGATTTTGTGACCTTCCGACAAGCAAAATCAATAGGGAAGCCAGATTCACTTTACAACCGTGTTATTAACTTAACAACTGCAGTGATTCACTTAGCAACTGTGGCAAGAAAGGTCATAAAATGAGACAAACAACTGCCCCACTTAGAAACAGAAATTTTGGGGTCAGTTGTGGTCATAGGTTGAGGACTACATGTAAACCGAACATTTATGTCCAATAAAGATAGGAGGAACTGTAATTGTTTTAAATACCTTTTCACATCTGCTTTGGCACCAGGGTAGTTCTATAAGGCTTACGAGCTAGAGAGTCGTTTGACGTTAAGCTTACAATTCATATAGCTTCACATCTGATAGAAGTAAATCATTTCTTATAATTGTTTTTTTAAAGCTTCCCCAAGGAAAAAGTCTCAGATAACACTGGGAATGTCAGGAAAAATGACCTGCAAATGGGGCTCTTATCTTACTGAAATTATAATTCCCATGGTGTTCTCCCTTACTTTCCCTTGCATTACTCTTTCAATTGTTTTTCCTATCTAGAATTTATTATAAAAACATTTCATGACATAGATCATAGAAGCTGAACCACATGTTGGAAAATTCTTGCCGACCATATCCACTTTGTTCAACTACATTTACACACTCAACTATTTTATGATTCTGTTTTGCAGCATTTACAATTTCCACATGGAAAATTTCTTATAGGATAAGCCTAGCCTCTTTGTAAGTTGCATTGCAGTTTCTTGTGCTATTTCTTCCCAACTGGATTCTCTTTCCTGTAGTCAATTTCCAACCCCATTAAAGTGCATTCTGAATGTTACTGCTTTAAGAGAACAGCTTTTAGAAGCATGTTAGATTAGGGGTATCAAACTGGTGGCCTGCAGGCCGGATGCATCACCTGTAGGCCATGCCCATCCCAGCTCTGTGAATGGGGAAAATGTCACGAAACATCACATGACGGCAACGTGGCGCCGCAGGTTTGACACCCATGTGTTAGATACAGGATAACTGGCTACATATGATCTCTTTCTTAGCTAGAAGATGGCTGTAGAACATAGGTGTCCAACCTTGGCAACTTGAAGGCATGCTAACTGAGGACTTCTGGAAGTTGAAATCCACAAGCCTTCATTTTGCAAGGTTGGGCACCCCTTCTGCAAAACTTCCATAAGCGGCATCGTTTGTAGGAAAGCCACTTAAATCAGTGGCCTCCTGGGCCAGATTTGAAAGTAATCAGAATCAAAGTTTTCTCATTATTCTTTGGTAGGACGTGGTTCTGTTGAGATCCATGTGAGATTGGTAAAGGACTCAGAATTTCCGCCATACATTCTCACAGGGTATCATTGAAGTGAATAATAGTCTAGGGAAGAGAAGCAGGAGGAGGAGGAGGAGGAGGAGGAGGAGGAGGAGGAGGAGGAGGAGGAGGAGGAGGAGGAGGAGGAGGAGGAGGAGGAGGAGGAGGAGGGGGAGGGGGAGGGGGGAGATGGTACAGTAATGAGATGGAGAGTCTCAATTTCAGCAAACACCTCAAAGCAAATAGCTACATACAAGGAATATTATGCAAACTGGTGTTTAACAATTAGGAACACTTTAATACATTAGCCACATAAATTATATATATGACACACATATATAATACAATATAATTAATATATAATATAATTATTATAACTATTATATAATATTTTTCTTACCTGCATATTGTAACTAAATATAAACTAGATTTTTAAATGGAAAGTTCACAAAGCACACACTGACATCCAGATAAGGGCTACTCTGCCAAATAAGCTTGGGACAAAGAAAGAAAGGTGTCTTTGCTATTTTCCTTCACAGCCATTCCCCTAGCCCAGGGGTCTCAAACTGGTGCCTGTGGACCAGATGCGTCACATGCATGTGCCATGCTCACCCCAGATCCGTGAAGAGGAAAACCATCATGAAACATCATTTGACGGCAACATGACACCGCAAGGTTGACACCCGTGCCCTAGGCATTTCCCCCTTAGCACAATGCACAGATGACTTACTCCATCTAGAGCAGGTGCTCAATCTGTGGGTCGGGACCCCTTTGGGGGTCGAACAGCCCTTTCACAGGGGTCACCTAAGACCATAGGAAAACACATATTTTCGATGGTTTTAGGAACCTAGACACCAATTTTATGCTTGGGGGGTCACCACAACATGAGGAACTGTATTAAAGGGTCATGGCATTGGAAAGGTTGAAAACCACTGATCTAGAAATACATCCTGCAAGGAATTCAGAAGGTTGGAGGTGAGAGAGAGTCCCAAACCCTGACGGGGCTGCTTTACACTGTTATCACTGCGTGTAACAAACAATATATGCCAACCATGGCATTATCACAATGGATGATGTTATCCATTCAATCATGTCCGACTCTTAGCAATTCTATGGGCCAGGTTCCTCCACATCTTCTGATCTTGCACTATTTCTTTGAGGTGTTCTATGCTCTGACTGGTGTCAGCTTTGATGGTAACCAGCCACTGTGCTCTTTGACAGCCTGGTTTCTTTTACCGCTAACTCTTCCAAACATAATTGCTTTCTCCAGTGAATTCTCCCACACGAAATGGCCAAAATAAGTGATTTTGTTGTTTTTTCCTTCTAGTGACATGCCTGGTGTTATGTGCTCCAGTACTTGCTTGCTAGTCACCTTTGCTGTCCAAGGAATATGTAGGAGCATCCACAAGTGCCACAGCGCAAATGAGTTGATTTCCTTTCTGACAATATCACAATGATCCACCCCTTTACTGTTTTTTCTACGAAGCAAGGTTTCTTATCCTTAAGATATCATGATGTCACCATTGTTCCTATTCTTCTGCAGAAGGAAAATTAAAGTTTCAAGGCCTACTGGCTCAGCACCATCTCAGAAGACCAGGGCCGGGGTGGGGGGCAATTCCCAGAGTCTCTAGGGAAGTCAATTAGCCACCTTAAAATCCCAACTTCTAGCCATGGTTTGTGTCATACTTAAAGCCCTGATCAAGAAAATCTGCAAACTGTTTATTCGGTCAATATTTAAGTTATCAACTGGAAGTCTGGGAATCTTTTGATAGCTACTTCCCAACCATCTTTGCTGCTTTGTAGAACTCAGTGCTCTGGCAACTCTTTTACCATCTATGGCATCTCTGTTTGAAACCAGCTCCAAATATTTTCCCAGCCCTCACGATCTGCACTGATGACTGAAGTCCTGCTATTTCAGCCGGACTTCTCCTTTCCCATGTTTTAAACTTTAATCCTTCCTCTGGGAATACCAAGTTACACAAGCTCGTTCTGTTTTCTTGCTGGAGAGACGCTGGTAATTATTTAGTTGGCAAGATCACATCCAGATAATCCCAATGCGGTGAAGTGGGTATCAATTACAAGATTTCCCCCCCTTGTCTTCTTTTCCATAACTTCACTTCTTTTAAGTTACGTTATTTCTAATAAATCAAAGCGCACGAGCTGACTAGATTGGTGGTTTTGTTTTTTGTTTTTTTGCTGTCCTGAAGTTTGTTGATTTGCCACCTACCAGACCTTGTGAGTTTGCTGGGAGCAGGCGGCCTATATTTGTTTTACAAATTCCTTCGTGCCAGTTTGAATTATCGTGGACAATGGAAAAACTACTCAGCGTATTTCATTGTGCATATTCTTTCAAAAAGACACTATTCCCAATGTCTCTTCCTTGGCTATTAAATGCATACGTTGCCTACATTATCCATCTTTCAGAGGGAGCCAAACTCACTAAGCTCCTATCACAACAACAGAAAAATTCTTCCAGTAAACTGGCCCACAGAAATCTTGGATTTATGAGGTGGTGGTTGTTTGAGCCTATGTAATACTTTCAGGCATCTTTTGCTCCATTTCAACATTTCCCTATTTAAAGCAGGTCACAAGTACACTAAATCTGAGTTGATGTGAAGGTAGCTTACTGTTTGTTAATCAACAAATACTTTCTGTGATGCAGTGTTGACTCATCAGTTTCTTTTGTGCCAATGTAATCCATGCCATGATAGTTTTGTTGACCACTTCTCCCCATTTTCTTTAAGTCTAAATATTCATTGGAAGCCAAAACTGTAGGTATTGATTATGCAAGAGGAGATTCTTCTTAGGAGTTGGAAACCTCTCTTTACTGTTCTCCACCCTCTCTAAGGAATTGTATCTGGCGTCTTCCATTCTTTCTGTTCTCCTACTAATAATGTTTCAGTATAAGGGCAGTTTTTGTAGGAGAAGAACAGCAGAGATGGAAGAAAGGAGTTAACATCAGCTTATAATCCTTATGTTGTCACAAACAATCCGAGTTCAACCCCTCCTGAATTCCTTTGTCCCTTATCTGGTGTCAATTTAATGTAGAAGTTTAGTTGACCAGATTTGTGTATATAGGCATGAATAGATCATCTATGTTGCAACCTAAAGGAAGATAGGTTTTTGTGCCTGACAGTTTCTCCTTGTTGACTAACAGGGAAAAAGGTCAGAGTTATTGGTTTTCTCCAAGCTCATGCTGGTTTTGATTGTTCTGGAGAGAAGGGTTCGTGTTTCCTCATCCTCCCAAATTCACTTTTCTTGAGTCACTTTTCAACACCTCCAAATCAAGATTATGATCAGAGAATTTAACTGTTTACTAGACATTCTAGTTTCTAAGAGGGAGTTACTCCTGAAGGATTTGGTAAAAGAGTTTGCATTTCAAAAAACAGAAACCAAAACACAACAGGCTTTTAAACACTTGACTGTACCAATATAATAATAAATAGTGGAATTCACTTTTCCATTTTTAAAAAATGTAGCTGCTTCTATAGCAAGATAGCAAGAACGGTGAGAGATTATGTACACCCATTGCATTAGGTAATTTCAAGACAGCACCTGACTTGAGCTGTAGAATTTGGTATTCTGGAAATATGTATCAATATTTTTCAAATATAAATGTTTTAAGTACAGGTTCTAATCCTTAAGGCTGCAAAAACTTAAACTGGATAAACCGCATCTGGCAAAATGTCAGAAGGGGAAGGATATACCGATCAGAAGATGGATAATGTAGGCAATGTATGCATTTAATAACCAAGAAAGAGACATTACAAATAGTATCTTTCTGTATTAAATAAGCATATTTTTTTTAAAATCCCTGAGACTTAGAGGATCTGTAAAAATGCAGAAATCAGAAAGTAAGTAGATGCAATTTAGATTATCTGCAGAGATTGTTGTTTTTCTTTTAATTATATTTGATATCCAAATTTGGGAAGAAACTTTCTATGCATGCTGAATAGGCAGTACAGAGCCCTGAACTGTTATACCAGGGGTGTCAAACTCAAGGCCCAGGTGCTCTGGAAAAGAGCGAAGGGCCAGCCCGTATTCCAACAGTCCGCCCTGTACAAAGAAAATTTTAGATTCACTCTCTAGCATCCCAAAGAGAGCAAATTCAAATTACAGGTGATTTGTATAGAACAACTACCTTGGCTGAGCTTGGAAGCTAACAGGATTCTGCTTGGTTATTTCTCTGATGGGAGACATCTGGAAGTTTCAGGAAAGGCTAGACTGGAAGTTCAAAAGTATCCTGGAGAAAGTCATGGTAAACCATTTCCTTATAGCTACTAAGAAAACTGCATGACTGTGTCCATGATCTAATCAAGAGTTGAGTTTGACTTGGAAGGAGGAGCCAATGTTATGACGAGATGACGTGCAATCTCAATGCTCTGAGATCGCCGTCGATACTTTTGGTGGTCAAAATGGACCTAAACCGTCACGCAGAGACGGTAAACAGGAATAATATGTCTTGCTGATCTCAGGGACATTGCAAAGTCCCTGATCGATCCAAGAGAAGTTCTTCTGGCAACAAAAAATCCAGCCATTAGGCTGATGAAGTCGGGCGGCTCCAAAACGGAAGAATACAGAAAGAGAAAGTGTTTCCAGCTGCTGAGGAATTTTTACCGTTTTTAAAGAGACTGCCTATAAAAAACTTAAAACTAATTTAAATTGGAGAACAAAAGAAATAAGCGGCAGAATTAAAATTGGAATGGTTTTGGACAGTGGGCTATCTTACTTTTTAAATGCTATCTTCATGGATGGAATTTATGCAAGCCTTTTAAAATGAATGGATTAAGTTTTCTTCTTCTATTTTTTTTTCTTTTATTATTCTTTGTAACCTATGGATTAAAATTTTCCTCTTTTATTACTGTGGGTGTTCTAACTCATTCAAGAATTGGACTTTTTTTTTTAACCTTGAAATACCAAAAAGATACAAAAAGAAAGAAAGAAGATTGCAACAATAACACTGCTACTTGGAGGCTGGTGGTTTGTGTATTGGAAACGAAACACTCTTACTTTTCTCACTGATTATCCTGGCTTGGCACTTCAAGGTCTCACTGCTTGTTTATAGAGAGTGATAAGAAGAAAAGCATACAGATGTCCCTTTGAAGTATATCTTTAACCAGAGAAAGGTGAATATAAAATGTTATTGTGAATCTATGCTTAATCTTGTTAAAACCTTCCAAGCTAGAACAGCAGTGTTTGTTAGCTGGAGATAATGGCACAATTTCAACAGCAGAAAGAAAATTTAAGTCTGCAAAAGATATTCTCAGAAATACAGAAATTATCAGATACATATGAGAGGATAGAGAAGAAGTTGGAAGACTTAGAGTATCTAACAGTAAAATATGATGAAGAAGTTGGAGATGTTTATCAAATGGAAAAAGTGGTGGTTAAAATCCTAAAAATCGAAGAGGAAAATGAATATAACAAAATTAAAATTGCTGCTATTTATGATGATTGGTTCGTCTCTGAAAATGGAAAGAGTGGAATACTGAAAGAGGAATTAAATGGAGGGGAAATCTACCCCAGATGGCAAGATACAGAAGAAGAAAAAACAAAAGAATTTATGGATTTAAAGAGAGAAATTTTATTAGCAATATCATTGATAACACTACCGACAATCAAAGATAAGCTGATTAAGGAAACAGAAGAAGGGCATCGAAATTACATGAGAGATTTTATAAGCAAGGAGTTGCTAAGAGGAGTCCATACAAAGTTGATTAAGGAGATGATTAGAGGATTGACACCACAAATGGCAGAAGATATGAGACTGTTTTGCTACTGGAAAGATACAGGTTGATAGATGGAAGAGTATAATTTAAAACTAGTTAAATTTAGTGAAATTTAGTGACAATAGATATAGTTAAATAAATAATTGATAATGATAATAATGTATACAATGTGTAGTGTTATTATAAGTAATAATTGGATATGAATATTGAATGGTACCCATGAAAGGAAGATTAGAAATCCTTTTGGATTATATATAAAAGTTAATAAAAAAGAACTAAGTTAGATACAGTTAAGTCTTGATTATTAGGGGGAAAATGTTATGATGCAGGATATAGTTAAATAAAGGAGGGATAATGATAAAAACGTATATGGGTACAGGTATAGGTACAACATAAGGAAACTGGATGCAAATTGTAAACCGTGATTTGGAAAGGAGGATTAGAAAACTTTGTTATTAAATATTATGGATGTTTAGCTAGAATAGGACATAAGGATTCAGTGTCGGAGGATTTTAGAAATAGTAAATGAAATGCCAGTATGTGGTTATGTATTATATCTTGGTATATTTTATGATGCAGGATGTTTAAACAATTATAGTCAAATGAAAATGGAGGTATGATGATGGTAACATGTATAAATATCTGAGTTAAAATACTGAGTTAATATGAATTATGCTTGATGACTGTGGAAGAGATGCACGAAAGCCTTTTTGTAACCAACTGATACACTTTCTACAGTATGTAAAGAAGTATGTGTTGTGTTTGTTTTGAAAATAAAAAAACAGAGTTGAGTTTGACTTGAAGAAGAGTTTGCTCTGACTTTTTACATCCAATCAGAATACATTATAAGATCTAGTACACGGGCTCAGGAATTGGACTTGGATTTTGGAGTCTATCTGGTAAACCGCTCCAAACTTGACTGCAGAAAATACTTCAGTAACAGAGTGGTTAATGCCTGGAATGCACTACCTGACACAGTGGTTTCTTCCCCAAACCCCCAAAACTTTAACCTTAGACTGTCTACTGTCAACCTCACCCCATTCCTAAGAGGTCTGTAAGGGGTGTGCATAAGCGCACTAACATGCCTACCGTCCCTGTCCTAACGTTCCCTTTTATTCGTATCCCTTTCCTGTATCCAAAATCATGTTTATACTTATATCTGCTATTTAATTCATGCTTGATGAAAACAATAAAAAAAAAAATTCACTGGATGCTTCTTCTCAGCTTAAACCACATCACCAGGGGTTCTGCTATAGGGTTCGTCTTAAAAAAATGAAATTCCCATGGAAGTTACCTTGAACTCTTGGAAAAAAAGATGGAAGATAATTGTCCAGAATTATACATATAGAAATCTAACACATCTAAACGCTTCAAGCTGAGGGAAGGTCATAGTAATTGGTAATTAGTAATTAGTAATCTCAGAGTAATTGGTCTGGGACCAAGAAGACCTATAATCAAGTCCCATGATTATGGACCTCAATGGGTGACCTTGGGTTAACGATACTCTTTCTTAACCTGTCTGTCTGGTGAGGTTATCATGTGGAAGATAATAGCCAACCATAGTACCTAAAAAAACATAAATGTAATGATAAACCAATATTCGAGATAATTTATATTGGTGAATCTTTCCCACCAAGACTTCCTTCACTTTTCAGTATTGCATTTTGGGGCTCCGCAGGTGGGAGGATGGTTATGAATGCTGGAAAACAAAAGCACAGTCAAAAGGGCAAATGCCCAATTGTCTAACAACAAAGCCATAGGTACAACCCTCTGACTTTCTTTTCTGAATACAGGCTGGTGTCTGTTCTTTGACTAATTTAGAGAAGATTGGAAGAAGACCCATGGGGTCACCGTTTTCCATATTTCCCCTTATTTTTAACAGGAGGACAAGTGTTTGACTTCCAGCCAGTTCCAAGTGATTTTCTTTTTCTCTGCCAGTAAATCTCTGTGTGAATCAGGCTCTATAATAATTCCTTTTTCCTCTAACTAATTTCTGAAATGGGGAAATGTATCTTTTGCTGCCTCCATGTGGTTTGTTCATGAAATAAGCTACTTGTTGGAAACCTGGCAGCTTCTTTTTTCCATGGCTTTCAGTAGCATCTGGGAAAACTTCGTGAGCATGAATAGCCTTGGATTTTGCATCATACATATTTTGGACTATTCCGCTTAATTCTGACTTGCTTCACATCCCATGCTGGAAAAAGGTAGGGATATTTTGCATTAATCAGTGCATGTGTATATATGTGTTTAGTCCTACAAAACAATGTAACAGTCAACTATCCCCATCAGTACTTTTGTCTCAGACCTCCTTGAGTCTTACAAGAAGAGTGGAATAACAGTGACAACTTAAAATAAGATAGCCAACTTTGGTGAAACAGAATATAAAATGGATTTTCCAGATGTGTTTCAGTGTCAGATATTTTATAGATCGAGAGTGAGAGAACGACAGCACCAATTTACCTTTTAAAAGGAAATCAATGCCACAAAAAAGTGACACAAGTAACATAAGCATTAACTTATAAGATAGGATCGCCGGGACTTGGGTGGAATATGTGTATAATAGATGATGATGATGATGATGATGATGATGATGATGATGATGATGATGATGGTTCGTCACACAGTCTTCCAGATGTTTAGGCCACATTTGGCATTTTTCCACCTATTGCATCCTTCCCAAAGACCTGGTATAGGCAGATGTTGCTGTTTGATGGTGTTAAAGGTATCTCCGCAGGATGTAAGCTGCTCCAAGTAACTTTTTTTTCTATAATTGACTGGTGATTTTGTCAATGTTGGTGGTATTCCAAGTGGTGCTCCAGTTGTTTGGGGATTATACCCAGGACACCTATTACAATTAGTACTATCTTTCATTTCGTTTGTTATTATTATTAATTTAAGTTTATCAACCACCCAATGGATTATGAGTAGCGTGGACTCTAGGTGAATTGTTGCTCTTGTTGTTATTGTGGTGAAGAAACAAATGAGTTGTTCCTTTTTAACTATGCTCGGAAATTATATATGTCAGATTTGGAAGGCACAATGCAGAAAACAGCCATGGTTATTAAACCTACACACGCATACCGAAGAATGGGGAATTGATATTTGCACTAAGAATTGCTCACTTGGACAACTCTTCTTGAAACCTTCGAGCAATTCATAGATTAGTTTTATGTAATAATTTGCACATGCTTAGCAATCACAGTTAGAAGGTGAGAGTGTGCCAAAATGTACATATTAAACCAGGGCATTTTCTAGAAGAAAAGTGAGTACGTCCTAATGATAGCTAAGACACCAGGACAGAAACTGGGAGACCTTGAGTTCTAGCACTGCCTTAAGCATTTAAGTCGGCTGGGTGACTTTGGACAATCACTCTCTCTTTCTCAACCCAACCTATCTCACAGAGTTGTTGTTATGGGGAAAATAAGAGGAGGAAGGATTTTCTGCCTGGATTTTCTACTTATAAAAATAATCAAGATCGGATAAAAAAAATATCTAGAATCAAATGCATAAAATATAAAGGTACACTCATCCAAGTACATATCATAAACTAAATGGATTATATGTGTGTATGAAATACAGATAGTCTTCGACTTACAACAGTTCATTCATTGATGGTTCAAAGTTACAATTGCATTGAAAAAAGTGACTTATGACCGTTTTCCACACTTACGACCTTTGCAGCATCCCCTTGGTCATATGATCAAAATTCAGATGCTTGGCAACTGACTCATAGTTATGACGGCAGCAGTGTCCCTGGGTCATGTGATCCCCTTTTGCAACCTCGTGTCCAGCAAAGTCAATTGATAAACCAGATTCACTTAACAACCTTGTTGCTAACAATGGCAGTGATTCACTTAACAACTGTGGCAGGAAAGGTCATAAACAATGTTTCATTTAGCAACAGAAATGTTGGGCTCAATTGTGGTCATAAGTCGAGGACTACCTGTATTGGGCAGGTTGTGCCACATGTTTCGAGGGCAATAGGACAGATGATCTCCGAAGATGAATGTAAATACTCTAGAAACAAGATTTCCAACAAGCTGACTTCAACTGCTGCCTGTCCCAGCCCCTTAATTAATAGGAGATAAATGCTGATTTCCAAATCCTGGGTGTTAAAACTGAGATCTTGTATTTGAAGGGAGTAGCATTAAAATTTCTTATTAAAATGCTAAAGAGGCTGTACCCATTGTCTTTAAGCAAATTCTTCCTTGTGTTTATTTCAGCACTATATCAAATTGAAAGAGTCCCTCTCTAGGAGCTGTGTCAGTGGATAGGGTCTACAGGAAATGGGTGTACTTTGCCTCCTGGTTTTGTCAAAAATGCCGCAGCTTTCTTAAACGCTAAAGGCAATGTAAAGCCACACACTTTCCCCCTGCCTTCAGAGAATGAAGTGGCTGCTGCAGAGACATCCATCTTAAAATATTAACATCTGCTTTTGCAATTTCCATCGGGGTTGCCAAAAACGTAGCCTAACAGTACTGTGCAAGGCTCAGTTTACAAAGCTCTTGGACAACTCCTCACTCGAGTTCAAACAAAGCTTCAATAATGTTTAACATCAATTTGCCCTCTTGATTAATGTAAAATGTTAGCAGTTCACATTTGCATCAGGTGTCTCCCACAAGATAGAATAAATGGAAAGTTAGTCTCCACTCGTTTCGGTCACCCGTATAGCCATACATTCATACGTAGCCTGCAGGCTCTTCCTTTTGGGGGGTGGGGAGGGGAGTAGTCAAAATTCCTACAAGATAACTTATACTTGCTTGCACCATACAATATAGCAAAATATACACATCTCAATAGTATTTGAAATGATACCCACAAGCCTAGGGACTAGCTGAGAATATATTAGACTTGCTATTCCTGAAAGTTAAGTCAATACTGACATGCTTCTTCATCATCATACTTTAAAATGATTTAAACCAGCCCCCTCTGATTTGGAATAGGTTTACAACAAACTGTTAGAACTTTAAAAGAATAACACCATCTGCCCTATTCAAGATTACCAAAGCTGAGTAATAATACCTCATCTACAATCATGGCCTTCCGGCAGAAAGGAAAAAAGAAAGAAAAATAACAGAGTTGGAAGGGACCTTGGAGATCTTCTAGGCCAACCTCTTGCTCAAGCATGAGCCTGTATACTGTTTCAGACAAATGGTTGTCCAATCTCTTCTTTAAAACCTCCAGTGTTGGAGAGCCATAACTTCTGGAGGCAAGTCGTTCCACTGATTGTTCTAACTGTCAGAAAATTTCTCTTAAGTTCTAGGTTGGTTCTTTCCTTGATTAATTTCCATCCGTTGCTTCTTGTTCTGTCTTCATGTGCTTTGGAGAGTAGGTTGACTCCTGTTTTTTGTGGCAACCCCTTAGTTATTGGAACACTGCTATCGTGTCACTCTTTTCATTAAACTAGACATTCACAGTTCCTGCAACCATTCTTCATATGTTTTTAGCTTCCATTTCTCTAATCATCTTTGTTGTTCTCCTCTGCACTCTTTCTAGAATCTCAACACCTTTTTTATATTGTGGCAAGCAAAACTGGATGCAGCATTCCAAGTGTTGTCTTACCAAGGCAATATAAAGTGGTACTTACACTTCACATGATCTTGATTCAATTCTTCCGTTAATGTAGTCTAGTACTGTGTTGGCTTTTTTGGCAGCTGCAGCATACCTCTGTTTCATATTGAAGTGATTGTCCACTGGACTCCGGAATCCCTCTTGCGGTTACTACTATTAAGTCAGGTACTGCCTTTTCTATATCTATGCATGTTTTTTTCTTGCCTAAATATAGAGCCTTACTTTTCTCTCCACTGAATTTCATTTTGGCTATTCTGCCAGCTTGGTGTCATCTGCAAATTTGATGAGTTCCCCTTCTATCCCCTCATCTAAATCATCGATGTTGAAGAGTACTGGCCCTAAGATGAAACTTTAGGATACCCCACTGAATACTTGCTTCCATGTAGATGCAGTTTCATTAAAGACTACATGTTGAGTGCAGTTGGTCAGCCAGTTATGAATCCATCTGATGGTGATGCTGGTTGTGGTCTACTTTATCAAATGCCTTACTGAAGTCCAAGTAAATTATATCCATAACGTTTTGCTTGGACCACTAATTTTGTCAAAGACATTTTTTCTTTATGCCTTTTTTCTCCTTCCTTTTCTTCTAGAGAAAATTCATCCTCATCGGTTCTTGTGCTAGGAATGATATGACATGCCCATGATAACCTTCCTTCACTCCTATAACTTGCAAACTTTGGAACGTGGAATCTAAAGTTGGAAATTTCCATCTCTTTGCTTTTAAATGGGGATATCCAACATATTGGCCCCGGAAGCTCTCTCTCACACATAAAAGAATTGATACCAAAGTGGAAATGAATGACAGATTAAATTATAGCAATCACCAGCAGAGTGACTTTGGATCAGTCCCTCTCTGACAACCTAGGAAACAGGAGTCAAGGGCAAACAAGAAGCAAACTACTTCTGAAAAGGTAGTTTTCATTTTTCTGCCAGGAAAACTTCAGGGACTTGTCAGTCATAGAGAGTCAAAACTGAGTTTGAGTTATACACACAGGCAGGCTAGCCACAGAGAAAATGGGGCAAACAAAATCCATAGCTGAGTAGTACAGGAGAAGGAATGGCAGGACCTGGAGGTGGAGTTAAAAGAGGGATCAGGCTAGAATCCTTAGGTCACCACAAGCAAACTAACACCACCACCCTTTTGAGTGCCATTAACCCTTATCTAAATCTGGCCAAGTACTGATTAATCAAGAAGATGCCTATTCATAGGCCTTTAGCAATAAATCAGTTTAATTGAACCTTTTTGTGTGGACCTGGTCTTTTGCACCTGACAAGTAGCTATATTAGGCCAAGTAAAAGAATTCAAAATCATTGCAAGTTTTTGCATTTTCTCCCAAATCTGATGACTTTTTTTTATTTCCAACATTCATCAATCCATTAAGCAAATAATACAACGAAGCAAATAATCCTTGCTTAGTAACCAATCACTTAATAGCCATTTGAAGTTATAATAGCCACCACCCATCCAAACTTACAATCTGGTTCCGGAGTTCCAATACGCTTCTGGTCACATGACCAGATTTTGGGCGCTTGGACACTGGCTCACCTTTATGAACAGTCACAATGTTGTACAGTCATGTGACCACAATTTATTATGGCTTTTGGTGGTTTCTGGCTTTTTCAGCCATTTTCCACGAAATATACTGTACCCATAGGGATGGATTTATTTATTTAACATCCATGGAAATAATTAATAACCTCTGCAAAAAAAGTTATAAAAATTATAAAATTGGGTCACGTGGGTGCCTCAACTTACAACCATCATGACTTACAGGAGGAATTCCGGACTCCTTATGTTCATAAGTCAAGCACTTTCTGTACAAACATTAGGCATTAAAGATATTTCAAAATGTGAAAAATACAGTAGAAAAAAGAGAAACATATCATATTTCATATCATTATAGTAATTAAAAGATACAAGTCTCTATATGCCAGCAAATATTATTCAAGTGTGTATGTGTGTGTATTGATTTCTAATACGTTTATGTAACTATTGTTCTTTTTTAACCTTCTGTATTTTGCAGAAATGAGTTCCATATTTCATTACGCTAGTCCATACAAAAAGACTGATAGTGTAACATTGGAAAGATAATTGCATATCTCCATTCACTCAATGGATTGAATACCTAATTACACTTACCACCTATGAGCAGATTGCCTGTAATCAGAGGTCACATAGACTTGGATGGCATCTCCTGTGGCTTTGTTGAAGCTTTGAAAAACTTCATCTGTGTGTGCCAGATGTATAATAGGAAAGAGACAGCTTTCTGTTGGGCAAAACACAGGTCAGATTTTAACGTGAATTATATCCTGATGAGCATTTGTGTTGAGAAAATGTTGTAGGAGATGACCAAACTGAGACCAAGGATGAGGTCAAACGTGTCATCAGTTTGGAGTCATTACACTTCCACCAGAGGCCTAAGTCCAGCCCTCCTTGAAGTCCATTCTAACATCACTTTGCTTTGACTGTTGGTAGGTCAGATTCTTATGCATGAAATAAAGTTTAGGAGTTTTGGACTCTATCCTGGCTCCTGGTTTCTTACGCCTTACATATATGATAAATAAGCACACACTAAGGTAACCATTGGTTTGATACTTAAGATGGTCTTCCTGTCTATAGTCCCATTTGAAATAATACAAGATCAACTTATATTACAATATTCTTTCATCTACTATATAGTGTTCCTGTTTAATGGGATGTTCATGTGTGAAGGCTAACCACTACCTTCCTTAGCATTTATGGAAGGATAGCACATTAAAATGAAGGACAAAATTGTACAGTCCATTCCTAGATAAATATTCATGAATAAACTGTACCATTTTGGCATACTTATAAGAGAGTTTGGAAGGGTAAGATAAATTTGGAGCAAATGTGCACTATTTCATGAGTAAAGGAAGGCCAGAACTTTCTGAATTGACCCTTTTATGGAAAATTAGATGATTAAAACAAAGCAAAAAAGTTTTGGAAAAGTATGGTCCAGTTTCTGGAATAGAACAAAACAAAATCTGTGGGTGCTATCCTTTCAGTTGGTTTGAATTTGCTTTTAACCAAATTGTATTCAACACTAAAGATATGTTGGCCCAGATAAAGACACTCATGAAAATTGAGCAACCAAAAATCACACATAGCTCAAAGTATTTGAAGTTCAATCAAATAATTTATTTTAAAGATGAAATTATATCCTTTAAAAGTTAACCAAACTTCTCATATAATCAGAAACAGTACATCTTAATGAATCATTTGAACTATTGTCAAACTGAACCAGATTTCAACAATTTCCACAACCATTCAGATAACAGTTTCTGATGACTACAACTGCATGGTATTCTCATGAGAAGGTTGAGTTGTGAACCCTTATTTTGTTTCAAGAAGAGGATTTAGTTTGGTTCAAATTCAGCCTCCTGAGAAACTTTGCTCTTCCTGATCTGATGCAGGGTGGGAAGAAACACAAACGAGAACAGGTTTGGTGAATCAAGTCTGAATACCCTGATGATTGGTTCCAAATATATTTGTCACCCCCATGGCCAAGCCTTCTCAAAAAATGTTGGCAGACAGCCTTTTGCCAGTGATGCTCCCTCCCAAGTAGATTGGCTTGAGCCAAGTAGAATGAATCATTCTTTGTCCAAGAGTAGTATTGAGTGAAGGAGCTCCCAAGGTGATTGGTTTCCCAGTGGTGCTCTGTGGAGCCAAGTGGTTGAGCAGAGTGATCCTTCCAAAATATCTTTAAAAGAGAATTAAAAAAGCTAAGAAGGAAACAAAAAGACCAGAGCCATTTCCTAGATAAGCAGGGATTAACACCAGACAAACAATCTATCAATGAGAAAATAATACTCTAATCAAGGAACTAGCAAGGAGAAAATCACACCCCCATCAACACTGGCAAGTAAGCTGTTGTAAACAGGAGCAAACCCCACAATGACTAGTACTGATTATGTTACCTAGTTAGGTAATGAAACATCTGCCAGTGAACAATGAGGCTCAGAAAGTACCAAGGACCCCACAATTCAACCCTGAGGTACAGATATTCTCTTCTATTGAAAGGAGAACATATCACTTCATGTGACAGCTTGTGTAATTCACTGACAGCTCATGCAGCCACAAGTCATATGCATTACTCTTCCGTATAAAATGGCAAGTTTAATTTCACTCAATATCTCATTTTCTTGCATTTATATTGTCCCATTTTAGAATGATTGCATGAAGTTTTTTACCTGTTCCTTGAGTATATGTGTGTTTGTGTGTGTAATAAGACACTCCCATCTTTGTATTTCCAGATGTTATGATGTAATTTGTGACACTCACACACGTATGTTTGTGTCTTATTACATACATACATCTGGGATGTACAAATGGGAAATACAAAGTTTAAATTCACATTAAAATGCAAAGAATATTGCTCCTATCCCTTAAATATCTTCTTTTGTGCTTGTGAATAAAATTATTGAAAAAGCAAAATGAATTTTGTTTGATAGAAATACATTTTATTAATCTGTGGGCATTCATAAGAGAATGGCATAACACTGCAGAATACATTCTGACTGTACTTTTTGACCTTGCCAAATTTTTTGACCTGGCAGAGATTTTAAAGATTCAAGAATGCTGCTGTTTTTCACACACTCTTTGGGTTTATGGAGAGTTTCGATGCTTCTTGTTGTTCAAAAGGGAAAAAAAAAACATACAGTCATGTTCTATATGTTGCGCCTCTGATGGAAAAAACTAATCTGACACATTACTTTTCCATCTCTTCTTTGATGACAGAAATAGAAGTTGCATTGAGGTTTGCAGGTATAACTTAGAAATCGTATAAATTGAATATGGGGAAAAATGACTACAACTACTGTATAAAAGTAGAACAGGTACTATCCAGAGCAGCCTTTCTTGGCTCAGGTGCCCTCCATACAGTAACTGTGGATTTCGACTTCCAGAATTCTCTACCAACACTAGACTAGCCATGCCCAGTTCCTACAACCGTTCTTCCTATGTTTTAGCCTCCAGTCCCCTAATCATCTTGGTTGCTCTTCTCTGCACTTTTTCTAGAGTCTCAACATCTCTTTATAGTGTGTTTATATAGTGTGTTTTTATAGTGTATAGTCTTCAATGTTTTCTACTTTGGCTACCTCAGTTTTATGAGACAACAATTTTTCTCATTAATGGGAATGGAAGAAAACATCACTTCATAGCATAGAACACTTCCATCAACCCTCTGATTTCAGGCATACCATCTTCCAGACTCTTTGTTCTCATGACTATGGATCCAACTATAATGTCTGCATATTAAAGAGAAGCATTAAGATGCCTCGGACTTGCAACAGTATCTCAAAATGCCAGCAGCATATCTATGCTACTGAGAGCTTTCATGATTCATAAAACGTCCCATTGTCTAGCAAAATAATAAAATTTAATCATTAACTAATAACATCTATAGCAAACTAAAATGACAAAATGCCAATGCAGTGCCATCTCATAAATGTTGCTATTTTGGACCTGTGTCTGACATCTGATGCAAGTAAATTCCAGTGTTGGCACAATGTCATTGTTCATATTTAGACAATTCCCTGCTTACCAGTTTGCTCTGCAGATGCCCAGGGGAACAGCTGACTTTGTTCTCCCTTCATATCCCACTTCAGAGAACCAAAAACAAAATTCCATTTTCCTTCCACCTATTTTTCTATAAAAAGATTTCTGCAATATATTCCGTTTTCCAAGAATCCAAATAATATCTTATCTGTCTGTCTGTCTGTCTGTCTGTCTATAGCTAACTAGCTAGCTAGCTATCATCTATCTACTCTGTCTGTATCTATCTAGCTATCTCTCTATCTGTCTGCCTGTCTGCCCGCCTGCCCCCCCTCTCTAATCTATCTACTTTCTGTCTGTCTGTTTCTATCTATCTATCATCTATTTACTGTCTATATCTGTCTGTCTCTCTCTCTGTGTCTCTTTCTCTTTCTCTTTCTCTCTCTCTCTCTCTCTCTGTCTGTCTGTCTATCTATCTATCTATCTATCTATCTATCTATCTATCTATCTATATCTATCTAGTTTCTGTCTGTCACTCTCTATCATCTATTTACTGTCTGTCTCTCTCTCTCTCTCTCTAGCTATCTATCTAGCTAGCTCTCTCTCTCTCTTCTCTATCTATTTATCTATCTATCTATCTATCATCTTACTGTCTATATCTATCTATCTGTCTGTCTGTCTGTCTGTCTGTCTGTCTGTCTAGCTATATAGCTATCTGTCTCTTTTAATTGCTCCACTCACTCATTTCTCAACTTTGTGCCTGTATCTACAACTTTTAGGCTCCCCAGTCTTGATTTCTAAATCAACACATCTGGAGGACATCAGGTTGAAAGAAGCTGTACCAGATTTTTAAAAATGTTAACATTATAAAATGGAAGAATTGGGTTAAACCTTGGGCAAGCATAAATTTTAAGAATAGCTCAACAATGGAAAATGACTTCCAGGAAAGCCATACTTTCCTCCCCTTTTCTATGAAGTTTTTCAAGGAATAGAAGTCCTTGGATTTGTGCTCTTTTAGGCCCGTGGCTTAAGCTCATTCTTTAATCAGGTTTTCTTTTGCCATAAAACGATTCATTAGGTTTTAAAAAATAATCTAATGTGAAATAAAGTACAGCCATCAAAATATTCAGATTTTATTACTTCTGGCATTGTGGCAGAGTTGATTCGAACAGATTTGCTCTATTACTTACAGCTATGGAAAAAAAAATAAACCGCATGTTGAAACATGTCTCACCAGATGAGACTTCTAAATCTTGCATCTCGCCTTCTGATGTAGAAGCAGAATTCTCCCATGATGCTCTAGGAACATGAAATCAGGTAAAGAGAATAGCTTTCACCTCACTTCCAGATAAAAACTATCCAATAGTTAAAATTCAGGTGAAATTCAGCAGGTTCTGGAGAACCAGAAGTGGAAATTGACTGACTGGCCTCACCCCCATCTATTCTCTGTCTCCCGAGTCCCAGCTGATTGGGAGGAAATGGGGATTTTGCAGTATCCTTCCCCTGTCACACCCACCAAGCCACACCCACAGAACCGGTAGTAAAAAAAAATGAATTTAACCACTGATCCAATGGAACTTTGGGGGGGGGGGAAGAATTCTCAGAAGAGAATGGAAGATGACAGAATTGGAAGGAACCTTGGAGGAACAAACTTTCCCTTTCCGTAATAGACAGTGACCTTGTGAATCAGAGATGCATATTTTTTGTCAATTGGATGGTCCCAGCACACTTTGGTGGGAGGTTAAGGCTCATAATCTGAAAATGAAGGGGACAGGGTCCATTTTGAAAGCACTTTCAGGGTTAGTGCCTTCAAATGAATGCCTTAAGCATAGGTATAGCTTCAGGGGTGGAATTCTACCGGGTCAGACCGGATCAGGTGAACCGGTAGCTCCGACTAACAGCTGGGAGCGAACCAGTTCGCTCTGACTTTCAGCTTGGCCCGCCCGCCTGCCCCTGCGCTAGACTCACCTATATTCCCTTTTCTGAAGCCTAGCTGATAGGCTCAGCTGAGTGGATTGCTGCGCCTCACCTGAGCCTCACCTCCCCATCATTATTTTGAAGTTATTTTGAAATAAGAGGAATCCAGAAGGTCTCGAGGGCTTCCCCAATAGAACACAAGGTAATTTTCTGTAAATTGTGCACATGTGTGAGCGAAGTGAGACAGTTGTTAAACCAGTAGGATCCCACCCCCACACGGCTTCTCATGTTGCCCCTTAAAGCCACCCCCACCCCCAATACAAAAGAAGGAGGCTCATCCATTGGAGGCAAAAAATCAAAGCAGACACATAATACAGGTAGTCCTCAATTTACAACCATTGATTTAGTGTCTGTTCAAAATTACAACGGCACTCAAAAAAGTGACTTAGGACCAATTCTCATATTTACATCCCCTGGGTCATGTGATCAAAATGTAGTTGCTTGGCAACTGGCGTGTATTTTGACGGTTGCCCTGTGACGGTGTGTGTGTCATATGATCACCATCTGGAACCTTCCCAGCCAGCTTCTGCCAAGCGCAGTCAATGGGGAAAGCCAGATTCACTTAATCACTGCAGTGATTCTCTTAACGACAAAAGGGTGCAAAATGGGACACAACTCACGTAACAATTGCCTTGTTTAGCAACAAAAATATGAGGCTCAATTGTCACAAGTCAAGGACTGCTTGTATTATTTCCAAGTTTCCCTTTTGTTCATACTTGCTTCAAGTCCACAACCAGGTAAGTTGCTAACACCTATTCTACTTGGTGTCTATTCTCCAAACTACGAGAACTGTATGAAGAGAGGCTGGATCACCCTCTATTGGCCAAAACCTCTTGCTCAGCCATGTCTGCTCAGCTATATTAGAGGAGCAATTTTTGCAGTAGGAAGTTCCATCCTGTGAGAAGCATCATTGCCATATAAGTTGGGCTGGAAGACTACAAAGCAGCCTTTCCTTTCAGATACTCATCTTTTAATGTAAGGAGCAAGATGGAGGAAGAGAGTTGATCCGGTCCTACTGTCTGCCTCACATTTTGCTGATCGTGCAGGGTTCTCCATATGTTCAAGCATCTGACCCAGGGGTGGGATTTAGTCAGTTTGGACTGGTTCGGGCGAACCGGATGCTAATTTTACATCTGGTTCGCTGAACAAGTAGTTGCAAGGACTGCCTGGCCCCACCCCACTCTGCTCCACCCCTCCCAGGAGTTTCCACGTGACCCGTTTTGTATGCCAGGTAAGTGCAGGGCCTGTGCGGAGGCTCTGGGACAGTGGTGGGTTGCCAATTATTTTACTACTGGTTCAGGCGCGCTCCCACGCGTGCTTCTGTGCATGCACAGAAGCATCCAGGCTGGTGGGCGGAGCCTCTGGCTGCCACTACTACCAGTTCGCCTGATCTGGGCCAAGGAGGAACCCACCTCTGCTCTGGGAAGGTGAAAAACAGGCTTCCCAGAATCTCTGGAGCGCCTCTGGAGCCCGGGAAAAGCCATTTTCACCCTTCAGCAGGCTCAAGAAAAGCCTTCGGAGCCTGGGGAAGGCAAAAAATGGGCCTCCTGGAAGTTCCGGAAATCCAGAAATGGACCCATTTCCAGCCTCCTGAGGGCCTCGGGAGCCTGGGGGAGGATGTTTTTGCCCTCCCAGAGGCTTGAGGAAAGCCTCCGGAGCCTGGGAAGGGCAAACCCCCCCCCCCGCCTTGGTGCAGGAGGTGGAGTAGGCTACTCCCACCCAGCCACCGGGCAGAGAACTAATGGCTAAAAATTTTCAATCCCCCCTTGATCTGACAAGAGGTTCCTTTCAACTGAACTACTTTAGAAAAAAAAACATTTCAAGCAGCAGGGTTTTTGTTTTTTTGAAATATCCTTTTGGATTTCTCTCACACATGCTGATTGCTTGGCTCATAATTGTTCCATTCTATTCATCTGATTATCCGTTGTTGGCTCCACAATATTCTCCTTCCAGCTTGCCAAGGCTATCTGGCTCACCAGGATATTGCTCTACATAGTCCCTTGTTCTGATCCAAGAGGCAGTTTGTGCCTCCTTGTATCCAATGTCATGGAGATGGGGGAGAAGTCTATCAACCCTGATAATTAGAGGGTTGCATCTAAAATGCTTTCGAAGACGTATCTTTATACTGCTAATCACTATCAGAGCAGAAGCTCAAGCTTCATTTCCTGTTAGGCAACCCAGCTGAGCACTTAAATGCAGTAGACATTGGGCATGTTCACTAAAGGTTTTGTGACAGCCAGAGATACAGGTAGTCTTCAACTTACAACCATTCATTTAGTGACTGTTCAAAGTTACAACAGCACTGAAAACAGTGTCTTATGATTGTTTTCCACACTTACAACTGTTGCAGCATCCCCATGGCCATGTGATCTAAATTTGGACGCTTGGCAATTGGCTCGTATTTAGGGTTGTGACCGTCTGATGAACAAAATCAATGGGGAAGCCAGATTGACTTAGCAACTGTATTAGTAACAACAAGTGCAGTGATTCACTTAACAACTATGGAACGAAAATTCACAAAATGGGGCAAAACTCATTTGAGTGTTGTCTCACTCAACAACAAAAATTTGGGGCTTAGTTGTGGTTGCAAGTTGAGGGCTTACCTCTACTTACACTTAAGTCAGTTTTTCAAGAGGCAACTGGACTTCCTGTTTTTCCTTTGACTTTCTGGTTTTTCTCTATCCAAAATGTGAACTTTGCTGTGAGTGGCCGTTGTCGTTTAAATGCAGATGGCCTGGTGAATCTTGTCCTGATGGCTTTGTTCTCCTATGTTGTGCCATGTGTTGATGAAGTGGTTGCTTTGTTTCCCCAATGTACAGATCTGCACATGGCTCACTGCCCTGTCTGTCACCTATGTCAAAATTGAACAGCCCTCTCTCAACAGAGGCAAGAGGGATGCAACATCGTCCAGTCCTTTCAACAGTTCCAAGAAGCTCCACATCCAATTGCACTACTCAGGTGATCCTGATGACACAGATAAACCTCAACCACTCATTAAGAGAATGCAGCTGTCTGCAAGGAGTGTCAATCCTTCCATTCCCCACCATCTGGTCAGAACTGAAGAAGCTTCAACAAGAAGCAAAACGTCTTCAAAGAAAAACCAGAAAGTCCAGTTGTCTCCTAAAAAAAAACCCACCATGACCTGGATGACTGAGACTCTCTATAGACATTCCCCCATCAATTATCTTTAAATAAGAGGAAACCAGAATATCTTGAGGCCTTCCCCAATAGATCACAAAGAGACACCCAGATATAAATTGCTCTTCATCCTGCTTTATGTAACCTTCAGGCAATTGTTGATATTTGGTGAATTTAGTAGATAGAGATGGGTGGAACTGTAAAAACAGCCAATATTATGAGGCAAAGTAGTACATCACTGAAGACCTTTTAGAAGTATAGAATTTGGCCGCCATTTCATACCAGACTGTTTTTAACAGGAAAAGAAAGCTGAAAAGAAACAGTAACAATAGATATTGGAAGATGATCAGACTCCAGTAACTGTTAACTCAAAAGAAATCTTCTGCCAAGCAAAGTTCCAGAAAGTGTTTGTGTGTGTGTGTGTGTGTGTGTGTGTGTGTGTGTGTGTATGCACACGCCCAAAAACCCAAACAGAAGCAAAAAAAAAAAAACCCGTTCTAAAAAACGTAATTCTTTCTACTCCTGGCCTAGCCAAAGCCACAAAAAACTGGAAATCTCCAATTGATGCCTGATTTTGATATTTCCAGAGATGCTTTAAAGTTCAGAGATGTTTCCAAACCCTGGTGGAACTTTGCAAGCTCTAATGTTTGATTGTGGTTTTTCTATTGAAAAAAAAATCTAAATCTTTCTAAGAAGTAGCTTTCCACTTGTTTTGAGCATGCAGGGTTCAGAACCTGATCTACGGTATGATTGTGTAAAGCCATGTTTGGAATCTCCAGCCAAACCTTGTAAAAAATACTCTAAGACCTTCACAATGCTATACTGTCTCATTTATAAGAAAAAAACCACAGAGGTCCATGACTATATACAGTTATTCTGAGATATTGGATACTATTTATACAGTGATGGGCAACTTTTCAGGGGTCTGGGGCTGCAGGAAGCCCTCTAATGAAGCAATGACATCACCAGAAGGAATACAATACAATGATACAATACAATACAATAGCAGAGTTGGAAGGGACCTTGGAGGTCTTCTAGTCCAACCCCCTGCCTAGGCAGGAAACCCTATACCCGTGATCGCGAACCTATGGCACGCGTGCCACAAGTGGCATGCGGAGCCATTTGTCAGGGCACGCGAGGCGCTGCCCTGTCAACTAGCCAGCGCGCATGCGCGCGCTGGCCAGCTGACTTCACCTTTTTAAAAGCTATTTTTCGCCTTCCCCAGGCTCCAGAGGCTTTATTAGGAGCCTGGGGAGGGCGAAAAGAGCCTCCCCCGCCCTCCCGGAGGCTTCAGGGACCGTCCCTGAAGCCTTCGGAACGCTTAAAACCACCCTCCGAGCAAACCGGAAGTGACTTCCGGGTTGCTCGGAGGGTCGTTTTAAGCGCTCCGAAGGCTTCAGGGACCGTCCGAGGCTTCCCTGATGCCTTCGGAGCGCTTAAAACGACCCTCCGAGCAACCCGGAAGTCACTTCCGGTTTGGTCGAAGGGTGGTTTTAAGCGCTCCGAAGGCTTCAGGGACCGTCCGAGGCTTCCCTGATGCCTTCAGAGCGCTTAAAACGACCCTCCAAGCAACCCGGAAGTCACTTCCGGTTTGGTCAGAGGGTGGTTTTAAGCGCTCCGAAGGCTTCAGGGACCATCCGAGGCTTCCCTGATGCCTTCGGAGCGCTTAAAACGACCCTCCCAGCAACCCGGAAGTCACTTCCAGTTTGGTCGGAGGGTGGTTTTAAGCACTCCGAAGGCTTCAGGGAAGTCTCTGGACAGTCCCTGAAGCCTCTGGAGGGCCTCCGGGGGATCGGGGGAGGCTCTTTTCGCCCTCCCCAGGCTCCTATAAAGCCCCTGGAGCATGGGGAGGGCAAAAAAAAACATGTAAAAATGGGGGGGATTGCGCATTTTGCGCGCATGCGCACTGGGGGGGTTGCGCGTTGCATTATGGGTGCGGCACGCCTGCACTCGACACCCCTGCACTCCCCCCACTTGTGGCACGCGAGCCAAAAAAGGTTCGCCATCACTGCCCTATACCGTTTCAGACAAATGGCTATCCAAACATCTTCTTAAAGACTTCCAGTGTTGGGGCATTCACAACTTCTGGAGGCAAGATGTTCTACTGATTAATTGTTCTAACTGTCAGGAAGTTTCTCCTCAGTTCTAAGTTGCTTCTCTCCTTGATTAGTTTCCACCCATTGCTTCATGTTCTACTCTCAGGTGCCTTGGAAAATAGTTTGACTCCCTCTTCTTTGTGGCAACCCCTGAGATATTGGAACACTGCTATCATGTCTCCCCTAGTCCTTCTTTTCATTAAACTAGACATACCCAGTTCCTGCAACCGTTCTTCATATGTTTTAGTCTCCAGTCCCCTAATCATCTTTGTTGCTCTTCTATGCACTCTTTCTAGAGTCTCCCCATCTTTTCTATATCGTGGCGACCAAAACTGAATGCAGTATTCCAAGTGTGGCCTTACCAAGGCCTGATAAAGTAGTATTAACACTTCACGTGATCTTGATTCTATCCCTCGAATACAAATGAAAACGTATTATTTATTACCCTGCTGGATCTGCCAAGGACTCCGGATATGTTTGAACAGTTTGTGGGGTTTGGTATGGGGATGAAAACAAGCTTCATAGAGAGAAGCCACTCTTATTTGTACTTTTATTATTCCCAATCATTGAGGAGAAACTGAATTTTTTTGTATCAGAATTTGGTCATTTAAATATCACATTTCTATGCTGCGACCTCATTGTTTTGGAAGGATGCATGTAACACTTTCCTGATGTAAAACTTATTACTGATTACTTTATTTTGAGGGATTGACCTATTCAGGTCAACTCATAGGCATCAGAAGTCAAAAAGTGAGCTCTGATTGTTGAGAGACCTATTAGTGTCTACTCTGTTTCCCTGAAAATAATAAACCCAGTCAGGCTTTTGAGCGCATGCCCTCCTCCCCAAAAATATTGCAACACAGCAGTAGCCATGAGGTGACCATGCTTGCCACTTCCTGCACCTCAAAAAAAGACCTCGCCAAAAATAAGGCCAAGTGTTTATTTCGGGGATCAATAGAAAATAAGACCCTGTCTTATTTTCAGGAAAACATGGTAATACTGGAGATTCAGAATGCTGATCTGTGACCATAATAAAAATTGATTGATTGTCTATTGCAGATTCAGTGCAGCTTGGTCTCAAACAGAGGGCTTCCATGACAAAATCTTACTTTCCTGAACCAAGGCATCTCCTCCAATGGGATTGCTCAAATGAGATGATGCCAAGGGCTGCTAATTAAAAAGGACAACTCTTTGCAGAACTAAATCTGGAACAATATTTTCTATTAGGAATAGAGGTAGAAAGAGAGAGAACTTGATCATTAAGACCAAGTAACAGCTACACATAACTAATCTGAAAGAAAGACAAGCTGTGACATGGTTGCAGTGTTTCAATATCGAAGGGCCTCCATAAAGAAGAGTGGGTCAACCTATTCTCCAAAGCACCTGAAGGCAGAACCTGAAGTAATGGATGGAAAGGAGAGAATCAATTTAGAACCAAGGATAAATTTCCTGGCAGTGAGAATAATTAATTAGTGGAACGGCCGGCCTTCAGAGGTTGTAGGTTCTCTAACACCGGAGATTTTTAAGAAGAGATGGGATAACAATGCTAAAATGGTAGAGGGTTCCCTCTTGAGCAGGGGGTTGGAATAGAACAGGCATGTCCAAAGTGCGGCCCCAGGGCCAAATGTGGCCCTTTTTCAAATTTCAAGCGGCCCGCAGCCTCTTCTCCTCACTGGAGTTATTTGTTTAGTCTTTCATAAAATACTGTGTTTTTCGAAGTATAAAGATGCATCTTTTTCCGCTCAAAAAAGAGGCTAAAAATCTGGGTGCATCTTATACACTGAATACAGCATTTTTTGCCTCCCAAAACTCTGCCCCCTTCACCAAAATGGCTGTGCATAGCCTTTAGGAGGTTTTCAGAGTGCTCCTGGGGGCTGTGGAGGGCATAAATGAGCAAAAAACGGACCATTTTTTGCTCAACTTTGCCCCCTCCCCAGCCCCCAGGAGCACTCTAGAAGCCTCTTAAAGGCTATTCATGCCCTTTTAAAAATAGGCCCATTTTCGTGGGAGAGTGCAAAAACTTTTTTTTTAATTTGCCTCTTCAAAATCTTGGTGCGTCTTATACTCCGAAAAATACGGTAGTTAATTCGCATTTAATGTTAAGGGTTCAAAGAATGTCAGGCTGAATGATCGGCCCCACACATTTTCACCTCACCAAATCTGGCCCTCCTTGTAAAAAGTTTGGACACCCCTGGAATAGAAGATCTCTGGGATCCATTCGAACTGTTAATTTTGTTCTGTTGTTCTCTTAAAATATAGTCAGTCACTGAGAATGTTTCTCTAAAATTTGGTGCTTTTTTATGTTCTTTTTTTAAAAAATTTACAAAACAGATAGGCTAGTTCAAAATTCAGTACACAGGTTCAAAAATTATGTATTAGAATGAAGTTTCTTTTTGTGCTATTGGGTTTTGTTTAGTCATTTGCCTTTTAGGAGTGATATTTTTTTTATTCTTTTAATACACACACATATTGACATAGATATATTAACTGCCATAGTGCATACGTATTAGAGAAAAAGCTGAATCCCTATTTCGTATAATTCCTAGGGATTATACTGATATTCAAACAGCCATATCATTTTATATCACATATTTATTATTTGGACATTCCAGTTAATGCACAGTTATATAATTCGTATAAACTGAAGCGTCAACAGTTGCTGCATAATTCAATGACGGCTAGATTTAAAGTTATTGTATAGGAGCCACAAAATTACTAAGCATTTGGAGTACAGTTCTCATTGTCCAAAGTTCCAAAACACACTGAAAGCAAACCTTTGTTGAAACACAGCTTTTGAAGAAGTCTGGATCATTGCAAAAGCTCAATAAAATAGAAAATATGATATTTTGGAGTTATTTATTTGTCGGGACCTTCAGAGAAGCAACTTCTGCTTTTCTCTATCAGAATGCAGCTGCTTCTTTAGAACTATTGTTCATTCCTAGAACTGAATTTTCTGTATTTGAAACATTCATTATTACAGTTAAGATTTATAAGCCCAGGATGGACTTGCAAATAAACCAAGATTTGGATAATGAATATTGCCTTAGATGTTATCTTAGGAAAGTTATCTGCTTTTCTGGAACCCTTAGCTATAGTTCCCAGTTGACCTATAAATGAAAACTGGGATTAATTCCATCTTCCTGACTTCTTCCATTGCTTATACAAAGAGGGGAATAAAAGGTCAGCAAATGAGCTCTGTCCCAGCTTAATAAGCCAAGATCTTCCAAAAGTAACTAAAGTCATGCGGCTGATCAGCACATAAAGATGAATATAACTACCGAAGTTTTTCACTTGAAATTATGGTAGGAGATATACGTGTCATCTGTGATGGTTTCTGTACACATTTAAGATAAATATCTATGGAGATTCTCAGTCATCCAGGTCATGGTTGTCACAAAGGTGCTTTTTTCAAGAGGCAACTGGACTTTCTGGTTTTTCTTTGAAGATGTTTTGCTTCTCATCCAAGAAGCAAAATGTCTTCAAAGCAGATTCATGTGTTTGCGTATGAACCAATCTTTTCAGTCTGGCAATTCTGACATTTACAACTTGCTTTATTCTGAGACCTCAAATCTGGCTGTGCAAACTCATAAACTTTTTGTGATCACCGCAATTTAATAATTTAAATAATCTTGGCCTTTCCAGAAGGGAAAAATGGAAGGAATTAATCTACAACCGAGACAAAATGGGAAAACATTTAGGACCCTAATGTTTGCTTCATCAAGAAGACCATCAGTTTGCCAGTCTGCCAATGGCAGAAGAAGTGGTTTCTTTCTAACCTCAGGTTTGTGACTGCAGGTGTGACAGGCTGTGTTCCACCAGAAGGTGCACTTAGCTCTGTTTCAATGATCTCCAGGCAATTTTCAAATAAAATATGAATGAGATGCAATCATCCTTTGTGAGACAAATAACTGGGACTTAATGGGTATGTCACCAAGATACTAATGATATTTGGTTAACCGCAATTTTTAAAGGCTTTCTATTTGTAGTGAATATATTTCAATTGCATGGAGCTTTTTTAAAAATTAAAACTGCTCTGACAATGATTTTCAGATTGCTAACATCATAAATATAAACTGAAAATACGATGTTTGAGTGTCACCAATATCTTTTTTCCCCCCAGTGAGGCTTCAGCAGTGAATTGCACTTAGAAATTCAGGTGAGATAAATGATTTCAGCAAATCCAGATGGCAAGAACTGGTATCTAGCCTTCAGAGAGTGTTCTGAAAATATTCAAACTCAGGAGCAAAATAAAAATGCTAGAAAAAAAATTGGTGCTTTCCAAAAAAGAAAAGAAAGGAAAAAAATACTCCAAGGAACTGAGATTGAGGAACCAAGTTTGAACAAGATACTGTTGATAACTTAAAAGAGAAATAAGAACAACTTAAAAGAAAACAGAAGGAAAAATAAAATTAAGAGGTAAAATAAAAAAAATAACTGTTCGGAATGAAGAATTATATATATTGAAAGAAAACTTCCCATTGTGTTTGCAGAATAATAGACAACATAACAAACAAAAATAGGCAAACAAATATAGGCAAGCCACTCATTTTGTTAGTGAAATGCACAGATTAGCAGAGTTCCAACACTTAGAAAAATGTTGTTCTTTTTTTAAACATCCCATTTACATTAGGAAGTCAATGGGGATAAATTGTAATTATCTTGATAAGGCAAATATTTCTTTCTTTTTTAAAAAAAGAATTTTATTGGTTTTTAAACATTTATAGGAAAGGGTAGGTGGATATACAAAAAATTTTGGCAGCTACATCGTGCTGAAAGTAGAAATCTCTCCAAATCTCACAACTTTTACAGAGAGAAAAACAAAAGATAAAAGATAAGCAGAAACAGCATCTTGTTATCAACCATATGTTCAATCATCTCTTTTGCCACTTTCTAATATATCAACAATTACAATGATATTTCAAATACATTTATTTTTGTGACCTGAGTCTTTTCAATATTGCTCCCTCCCGCCCCCCTGTCCTCTGGTGGAGCCACAGCCCCTCCCTCCCTCATATCTTGTGTATTGTCACCTTTTTCACTACCTCTTATGATTTCGTCCTCTAGGAGGGCAGTTTGTTTTTTCATGAAGGCCTCTGCCTTCACAACTGTATTGATTCTAATTCTGTTTCCCTCCCAGAAGATCAACATTCCTTCTGGCAATAACCATCTAAACCAAACTCCTTTGTTATATAATTTCTTTGATAAGGAGGAATACTTCCTCCTCTTATCTCTTATTATTTTCGGAATTTCTTTAAGAATGGCAATTTCTTTATCTTTATATTTTAGTGGTCCCACCCTTTGGGCCCCCAAAACCTCATCCCTCGTGGTCTTCCTAAGAAATTTAATGTGTACTTCCCTTGGAACATTATGTGTTCTGGCATATTCTGAATTGATTCTATAAACCAGGTCCATATCCCACCACAACTGTTCTTTATCTCTCTTAATGTATTCTGCTAAGATTGTACACATAGTATCCTTAAGATCTTCATCTTCTGTCTCCAGTAGGTTCTGGAATCTGAGAAAAAGGGACATTCTTTCAAGTTCCATCTTTACCATGAAATTTTCCAATTCTCTATTCCCCTTCTGAGTTGCCTTCACCTCCTTCCTCAGTCCAACCACGCACGCCTCCAGTACACCAACTCTCTGTTTATTGTCTGTTGTTTGCTGTTGTACATCTCTGAGCTGTTCTTTAAAGTCTGCCACCTCTTTTTTCAATTCATCTTGTCCCTTCATAAGAGCCTGGAACATTTGGGTAACAGATAAGTCCTTTGAACTGTCTCCAGTCCCTTCTTGTTGTAAGAATGATGAAATTTTTGTCTGTTGGGTCGTTGGGCTGGATGTGGAGGAAGTGGGCGCCGAGGCTGCCTTGCCAGGAGGTGGTTTTCTGGGCCCCATTTGTTGAGTTCAGAGATAAGTGTAAGTCTTATACAAAAGAAATGGCGTCTGTGGAATGCGCAGCTGGGTGACGCCGTGGAAGCAAACAAGCCCAGAAGTGAAAGTTAATCCTTAATCACAGTTCCAAGCCAAAAGAAGAAAATCAAATAATCCAAATCCAGAAAGACCACAAAGCAGGAGGGGCTCCAGGAGACTTCGGGGGGTAATAATAATATAAACCCAGAAATTTCTTCAAAGGTAGTTTCAAAAGGCTAGTTTTATTTATAAGAGCAAAGAAGAAGACAGAAGTGGGCCATCTTGGCTCCCCCTTTCAAGGGAACCATGTAGCAAAGCATGCAAAGTTTCCATAAAGCTTTTAAAACAGCTCATGAATCACCTCTTGCAATTGTGATGTAAATCTTTCTCACATAGTTAGTACAAGTGGGTAATTCAATGTTTTACTCTCTCACTCCATTCCGAGATCGAGAGATAGTCCAAATGCCGCTTTACCCGAGGGAGGTGGAAAAAAAAACCCCTCCAATCTTGCAACTTCAAATAGATTGAATCCACAACTTGCAAAAAGCTGTTGCTCATCAATTAAATGGTGTTAAAAGAGATTAGAACAAACTTCTCACCTCCGGCACTTCTACTGCAACTTCTAATTGATTATTTCCTTCCGGAATCCATTCAGCAAAGGCACACAGCTGTGCTATGCACCCCCCAGGCCCCCTGGCTCCTGTGGCGAAGCTGGAAACCCCCCCGCGGCTACCACCAATTCTGGGGGTTCCAGCAAGCCGCCCTACAGCAGGTGGTCCCTCCAAGACCGCCTGTGCTCCATAAAAGGAGCCCACCGGGGAGACGAGCAGCGGATGGCAACGTCCGTCGCCTTCGGGGACCAGAAGTGATCTCCGATAAGGCAAATATTTCTTATCTTTTTTTAAAAAAACAAAATTTTATTGGTTTTCAAATATATAGGGAAGGGTAAATAGGTATACAAATTTTTTTGGCAGCTTTCATACTGCTGGTAGAGATCCCAGCACGATACTCATTTATGTAACATTGTACAACAAATTTATAGAAGAAAACAGTAAACCAAATCTTACTCTATATTGTTAGTCTTGTGTTCCTACATGTTTCTCTTTGTCGTTTTCTAATATATCACTAACTGCTATTGTTCCAAATAATTTTATTTTTGAGATCTGAGCCTTTTCGATATTGCCCTGTCGCCAGAGAGAGCCTCAGTGCCCCCCTCCTTCCCATCTTGGATCTTACTGTGTTGTGTTTTATTGTCTCTTTCACTACTCCCACTCAGTTCCTCCTCTGAGAGTGGAAAATTCTTTTTAATGAAGGCCTCCGCCTCCTGGACTGTATTGATTCTGATCCTATTTCCCTCCCAGAAGATTAACATCCCCTCTGGAATCAGCCATTTAAACCAGATTTTTTTGCTAGGGAGGAAAATTTCCTCCTTCTATCTCTTATTTTTTTCGGGATCTGTTTGAGAATGGTGATCTCTTCACCCTTGTATTTCAATGGTCCCTCCCTTTGGGTCGCAAGTACCTCGTCCCTTGTGGATCTCCTGACAAACTTAACATGTATCTCCCTCGGAACATTGTGTCTTCTAGCATATGCTGAATTTATCCTATATACTAGATCTATATCCCACCATATTTGTTTTTTATCTCTCTTGAGATAATCTGCTAAAATTGTACTCATAATATCTTTAAGGTTTTCATTCTCTGTTTCTGGTAAGTTCTGGAATCTAAGAAAAAAGGACATTCTTTCAAATTCTACTTTTGTCTGAAAATTTTCCATATCTATGTTTCCCTTGCGCATTGCTTTCACTTCTTCCCCCAGCCCCAGCAGTCCGTCCTCTAAAACCAAAATTCGCTGTGTATTTCCAGCTATATGTTCTTTAACCACTCTGAGTTCTTCTTTGATCTCAGCCCTCATTTGATTCTATCCCTTCATGAGTTCTTTAAACATTTCCGTAACAGATAATTCCTTAGGATCCTCCCCAGCCACTGCTTTCTGCAACATTGATGATATCTTGGACTGTTGCATCGTGGGGTTTGGGGCAGCCGATGAGGGGGCTGAGTGCGCTTTGCCGGTAGGGGGTTTCCTTGCCGCCATTTGTTTAAGTTCAGAGATGCAAATCCTTGCCAACGAAAGTGGTGTCAGAGGGTTTCACAGCTACGCTGGTCTCCAAAGGAAAACAATCGCAACGGCACCCAATTTGCAGTTCCAAGAGTAAAATACACCAAGATGAATGAAGAGAAAAGTCAGCCAAAGATCAGAAGATCCATACACAGGAGGAGGTCCCAGTTTCCCTTTGAGAGAGTAAACAAACAATCCACTTTTCTTTATTCTCTCTTTGGGAGTAGCTTCAGAGAACAGACTTCATTTGCATAAAGACAAAGAAAGAGGGGCGAGCGCCATCTTGGCCCTCCCCTTCGCAGGAAAAGAAGTCGCCTAAAGTTTTTTGTTTTAAAACAACAGTTTAGAGTCATTTCCAGCAATTGTGAAAGTCATTTTCAATTAAAAGTCAAATAAATCAGTCTTTTAACCTCTCTCTTCCCGAGGGTCCATTTTCAAAGCCGCTTAGTCCGAGGGGGGGGGAATGGTAACCCCCCCCCCTCTAATCTCTCTTCAAGAACAGAAACACAAAAGACTCACAAAGTGACTGTTGCTTTTCTCCTAAATCCTCCAAGAGCACCGGTCAGGATCCCCACCTTCAGTCTCCAGCTGCACTTTTCTGACTCTTCTTTTAACCTCTGGAGCCATCCGACGAGAGGGCGGGCAGCGCGAAGCTGTCTCTCGCCCCCCCTCCGCTCCCCAGCTCCTAGGCAAAGCCGAAAAGCACCCCAGCTGGCTGCCGCCACATGCGGGGTGCCTTGGCCGGCCGCCCTTCGGCAGGACCCCCCTACAAGGGCTCCTGTGTCCCCTAAGGGACCCACCGGGGAGACGAGCGTCACAAATATTTTTTTATCTTGAAAAGCGGAAAAAGTGGAAAAGGAAAATTAAAACAAATGGACCAGTCTTTTTCCAAATAAATATTGCTCCCTCATTGCCTTCCTTTCCTAAGGTGTGTGTGTGTGTGTGTGTGTGTGTGAGAGAGAGAGAGAGAGAGAGAGAGAGACAGACAGACAGACAGACAGACAGACAGACAGACAGACAGACAGACATAGAGAGACAGAAGCAGAAGAGATGAAAGAGGCGGTTCCTTTTCCTTCCTCTTCTTTTAACAAATTAACTGGTTGGTAATGTTAATTGGAAATACTATGGAAGGATCAGTCTCCTTTCTCTTTCTTATAGTTCACAAGTGGAATATGAAAAAGGTATCAAGAAAAGGTGAAAGAAAGAGAATGGAATTTGGGCTCTTATAGGAACTATGCTAAATATTAATCCTCCGAAGCTGTAGAACACTCAGAGCTCAATGCTGGTAGTCCTTGACTTGGTTTGGGGACTTCGAAATTTCAACAAGCATTGAAAAAGGGACTGATGACCATTTTTCACTTATGACCATTGCAGCATTCCCCATGGTCACGCGATCCAAAACTGGATGATTGGCAACTGACATGTATTCATAATATCCCAGGAGTGACCTTTGTGATCTTCTGACAAACAAAGTCAATGGGGAAGCCAGATTCATTTTACAGCCATGTCACTAACTTAACAACTCCAGTGGTTCACTTAGCAAATGTGGCAAGAAAGTAGTAAAGTGGGGCGAAACTCACTTCACCACTGTATTGCTTAGCAATACAGAAACTTTGGCTTCAAATGTGGTTGTAAGCCGAGGGCTACCTGTAATCATTTTTGTTATGCACAGATTTTTTAAATTTTTATTTTGTACTTGCAAATTCTTATTCTTTTTAAAAGAATAACCCCCCACTTGTATTGAGACAGAGCTTCATTTTTACTATGGAGACATTGCTCTTGATCAAGTGGAATGAACATATGGGCAGAGCTACCACAGAAACCCTCATCTCTACTAATCTCTAGACAACTCATGCATCTGTTTGGCAGAATGATTCAAGAAATCTGATTTCTGATCATCATGGTTAAGCCATGTTAAGGCTAGAGGGCTATGACGGCAAACCTATGGCACGCGTTCCACAGGTGGCATGTGGAGCCATTTCTTAGGGCCAGCTGACTTCGGCCTTCCCTGAAGCCTCTGGAGCAGTGGTTCTCAACCTGTGGGTCAGGAGCCCTTTGGGGGTCGAACGGCCCTTTCATAGGGATCACCTAAGATCATTGGAAAACACAGATTTTCGATGGTCTTAGGAACCGAGACACCAATTTGATGGTTGGGGGTCACCACAACATGAGGAACTATATTAAAGGGTCACGGCATTGGGAAAGTTGAGAACCACTGTTCTGGAGGGTGAAAAAAACCCAATGTGCAAACCGGACGTTCGGGAATAGACTTCTTTGCCCATAGGGCCATTTTTCACACTCCAGAGCCTTCGGGGAAGCCTCCCAAAGCCTCCGGGGAGCGGGAGAGGCTGTTTTTGCCCTCCCCAGGCGCCTAGAAAGCTTCTAGAGCCTGGGGATGGCAAAGAACGGGTCCAACATGTGCCAAAAGTGGGGGGAGGGTGGGGGTCGTGCATGCAAGCACTCAGGGGGTCGCACGCATAGCATTATAGGTGTGGGCACGCCTGTGCATGACCCCCCTGCACTCCCCCTGCTTTTGGCATGTGATGGGGAAAAGGTTAGCCATCACTGCTGTAGGATGTCTAACCATAAAAAGAATGCAAAGCAAGACAGGAGCCCTACCAAATATTCAGCTTTATAAAACTGGTTCAACCAAGAGTGTACAGAAGCCAAACAAGATCTTATCACAAGTTAGAAGTCTGATAATCTCTCCTGGTAACTGGTTCATACATTCTCCTGGGAAACATTCAAAAATCCCTTTGAAGTTCAAAAAGATGTAACTTTAAAGACCCCTTGTTAACAATCAAGGAATTCAAAAGTTTTCTGATGCATTGTATTAACACATTGTTTTGAAGCAGGTCCACCTGGTTCTACATGTCAGATTCCACCCGGGGAATTTTCTTTTGGTTCCTATTAAATCTCTTCTTCATCCATTACCTGAGGCTCTGTCTCATACTCAGAGATTTAAAAATACCACTGAAAACTGGCAACAACCTAGGACAGTGATGGCGAACCTTTTTTGGCTCGCGTGTCACAAGTGGGGGGAGCGCAGGGGGGTCGAGTGCGGGTGTGCCACACCCATAATGCAACGCGCGACCCTCCATGCGCATATGTGCACAACGCGCGACTCCCCCATTTTTACATGTTTTTTTTGCCCTCCCCAGGCTCCAGGGGCTTTATAGGAGCCTGGGGAGGGCGAAAAGAGCCTCCCCCGACCCCCCGGAGGCCCTCCGGAGGCTTCAGGGACTGTCCGGAGGCTTCCCTGAAGCCTTCGAAGCACTTAAAACCACCCTCCGAGCAAACCGGAAGTGATTTCCGGGTTGCTCAGAGGGTCGTTTTAAGTGCTCCGAAGGCGTCAGGGAAGCCTCGGACGGTCCCTGAAGCCTTCGGAACACTTAAAACGACCCTCCGAGCAACCCGTAAGTCACTTCCGGTTTGCTCGGAGGGTGGTTTTAAGCATTCCGAAGGCTTCAGGGACGGTCCCTGAAGCCTCTGGGGGGGGGGCGGGGGAGGCTCTTTTCGCCCTCCCCAGGCTCCTATAAAGCCTCTGGAGCCTGGGGAAGGCGAAAAATAGCTTTTAAAAATGGCTCACGTGCCCTGACAAATGGCTCCGCGTGCCACTTGTGGCACGCGTGCCACAGGTTCGCCATCACGGACCTAGGAGGTGACCATGTCCAAGATGAACTTGAGATAGATCCCAAGTTGTGGATTCTAGTCTTGATATTTTTTGTTTTCATCTCACAGATAAAAGATTCCGGGTTGATTAGAAGATGGCATTTTCCCCCTTAATTCTCAGAAAGGATCAATCTATCAAACTGCCAACCCAAAGCCCTTTTAAGTATCATGAATAAATTATACATCTGTATGGCAATTCTACAGTAGGAGAACATTCTGCCTGAGAAGCAAGCAGCCCTTAGAATAGGATAACAAACCCTGGTTCTAATAGAAGGGAACGTTTGTGGTCCAGGGTTGAACTGTGGAGTCCTTGGTGCTCTCTGAACTTCATGGTTTTCTTGCCGATGTTTTATTACCATTATCATAATCAATCATCAAATCCTAGCTCTATACCATGTGGTAGAAAAATGTAAATCCAAAGTATCTCTATATAAGCATTTGTTGATTTTAAATGTACCTTGGACTCTTATTTCTAGCAGAATCTTCCAGGAAAAGTTTAAGGCTTCCTTCATACTGTATTTATAGGTTGCACATGAATGCAAATTTGTCAAGAGGCTGCTTACAACACGTAACTTCCATTCCATTTGTAACTTGTATTCTAACTGGGTCAGGATCAAATAGCTGTTTCCGTGACCCTTTGCAATTCTATATTAATCAGCAGATTAATTGGACAAAGGTACCCAAAATTACTTTATACGCATGTCATGGTGATTTTATCAAAAATCCCAGATTGCCTCCAGAGGGCTCTTTCTAAGGACAGTACTGACAATCAGCTCTTGTTTAATTACCAGAAGACAGATTTTTGCTCTTTGCCAAAAGCGCCCCAAAATTAGTAACTGGAACATCAGAGCCAACATCAATGAGTAGGTAAAATGAATGTCTGGGAGTTGTACTCTATGCCTTATGAAGACAGTGCAAATTTGAAGTGTGCTGCAGACAATTTAGAAAAGTACAAGTATTACACAGGAATTGTTTTTCCTAAAAAGGAGATGTGCCTGCTACAATTCAAGGCTGTTCCTGGCTCAACGTTTATTCTGAGTTCAGACAGAACCATCAACCCCCAATTTCATCTCGAAGCTACATCGTAGCTTATGACAGGTTTGTCCAAAATGTTGTTCTGGTCTAGTAATCTTTATTTTGAAACTTAACTTCTGCCCAATGAGTCTAGCTCCACTAATATATATTAATGCATTTTATTCTGTTTGGTAAAACAACTGGATGGATAAACTGCTAATTTTTGTCTTATGCCTGTGATGGCAAACTTATGGCACGTGTGCTACAGGTGGCACACAGAGCCATCTCTGCGGGCATGTGAGCCATCGCCCCAGCTCAGCTCCACCACGCATGTGTGCGTGCCTCCCGCTGGTCAGCTGATTTTCGGGTCCCTGCCGTGCATGCGTGGGGGTTGAGGTTCACACAGGGGGGTCGTGGTGCACATGCACAGGGGGAGGGGGACATACAGGGGCACATATACACATGTGTTGGGGCAGGGGGAGCACAGGGGTCCGTGCATGCATGCACGGAGGGGTGGGGCGCACACAGGGCTCACATGTGCATTGCATTATGGGGTGTGCGCATGCTTTCGGCATGCAGCGACAATAATAATAATAATAATAACAACAACAACAATGAGGCTGGGCAAACCATTCAAACCACTACATTAGCTGAAGCAAACCAGCTGATGTATGCAGCAGCGTTCATAACCACCAAAGAATTGGGTTTGAAAATACAAAAGAACCAAAGAGGCAAGAAGGGGAAGCCTAAGTGGAAAATTCGGTTGGAATTGAAGATCAAAAAATTTCGTGGAGACTTGAGCAACTTGAAGAACCTAAGGCAAGGTCAGCTAAAGAACAAGCAGGTCAAAAGCAGGCTGGAAGCAAGATATGATTTGGAGAATAAGGAGATTGCGGTAGTAATTGAAGAGCTGAAGCAGAGGGTTGTTGCCATTGCTGAAAAGATTAAACAGTATGAAAATCGAGTAACTCAGTTCAAGGAAAATTCACAGTTCAAAGTAAATCAGCACCAGTTTTATAAGAGCTTAGAAAGTGGAGATGGAGTAACAACAAATGAAAAGCCTGATAAAGAGAAAGCTCTGAAATTCTGGAAGAATTTCTGGGAAAACAACAAGAAGCACAACAGAAATGCAACATGGATCAAGCAGGTTGAGGATTCTAGTGAAATGCATAAAATGGAAGATGTGAAAATAACAAAAGAAATGGTGCAAGGGCAGTCAAAAAAAGTGAAGAATTGGAGTGCACCTGGACCAGATGAGCTACATGGTTTCTGGTTAAAGGCACTTACAAATATGCACAAAAGATTGGCAGCCCAAATGAACCAGATCTTAAAAACACCTGAAAATGATGAATGGATGACAACTGGAAGGACATTTTTGATCCAAAAAAATAAAGAAAAAGGAAAGGACCCTGGAAACTATAGGCCAATCACCTGTTTGCCAACAACATACAAGCTTCATACTGGTATCATTGCAAACCAAATTTACGGATACTTGAAAAGAAATGAATTGCTTCCTGTAGAACAGAAAGGATGCTGCAAAAATTCAAGAGGAACAAAGGACCAACTGCTGATTGACAAGCTAATCCTAAAGAATTCAAAGAAAAGACGAACCAAGCTGTTCATGGCTTGGATAGACTATAAGAAAGCATTTGATTCAGTTCCCCACAGCTGGATCAAGAAATGTCTGAAAATCTTTGGCATCAGCAGCAGCATACAAAAATTCATGGAAACCTTCAATGAACCTCTGGTAAACGAAGTTCATGGCTAATGGAGAAGAACTGGGTGAAGTTGAAATTAAACGAGGCATTTTCCAGGGTGATTCCCTTTCACTCCTACTTTTTATACTCTCAATGCTACCACTGACAACCATTTTGAAGAAGGTGAACTGTGGATACGAACTTGCCAAGAAAGGACTGAAAATTTCACACTTGGTGTACATGGATGATTTGAAGCTGTTTGGTAAAACAAAAGCTGAACTGAATTTATTAATTGAAAGCACAAAAGAATTTAGCCAAGACATTGGTATGCAGTTTGGAGTTGACAAATGTGCAACAATGGCAACCAAGGCAGGCAAGGTCCTAGAAGATGATGGAATATAACTTGAGAATGAAGAAATGATAAAGGCAGTAAAACCAGAAGAAGGCTACAAGTACTTGGGGATTTTAGAGGCCTCTAACTTAATGCATAATAAAGTCAAGGAATGAACCTCAGCCAAATATATTCGACGAATTTGCAAAATATTAAAGTCCAAACTGAGTGGAGGAAACATCATAAAAGCCATAAATACCTGGACTATACCTGTAATTCGATACTCTGCAGGAATAATTGACTGGATCCAGATGGAGTTGGACAATTTGTACAGAAAAACAAGGAAACTTATGACAATGAATCATGCTTTGCACCCTAAAAGTGATGTTGACCGATTGTATCTACCAAGAGCAGAGGGTAGTCGAGGACTCCTAAAGTAAAGCAGACAGTGGAAGAAGAAAGACACAGCTTGAATGATTACATCCAGAAAAGTGAAGAACCAATGATTAAGGAAGTAAATAAAGGAGGCTTTTGAAGACAACTAAGTTAAAAGCTGAATATAAGAAAGAATTAATTGAGAAGCGAGCTGAACATTGGAAAAGCAAAGCTATGCATGGCCAATACTTGAAAAGTATTGAAGGCAAAGCTGACCAAAAACTAACTTGGAACTGGTTAAGATCAGGAGTACTGAAAAAAGAAACAGAAGGCTTTATTTTGGCAGCTCAAGAACAAGCCTTAGCCACAAACTGCATGAAGGCAAAAATTCAACATGTTACCACCAACAGCAAATGTCGCCTCTGTAATGAGAAAGATGAGACAGTCGACCACTTGATCAGCGGGTGCAGCAAAATTTCACAAACTGACTACCTACAACGCCATGACCATGTTGCTAAGATTATTCACTGGAAATTGTGCCAAAAGTTTGGGTTTGAGTACAGCAAAAACCACTGAGACCATCAGGTTGAGAAGGTTTTAGAGAATGAGAAAGTCAAGATCTTGTGGGACTTCAGAATCCAGACTGACAGGCACTTGGCCTACAACACACCTGACATAACAATGGTTGAAAAGAAGAAGTATGGTTCATTGACATTTCAATACCTGGTGATGCACGAATTGAATTAAACAGCAAGAAAAAAATCACAAAATACCGGGACTTGCAAATTGAGGTTGAGCGACTGTGGAAAAAGAAATCATGTGTTGACCCAATTGTAATTGGAGCCCTAGGAGCAATACCTAAAGGGCTACCTCGCTGTTTGAAAATTCTAAATTTACCTGACTTGAACATTCTGACTCTATAAAAAACCACCCTACTTGGAACAACTTCTATCCTTCGACGTTACCTTACCAGTTCCTAGGTCCTTGGTTAGGACTCGAGCTGTTAGGCTACCAACCAACCCCAAAGGCTGTGAATCTCACCAAATATTAACCACATAATAATGACAACAACAACTACTACTACTACTACAACGACGACGACGACGACGACGACGATGATGATGATGATGATTTGAAACTCTATGGTAAGTCAGAAATAGAAATCCAATCACTGACAAACATAGTCCAAGTATTCAGCACCGATATTTCAATGCAGTTTGGCATGGAAAAATGCGCCACTGTATCCATAAAAAGGGGCAAAATCACTGCGTGAAAGGGAATTGAAATGCCCAATGGCCAACTAATTAAACGCAGCGAAAATGAAGCCTACAAATACTTAGGCATTCTGCACTTGGATAACATCAAACATGGAGAAGTAAAAACTATTGTCAGGAGAGAGTACACCAACAGTTAGGAAAAAATGAAATCTAAATTAAATGGTGGAAATACAATCAAGGCCATAAATACCTGGGCAATACCAGTTATAAGATACACAGCTGGTATAGTTAACTGGACACAAGCTGATTTGGACATTTTGGACCGAAAAACCAGGAAACTAATGACAATGCACTACAGTTTACATCCACGTGGTGATATTGATAAACTATACCTACCCCGAAAATCAGGTGGCAGAGGATTATTACAAGTGAAGCAAATAGTTGAAGAAGAAAAACATGCACTGGCTGATTATCTAAAAGAAAGTCAAGAAAATCTATTAATCGAAGTAAAGAACAAAAATCTACTGAAGGCCCAACAGACGAAACAAGAATACAGAAAAGATGTGATAAAATCAAGAATGGAGAGTTGGCAGAAAAAAGCATTGCATGGTCAATTTCTGGAAAAAATAAAAGATAAAGTGGACAGTGAAAAAACTTGGTTATGGTTAACAACAGGTACATTAAAGAAAGAAACAGAGTCACTAATCCTGGCTGCGCAAGAACAAGCTATCCGAACAAATGCCATTAAGGCCAAAATAGAAAAATCCTCTGATGATGCCAAATGCAGACTCTGCAAAGAAGTTGATGAAACTGTTGACCACATACTCAGCTGCTATAAAAAAAATCGTGCAGACTGATTATAAATTGCGGCACAATTCAGTAGCACAAATGATCCACTGGAATTTGTGCAAAAATTATAATATTAAAACAACAACAAACTGGTGGGAACATAAGCCTGAAAAAGTCACCAAAAATCAGATGGTCAAGATCCTATGGGATTTTCGTATACAAACGGACAAAATACTGGCGCATAATACACCAGACATCACACTGGTTGAGAATAATAAGGTTACAATCATAGACATCGCAATACCAGGTGATAGCAGGGTCGACGAGAAGGAACATGAAAAAATCATGAAATACCAGGACCTAAAAATTGAAATTCAACGATTATGGCACAAACCAGCAGTGGTAATTCCAGTGGTAATCAGCACACTGGGTGCTATTCCAAAAGCACTGGAATTACATTTAAAACAGTTAAAACTTGACAAAATCACCATCAGTCAAATGCAAAAAGCTGCACTGCTTGGATCTGCACGTATATTACGAAAATACGTTACGACGTCCTAGGCCTCTGGGTGGGGCCCGACTAGTAATCAATGCCAAATCCGGCGAAACAACTGGCCGCTGTGATACAATTCTGATGATGCAATAATAATAATAATAATAATAATAATAATAATAATAATAATAATAATAATAATAATAATAATAATAATAATAATAATAATAATAATAATAATAATAATAATTCTTTATTGTCAGTGCATAACATATGTACAATGAGATTTGTTAGCCATCACTGTCTTACGCTATCTCCAGACAATGATCAGGTTGGAATGCTTCTTAAACAATCAGTCCACAATGCTGATGGCAAACAAAAAATCTAATCTGTAATGATGTTAAACCCTATACATTGAATCTGAAGCTAGCAATAGAAGTTACGACCACAATTGAGTCCAACATTTTTGTTGCTAAGTGAAACATTTATTAGGAAAGTTTGCCCCATTTATGATTTTTCTTGCCGTGGTTGTTACATGAATCATTAAGTTAGTAACATTAAGGTGACCAACCGTCCTCCTTTAGGGAGGACAGTCCTTCTTTTGTAAGTTCTGTCCTCCCTCGAAAAGTGTCCTCCTACATGTCCTCCTTTTCGATATTTGAAGACTAATCTGTTGCGCGTTATGTGACGTATTTGTATTTGACATGACAATTCGTCAAGACTCGGTATAGTGCGGTATAAGACGTGATTATGAGACGCATGCGCTCCGCACAGGAGACCTTGAGAGAGAGCGTCGCGTGCAAGTGGCTTTGTTTACTTCTTACCGAAACACAACACGGCACATACACACGCAGTAGACTCATGGCAAGTCGGCAATTGAATGACTCACGGTAATTATTTCTTTCTCAGTGAATATTCAATTATACAGAGGTAAGTACAATTCACGTTTTATTAAACAGTTTTTAATGGTGTTTTTTTTTACTTCATCGCAAGTATATTGAACAGATATTGAATCTTGTGTTGATTTTTATCTAAAGAAATGCTAGACATTAAAATAGATGACAATTGTCTCTTTGAAGAAACTAGAAGACTGAATGTATATTTAAATTCTGAAAAATTAATACAATGGAAAAATCAACATGTTGAAATTGATAAAAGATGGGTGGATATTTTCAGCCATTTCAAAAATGAACATATTCCATGTGAACGTTTATTTATACTTGTTCAATTTACGTTGTGCTGCCCTGGAACTAATGCAGCAGTTGAAAGAGTTTTTTTCAATTGCCAATGATTTTTCGACAAGTGAGAAATCGAGATTGAATGTTGATACTCTAGCTGCAGCACTTGCCGTAAAATTCAATATGAAGGATATTTCTTGTTCAGATATTTCCAATATATTGTTAGAAGATGATACATTGACAAAAAATATTAATTCAATGGAAAAGTACTCATTTAAATATTAACAGGCATGTAAGCAAAATTACAATATAAAATGTTGCAACTGTTTTTATTATGCATATATCATATTTTAGTGTATTATTGTTGCAATGAATAAAATATTTCTTTTATTTACGATATATTTTTTCCAATTTATTTGTCCTCCTTTTCATTGTAAAAAAGTTGGTCACCTTAGTAATACAATACAATACAATACAATAGTAGAGTTGGAAGGGACCTTGGAGGTCTTCTAGTCCAACCCCCTGCCTAGGCAGGAAACCCTATACCGTTTCAGACAAATAGCTATCCAACATCTTCTTAAAGACTTCCAGTGTTGGGGCATTCACAACTTCTGGAGGCAAGCTGTTCCACTGATTAATTGTTCTCACTGTCAGGAAATTTCTCCTCATTTCTAAGTTGCTTCTCTCCTTGATTAGTTTCCACCCATTGCTTCTTGTTCTACCCTCAGGTGCTTTGGAGAATAGTTTGACTCCCTCTTCTTTGTGGCAACCTCTGAGATATTGGAATAATGCTATCATGTCTCCCCTAGTCCTTCTTTCTCTTAAGCTAAACATACCCAGTTCCTGCAACCGTTCTTCATATGTTTTAGTCTCCAGTCCCCTAATCATCTTTGTTGCTCTTCTCTGCACTCTTTCTAGAGTCTCCACATCTTTTTTACATCGTGGCGACCAGAACTGAATGCAGTATTCCAAGTGTGGCCTTACCAAGGCATTATAAAGTGGTATTAACACTTCACGTGATCTTGATTCTATCCCTCTGTTGATGCAGCCTAGAACTGTGTTGGCTTTTTTGGCAGCTGCTGCACACTGCTGGCTCATATTTAAATGGTTGTCCACTAGGACTCCAAGATCCCTTTCACAGTTACTACTACTGAGTAAGGTATCACCTATACTGTACCTGTGCATTCCGTTTTTGTTGCCTAAATGTAGAACCTTACTCTTTTCACCATTGAATTTCATTTTATTAGATAGTGCCCAATGTTCAAGTTTGTCAAGATCCTTCTGTATCTTAAGCCTATCTTCTGGAGTGTTGGCTATTCCTGCCAGCTTGGTATCATCTGCAAATTTGATGAGTTCCCCATTTATTCCCTCATCCAAATCATTGATGAAGATGTTGAAGAGTACTGGGCCTAAAACAGAGCCTTGGGGTACTCCACTGCATACTTCCCTCCATGTAGATGCAGTTCCATTGAGAACTACACGTTGAGTGCGGTTGGTCAGCCAGTTACCAATCCATCTGGTGGTGGTGCTGTCTAACCCACATTCTTCTACTTTATCTAGTAGTAGGTTATGGTCTACCTTATCAAAAGCCTTACTGAAGTCCAAGTAAACTATATCAACGGCATTCCTCTGGTCCACTAATTTTGTCACATTATCAAAGAATGCAATAAGATTAGTCTGGCATGATCTGTTTTTGACAAATCCATGTTGGCTTTTGGCTATTACTTTGTTTGCTTCTAGGTGTTCGCAAATTCGTTGCTTGATTATTTTTTCCAGAATCTTTCCTGGTATTGAGGTTAGGCTGATAGGTCTGTAGTTTCCTGGATCTAATTTTTTCCCTTTTTTGAAGATGGGAACCACATCAGCTCTTTTCCAGTCCTCTGGTAGTTCCCCGGTGTTCCAGGATCTCTGAAAGATATAATTCAGTGGTTCTGAGATCTCGTCTGCTAGTTCCTTCAGAACTCTGGGGTGTAATCCATCCGGTCCTGGTGATTTGAACTCATCTAGGGTAGACAGGTGCTCACTTACCATTTTCTTCCCTATTTCAATTTGTGTTCCTAATTTTGTGGTGCTGCTTTTGATAGGTTGGACTGTTTTATCCCTTTGTGTAAAGACAGATGCAAAACATGAGTTAAATAGTTCTGCTTTCTCCCTGTTGCTTGTCACCTTCTTGCCACTTTCTCCTAGCAATGGACCAATTGTTTCCTTAACTTTTTTCTTGTTTTTAACATGTTGGAAGAAGCTTTTTTTGTTAATTTTTACTTTTGTGGCAAGCCTTTCTTCATTGTGAGCCTTAGCTTTCCTCACTTCATCTTTACAGGCTCGGGCTATTTGCTGATATTCTGCCTTAGTTATGTCCCCCTCCTTCCACTTTTTATACTTACTTTTTTTGTCTTTCAGTTTGTCAGATAGTTGTTTATGCAGCCATGCTGGTTTCTTTTGGGAGCTGTTGTTTTTCTTCTTCATTGGTATTGTGTTAGACTGGGCTTTTCTAATCTCATTTTTCAAAATTTCCCAAGCTTCTTGAGTTGTTTTCCCCTCGAGGATTCTCATCCATGGAATTTTTCCCAAGCTCTCTCTAAGTTTATTGAAATTAGCTTTCTTAAAGTCCAAGACTCTAGTTTGACTTTGTTCTACTACTTGTGTTTGGATAATGTTGAATTCCAATATTGCATGGTCACTTGCCCCCAGGGTTCCTATGGCTTCAACACCTTCTATCATTTTCTCTCTGTTAGTGAGAATTAAGTCCATTATGGCTGATCCCCTTGTTTCCTTCTCTACTTTTTGGAAAACAAAGTTGTCTGCTAGGTTTGTTAGGAACCTGTTGGATCTTCCACTTGGTGCAGAGTTTGTTTCCCAGTTGATGTCAGGGTAGTTAAAATCTCCCATTACTATTGTGGTGTGCTTCCTACATACCTTAGTTAGCTGACTAGCAAAAAGTTCATCTTCTTCCTCTGCTTGGTTGGGTGGCCTGTAGTATAGACCTATGGCAATGTCATTTCCCCCACAACCTTTAATATTGACCCAAATGCATTCAAGATATTTCTCATTATTGTTGTGCTCTATTTCTGTAGAGACATAGTTATTTCTTATATATAGTGCAACTCCACCTCCTCTTTTATTTGGTCTATTTCTTTTAAATAATTTAAATCCTTCTAGCTGTATGTTCCATTTGTCAGTTTCATCCCACCAAGTTTCTGTAATGGCAATAATATCATATCTGCCCTCTTTTACTTGAATTTCTAATTCTCCCTGTTTATTCCTCATACTCTGTGCATTGGTATATAGACATTTGAGTCCATTTTGATTGACCTTGTGTTTACTGTCTACATAACCTGTATTATGCCTGACTGCCCCTATTTTCTTGCCACTTGTGTGATTCATGCACATGGTATGACAATCACTATTACATGCTTGGTTTTGCTTGACAGCAGGAGTGATAATCTTACCCACACACACATCTATGTTACATGCATTTATAACCCTATGAATTTTAGTTTGCTGGGGACAGAGATGTTCTGTATCTATTAATTCTCTGTCCCCGCTCTTCAGTTTAAATGTTTATCAAGAAAATCTGTGAATTTAATGCCAAGTAACTCAGTTCCTTTCTTGGATGGGTGCAACCCATCTCTTTTGTACAGTTTTTCATTGGACCAGCTACAGGCTTCATGACTAATAAAACCAAAGCCTTCCCTTTTACACCACTCCTTTAGCCAAACATTAAACTCTGCTACACGCTGGCCCTTCCCTTTTTGTTCCTTATATACAGGTAAAACCTCTGAAAAGATAAGCCTACAACCTATACTATTAAGTTCATACCCCAAGTTCTGGAAATCATTCTGCACAGAAAGTACATCTTTCTGGGATAGATCATTAGTGCCAAGATGTATAATAGCATCAACGTCACAGTCCTTACTTGCATTCTTGACTATCTTAAGAATACGCCTCTTGTCTCTGCTGGCAGTAGCACCTGGCAGACACCTGACCTCTTTTAAAACCTCCTTATCCTCTCCTAAATTAACATCTCTTACGATTGAATCACCAACCAGAAGGTGACTTCTCTTTTTACATACCTTGATCTTCTTCTGCGACTGATGTGTGATACCTGGTTCCCCTTTTCGCCTTTCCGAAGAAAGTTCTTCGTTTTGGACCACGATCCCCTGCTTATTTGAGTCATCATCATCACAACTGCCTTGACCTATCTGTTTAGTGTCCCCATTAAGGTCAGCAAGGGCACTATATCTGTTTTGCTGGGTCACAGCAAAAGCTTTGGGTTTATGGTTCACAGCTCTCAACCTGCCAGATCCCACAGTTGTCCAGACAGCTCTTCTCCTGCAAGATCTTTGTGGTAGAGGGGGCTGATAGTGTGGCTTCACCATAGAGTGGAATGGCTGACGTAGACACCTAGTTTCTGCTTGGAGAGCACAGATTACAGATTCTAGATAGGTAATCTGCCTATGTAGACTCGTAATTTGTTTACAAAGGGGACAGTATCCAAATTTGAAAAGAGTACTGCGAAAGACAGGTGCAAAACATCTATTACATTGAACTAAGCCAGTCATTATGAAATAAATAAAATCACAATCTCAAACACACTAATCCAGAATGTATTATTGCTATTTTGGTTTATAGATATATGATTCGCGCGCCGTTAGGCGCGCGGGCCCCCACCTCAGTGTCTTTGTCTTGTGACTCACCCCCTCCTTCTCTCCAGCAGCTCCAATCCTAGCTTCAGGAAGTTTCAAATGATATGGAGTTTAAGGGCCCCCACCTCAGTGTCTTTGTCTTGTGACTCACCCCCTCCTTCTCTCCAGCAGCTCCAATCCTAGCTTCAGGAAGTTTCAAATGATATGGAGTTTAAGGGCCCCCACCTCAGTGTCTTTGTCTTGTGACTCACCCCCTCCTTCTCTCCAGCAGCTCCAATCCTAGCTTCAGGAAGTTTCATGGTTGTTAGCCGAGTCTGGCTTTGACTTTGCTTATCAGGTCACAAAAGCCGATCACATGACCCTGGATCCAGAGGTGGCTTCCTATCTATTTGGTCCGGTTCGCACAAATAGGTAGTAACTTCAGCAGACACGTGACCGTACAGGTACTATCCTTGGTGGCAGCACCATCTTGGTTTTCTGTTCTGCATAGACCATTTTAAGTGCAAATGCCATGCCCGCCCACCCCATCCAGTCACTCCTCACCTCTCAGGTGGCTTCCCTGCCTAAGCTGCCACGTGGTGCTTACCCTGTGCCCCAACTGAGCTGCCTCCTCCTCCTGCCTACAGGTAAGTCTCACTAGCCCACCCCGCCTGGGAGCTTGCTGCATCCCCCACCCCACCATCCCCACTGGGCTCGCAACCTTACCTTCCCCTGCTCCTTCCAGAATCCCCACCAGCCCCATTTTGGTTCCCAGGCTTTAGGGAAGCCTGCTAGGCCCAAAATAGGGCATGGGGGGGGGGATAGCAAGCCTCCCTGCAGCCCCCTGGGAGCAAAAGCAGGGTGGGGGCTTCAAGAGAGAAAGTAAGAAAGAAATCCTAAAGAGAGAGAGAGAGAGAGGGAGGGAGGGAGGGAGGGAGGGAGGGAGGGAGGGAGGGAGGGAAGGAAGGAAGGAAGGAAGGAAGGAAGGAAGGAAGGAAGGAAGGAAGAAAGAGAGAGAAAGAAAGAAAGAAAGAAAGAAAGAAAGAAAGAAAGAAAGAAAGAAAGAAAGAAAGAAAGAAAGAAAGAAAGAAAGAAAGAATTCCCAAGTGCATGGAGCAGAGGTCTGCAAACTTGGCAAATTTAAGACTTGTGGATTTCCACTCTCAGAATTCAGCTCTGCTGGCTGGAGAATCCTGGGAGTTGAAGTCCACAAGTCTTAAAGTTGCCAAGTTTGCAGACCTCTGGCATGGAGTTGAGAGCTTATTGAAAGTGTGGGTAGCTATCCTTGCTCAGGCTAAGCTAATCAATAGTGGAAGGGAGGGAGGGAAGGGAGAAAAGGGGAAGGGAAAGTGAATGTGATATGGATAGATGGAGAGAAAAAGGAGAAAGAGGAAGGACCACAAACCTGGCACTAGGCGCAGCTTCAGAGGATGATTTGAAACAGCACAGCAATCCTGGGCTGGAAGGGACCTCAGAGGTCATCTAGTCAAACCCCCTGCTGCAGCAGGGGACCTTATATCACCTTGATTATTTTAGTGCCTCTAACAGAGAGGAGAAACTCCCAGAAATCCCCAGGCATTGCCAACCTCTCCCCCCTAGTAAGAAGAAAAAAACCTAGAGCAAAAAAAAAACCCTAGAGAAAAGGGGGCTGCTGTGTATTGCTTAATAGACGGCTAAATTGGCAAAATGGACAGCTAAATTGGCCATGCCCACCGTGTTACATAACTGCCAAACCACACCCACAAAATGAGCCACGCCCACAGAACTGGTAGTAAAAAATGTTGAAATCCACCACTGCCGGGGTCGCTGCAAGGGTCATAAATATGAGTCAGTTGCCAAGCATCTGAATTTTGATCACGTAACTATGGGGAATGCTACAGTGGTTGAAAAAGTGTGAAAGATGGCCATAATTCGCTTTTTAAGTGTCATTGCAACTTTGAATGGTCACTAAATGAACTGTTCTAAGTTGAGGACTTATCTGTGGGAGGTTCTTTTGCATTTTGGACATGCCCAATCTTCTTTCAGACTTGTTTAACATCTCCTCATAGTCTGTGGATGCCCTTATAGCTCCAGAATAGCCGTGGCAGTCCTGAAGGCCCAAATGTAAAAGATGGTGCTGGGCAGGGACTTGAACTTTCTTTTGGGTGGGGAAAACCTGGAGACTTTCAGATTCAGGTTTTTCCCAGATGTGCCAATGTGACCTCTCACATCTAAAATTTGAGGAAACTCAAGCCTCGGCGTCTTCTTTCGTTGGGGGTGTTACTTGGAACCCTGACAAGCTGTAACATTTGCTTGGCTCAACTTTTCTATTTTACTATGTACCTTTTTGACTTCTTACATTTCTATTGGGTTTTAAACTGCTGGACGTGAGCCATCATCACACGATCTTTCTCCATTTACAGCTCTACTATGACCATTGCAATTATGCAGTGAAGAAATGCAAATTGGGTGAACTGTGATTCGTGGAAATTCATGTGTCTCTGTAAACGTATTCCGAAATTTGCACAATATTTTCATTATAATGTGGAATCTTTTCTTTTTTAAGGAACATTTCATTAACCAGAAAACCCGTCTTTCCACTGTAGGAAATAATATGGTGATGAATTACACTAATTTATGTGTTTCCACCATTGACTAACATTTATCAGCTGGAGTTGGTCTTCATAGTATAAAAGTCTAGTCAAAAGGGTTTCCCCCCCCCCTCCCCTGGCTAATAAAATTTTATTGCTTATCCACAAACTATGCTAAGCCTTTATTTTTTGTTTCAGGCTGCATGCTGATTCAATGGTTGTCTTACTCAAAAGAACGGGGAACCAAAATTAAAACTGACTGAATCCAAAAATTAGATAATGAAGAGGAGGGGAAGGTGAAAACTGCAATATGAAAACTATTATTGAGACTAAAATATAATAAACATATACCTGTGCATGTATAAAGAATGGGTGGTAAAATTGTTGATTTTCTCTCTTCTCCCAATCCCTGGGAATCAAATCAGGTATTCCCCAAAGAACTGGACATAGCAGTATTTCTCAACCTCACCAAGATGTGTGGACTTAATTTCCAGAATTCCCCAAGGAGCTTGCTAGCTGGAGAACTCAGGGAGTTGAAAACCACACATCTCAAAGCAGCTAAGGTTGAGAAACAGATATAGTCCTTGACTTACCACCTTAATAAATGCTTAATAAATATTAGGAGTTATGACAGCCTTGAGAAAAGCGCTTTACAACCATGTAAATTGTCTTTGCATATGTGTGTGTGTTCAAGTAAAGGGTTGACACGTGGAGATGACCTGGACTAGTCCTCTGCAGTCTTTTTGCAAAAGTTTTTCAGAAGTGCTTTGCCATTGCCTTATTTGTGACTGAGAAACAGTGACTGTCTATCCACCCAACTAGCTTTGTACTTAAGATGAGACTTGAACAAGGTTCCTACTGATGCCTTAACCCCATAACAAATCCCCTGGTGTTTATCATGCTCAATTTAACAGACATTGTTATTGAAGTATTAATATTAACCCGGAAGTATTGCATTCAGCCATTTTTCTAGATGGGAAAGGACTTTCCTCCCATGCAATAAAAGACAAAATTGATACATTCCTCAAGAAGCAATTCCTAGAGAAGTTGAGTTTTCAGATTTCAAATTTTCTAATTAACAAATGGTGGGCAGATTGATGGTTCTTGGTAAATTCCTTCTCCCAGTATTGGCTCTGTCACTATCTATCATGTCAGAAATCCACCAATGCCTGTTCTTCTAGTGTGGGAGAATCGGGAAATAGGAATTGTGACAGTCAACTATTACTTTATGTTTAAACCAGGATACATCAAATCCTGTCTTTCTGTAACTAAATATTGCCACTGTATATTTATTAGCAAAAACAAAAAACCCTATACTCGAGGATGGTGATGATGGTTTTGTTGCCCTTCTCACACATCCTTGAAACAAAGCTGATTGTTTATGAAAAAAATATTGTATCAATCGATCAGAATAGAGCTAGAAGGGGCCTTGGAGGTCTTCTAGTCCAACCCCTTGCTCAAACACGAGACTCTATACCAGGGGTGTTAAATTTAAGGCCCGTGGGTCAGATTCAGCCCTCCGGATGCTTAGATCTGGTCCGTGGGGCTGCCCTCGAATCAGCAAAGGACCGGCCCACAGTGCCTCTGCCAGTGAAAACACAGCTCTGGAGGGGCTGCACACAGGTGATGTTGAGCTGGCCATGCCCACCTGATCCCCAAGGTCAAACACAACCCTGATGCGGCCCTCAGTGAAATCAAGTTTGACACTCCTGCTCTATACCATTTCCGACCAGACTCTTCTTAAAAGCCCCCCGTGATGAAGCACCCACAATGTCTAAAGGCAAGCTGTTCCACTGGTTAATTGTTCTCACTGTTAGGAAGTTTCTCCTTAATTCCGGGTTGCTTTTCTTCTTGATTAGTTTCCATTCATTGTTTCTTGTCCTGTCCTCTGGTGCTTTGGAAAATAATTTGACCCTCCTCTTTGTGGCAGCCCCTCAAACACTGGAATACTGCTATCATGTAATATATCATATGCATAACGATATATGATGATGCCACTATCTGCTAATGCTATGCTACTGAGTGGAGATTGGCTTTTTCTTTTCACAGTGCTCTGGAGGAAACTATTCCATGTAACTCAGCAATGCCTTACTACATACAAGAGAAAGCCACAAGGAACAGATTGTGGGCTTTCACTCCATTACATACTGCATAGGGGTAACTCAAAACTCTCCTTGGGAGTTCTGTATAAATCTTTCCATTCCCTGTATCAATTTGGAGTATCTCACACACCAGATGCCCTGGTGTGGGTCAGAGTTTAGACGCTCTAAATACCAATTGTACAAATTTACGTAGGATGTATTTTCAATTCACGCACAATTAGGAAAGAAAAATAAGAGCAACCAGTAGATCAGTCAATTGTATCAGATGCACTATTTCAGCTAATCTGTCAAGTCCATTATGAAACCACTGTTTGGGAAAATGCAGCGATGGCAAATTTACAGGCTCCAAATCCCACAGAGTGAACAGCAGACTAGCCAAGACTTGCTGTTGTCTGTAACTAACATTAAAAGGCCTTAACGTTATGGTTGAACATCATCACCAACTGACTCAAAGTGAGGTGCAGAATACGTGGGTCAGAACTTACACACACTTAACGACGACTAGGTATATTTGTACATCGCCAAACAGCAAATGTTATGGTTCAGAAAATATTACCTTATTCAAGAATCAAAATTTTAATTTCAGGAAATTACCATAAATGGAATTTTAAAAAATCAATTTTAGTCCCATGGAATCATGGATTACGTTACTCATATTATATGAAGCTTCACAGTTCAATGGATTAATCCTATCGCTTATTTTATTTTAGACTATTAACTCCAGGGTCTGGAGTTAATTAGGCTGTGTTTTATGACATAGAAAAATAATTTTTTGACATAAGAAAGGGCATTTAATTTTCCGATTTTGAAAAGAAAACATTGACCAATAAATATTAGTCAACGTTTAAAACATAAAATGCGGCAACTCATCCCCGCATTATTTCCTTCAGTGGAAAGATAGATTTTCTAGCTGAAATGGTTCTTTAAAACAAAACAAAGACTTTCCACATTATAAGGGGGGGGCGGAATCACACAAACATAATTTCTAAGGCCTTTTCTGAGGTTGGCCTGGAGACTGTATGAAAATCAGAATCTATGAAAATATTTCCTTCATTCCCTAAATAAATGCACACCAGGCTGTCTTTAATTGATTGGTTGCTTTCCCGAACAAGTTGTGTGTGATGAGGAACCTCAGTGGAAGAATTCAGAGCATTCAGAACAAAAGGAACCCCAAAGTAATTAAGAGGCTGGAAAAAAAAAACCTTAAGATTCTTTTGTTTTTAATGGAGGAACGAGTTATCATGGTCTACATCTGAAAGTAGGAAATCATCAAGTAGAGTGTGGCATGAGATGACAAAAGCAATACCCTGTAGAGAAGAATTCAACCTTTCATTTCAAATAAGAGGGCAACACAGTGTGTATATGAGCGCTTGCTCGTCTGGACGTGCTCCAAAGCCACAACCCTTTTCCTTCACTGCTCCAAGCAATACTGAAAATGGGCATTCCTGCTTCATAAGCTTCTAGGATACACAATCCAAAGGTGGAGACACAACTTCATTGCAAATGTCCAGTGCAGTGTTTATTAGCTTGCTATCATGCATGGCAAAATGTTCTGCTGCTAATAATAGGATTTTGCTTCATGCATCAGTCTCTGCCAGCTACTTCTTGCTTAGAAATGGTTTCAACAGTCATCTATATTCGTTTCTAGGATGTATGCCATTATGGCAATTTTTTCAGCACTGTTTTACAGAGGAGGGGAAAAAACAACAACCCAGGAGATCATCTCTTTGCATATAGCCCCGCCCCAAATCCACATACCATTAAAAATAATTATTCCAAAATAACTTAAAACAAACCTAAGACAGCTGAGAAGGCTGAAATTAAAAGATCAGTCACAGCAGCCATGGATTCCTACTCTGTTAACATTTACTAGGATAAAAGAATTTTACAAATAGAGCCTTGCCGAATCCAGAAACATTTTCAAATATTGGAAAACATCAGCAGATGAAGGGTTCATTTTTCTGTATAAAACACATAATGGTTATCTGTGTCAGTTTATTTATTTATTTATTTATGGCAGCCTATAGAAATGAAGGCTCTGTAACAACTTCAAGCAGGATGATGTATTTCAGAACACTCTGGGGGTACATGTGCAAGTCTCTGTGAGAGTGAGAATGAGTGTGTGAGAGAGAGAGAACACACATAAATACATGTAAATGGGCGATGTCTTCTTTTAAGCCCGTTATTTCTTACCCTGTTTTCAGGAGACTATCGGATCAGTTATTTCCTTTCCATTTTTACCTATCTTCCTTTAGAAAATGGAAGTGAATTCGGACTGCATTTCAAGGGCTGTGAACATTTATGAGGAATTATGCTCACTAACATGATAGGAGAACTTTTAAATAACAAAGACAAGCAAAGCTTTAAATCTGGAATAGAAAATACAGATGTTAGGCACCTTTTATTCTATAACTGTGGTAGGGTTCGTGTACCTGCCAAGAAATGAATTATATTTGGACAGACCTGACAAAAGAGCTCACAAACACCACATTCTAATTCCTAAAACAAAGCATGAGGCGTGTAGTGTTATTCTTTCCAGTCAGACTTAACTGCAGACATCACTGGCATGCTCCAGCTATTGGAAACCAATGGGAATATTAATATTGCCTATTAAGCCCAATTTGATCTCCTGAATCCAGCCTGCCTGTTACCACAGCAATCCGATAAAGGTGTTCTGAGGTCAAGAGGATATAATATCCAATGGGGCTTCACTATTCCAAGAAGGAAAAAAAAGGCAGCAGACCAATCTCTACAGCAAGCGTCAGATCCGTTTATAGGAAACCCCAAAAGTGGGTTTTAAATGACATGTTTTTCCAGAGTGAGAATAGATGCTGGAACTAGTTCTAAAACCTAGCTGGCTGAGCTTTAGATACAGCTGAAGACAATCAATCACAGCAGCTAAGAATCAGCTAGAGGAGGCAGAGAAGGTAACCAGACATGTAAAATAGTTACAAGCCATTCTTTGCTTTTGAAAAAACACAATGAAAGGGAAGGATCTTAGTGTTTTATCTGCAATTAAACATCTTCTAAATCACTTCCAGTGGACTTCTGCAAAAAAGACCAGCTGCACTGTAAAATATGGACTGCTGGAAAGCAGGATCAAAAATGTCTTTGACAAAAAGCCACCTTATCAATACTAATATACTGGCCTTCCCAATTTGATGCTCTCCAGATCAGAGGTGGTATTCAGCCAGTTTGGACCGGTTCAGGCGAACCGGTAGTGGAAATGTTGAGTAGTTAGGAGAACCGGCAAATACCTCTGGTTGCCCAACCCCCACCCACCCCCGCTGTTTCCTGTCCTATATTCCCTTGTTTTTTAGCTCAGCTGATTCGTGTGGCAGAGTGGATTGCCATGCCTCAGCTAAGCTAAAAAACAGCTCAGCTCACCAGCGCTGCCCGCAAGGGCGGTCTTTGAGTGCTGCACGCGCACGCAAAGCACTCTCACATAGAACTGGTCAGAAAAGATTTGGAATCCCACCACTGCTCCAGATGTGTAGGGTGTTGACTACATATTGGCAAGCACACCTTGAAGACCCTGGATGCATTTCTACATTCTACAACCTCCATTTGGAGTGAACAAACATCCCTGCTTGAACCACTGGGAAGAATTAATATTGTCAGAAGGAAACAGAAATGCTTCGTGAGCAAAAGTTGCCTTGGAAATCATGGGAGAACTGGAGTTATTTTCATCAGATAAGATCTGGTCTTATTTCTGAAACAACCCCGATAAAAAATAGTGGATTGTGAAGTAAGAGAGGCACACAAATTGCCGTTTCCATAAGTTAAAACAAAATCTAAGACAACCACTTCTGAATGAAAAATCAAGTAGTTTTAGCCCTACCAGCGGTTTTTTTTTTTTTTTTTTTTGCTGTTGCTCGTGTTAGATGAGGGAAATAATGCTTATTAAGTAATTCCTGTTCTATCTTTTGTTTTCAGACAGAGCCTAGTCTAATGTGTGCCAGAGATGAGAATCTCTTCAGCCAACTTGCTGCAGCAAACTCACTGCCGCCAACCTGCAGCGGGCAAACTGGCTAAGGCCAACTCGCTGCAAGACAACTTGTTGTGGGACAATTTAACAATTCTATTTAATTATTTAAAATAAATAAACATTATTTTAATTTTCGCCATTCACATTTCATTCTGTCCCTCCTTTTGCATCCTTTCTTTAATGATTCTATTCCACCATTTCTTTGATATTAGTGTAACTCTTGTCCCGAAGCAAGCTGTTCTGTGGCAAGTTGTCCTACAGCGAGTTGGCCATGATGAGTTGGCTGTGGCAGGTTGGTCATGGCGAGCTGGCTGCGGAGAATAGATTCATGTAGGTGAAAAAGAAGACCACTACAGGACACCTGAGAGTCCAGAGCAAGCTCAGTGTTCTCAGAAGAATGTAAAACTAGTAAAACTTTTCTCATTTCTTGATCTCACCCACCCCTTTGTGAAACCCATATCTCTATGCCTCCTCAGTCCCACTTTCCTTTGTGAAGCCTTTTTTTTTTCATTCAAAGGCACAAAACTCTACTAAGCCAATAGGGACACAGTTCTTCCTTGATTGGCCATGATTTAGAGCAGGGGTATCAAACTGGCAGCCTGCAGGCTTGATGCGTCAGGGCCACTCTGGTTCTGTAAAGGCAAAAAACATTGTGATATGTTGCGTGACACTATAGAGTTTGACACCCGTGAGTTAGAGAAACATCATTATTTAAGCAACAATCAAATGTCTAAAGGTGCTTTTGATTTTCCACTAGCTTTTAAATACATCACTGCCACTGTTAATCCCACAGAGCCTGATACTGAGATAGAATCTTAATCTTAAAGATATAATTGTTTATAGAAACTGCAGTTTTAAACCAAACCACTGGAATAATAATCCAACAAATCATTTTCTTTCTTTTTTCTTTTTGCATCCTGCTGATGTTCTTGCCAAAAGTGTCTTCAGACATATCCTAGGGAATGATGTAGACTTCCTCATACATTGCTGGAGTAACATACAAACCAAATTCTTATTTCAATGTAAATTAGTCATCCATGTCATAAATGGGACATGCCTTCGCCTCTTCCTTTTCCTACAAAGCACTATAAATACTCTTTTCTGTAACTTCAGTGTTTTAGCTGTCATTATTGTCCACTGTCTCACATAAAAACAAAAACAAGAATTCTATTAAAAATCAAGCGCTTAACATAAATATTAAAATAATAGTAAGGACAAAATATAATTCTATATCGAACTTCATAACTACCGTAGCACCTATTACCATAAACAAAAGAAATCTGATTTGACAGAAAATTAAGTATGGCTAGTTGAGAGGTTGGTTAGAGAGCCCTAAAATATCATCATTTAAATCACTCGTTGCTTTGTGTATGTTTTTTGTTTATGGTTGACAATCTTATTAAAATTCATTTCACTAATCAGTTCATTCTATATCACTATGAATACCAAAGAACCCTTTAAAAAAGCCTTCAAGGGAAGGAGATTAGGATTTTACAAAAAAAAAAAAAAAAAAAGGAAAATGGCCACCAGTTAAATTCTCCTCTGGCTTTCCTGTAATGAAGGCTGTCCTACCACGACCCCTTCCTCCTTAATCCCACCAGTCCATCAAAGAATAAAATAATGTACAAGTCCTTTTTTTTTTCAGTTTTCCAGGATGAGTTTGACAAAAGAAGCCACATCTGTTTCTTTGGATTCATGAAAGGTAAAGAAGGGGTGTTGCTAAAAAAGAAAAGAAAAGAAAAGGATGAGTGGAAGGTGACAAAAGGTCCCAATAAAAAAAACCCCATATTTTTAATTTGTTTGTTTGTATCTTGCCTTTATTATTTTTACAAATAACTCAAAGCAGAGAACATACAACACACCTTCCTCCTCCTATGTTGGGCTGAGAGAAAGTGACTGGCCCAAAGTCACCCAGCTGGCTTTCATGACTAAGGCAGGATTTGAACTCAAGTCTTTCACTTTCTAGACTGGAGCCGTAAGCCTCACACCAAACTGGTGTCCCATAATAGGACCTTATTCCTCCTCATGATCAGTTTGCAGGCTTCCCACATACTTTTTAAAAAACTTTTCAGCGTAGTGACTGAGTGCTTAGCCGGCATTCGGCATTGGTTGTCACAATGAAAGTATGAGATATTGTTTCTTGAGGGCACAAACACACAACTGCTTCTCTACTGCCCTTAGCCTACTGAGATTTCAACCTCCATCCACTGTTTCCTGTTCTGCGTCAAAAGTAGCATTTCCTGACTTCTGCTGGTTCAGGCAGTATTGTTCACTTGGCCTCCTATGCTTCATTTCATTATAGGCTGCTGACCACTGTTATTGCTGCCCTTGTAGGTATTTTTTGTGTTTTCCAATGAAACACCGATGTTAATACAGCAACAACTCAAACAGGTTCACCGGCAAAATAGAGAAAGGCTGTGTTTGTTTGTTTGTTTTTTAAAATACAACCTCATATCTCTTTTTTTTAAAGAATACTGAACTCCATAAGAGAGAGAGAGAGAGAGAGAGAGAGAGAGAGAGAGAGAGAGAGACAAAGAAAGAGAATATGTATATTTGTGTATTTCAATTTATAGACAAGCAGAAGCAAAAATCACTTGGATTAGAAACCTACTGAATCATCCATCCCTGATGCTAATTCATAAAACATCGTATCAAGCAACTCTAGCCTTTGAAGGGGAATCCTTCCTTCCTCCCCTCCCCTCCATTCCTTCCTCATTCAGTGATTTCAAAATTGTGCCTGGGTGTTCTGCATTCAGATGAATATACCGTATTTTTCGGAGTATAAGACGCATTCAGGTTTTGAAGAGGCAATTTTTTTAAAAAAGTAGGTAGGTAGAGAGATAGAGAGGGAGAGAGAAATAGAGTAGGGAGGGAGGGAGGGAGAGAGAGTGCAGATAGGTAGGTAGGTAGAGGGAGAGAGGGAGAGAAATAGAGGGAGATAGAGAGAAATACAGTAGATAGGTAGGGAGAGAGAGAGAGTAGGTAGGTTGGTAGGTAGATAAATGGATAGAGAGAGAGAGAGAAATAGAGAGAAATACAGTAGGGAGGGAGGGAGGGAGAGTGTAGATAGGTAGGTAGGTAGGTAGAGGGAGAGAAATAGAGGGAGATAGAGAGAAATACAGTAGATAGGTAGGGAGAGAGAGAGAGTAGGTAGGTTGGTAGGTAGATAAATGGATAAAAGAGAGAGAGAGAAATAGAGAGAGAAATACAGTAGGGAGGGAGGGAGGGAGAGAGAGTGTAGATAGGTAGGTAGGTAGGTAGAGGGAGAGAAATAGAGAGAGAAATACAGTAGATAGGTAGGGAGAGAGAGTAGATTGGTTGGTAGATAGATAAAGGGATAGAGAAAGAGAGAAATACAGTAGGTAGGTAGGGAGAGAGAGTGTAGATAGGTAGGTAGGTAGAGGGATAGAGAGAAATAGAGAGATAGAAATACAGTAGATAGGTAGGGGGAAAGATAGAGAGAGTAGGTAGGTTGGTAGGTAGAGGGATATAGAGAGAAAAATAGAGAGAAATTCAGTAGATAGGTAGGGGGAGAGAGAGTAATTAAGTACGTAGCTAAAGGGAGAGAGAGAGAGAGAGAGAGAAATACAGTAGGTAGGTAGGGAGAGAGTAGTTAGGTAGGTAGATAAAGGGATAGAGAGAGAGAGAGAAAGAGAGAGAGATAAATACAGTAGGTAGGTAGGGAGAGAAAGAGAGTAGGTAGGTAGATGTTTCCAGGTGTATTTATCCATGTGCTGGAGAAGGAAATAGCTGACAACCTGTAGCACTTAAAACTCATCAATCACTCTAATTAAACAACTTTCCGAAAAGGGGAAAAAAAAAGATTTTGCACTCTGCAAACCTCCCCAAAACGGCCTCTTTTTGCTAAAACGGGCATGTTTTTTTTTCAAATAAAAGACATGATTAGCCTTGGGGGGGCTTGCAGAGTGCTCCTGGGGATGGGGGCAAAAAAGAGCAAAAAATGACCCGTTTTTCATGAAAACGGGCTTTTGTCAAAAAGAAATGCATGCATAGCCTTATGGAGGCTTATACAGTGCTGCTGGAGGCTGGGGGGGGGGGACGACAAAAAACGGCTCATTTGTTGCTCATTTCTGCCCTCCCCAGCCCCCAGGAGCTGTCTGAAAGCCTCCATACGGCTATGCACGGCCATTTTGGTGAAGGGGCGGGGCTTCAGAAGGCAAAAAATGCTATATTCAGTGCATAAGGCGCACCCAGATTTTCAGCCTCTTTTTAGAGGAAAAAAGGTGTGTCTTATACTCTGAAAAATACGGTAGGTGGGCAGACAAGGGAGAACTAGGTGCAAGCTATGACACAGTCCTACAGGCACCAACTCTATAAACGACATTTCTTTTGGCTAGGTAAAGGCTGAAGGGAGAGAACAGAAATATTGGGATGGCATTATTCTTCTTGCTTCCTCATGTTTATTCAAAAGCACGAGTGAAATCTATGTTACGCTTGAATTCAACAAGATAAACTCACCATTAGCTCAGGATATGTAGGTCTCTCTGTGGAATTTTTCTTCAAGCTTTGAAAGAAAAAGAAAGATACATATTATTTTACGTTCAGTATATAAGCAACAGCCTAATGCCAATCTAGCCGAATAAAAAGTTTTACAGACAGATCTCTCTAAAGCTGGATGGAGAGAGATTATGCGCAAAACCAAACTAATAAATCATCAACAATATAAATAGATTCCCCCAAAAATCCTCAAATAAAGTAGGGGGATTAAAAGGCTTCACTATTTTAGTATAGAAGAGCGGCCCCCGAACTTTTGTGCACCAGGGACCGTTGTGGAAAGAGGTTTTTTGGTGGACTGGAGGAGGCGTAGTTTTGTGTACTGCCTGCACTCCGTGGATGGGGCTTCGCTTGTTTGCATGGCCCTGTTTCTGGCATGATGTGGACCAGTGCCAGTCCATGGACCAGGGACTGGAGATTCCTGATATAAAATGCTGTTCTATGAACATTTTAAAAAAGCAATCATACTGTTCTGCACAAATTCAATAGCACAACAAATATACATTCTGATGCATACCCCCTCTAACCGTAATTCTGAAGCATCAGCAGCATATATGCAGTAACCACATCTCACAAGCACAGCAATAGGGCAGATTTTTTATGACTGAAATTAAATTCCACATGTAAAATCTAATTTGTGTCTGTCTGAAGTACAACTAAATGGAATAAATGTAGCTTCTTCAAGCAAAAATGGTCTGTACCTTTGAGTTTACAAATTCAAGAGTATGACAGAATAACATTAATATAATTTATAATCTCATATAAAAGAGGTTAAAGTAAAGTTTAAAAGTATCCACTGATGGTACATCATATCCATACAAATTAAATCTGATTTACTATATTCATTTGATTTTATATCAAGTTTTAAATGAAGACTTTTTGCTCATTTTTGTTCCTTTTAAACAAAATATGAGTTAGAATTAGTTCCCAGGTAACACTATACAAGCTACTCATAGACTTTAATTTTGTTTACTGGGCTAGGGGAAAGGAAAAAAGAAAACTTTTTAAAAGTTCCTTCTGAATTCACAGTGGCAACTGCTTTGAAAGTTCTGAAAATTAAATTGATTTTAAAATAGGAATTCAATTCTGCTTACAAAACTGGCATTTCAATAGAGGTCAATGTAATCCACATCATGGCAAAAAAATTTAAAAAGTGGTTTCTATTCATTTTTTTAAATGGCTGCTTTCATGATAATATCATCCTTATGTTTTTATGCTATAAATAATATAATGTGGAAATTTCTAATAAAGCTTGGCTTTTGCTTTATGTACTTGGTGAATGTTTAACTGTGTAGTTTTATGAGTTTTCAAGTTTAACCAAAAATAGTTTTAAATGTAGCAGAGAAATTATGCCAGTTATTTGGTGCTTTAACAAACAAATGTCAAAAATTTTAAAAAACCAAAAATGCTGCTATTCACTCAGCTACGTGTAGACAACTAATCCTGAAAAAATTTCTGTCTTGCTTAAAATTTTCAATATGGCAACCAGAATCTCATTTTCTTAATTTACTGGCTAAATATTTTTAGAGTTGGATTTTTTTTTAACCTCCAAAAATGTAATTCAGAAAATAAGGAAACCCTTCTACTTTATGTCATACATTCTGGTTTTAAATGGATACCCTTACCTTGCTGGATACTTTCCATACCAAGACTCTTCATAATTAAGAAATGATACATTTATATGGTGTAGGACCAGTGGTGGGATTCAAATAATTTAACAAACAGTTCTCTGCCCTAAAGACCAGCTGGGTAGGCGGGGCTTGGTGGTCATGTGACTGGGTAGGCATGGCCAACTCAACGTCACTCACGCCGATGGGCGCTTCGCCTTAGCTGTTATAATGTTATAACCCGAAAAGCAGTTTCTGTAAACAGGGCAATAAAGATTAGGCTAGAAACACCAGAATGTTTCCTTCCTGCCTTCCTTACAGGATTAGCCCTGTAAAGTGAGAAAAAACAAAATAAGATTTCTTCAAACAACCGGTTCTCTGAACTGCTTAGAAAGTTAACAACCGGTTCTCCTGAATAGGTGCAAACTGGCTGAATCCCACCACTGGGATTCAGTTATACAAAGTAAATTACCTTACCTCCCCTACAATCCCCAGCCAATAACAGCTATGACCAGTTTTACTAAAGGGAAGTTCTGTATGAAATGAGCTGAAGGAGGAGAAACCAACAGTTCCCAGGCTAGAAAGAAAAGTTACGCTAACTTAGTTTGAATACCTCCCAAGGCTATCACCATAGCCACATATCCAATGAGCCCTGGGGGCACAATGGTTAAAGTGCAGTATTATTGCCCTTTAATTTTGCCCACAGCCTGCAGTTTAGAATCTGAACTCTATAACAGACATATATTAAGGCTTTGACTTTTGTGACTGCAATATACGGTTTCAATCTGTCCTGCAATAACAAGATTATTAACTTCTTAAACTGTGCCTATGAGGCTTTTTAGAAGAAGCCAAGTCCTAAATAAGGGACTGAAGAATCTGAAAAATTAACATTCAAATCCTAGTCAAAAACAACAATTCAAGTGCTATTAATATCTGCTAATATTTGTGAAGGTGAAAGAAAATCAGCAATTTTGTTATCTTGGTATCTTCTGTATGTTTAATACTGTATCTGCCAAGTCAATATAAACAGTGCCAGGAACTGAGAAACTGGTACCAGATTGCTGTACATCTTACACAAAATGAACAGAATAGATTTTTGGGTAAAACATCTATAGATATGAGCTACTTTACCATTACTGATAAAAGATGCAAGATAACCAAGGTATTCTACTTACTCCAATAGAGACATTACTCCCAAATTTAAAAAAATGAGAATAAGAGTTACATTTGACTTCATGCAAACCCAAAACCTAGAATAAATTGAGAAAATTTAAATTTCAGATAAACTGCAGCAGGATGGATTGCTGTAATTAACCTTGGTCTCAGTTCACAATTTTTTATTATGTTCCACTTCTTAATACAGAGCCCGAGAGTACGGTTATACGGTATGTGCAAAAGTAAAACTCATTTGGATCGAACAACTGACCACTCTGCTTTTAAATCAAAGTAATCCTTGTGACTAGATTACCACTACTTGTTCAATCCTTTCATAAAAAGAATCTGTGATTACTGGTTCTTGGCAGTTTACAATTTCTTATCCATTGAAATAACAAAACATGTTGCTGTGTTCTTAAAAACTATAATTGATTTTAATGAAAAAAATTGATGTGTTAATCTCTTACGCTTCACAACAGTCAGCTTCACCAAATTCAGGAAAGTGCGACATTATTTCTTGCTATTATCTTTCATCTCCCTGCATGAAGCCCTCAACCTATCTACTTCTAATATTCATCACAATATCCATACATTATAAACACAGAACCAAAACTTTAAAACAGTATTGGTACCATTTTTATGAATACTGATATTCATATGCTTAATTACTTATCATCAACATAACTTTCAAATAAATTTAATGCCAGGACTAAGGGGGAGGGAGAGAAAACAAAATTACATTGAACTACAGCAAATTTTATTTCTTTCGTTCCCTGGTAATATTCTTTGTTGCAAATTTTATCCTGTTCTAATTTTAAAACTGATTATAATTATTTAAGTTTCCGCATGAAATAAAATGTTAAAGTAGATATCTAGTTTTTATGATACATATTCAATCAAGTTAGGAAGGACTAACCCACCTGCTTAGACAATAATATCATAGTTGGATTGAGGATCTGGCATGAAAGGTAATTTATTGCATTGACCTAATTTTAAGAAAAGGTTATAAAAGTAGTTCTTGACTTATGACCACAATTAAGCCCAAAATTTATGTTGCTAAGCGAGACATTTGTTTAGTAAATTTTGCCCATTTTATGACCTTTATTGCTACAATTGTTAAGTGAATCACTGCAGTTGTTAAGTTAGTAACACCTTTCCCATTGACTTTGCTTGTCAGGTCATAAAAGGTGATGACGTGACCTCAGGATACTACAACCGTCACAAACATGAATCGGTTGATTTAGCGTCTAAATTTTGATCACATGACCACAGAGAAGCTGCAATGGTCGTGTGAAAAGCAGTCATAAGTCACTTTTTTCAGTGCCGTTGTAACTTCAAATGGTCACTAAATGAACTGTCATAAATCGAGGATTACCTCTACATGAAATCAAGGAGTAGATCCTTGCAAAATTACTTGATTGGCACATTACTAATGCATGCTCTGATTTTGAGTTGATTAAGACCAAAGACATCTAGCAGTACTAAATGGAAAGCTCTTCTAGTCTCTTCTTTTCCCTGTATGTCTTTCACAATTGATGCAGGTGATACGGAACAGTGCTTATTTGAGTTCCTAGAGCAGGGGTGTCAAACTCAAGGCCCGCAGGCCGGGTCTGGCCCATGGGGTGCTTAGACCTGGCCTGTAGGGCTGCCCTGGGAATAGTGAAGGACCAGCCAGCGATGCCTCTGCCAGCAAAAGCAGAGCTTGGGAAGGCCGCACATATACGACGGCCTCCTGCAACACTCTGCCAGAGAAAATGCTGTTTTCACTGACAGAGCACTTGTGCTGCTACAGGCACCATGGACACGAGTGATGTCGAGCTGGCCACACCCAGCATGGCAACGCCCCCACCCCCACGTTAAACACAATCCTGATGCAGCCCTCAATGAAATCAAGTTTGACACTCCTGTTCTAGAGGATGACTTCCAGCTCCCATCCTATATTCATTCATGAAGTCAATGCTGTTCAAATTTGACCTATCTACTAGAACCATGATGCATTTACCATCATTACCAGGGAGCAAAGTGGCATCACTCAGCCATGCAGCTTCTCCTATCATTGATAACCATGGGCTGAAGTGTGGCCCATATATCTGTTGCAGAAACTTAGGCATGTATGTCCTACCCACCCACTCAACACCCTATGAGATGGAATCCTGATTGGGCAAGGTTCTAACTTCCAGGGCCAGTTATATAAGCAGGTCTGCTTATAACAGATATTCATGCCCAGCAATTAAGGATATCAGGGTAGACAGCAAGAAATGCCTTCAGAACTATTTCCCCAGTGAGTTTACAATTACACTTTCATGTGTATAATGAATAAAAAGAAGTTAGACTGCAAGCTATGCTTAGGGTGGAAAGTAAAAACAAGTTTCATGGCCTACATTCTGTAAAAGAATTAATGGATCTCTCTTTGAAAATTGCAGTTCTAAAGATGCCCTGCGAAAACAGGTACAAATCTGACAAAATAATGCTTGTCTTCAAACATTTGACCATGCACTGAGCTGATGCATCTAACATTTCATTACTGGCTCTAAAATACAGTGCAGGCTTGCCTTCCACATTCAACTTGTTTAACCTACTGGCTAAATATGGAGTTTGTTATTATTGATGCTTGTGAAGATCCTCCGTTCTGAAAATAGCTTTACTACAACGGCTGGCTGGGAACACTTGAGGGCCACGGGGCTGGTGAGATGAAGAGGTAAAAAGACTGTTTATTTCAGTCTCTTTCCACACACACAAAAAAAAAGGCTTTGAAGACAGGATGTAATAGCCACTCACTTCCTGGCAGAATATTTATGGGGAAGATGCTTAGAGCAACTTGAAAAAGATCCTGACACCTACGCGTGTGTTCATGGAGGGGAAGGAGGCGTAAAGCGTCACATTATGAGAAAGCAGAGCGTGTTCATCAGCTCCAGCAAACACACACCCTCTGCTGGGATTTATCAGGCCCGGAAGAAATAAGGATGCTTGCTGAATGGGTACTTCCTGATAATCTCTTGCTGCTTCATCACAGAGCTCAGGTGTACGGAAGCGCTTCTGCTGTGTAATAACAAAAGCCGATGATTCACATAGTCGCATATGCACACGCTGCCTCGGCTTATCAAAACTGACAGGAGAGACCGTGCATGGACAAAATGGATTATTTTTTAAATCTGCATTGAATCCTATCCAAGTTCATCCTGAAAACACTTTTACTGTAGATAAATGCCTGCTGATTTGTTGCTTTCCAAAGATGGTTTATGCCAGTGCCCCCCAATCTTTTGGGCACCAGGGACCGGTTCCATGGAGAGGTTTTCCCTGGATCAGAGAGGGTGTGGCATTGTGTACATCCCATAGATGGGGCTTTGCTTGTTTGCGCAGCCTGGTTTCTGGCATGCCGCAGCCCATTGCTGGTCTAAGGACTGGGAGTTGGGGACTCCTGGTTTATGCTATATGGATAATGTTTTTTGTAGGATTTGATATCTATCTATCTATCTATCTATCTATCTATCTATCTATCTATCATCTATCTATCTATCTATCTATCTATCTATCATCTATCTATCTATCATGAATTATTATTAACAAACATTAAAGGTAAAGGTTTCCCTCGCACATATGTGCTAGTCGTTCACGATTCTAAGGGGCGGTGCTCATCTCCGTTTCAAAGCCGAAGAACCAGCACTGTCCTAAGACGTCTCCGTGGTCATGTGGCAGACACGACTAAATGCTTAAGGCGCATGGAACGCTGTTACCTTCCCACCAAAGATGGTTCCTATTTTTCTATTTACATTTTTTACGTGCTTTCGAACTGCTAGGTTCACAGAAGCTGGGACAAGTAACGGGAGCTCACTCCGAAATGCGGCACTACGGATTCAAACCGCCAAACTGCCGACCTTTCTGATCGACAAGCTCAGCGCCTTAGCCACTGAGTCCCTCTAACAAACATTACCAAGTACCTAATTTAATATACATTCAAGATGCAGAGAGAGAAAAAAACATATAGAAAATGCAAAAAAAAATCTACTAAAAAATCAGTAGAGACAAAGTATTGTACTTATAACAAATTTACTATATGTATACAGTATTCCTGTATTATGATCTATTGCCATCGAAATAAACCATGACGTCCTTCTAATTTTAATAGTAGTAGTTCTTGCTTCTGATGTATTGATATTTTTAACTTTACATGATTATTTTTTAGCGTGACAATTTAAGAATCTTTGTTAGTCCACAACTCAACTGTTACATTATCCAATTTACCTATGTTAGGCAACTATTTTAACCGCTAAAATTAAACAGATAAAAAGTTACTTATTTTAACCAGTGTTGGCAAGATATATTAGTGTGCTTCAAGGGAAATGCCACCTTCCTGATAGTGTCTATGGGAGCCTTTTTTATTATTAAAAGGCTGAAAATTTTGTAAAATCACCAAATCTCATGACACTTTGATGTTCTTGTTTTAAATCTCATGACATTTCAAAAGATACTTGCCACACTTTCTGAGCTCTAGTGATCTCTCTAGACATTTTATTTTGGTGTTCATACTACATGCAGACAGACTTTTAATAGGCTCCTGAATATAGTCTGGAAACAATTGTTCTGGTCAAAGATAAACAAAGAAAAAGAAATAAAACAAAAAGTTGGATACATTACTTTTTATACTGTGAGACACAGAATTCAGGCAACCACCACCACATTACTAACTACTTTGAACAGATTTGAGCTATGTTATAGAAAAGTTAGTCATCAAGCTTTTTATTTTTCTATTCTCGGTGAGGGCTGCTCTGCAGTTCCAGATGAATGCTCCCATATATATATAAATGTCTCCAAAGCAACGTGAGGAATATTGCCAAATACTGTTTGACAAAAGAAAAGAGCAGAATTCCATTTCATGTCACTCTTATGGGCAAACTTCAGAAATGAGAGAATTACATTGCTTTCTCCACAGTCATTTTCATTCCATAATTTTAATAGTTAATTTGATTAACTATTTCTTACCACAATTTTATTTCTGGGGGTATCTTGCCCAACCCCAAAAATGGCTTAAAACTCTGAGAAACCAATCTTAGTTCCTCCATAATCTTCTGGGAGGTCAATGTGACATTTCCTGAAAGCCACTGTAAATAGTCCTTTAGGAAAAGTTCACTCAGACACACATGGCTTAGCTCAGGAAGAGGGCAGAGGAAGTAAAGCCAGTTTGCGTAAAGCAAACAGTAAAAAATCTTACTGTACCTTGACCATTTCCTTTGAGGACTTCTGCCTGTTTTTAAAACAATGAAGCTTCTATAGAAAGCTTCAGGATGATTCTTTAATAGTCATGGATGAATGTCCACTAAAAAAACCCACTTCCAACCCACCCACCCCCAAAAAACACACACAAAACAGACTGGAAAAATTGTCTTCCTTTTTCTTTTTTTTAATTATTTGTATTTATTTATACACAAATTCCTTAAACAATCAGAACTCAGGAAGCTAAACTTGCAAAGATTGGGTATAATGTGTCACCTTCCAAGATTGACAGGATAATATAAGTAAGACCTACTATTGGTTGCAATCTTATTGTGGCCACCTCACTATTTAGAGATTTTGCAATGCAATTTTATTCTAAGCTAAGGATATATTTTTTCTAGGCTCCAAGAACATAGATTTAAAAAAATACAAAATAACTTTATGAGAGTAAAAGTCTCTACAGAAAATAATTACAATAAATCCAACAGGCCTAAACAGAAACCAACACAGACATAACAATAATAACAAATCGACCCCCAACTATAGGGGGCAATGTGTTAATCAGGATTTCAGAAGAAGTCCAAGTTAGAGGGCCAACTCATCACTTTAGCACAATAATTTAACCCTACTTTCTCTTTTGCCAATGCTTTGCCTTCTAAGTAGGAAATTAAGAATATACATAACTACTTTTGATACAAGATACCAACTTCTATTTCCTTCTATGTATGTATCTTCTACTTCCCTTTCTTCTTCTTTCTCCTATTATTTTAAGCTCATTCTCACTCCATCTTAACATTTGTAGACCTTTCTCTGTTTTTTGTGTTCCCCACCTCAACAGTTTTTTGGGTAATATTTCCTTTTTCCTAAATTCAGATCCACTAAATTTAACAGTCACTATTTACAGGCCGCAGAGATTAGGATTCACAGGTTCTGCCTAGTTACATCTTTCCCATTAATTCCAGGCTGATCCAATCTGAACTCTCAACTACTGATTCTTGCTGGGGACCACTTTATCCTTGGCAAACAAGAAAATGAACAGAAGACTATGTATGACACCCAAGCTTTCAAGGATACGGAAACCTGCTATGCTAAAACAGTTTTGAAACACTTAAGGAGTTTTGAGATTTTGCATTTCACAACATTCATCTGTTTTTCCTTTGCTTATTTTGTTTGGCAGTGTTTATTACAAGGTTAGGAGTAATTCAGAATGAACACTCAGTATTCAATACTTTAGCGTTGCTGTTGTTTTTATGTAACATGGGTTATTGCCCCGTGCAAGCTTTGTTTTATATTCTAGGATTTCTAGTTTATGAGCAAGTGTCAACATTTATTTTGATTTTATTTATTTATATTTCATGTTTCTAGGCTGCTCATCTCCCTTAAGGTTAGCATAGAAAATGATGCGTTCATTAGAAATATCTACCAGCTATACTTCCAATGAACATATTTAATAAACGTATGAATGGAGGGAAAGATAAAGAGGTTGGAATACTTTCCAACATCTTTACTAGTGGCAGTCATAGGAGGTGTCTGTATTTTGTTCAATATAATAAAGTACAGGTAGTCCCCAACCTAAAACTATTTGTTTAGTGACTGTTTAAAATTACGTTTCTGAAAAAAGTGACCTATGACAATTTTCACATTTACAACCGTTACAGCATCCCATGGTCACGTGATCAAAAAAATTAGATGCTTGGCGACTGGCATGGATTTATGACTGTTGCAGTGTCCCAGAGTCATGTGATCACTTTCTGTGACCTTCTGATTAAGCAAAGTCAATGGGGAAGCCAGATTCACTTCACAGCTGTGTCAAGAAAGGTTGCAAGATGGCGCAAAATTAACTTAATGACTGTCTTGCTCAGCCACGGAAAGTTTGGGCTCAGTTATGGTTACAAGTCGAGGACCACTTGTGTTTTCTCTCTCTTTCTGTGTTTGAGGACAGCTGTGTATATGTGGTTCCTGGGTTTTTACCCTTCCCTTGGGATGGGTCTGGTAGGTTGCAAGTGTGACACTGTGTCACCTAAAAAGTGGGGACAGAAATAAGCAGTCAGCAGAATTCCAAAATGCTACATAACTCTATTAGGGATTGTTTTTCGCATCTCCTGGACAAGTTCGGCCAGTTTCAACCAAAACCTTTCTTTTGTTGGCTTCCCCTTAAAAAACTGGTTGCCTTCTGTTCTGTTTTTAGATAGTTATTCTGCTGAGGGACAGGCAGAACCTTTAGCATATTTGATTACTAACTCTGGTTTGGAAAGAATTAAAAAGAGCAGGACGCTTTTGTAGGAAGAGCTTTTTACAAGGCATAATAATGATACAGCTGCAGCCGGACATCTGGAAGAAAGCATCCTTCATGGTTCTGGGAGAAACTCAGTCCAATGGGATGGACAGGTCTGCAGCACTGTGAGTTAGGTGCCAACACATCTGGAGATCTGAGCAGAACTGCAAAAGCAATTAGCCCACCCACCTTTCTGCTGTTTTTAAAAGAGAAAACTGTGAAGAGACAGATATGTGGGTGCCTAATTGTTCTCATTCAAGAATAATATTCCACACATCACAGCCAATGCTTTAAGAACACAAGTTAACAGATCTGTTCCCAGCCCTAAGAACATTACAGTTTACAGCTCGAGACATGTAAAGAACAGAGAAAGAGGAAGGGGACACAACAGAAATGTTAGCATGGTTGTTAGGACTAGTTGTGTGCAATAAATGTTAGTTTGACCCTCAGAACAAAAAATAAGATACTGAGGTACGCAGAGATGGACAGACTGACTCTAGAACTCAAAGACAAGGGTGAGACAGAATATCACGAAATCTGGGAAAAATGGTACCAATGGTTAGAAATGAGGGAAAAAGGCCAGGACAGAAAAACATAGACAAGAATTGGAAAATATGGTATTAAGAATTTGTGATAGGTAGGAATTGAATGTGTATTTGTATGATTAGTAATTATATAAAAGAAAGGATCAACTGACTGACTACATACACCTATGTAATGGATATAAAATGTACTTGTTGTAAGATCTAATCACTCTATGGAACGTTTATGCCAGAAATATTGCACTATGTCCAATGTTTTTAATGTTTATCTAATTAAAAAACTTTTTATTACAAAAAAACACGTTACTTTGAGTAGCAGAGACCATTAGTGTTGTGCCCATTTTCATCCATGCTTCATTTTTAAAGGATAAGCGTTGTAGGACTTAAAAAACAAGAACATGTATAACTTGATATTCAAATTACATGTTTACTACCTTCCTGAACAACTACTGCACTCCTGTTCCGATATTTGTATTAAAAGACTGATTGGGTTGCAGTTAGAAAGCAATTCATAAGCAACTGGGGTTTTTTTTTTCCTTGCCAATTTCTCCTTTCGTGAGAAATGACACATTTTAGAGACACTGTAGGCATCCTCTCCCATTTGGGATTGCAGTGCATTTTGGAAGCAACTGCCTGGTTTTAAGCTGCATTTATCTCTGGTCAGCATGTCAGCGTCCACCTGTATGCCCCCGGTAATATGTGAGCAAATTCAAAGGTTAATGAAGCAGTATCTGACTTCTCCATGATTCAGGGAGAATGCTCTTACCACTGTGAGGTAAAATCGACAAATCCAGCTGAAAACTTGTCTACAGGGAGCTGTGGTGATGGTTCTTCCACTACCTGTTTGAGCTGCTGGAACGGCGTCCCCCAGGAGTCATACGGAAACCGCAAGATTGCTAATTCAATCTAGGTCCAAAAACAAAAGACAGGGAGACATCAAGACATCTTCCGGCGACACTTCTCTCCCTCCCCCTCCCCCATGCCTGCCCAAAGAAAAAAATATGAAAAGGCTACAGCCATAAAGAGGACCCAAACTCAATCCAATGTTGTTGCACGCTGCCACCTGCAGGCTGAGAGCTGAAATTACAACATCGTTGACGATTTCTGTGCCGGAGGCTGTGCTTTTCTCCCCCCTCTTCCATTTTTCCTTGGAAACACTGGGCTCATTTGGTGCCTCTGAGGCACAGCCTGTGCAAGTCTCTGGAGACAGCATGTCTCTGGGAATATTTCAAAGCTGCAGCTTTGAAATATGTGAGGCGAGTTCTTCTGGTTTGTGCCACGTACCCACAGCTTCTCTAGAAGACACGAGGGTGCCAGGGGAGAGTCTGCTTTCCTCTCTTTGCCCAGCTCATGAGGGCTGTTGCAACAAAAGGGGACTAATCATTCCCAAGAGAATTATTCTGACTTGCTACCAAGAACCTTAATGTTCACCCCGAATGCGTATTTCTCTCCTGCGGGCATGGTGCCAATGGAACAAGCTTTGTGATGGATGGTTGCTATAGGGCTTTTTTCCCCCTTCTGTTTGCAGACACGCAACCCACGTATGCTTCTGCCTGGTTTTTCAACATTCATCACAGGCAAATGCAGAAATATGGCTGAGGATGACAGCTGGACCTGCTAAGATTCTTCCATTTCTGAAGAAAGTATAAAAAGCCCATTCTAAATTTAAATGGATAAACTCTTTTGCCAATCACATGGACCAATTGGGGAGTAGTTTATAAATTATGCTGTTATAGCTAACATAGTGCTGGGTAAATTCTGACTCTGAAAGGGTTTGCTTCTCCCCCCCCCCCACCCAAAAAAAAAATCAGGCTTCCCAGAACTGTTTATTCTTTCACTCCTATTGCATAAGGGTGATGCACAATAAAATCTGGCTTTTGCCCAGAAAATCAAATTATTTTGCAAAAAACCCCGCAATAAGTGTGTGTGTGGGGGGGGGGGGGGGGGGAGAGAGAGTGAGAAGAGGGACCACTCTTGAAATCAATTAAAGGATACAAATCAGGCAGGTGCCCAAAACACAAACAAGACAAGCAAAATAAAAGCAAGCTAAACGTCATCTTTCTATATGCAGCTGAATTCAAAGCGTTATGGGAAGAGGGGGAATGGGTCAGGAACTAACCGTGTACTCTTTTATCAGTCAATCAATAAGAGCCAGTCAAGATGCTTTCTAAAAGGATGCTTATCTATCTCCACTGACCTTTGGAAGGGTGTAAAAAACTATGGGGATTCATGGTAAAAGGTAACAGTTTCCCCGTACATGCATGCTAGTCATTTCCTGCTCTAGGGGGGCGGTGCTCATCTCCGTTTCTAAGCTGAAGAGCCAGCGCTGTCTGAAGACGTCTCCGTGGTCATGTGGCTGGCATGACTAAATGCCGAAGGGGCACGGAACGCTGTTACCTTCCCAACAAAGGTAGTCCCTAGTTTTCTACTTGCATTTTTACATACTTTCGAACTGCTAGGTTGGCAGAAGCTGGGACAAGTAACAGGAGCTCACTCTGTTATGCGGCGCTAGGGAGGAGTGTGACCGTGAAGGAATTTAGAGCAGACTTTGGGAAATCATGAGAGGCAGAGCAAGGCAGGAACAAATCATAAGAGGCGGAGAAACCTGGACAGGAGATAATGCAGAGATAGAAGGAAGTATGAGAAAGAAACTCAAAATATCCCCACCTTGATTTTGTTTCATACAAAATGGGACTCAGAAAACAGGTTTTCAAGATTCTATGGTATCATTCAACAATGTGACGTTTTTTGCCTTTGCGGAACTGTGGTGGATGTGGCCTGTGCGTGACGCATTCAGCCTGTTTGACAGGCCTGCTATGGTGTGTCTTTCTTTTTGAAGAGAAACTGAGCTGAGTCTTGAAAACCTCTTAAAGTTTCTCTCTCTCTCTCATTTTATACTTAACAAAGTCAAGACAAGGTTTACCTTGAGTTTCTTTCTCACACTTTCTCCTTTTTTGGGACTGGTCCATCCTTAAAATCCCACTCTCCTTCTCCCCATAGTGACTCTCTCTCATCCCTTCTCCAAGGTCAGCTCTAAATTCTTTTACAATGACTTGCCAACAGAACACAATCAATTCACTCAAGAATCTTCCATGCAATTTCCCCCTTTTTTTGAAACCGTACGTTTAGGCTACAGGTCTTCTTAATTTAAATGCAGTTAAACCCATTTCAGATTACAAGGATTTTGAGTTGCAAAAGTCAGCAGAAAAGAATAAATAATAAAATTAATCCCAGCATCATTCCTCAGTAATGTATTCTTACCATTGTAATCCCCAGACTCCAAATATCAGATTTTACACTGTATCCCTTTTGGTTTAATTCCGGGTTGATTCTTTCAGGCTTGAATGGGGAGTAAAAGAGAGAGAGAAAATTAAATTGATATATACTGATTCCCTGAAAATAAGACCTCCCCATATAATAAGCTCAATTGGGCTTTTGAGCGCATGTGCTAAAATAAGCCCTCCCCAAAAATATTGCAATGCACAGCAGCCATGAGGTGACCATGTTCGCCACCTCCTGCACCTCAAAAATAATAAGACCTCCCCGACAGTAAAGCCAAGAACTTATTTCTGGGGTAAAAAGAAAATAAGATCCTGTCTTATTTTCAGGGAAACTTGGTAGTTAGTTTTAAGTGTTCACTCAGGGAAAGGAATAATGTTCTACTACTGCTATGAGAAACGTAACATATACACAGGCCAAACTGTTATTAGATTAACTTAAACTGGGTCTGGGTCTATACAATATGCTTTGAGTCAAAGGCAAAGTAGCCAAATTGTATTACAATCTAGTATGCAACAGCGCAGGACAGTATATTTACAAGAGCCAGGTTAGTTACAAACAGCAATTTGCATCCCTTTCTAGGATACAAATGTTATGGTCTGCTGGTGGCCTGTAGAACTGGCAGCAGAGTCAGACAGTGAGGAGCTTGGGTAGGAAAATGGGCCAGTCCTGAAGTCTTGTGAAGGCTCGGACGAGGGCCCTGCATCGGAGGCAGAGAGGGAGTTATGTACTGCCTCCAGAGCCTCCGGAGCATGACACCAGCGAGGCAGAAGAACAGTGTGAGCCTGTTCCCTCTGTGCGCATGCGCAGAGCTTCCAGAAGGCAAGAACTATTAAGACAAAAAGGATGTACAAATGCCTAGGTTTGCTCCCCACTCCAACATTTCCACAAATGGACACATTCATCCCTCCCCATTATTACTTTTGACATCAACAAAGATATTGTTTTTTCTCTTTTTCCTCTTATGCTACAATAAGCAAAGTACTGGTAATAGGGGGATTCGACAGGAAGTTCTCCAGCTGCACAAACGTGGGGAATGTGAGCTCTAAAGAGCCTCACATGAACCCTGTCTGACAAACTTACTCCGGTGATCCTTTTTTGGACCAGAACCCTCCTGGAGGGGGGCGAAGAAGGGCAGCGTCTCATCAGACCCAGAGGGAGGCTACACGTCCCTCGCAGGTCAGAGATTTGCCTTAAGAATCGAAGTGGGGGCAGCAGCCTGCAATATGGCTGACAAGATGCTGACTTCCTGTCTAAGCAAATGAACAGGAGGGTGAGGAAGAGATGAAAGACCAGTAAGAAAATTTATCTAACCCACAGCCATAAATCAAACCTGGTAAAGGCAAAGGAATCTTGAGAGCATAAATAATATTGATGGTCAGACCGGGATTTTCTCCAAAAGAAAGAAAGGAACAAACTCACTCAAATATAAACTCTAAATTTGGTTTTGGATTTGAAATAGAAACCAAATTTTTCGAAGGATTTACTTCGCTTTGAAGCAATTCCAAAAAATCAAGGAAAAAAACACTTCTTCTCACTGATAACTGATAACCTAACCTTGACTGTGTGGGAAGTTCTAATTAACCAACTGCCATAAATCAGAATATGGGAAAGCAGGAGGCAAAAGAGAAACGTACCCAAATCTGGCTGTTTGCAAGCTTGTTCCAATTGATACGTTTTGAGCAGCTGTGGCTGACTGGAGGCGGAAGGTGACAGGGGAAAGAATTATTGCAGAGTCAAGAACTGGGAAATGCAAGGGTCGTCCCCCCCCCTCTTTTGTCCTTTTTTTCTCTGCAAAAGAATAAAATGGCCCTGGCTTCTCTTCCGGTCTCACAGTAGTTGAAATTTAAGGTGGATCAGACCCTCAAAATAAGACTTGTATAACTAACTGCAATTTCGGAACTGGACATTGAGGAAGAACAAAAGACTAAGATGGCTCCCATCGCTCTTCCCCACAGCAGCTGAAGTAGATAAATTTAAGGTGGACCAGAACTCTGAAATAAGAACTGTATAACTAACTGTAACTTTAGAACTACACATCATGGAAAGCTGGGAATTTGAAGAAGTACATGAAATTATAAAAAATATGCACAAATCATTAAAATCAATCCTAAATAGAATTTTGAACCCAGAGAAGCAGATATCTAAAGAAGAAATCAAAGAAGAAGGGGGGCAAGACAATAAAGAGTAGAAATGGAGGAAATAAAAAGCAGACAAAAAACTCCATTAGTCTTGACAGTGGTATAGGGAAAACTGTAAAAAGAGGAGGTGTCCCAACAAAAGGGAATAAAAAGCAGACAAAAGAGGTTGAGGCTGTTAGTGGCATAAGGAAAATTGAAGTAGGAGGTTTTGCCCCAACAAAGAGAAATGTAAAATATCCTTTTGATGGTGACCTGGGGAAAATTGAAGAGAGTGGATGTGTCAAAACAAACAAAAGGGAGAAGACAGGAACAGAGAAGTGGGACAAAAGACTTACTAGGAAAAAAATCAGACAACTAGAAACTGTTATATGGGAAAATATAAAGCTAAGGTAAGAGTTTCATCCTTAAATATGACAAGAAAATGGAGTTACTAATTGGTTAAATATAATAATGGAAAGATAATTAAACAAAGGTTAAAATATATGGAATATGGATAAATATGATACTTAATCTAGGATATGGAAAATGGAGAGGGAACATGAAATACACATACAATGGGAAACTATTGAGATTTCAAGACAGAATCACTAACAGGGGGCATGTAAGGATGTATAATTACATATATAAAGATAATGATGAGAACAGCTGGGAATTGTAACCAGGTCTACATCTTGGCCAAAATTAGGCTTGCGGGGGAGGGTTTTAAAAATACAATGTCTATATATGTATACTTTTTTGTTCTATTTTTTTTAAAAAGGAGAATACATGTTAAAATTAAATATGTATATTGAAAAGAAATTATAAATACCATCAACATAAAATGGCGCTTGCTCAGAAGCTGAAATACACCAAGTAAATGAGATGAGTGGGAAATAGAGGAGAGAGGGGGAAGAAGAGAGGGATAGGAGAGAGGGCAAGGGGGGAAGAGGAGGAGAGAAATGAGGAGTGGAAAGGGGAGAGAGAAGGAGAGAGGAAGGGGAAGTAGAGAAGAGAAGGATGACAGAGGGAAGAAAGGAGGTAGGGAGGGGGAGAAGAAAGTGATGGATAAGGTACAAATATGGTGTATGGAGAGCAGAAGAGCCAATAATTGTTTTTAGGAGTTGATGGTAAGATTTAAAAGTAAACATTTAATAATACAATATGATGTTGGCTATGTAAAAGTATACATGTGATTATATGTTATGAAAATGAAAAAAAACTTTATAACATGAAAGTATTGGTAATAGGGACTGTTCTTTTAGTCTGCAAAAATCTTATAGCAAAGACTAATTGAGCTTCACATAAATAAAATTAACAATGTACCTTTGCAACTTAATTTTTTTTTAAATAACGCAAAGGGAAACTCTGCAGGACTGTGGGTGGGATTGGGAAAGTGATAGGTGCATACTTCACCCAGTTAAGATAAACTGGCAAAATCTGAAAGGATATCCACTGGGAGATGTTAAGAGTTGAAGGGATCATGAGGATAATTTATTAAGGTCTAGGCCATTATTGAATCGACTGAAAAATGATTAAAGAAAAATCAAGCCACCAGCAGCTACCAATCAAAACAGAAGATGGTTGTCTAGGGCAGCGATGGCGAACCTTTTTTGGCTCGCGTGCCACAAGTGGGGGGAGCGCCGGGGGGTCGTGTGCGGGCGTGCCGCACCCATAATGCAACACGTCCCCCCAGTGCGCATGCGCGCACAACACGCCCATTTTTACATGCTTTTTTCGCCCTCCCCAGGCTCCAGAGGCTTTATAGGAGCCTGGGGAGGGCGAAAAGAGCCTCCCCCACCCCCCGGAGGCCCTCCGGAGGCTTCAGGGAACGTCCAGAGGCTTCCCTGAAGCCTTCGGAACGCTCGGAGGGTGGTTTTAAGCGCTCCGAAGGCTTCAGGAAGCCTCGGGACGGTCCCTGAACAGACACGAGACGTGCGTCTCCATCGCCCGGGCCCGGATTGCCTCCGCCGCGCCTCGGGCCCGCCGTCCTTGCGCCACTCTGCCCAGCCTCGGCGCGCTCGCCAGGGCCCGGCCTTCACATCGCCGCCGCCGCCAGGATGGGCTCGGCCGAAGGGAAGTCCGTCGGGCCTCAGCCGCGCCGCCCTCGCCGCCTCCTCCTCCTCTAGCCGCGCCACACCAGGCAGGCTGCACAGCCGCCTCGATCCCGGCCTCAGGAGGCGCCGCGCCACATCATGCTCAATAGTCGCAACTCGGCTGCCTGCCGCCTTTCCCCTCCTTTGTCTCCCAGCCGGGGCGGCCCGCCACCAAGTTGCAACTATAGCCGCCGCTGCTGCCACCTCACAGGACCCGCCTCTCACCCTCTTCCTCCGGTCGGCAGGTTCCGACTCGTTCGCTGCCTGCCGGGCCCCGGCGCCGCGGTCGAGCCAGAGGGGGAAAGGAGGAGAAGGAGAAGGAGGACAACAAAGCCCCCTTTACTTTCCCCCTCCCCCTCCCTTTCGGCTTAACCCTTGCGACGCCCGCGCAAAGCCCCGAGGGGACGGATTCCTGTGCGGGACGCATGGCAGGAAGGCTATAGAGTCCCCCCTCCCTCCGCCGTCCGGACGGTCCCTGAAGCCTTCGGAACGCTTAAAACGACCCTCCGAGCAACCCGGAAGTCACTTCAGGGAAGCCTCCGGACAGTCCTTGAAGCCTCTGGGGGGGAGGCTCTTTTTGCCCTCCCCAGGCTCCTATAAAGCCTCTGGAGCCTGGGGAAGGTAAAAAATAGCTTTTAAAAAGGTGAACTCAGTGTGCCCTGACAAATGGCTCCGCGTGCCACTTGTGGCACGCGTGCCATAGGTTCGCCATCACGGGTCTAGGGCAATGATTGACTGCTGGAAGGGAAGTGGGGATGCCACTTGCTGAAATCAGTTAGAATTGGAGCTACTGCTGAAATGGAATAAAGCATGGAGTTCATCATCTCTCAATAGCCTGTTAGGTATGGTTAAAAAAACACCAGTAGTTTTGAATTGCAACTGAAAGAAATAGACATGAGGTGCATTTGTAATTGGCTGGCAATGGGAGGAGGATGTCATTTGTTCCTAGGCTTGGGCAGTTGTGATTGACCCATTCTAGCAGTGGGCCAATGGGAAAGTGCAGTTTAAAGAATGGCATAATAAAGTCTTCATGATAGTATTCATCGAGGAAATTCTGGCAATCAGAGAATATGCCTCCTTGGCACTGCTTGGTCAAAAGGACCTAAGCCATGTCCACTGATGTTTGACTTGATAATGTAATGAAGCTTGTCACGTGATTCTTGATGAAAGGGGGCTGTGGTGGTGCAGTGATTAGAATGCCATATTGCAGACTAACTCTGCCCACCGCCAGGAGTTTGATCCTGATCGGTTGACTCAGCCTTCCATCCTTCTGAGTTTGGTAAAATGAGGACCCAGATAGTTGGGGGCAATGTGCTGACATTTGTAAGCTGCTCAAAGAGTGTGTTATGGTCCAACTGCCAGCAGAGATGGCAGTCAAGTCAGAGGAGATGGAGGGGGTGCCTGGGTTACCATCAGAGCTGGCGGAAGGCTCTGAGGAGCAGGAGGTCTCAGAGCCAGATGCAGAGCAGGGCCCATCTACTCAAGTGGAGACAGCTGTTTTGGGGGCCAGGGCCTGAGCTGAGTGAGTGGGAAGAACAGCTGGATCCTGTCCCAGATGCACATACAGTATGCATAGAGAAGTGTGGAGAGGAGATCAACGCAGGACTGAGGGCCAGCTCTCCAGGAAAAGGAGGAGAGGTTAACAAGCCCCTCTTTGGCTGGGATATAAGGAGGGGTGTGGGAGGCATGGTTGTTGGAGACATTTGTTCATGCTCCAGAAGAGTTCCTTCTGGTGGATTCCTTGACAGGATTTCTTTGCCACTAACCAGGTTGGTCAGTACTCTTTGTGTTGGGATTGAAGTGCCAATTGAGGCTCCCTGTGGGGAACACAGAGACTGCTACGGCTTGTGAATCACCTATGGATGTGTGACCTGGAGCTTTGTCAGTGAATGCCGTGTATTCCTGCCTTTCTAAATAAAAAGAGATTTCTCCTCACGAGTATGCTGTTGAGTAGGGCTCATGAAGGCTGGGTCAGACAGAGTGCGGTAAAGCACTATGGAATGGCATATAAGTCTAATTGCTATTACTATTGCTATCAGATACCAGGAAGAAGTGGGTAAGATCTTGCCTTCCCCCAACTCATAATTTTTTTTTAACAGTTAAGGTGACAGTGTGCTGCCAGAATGACTGGGTAAAATGTTTTGTGAAGAAAGCTTGAGGTAAAGATCATCACAAGCTAATAAAGATTCAGGATAATTGTTTGATAAAGACAAATGGAAGGTCTTCCATCTTCTGCAAAGATATCTGCCACTTCACCACTTTATGGGAAGGTCATTAAGGGAAAGCAGACAAAGTATCCACTCTTAAGAAATTCCAGGAGATAAGAGTTGTTCCATATGATCAGTTCTTGAAATTCTTGTACGAATTCGTTTCAGTTCAATAAATCTTGCCAACAAAGCTGGGTGAGAATCTTGCTTTTGGTTTGAGAAGCTGGTGCCAATCTTAACAAAACACTTAGCACAGGGGTGTCCAAACTTGGGAACTTTAAGACTTGTGGACTTCAACTCCCAGAATTCCCCAGCCAGCATGGGGAATGGCTGGCTGGGGAATTCTGGGAGTTGAAGTCCACAAGTCTTAAAGTTCCCAAGTTTGGACACCCCTGACTTAGCACAACTCCCATCCTATACATTCTCCAGTTTGAGGGTATTTCCCCAAAAAAAAGGCAACCAAAAATGCTGTTAATGGGATAGCATGCAAGCTTTCCGAAACCAATAATCACATCTTGCTAGTAGAAAAAAGCAGCAGATTGCAAAGACTCCTCAAAGGGGAAGAAATCACAGATGGCAGCCAAAACAACACTGTTAATATTCCAAAGCCCTGCAGGCTTGGTAAATTTCTCAGCAGAGCATCCTCACTGACAGGTTTATGCATTTTGCTTAATTGTGATGGAGAAGATCCTTGCAGATTTGCCTGTAATCCTGGTAAGTTTATTATAGTATTAAGATGGCATGGCCACCCATGCACGACCTATAGAAGGCAGCCAAGACAGTGACAAATTCATTTCTGCTGAATTCACAATTGGCTCAGTGTGTGCAAGCTGAAAGAGTTCCAGCCAAAGGCACAGGAAATCTATAAGCAAATGTAGGAAAGTGTTATTTATTTCTGTAAGAAATGAACTAAATGCTTATACGGCACTACAGTTCTAGTAATCACGTGTCAGAATGCGTTTAAGATTAAGGTATTGGGAGGGAAGTTCTTAAGAACATAGAAAAAAAATCAAGAAAAGAGAAACTAGAAGACTTACAAAACAATATTTAATTACTTTCATATAAACTACCGTTTAGTCAGATCAGACCGCTTCCGTTTCCTCAGACAAGTTAGCGGATTATACTGCTTCCTTGTTCCCAAGGAATATGAGACTCTCCAAGTTCTTTAGTTCAAAAAAAAACACATTATTTGGATATACTTGTTCAACTTTGAACTATAATATCCGGGTCTCATGATACTCTCAGATAGATTTTTATGAAGATGTTCCCGATACTTTACTTCCAATTAAGTATGCATTGCAGATTGCACATATGCTGTGTCTCATTTTCATTTTATAGTATCAGGTTTCAACCATTTTTGGCTGACCTTAATTGCCAGAGTAGAAGCTGTAATTACCAGCCCCCGTGTGAACTGTCAAAATGTATGTACTTAACTCCAGACATTCCCTTCAGAAGGCTGAGAAAGTGCTACACCACTGCCCAAAGGCATCTATTGCATTGTACTGCAACAGAATCTAATACGCCTCATCTGAGACAGTCTAACTTGATGAAAAGTTGGAGGGGGGGGGGGGGGATGCTGTAAATGTTAAATGCTCTTTGGGGTTTTAAAGGTACATGGAGCACTATGATAGGATTGAGCACAGCGATCGCTCTCCCTGTGTTCAAGGGTCTCCAAAGGAAAGGTCACGAGTTCCAATCCACCTGTTTCACTGCCTCTGAAAAGGAAAGGCTGGGGGATACGTCAGCTTGTCTGCGCACAGTCAAAGTTCTCATTCTGGTTTGAATAATGCATCGAATGATTCTTTCTGCTTAAAGCGAACATGCGTATGTGGCTTCCAGTGTTCTTACTGCAGCAGTTCCTACCTGGGTCTATCGTCTAATTCTAGAGAGGTACTTAGAACATTTACTTGAATTGAAACCAACAAAGAAACCTATGGCTGGATGCATGGCAGGAAAGCAGCACACCAGCCAGCCACGATAGTTTACCATGTTTTGCAAACTCTATGCCTATGGTGGTTCCGAATAATTACAAGTCCTCTTCCTAGTTTTGAAGACTGGGAATTGACAGGTCCAAGTAATCTCTTCCCGGGTCTCCAGTTTCAGTGCTAGTATGAAAATTGGTTAGGTGGGCACGGGACCCAAGATTGGTGGTGGTATCTTGGGTTTTTCGCAGTAATAATACTTTATTTACAGTCACAGACCAAAACACGACCACTACAAAAGAGACACAGCAGCCAGTCAACAAAAGCCCAACTAAGGGAGGTTACAGCTCTCTCCTCTAATGGTCACAGCTCTCAAGAAAAACCTGGAAACCTGAGAGGTGATGTACGAGGAGACATCCCCAAGGCAATGCACAAACAAATCACAGCCATCAGGACCAGAAGGGACGATTTCAGGAAGAGACAGTAACCTAGATCTGTCCGCGCTATACATAGGGGTTTTTCACAGTATTCATTTAGAAGTTCATTGTAGAAGAACTAGAGTTAATCATAACTACCATAGTTGTAACATATCTTAACATTACAAGCTGTGGAGAACCGCATTCTGAAACAGGTCATTATGAACTTGGTCAACATCACTGGCTGGAAATGGTCATCAGGAAGTCACATTCTCTAAAGTCAGTCTCTATTTCAGATCCTCCCATTGACAGACTGTGGTAGGTTATGAGCTGAGACACAATCTTTTCAGTCCTGGCACCTTAGAGCAAAACAGCTACTCTAAAACATTGTTTCATTTTACAAGATAACCACAAAGTCATTCTAACAGGTTTTCACCAAGCCAAATCTTTAGACCTTTATTCTTCTACAGCTTTTCTGATATTTCTGCTGTTTCTATGGTGCTTTCTTGGTGTTCGGATGCAAAGCAACCTTGAATACATTAGAAATGTAGAATACATACATAAAAACTCCCTTTTTTAAAGACCCTGTAATCTCTTAATTCAGGTTAGAGTCGGGGTAACTGAATACAGCTGAGTGTTTACTGGCCGGATGCCCTTCCTTGTGCCACGTGGAGTTCACAGCAGATACCTTTTCTTTGCACCCTGAAAAACATGTCACTATCTAGGATTGAATTGTGAGTGGGAGGCAAGCATCTTCACCACTACACCACCACACCGCCCACACACTCACATACATGCACACGGATCGCAGAGACGGACAGTCACTTGGACACAGAGTATGTGTATATATATATATAATGTATATCACATGCACGCACACATATATATCTTAAATTTGATAAAACAAAGTAAATATCTGCCACTGTGTGCATAGAAAGTGAAGTGGCACAGTTTGCCCTGAAGGTTTCACGATTCACTGCACTTACTGCCATATACGGTTTGCATCCAGCATCCATTGTCTTGGCCACAGAATCAACGAGGTACCCACTAATTCCAAAGTCACACATTTTCACCTGTCCTTCTGTATTAATCAGCACATTGGAAGGCTTGACATCTGCAAAAGAAATTACAGCGGAATGTCATTGCTTGCAAGCATTCCTTTTTTTTTTTTCTTGTTGGGAGTTTATGGTGAAAAGGGGACGCAGTCTACAACATGGGTTGTCACCAGCAGAGGGCACCCAAAGCAATGCACCGTTTATTTGTTGGCTTAAAATAAAAAGATATACACACAAAATGCACACACACAGACACAAATGTATTTTTCCATAGACTGTAGTCTGGCGTTCATTCCCACCAATAATTCCACTATTAATTGACACTGAGGAAACAGCCAATAGAGTTCAAACAGAAGGGCAAATGCTTTTAGCTGTGTGTTAATCAGGATGAAAAACCTAGAAACTGGCATACTGAGAAGACATACTTTCTTTCGAAGTTTCTTCTCTCCATGGAGCAAAATGAAACATGGTTAATTGTTGATACTTACCGTATTTTTCGGAGTATAAGATGCACCTTTTTCCTTCAAAAAAAGAGGCTGAAAATCTGGGTGTGTCTTATACACTGAATACAGCATTTTTTTTGCCTCCCGAAACCCCGCCCCCTTCACCAAACTGGCTCTCCAGAGCCCCTAGGAAGCTTTTAGGGAGCTCCTGGGGACTGAGGAGGGCAGAAATAAGCAAAAAATGGGCCGGTTTTTGCTCAATTTTAATAATAATAATAATAATAATAATAATAATAATAATAATAATAATAATAATAATAATAATAATAATAATAATAATAATAATAATAATAATAATAATAATAATAATAATAATAATAATAATAATAATAATAATAATAATAATAAAATTTGAATTTATTAGCCGCTCCCTTTCCAGGCAGGACTCGGGGCGGCGTTTTAACCCCCCCCCCCAGGAGCACTCTATAAGCTTCCTAAAAGCTATCCATGTCCTTTCTTTTTTTAGGAAAAACGGACCCATTTTCGCAAAAAATGGGCAGTTTTTGCCCCCCCCCCCGAGCACTCTGCACCCGTTTCCCGCCCCCCAAAAAAGGCATGAATAGTCTTTAGGGGGCCTAAAGACTATTCATGCCTTTTGGGGGGGGGGGGGAGAAACGGGCCCATTTTTGTAAGATTTGCAGAGTGCAAAAACTTTTTTTTTTAATTTGCCTCTTCAAAATCTTGGTGTGTCTTATACTCCGATGGATCTTATACTCCGAAAAATACAGTACTTATTTGACCAACCGATTTATACCTTGCTTTGCATTCAAGAGCTCAAGATGGCACGCATAACACTCACTTATTTTGTTTTTCCCAAAAGAACCCTGTGAAGCAGATTGGGCCGAGAGATCAGCCCAAAGTCAGCCAGGGAGTTTCAATGGCTGAGGAGGGATGAGAACCTGGGTCTCCTCCTTCTCCTAAGCCAACTTCTTAAACACTACAGCAGTTAACTTTAAAAGTGGCCCTCTAATATCCAATAACAAATGTCACAAGTCACACTAAGCTACAGTACATGATCATAAAAGTAGTCCACGCTCAGCAACCACAATTGGGCCAAGCAACTCAGTCACTAAGTGCTGTGTCACTAAGCGTATCCCATGACGAGCTTATAAATTCATTTCCCCTTTGGTCATTAAGTGCCACAATCACTAAGAAAAAAAAAGTCTTGTGATTGCGATGTGCTATTTTGTTTCCACCTCCTTCATGAACATTGCTTGTCAAAAACCAGTTGTGAAGGGTCATTTATGGGCCTGGAGAATACATTCGGAGCCGATCAAGTGGCTTGTTTGATTCTGAAGCCAACTATTTTGGGTGGTGGGGGTGGGGGAAACGGGAGGGCTAAATTCAGAATTTTACATTTTTTAAAACCCTCCTGGGGTCACCGCGTGTGAGTTGGGAGGCTATGTAAATTTGTTTAATAAATAAATAAAATTCAAGGATTGGTTGCAGTGCTATTTTTTTACATTATTGTAACTTCGAGCTAAACATGGCAATTGGTAAGTCAGGGCTATAAATATGATCATGATGGTGCACTACTGCAGGCTAATTCAGCTACTTCAGCTCGCTGCCAGGAGTTCGATCCTGACCCGCTCAAGGTTGACAGCCTTCCATCCTTCCAAGGTTGGTAAAATGGGAACCCAGACTGTTGGCACGGCAAAATGCTGACTCTGTAGACCAATTAGAGAGGGGCAGTAAAGCACTGCAAAGTGATATAGAAGTGCTATTACTAGTGGTATATGTACATCATGAACACGTTTGAGGCCTCCTTCTCTGCAACACTGGTTTGCTTAACATGACACAAGCACTGATTTGAGATCATGGCAGTCACAAAGCTTAATCTATCCATTTTAATCTATCTATAGCCCAACTTAAGACTTAAATACCACTTCATAGTGCTTTTATAGCCCTCTCTAACCAGTTCACAGATTCAGCACATTGCCCCAACAATCTGGGTCCTCATTTTACCTATCTTGGAAGGGTGGAAGGCTGAGTCAACCTTGAGCCATTCAGAATCAAACTCCTGCAGTACTGCATTCTAACCACCACACCACTACTGAGTAAGCGCCAATATAATTTAAAAAAATAATAATAAAATAAAATAAAATAACAAAATAAAAATAGAATACAATAAACAAAACAAACCCTTATTCTAAATGATGTAATACAAAGTAGTCGCCTTAGAACAATAGCATGGCATTCCACCGTCTGTACAAAGGTTTTCGGTGGGGAAAAAAAATCTGGGAAAACAGGAAGCCACTATTAAGCAAAAGCACTACTGCCTAGTAGTGACATCCCCATAGGGAAGGGGGCCCGAGTCAAAATGCTTGGCTGGGGTTTTTCTTTATCGTTCACTGTGGAGCCAGGGTAGTTAAATGAAAGATTTTGCTTCTTTAAAACGATCAAAAAATCATAGCTTTTCAGAGCTGAATGTCAATGGCAAGACCCAAGAAGCATTGGAAGGCAAAGGAGGGGGGGGGAAGGGGGGAGTCAGAGAGAAATAGCTGTGGGTTCGGGGGTTAAGTGACATAGACATCTTTTATCCAAAAGCCCTGCCCCCTCTTTCACAGCTGAGTTCATGCTTACTTACCTCGGTGAATTACAGAGAGTTTACTATGTAGGTGTTCTAATGCTTTTACAATCTGAAACGCAGAAGAGAGAGAATCAGCTGCAGCTGCTGAAGCAGAAATAGTTATTTTCAGGGCACAAGTTCACACACACACACACACACACACACACACACCCTTTCAACACTTAACCCCAGGTAGAGACAGTCTGGGGTTGGGCATCTTGGTAATTAACCAGCACAAGAATGCTGAGCCCGCAGTCTAATACCAACGTAATAAAACATGATTCATGCCAAACACTCTTTGCAGCATGGCCAAGCTAAAGGTTGATATAATGAGCCCTTTTTCCAAGGGTCAGACTCTACCCATCCTTTCTGCATCTTTACGGGGGAAATTTTTTTGATTAGAATTCCAGCCGTCTCCCAATGAATCAAATGTTTTTATAGCAAGGATCCGTTTTGATTATTTTTCCCCTGCAGAACAGAAAGAGTTGGAGGATGAACTTGCTGGTTACCAAGCAGGATAAGTTAAAAAAATCCCTCTATCTCATGAGCAAAATTGCAATAAAATAATATGCACCTCCTATTGTCAGTTACCTTGCTGTACAGGTAGTCCTCGACTTACAACAGTTTGCTTAGTGACCGTTCAGAGTTACAAAGGCACCGGACAAAAGTGGCTTGTGACGGTTTTTCACACTTATGACCGATGCAGAATCCCCATGATCACCTGATCAAAATTCAGCCACTTGGCAACTGACTCATATTTATGACAGTCGCAGTGTCCTGGGATCATGTGACCAGCTTTTGCGACCTTCCAATAAGAAAAGTCAATCTGGGAAACCAGATTCACTTAACAACTGTGTTGTTAATTTAACAACTGCAGTGATTCACTTAACAAATGTGGCAAGAAAAGTCATAATACGGGGCAAAACGTACTTAACAAATTTCTCACTTAGCAACATGAATTTTGGGCTCAATTGTGGTCATAAGTTAAGGACTATCTGTATAAACACAAGAAATGTCAAAAGGTTAAACAGATATTTTTTGTTGTACCTAAGTTGGTCCTGATCTTCTCCTTTCCTGAGAACGGTTCCTTCCCCATTAACAAAAATACTCCCACCACTTCCATCAATGTATTCGAGGAAACTTTTAAGGAAAGATAGCTATATAATAATTCTGTGCACCTGCTTTTACTACAGTCCATTTTCAAATTTGTGTTGTTGTTGTTTTTTAATTGAGGCAGATTGTCTGCAAACTGACTCCAAGCAGATCAGGCTGCACCCAGAACCCTTTCTCCTGCCTCAAGGGTTTAAGAAGCTGCAGACTGCAGACAGATAGACTAATAAAACCAAATAATTGCATTTCCCTCCATGCTCTTTAGAGGCATGAAGAAAGAAAAGGAGGAAATATAGCTGTGATTGACAGCTCTGGCTTCCAACCGATGGCTCCCCCCCCCTTTCAGCCCTAGTGTTTGGGAAAAGGTATAAGAAGTGATGTCCCGGTGTGTGGAAGCCGTACGGGTCTGGATGGATGACAACCGACTCAGGCTCAACCCTTCCAAGACGGAGTGGCTGTGGGTTCCGGCCCCCCGGTTCAACCAGTTAATTCCATCTCTGGCCATTGGGGGCATTCAACTTGCCCCCGTGGAGCGGGCGCGCAATTTGGGCGTCCTCCTGGATGCCAGGCTGTCCATGGATGATCATGTGACAGCCGTGGCCAGGGGGGCGTTCCACCAGGTTCGCCTAGTGCGCCAATTGCGCCCCCTATTGGACCGGGACGCCCTACGCACAGTCACCCATGCGCTGGTGACGTCTCGCCTGGACTACTGTAACGCTCTCTACATGGGGCTTCCCTTGAAATGCACTCGGAGACTGCAGTTGGTCCAGAATGCGGCCGCGCGGGTGATTATGGGGAGTACTAAGTACTCCCATGTGACACCTCTCCTGCGCGAGCTGCACTGGCTTCCTGTGTTCTATCGGGTGCGTTTCAAGGTTTTGATAACTATCTTTAAAGCGCTCCATGGCTCAGGACCTAGTTACTTGCGGGATCGTATTCTGCCCCATACATCCCTGCGACCAATTCGCTCGCACAGAGAGGGACTCCTCCAGGTGCCGTCCACCAGACAGTGTCGAGGGGCGGCGCCTAGGAGTAGAGCCTTCTCTGTGGCGGGCCCAGCCCTGTGGAATGACCTCCCTCCGGATATTAGGACTACGTCTGACCTCCGTTCCTTCAGAGTTAAGCTCAAGACCCACCTATTCCAAGTAGCTGGCCTGGCTCAACCATGATTTAACTACATCGCTCCTGACGGGTTTTTTATTAATGTAATTCAATTGAATTTATTTATTGGGGTTTTTAAATATTGCGACTTTTTAAGTGTTTTAATTGTCAATTGTTTAATTGTTTTTTAGCTATCAGCCTACCTCCTCCTTGTATACGTCTTATACGTCCTTGTTATATGTATGTCCTGTCCAGATTTGTATTGTATTGTATTGTACTTTGTATTTTATTTGTTTTATTGTACGCCGCCCCGAGTCCTTCGGGAGAGGGTGCGGCTTAGAAATAAATATTCTATTCTATTCTCTAACCTCAGTTAGAGTCAGCTAAGCAAAACATAAATACAATCCTTTTTTTTCAACTTTTTTTTGAAGGGGTGGGGTTTTTACTTTTACAAAACAAATAGAAATGCACGTTCATATTTCACAGAACTCTGCCCCAAAACATACAAATTACAATCAATCTTTTTTTAAAAAAAAATCTCAGATTATCAAGGTATTTAATGCAGAAAACCTTGTTATCATTTATCTAACCCCTGGCAGGCAATTTCCTGTACAAGGACTTTGCCTTGGATTTGAATTAAGGTGGTTCATGCCTGAAGCAGGAAGGGTAAGGTCCAAATCAAATTTTATTTTCAATATCAGATCTTCTAATTACCGTATTTTTTTGAGGTATAAGATGAACCTTTTCCCTCCTAAAAGAGGGTGAAAATTTGGGTGCGTCTTATACACCAAATGTAGCCCCACCCACACCGCCCCCCACCCTTTGGCCTCTGCCTCCCAGCAATTTACCTCCTTGCAGCAAATGAGAAAATGGGGTTTGCGGAGGTGGCAATAGGCTATGGCAATTCCTGCAGCCTGAAAGAGCTGTTCATCAGGAAGCCCTGCTAAAATTAAAAGTGAAACTGGTTTTTTGCTATTTGCTGCAAGGGGCAAATTGCTGGGAGACAGAGGCAGATTCCCCCCCCCTCTTGTTTTCCTCCCCAAAAGCTAGGTGCATCTTATACTTCGGTGTCTTATACTCTGAAAAATACGGTAAAAGAAACAATCCCTTAAAAAGCACTATACACACATGTTCCCCATTTAATAACAACAGCAACTGGGACTACCAGAACTGCTGTTGCTAAGCAGTGTGGTCACATTGGGTTCTTTTTTCCCTTTTACCCCGGCAATGTTAAATCATTTTTGGAAGAGAATTACAGTTTTTAAAAAGTAGAGCACTTACAGAGACAGCTATTTTCCCTAGGATATCCTCAGGAATCGTTAAGCCCCTGTCAATCACTTGCTTGTAGAATTTGTCCAGTGAGGTATCCATCAATTCCATACAAATCCACACATCACCCTAGACAAATGGGAGTTGGTGAAAGGGAGAACACGTACGTGATTTTGAGCTTTGACCAGTTTCTATCACCAAAACATATCCTTACTAAAACACATATGCACCGCCTCCAAAAATTTCTTGTCGACTTATGTTAGATTTTCAATATGGCCTCCTACCACACACCGCAGTGTTTAGCTGCTGTGTGGAATGTGAATTGTTTAGATTGACTGATGGAAGCAATGAGCAATAGAAGTGTGGGGGAAAGGCACCAGAAATTAAATAGTACAAAGAGAAAATAAATCATTTACAAGCTGCTTGTCAGATAAAAATGGTTTCATCAATAAAATTCAACCAGAGAGAGGTCTACCTTTTAAATCACTGCTTAATTTGATTGTTTCTGAAAAGGATGAAAGGATATAGAAAGAAAATTCTGCTGCTGCTTTTGTTATTGTTGTTGTTAGGCTTTTGCTATTTTAAAAGTCTAGCATCATAGTCTGATACACTAAGGCAGCCATAATTAATGCAGCCCAACAAAAGTCTTGCAGATCTTCCAACAGCATAACTCTTCTTTAGTGAGATGATTTGAGATTACACATCCTTCCAATACCTCTTTTGCTATTTTTCATTGCTGGATGAAAACACATGCTATTCTCCACTGAGTTTTTCATCTTCTAGGTCAAATGAAATTTCTGTTGTTCAGAACCTTCTGTCCGTGCCTAGGTTTGTCTGTGGGTTTTGTGTATATACTGAAGATATTTTGTATCAAGTGAATTGTCTCCTGGGGTCTTACTGTAACAACTGGTTGTGCGCTGTTTGCAAATGATTTAAAGAAAATCTTTGGGCTTTATTTGACCACAGCAAGCCCTCTGCCAGTTATTAAAGCAGTCCATCTTTTTTCACCAGAAGGCACAAGGCCCCTTCTGAATAATCTTTAGCAATTACAGACTTATAGTATTTTGGTTTGTTGTAAGGCATATTAAATAATAGGATGATAGTTTGAGTAACTGAAATCCATGCATTATTTGGTTTCAGATCCAATCAGTTGTCAAATGAAGGACAACACTTCCCAGCAGGTTGCCCACTCCCAGGATAAATGACCATCCGGTTAATCTAGTATAATTTTCTATGCCCTAGATAAAAGCATGAAAAGGTCTTAAGTCCTACCTCTCGAAATAGCGCACCATAGAACGTGACAGTGAAATGACAGTCTACGGTTCTCATAGAAATGTCCAAGTCCATCAATAGCCTCTTCTGTTCCTGGCTATTCACTGTTGCCCGGATTCGCTGGAAAACAAGAGCCAGTTCACAAGTTCACTCTTCCTATTCTTAATTATAGATGCTTCTATCAGACAACAACCAGGCTGTCAAAATAATGACCATCCCTCAAAGAGATCTTACCAGATGCAAGCCTTCTCTTCCCTGATCTTATGGATGAACAGAATCAACCAAAGAGAGCATTTCAAACATGTCCAGGCAATTAGCCCTGCAGGTGTTTAAAGAAGATAACTACCTTTTGAATCACGCTGCAAAATTAACTGGCAGCCAGGGCTGTTTTCCCAGCAGTAGCATTACATTGGCAGACCTAGGAGTTTGGCTTATTTTATCAAGCTAATTTAACCAGTTATTTTTCTAGTGGCTCACCTCTTTTACTGCAAGACAAGGAGAAACAAACGCCTGCTGGCCCACTCTCAGAAGCAGGAAGCCTTCAAATTACATAGGTTTAAAGATGGCAGCCACAAAAGTTGAAGCCAGCCAACGTTGTGGCTTGGGAGCCTTTAATCCCTTGAATCCCAGCATCCTTTGACAAAACTCAAGTGCTTTTATGGCCTTAAATAAGAAGACTGCAGTCCTTGGCACACTTACCCAGTGGTGGTGATGGAGAGTGACTTCTTTGAAATTCAATATAATTTACTACTGAGTGCATAAACATCTTAGGATACAAGTGCCCCATAGCAGACACTCCAATACGAAACTTTTTAAAAAGCCTCTTTGTGTCTTTGTGAAATGGGGGTGATAACACTTACCTACCTCACAGGCGTAATTTATGTCTGGGGAGCACTGTGAGATCCTCAGATGTGAGGTGCTATAGAAGGGCAAAGGATGATTGTTATTACGTAAGTGCTTTTCTTTTCTCCCCCCCCCCCTCTGTTTATTTATATTTGCTTTCTTGGGCCTTCTATCATTAACAAAGCAACAATGGCAGAGCACTGGGTGAAGAGGGACCACAGAAAGTGCCCCAGATTTAGGAATGCATTCACCTGCCCCAATCCAACACAGCTGTTTGCATGAATGGCAGTTTTGATGCACTCTGCCAGGATTCTGCCATTCGTTTTCATGGGAAAGGTGTGTGTGCATGTATATGCATCTACTGAATTCTTGCTATCCATGCCTCGATTGAGTAGGCTCTCATATTTATCCAGTCTCTGTGCTCGCTAGGGATAAGTAGGTCTTTGTTTACCTTGGTATCTTTTATTAGGCATTGGTTACCTTAACAAACTAAACCACGATTTGACTCTATATCTGGATATTACCAAAATATTAAGGGAGTACACAAAGGTTTAGCAGTAACTTGGATTCAATAATATATTTGTATCGGGCTAGTAGTAGTCAAAACAGCTGGAATCTGTGACTAATATAACTGATAGGCAGTTTGGCACTCCATAGAAAATTTATATTTCATGTAATTGTAATTGCTTTAAAAACAAGTTCTAGTCTGTTCCCCAAAGGCATACTTTACCATTCTCACAGCTTTTAGAAAGGAAACGAGCAAGTCATAATCAATTATATTTTGTATGCTAATCAGTTTCAGTAGAATCTGCCATCAATATATGCAGGAAGTTCTTTTTCAAGTGTTTTAATTCAGTGGAAAGGGGACAGAATATCTCTTTCTCTTTCTGTTTTAAATTTTCATATCTAAAATATTGTATATCTTTATTCAGATGACAATCAATCCTAAAATGTTAATTTGGATCATCCATTGGCAACTTTATTAACAAAGGAAAGTTACAAATGCCATATATTTTATGAGCTTTTATGAAATGTAGCTAGCTAGTATTTGATGTAAACATAATCATCATTACTGCACGGAATGAAATTATCTAATGATATGATCTGTATGGTGATTAGCTACCAGGAATTTAAATTAAAGCAAAAAACACATTGATGTTCAATGGCTGTAATGATATTCAATGGTTATAATAGCCATATTAAATTCTGAATAATGTTGAATGTGAGGCTTTAAATACATAATTCTAAATATATCATTGTAAAGGCATATTACAAAGATGTGAACTAAGTAGAAGTTCTAAGTCAGTCAGATTTTTTTTTTTGCAAATAGCATCCTTTCACTCTCCACGCAGTCCATGTGTGTGTGTCTACATGCGGCTAAACTTTAAACCAAGGTCTGAAGTTGATTTAGGATCTTAGCATATTCCAACTGTGGTTAATCTGAGGCCTTCACGATAAAACCAGATATTAGAAAGGACCAAAACCCACATTAAAAAACTTACAGTCATTGCTTAACAACCCTAATTGGGGACGGAATTTCCATAGTTAACCAAAGTGATTGTTAGATCAAACATCACATAACCGCACCGCTCAGCAATGATAGCTCTAGTTGCCCCTGTGACTACAAGTGATGTCATGTGCTTTATGACCACATTGCTTAGGAATAGAAATTCCAGTCCCAATTACCATTGTTAAGCGAGGACTACCTGTATACGTGCACGCATATGAAATTCCCTCACATTTTTATAAAGACTATTTGCATGGAGAGATTCCACTCACTCTAAGCAAAAAGAAAGAAAGAAATGTTACAGAACTCTTTTGAGTCATGCTAAGAAAAATCTGTTTCCAATGTAAGCAGCCAAATGCTTAGAAAAACAGCCAACACAATAATAGTTATATATCAATTGGTAAGGAAAAGAGCCACAAATAATTTCTGAAACCCATTCCTGGGTGGCAATCAATCGCAAAAGGGAGAAAAAATATAAAGAGATGTTTGATTTCTAAATATGGAAGCAGCACTTATGGAACATAATGCAGATATGGGATCAAATTTTATGAATGATTGTATGTGTTTAGATCTAGAAAACGTATGATTCACCAATGTACAAGTGAGCCAGATTCTATTTATTTGGGGCTTTCAAAACTGAATGAAATCTGGCCTGATCTCATCCATCTTGCAATTTCAAAATCCTGAAGAACAGCTGGGGTGAATTTGGACAGTTGGACAGTTAACGCACACCAGGAGAGAATCTTACTCTACCTTCACTGCCATTATTTGCCCGCTGGGCATATGTCGCATCATCTCTACCACCCCATATGCACCACGTCCTAATTCGGATATTGGCTCCAGGTCATCAGCTTTAACTTCAAAGTTCTGTGAAGAAAACAAAACAGAAGTTAAAAGGCAGATCTTCATTCCAATTCAGCCAAAGCAGGTGAGCTGTTTAACTTTCCGTTTTCTTAGACTTTGTTTCCCTAAGGGGAAATGAACACTTGATTTTCACACATTAAATAATTTTGCTTTTATGTGCCTAATTGTTTGCATAGTTTTTTTTCCCCTTTTCACTAGATTAGGCAAGTGGTTTGCACAAGAGATATTCTCTCTTTGGAACCCAAAAGAATAATAGTTCATTTTTATCCCTCTTCCATTCTCCAGATCACTTCAGATGTAATTCAGCGCCAGATTTCACCACAGGTGAGAGTTGCAGGCGAAGGGGGATTGTGAAAAAGCACTCTGGATCATGGGCAGGTGTGTGGATGCTGCAGGGGTGAGGGTAGTATCACAGGCAAGGTGTAAGCAGTCACTGCAGAGTACAGGTGGGTGAAAAAACTGCAAGAGCAGGAACAACTTTTGATTTCCCAATGGCTTTCCCATTGATTTTGATTATAGGAAGCCATCAGAAAACGTTGGAAAACAAAACCATATGAACATGGCTTGCTGTATTGTCATAATTTCAAGGTGGGCACTGATCATCATGTTGCTGTGGTGACACTGGCAAAGCCAGAGCTCTGAGGACCATTTTTAAGTCCCCCATAATCATCACCATTGTAACTATGAATGGTTGCTGAATGAGTGTCTACCTATAATGATGCTCTAAAAGGAAAGTTAATTCCATGCCTGTAAAAGCAGCTCACATCATTTTAAAATGTTAAAGCTTTTTGAATGCTGGATTAAACAGATACAAGATATAATATATAAAAATGCAAATAACAAGACTGAGAAATAAAATTATATTCATACAGAGAGAGAGACACACACACACACACACACACTTATAGGACTACTGCATTCATTCCTATTCACTTCTTCATTAATTTCCACCTTAGTCCTCCCAACAAGCACACAAGCAAACCCACCCACCATATTTTATCTTCACCATACCTTGTCTCCAATATTAATGCAAGCTTTGGAATCCAAATCTCTAGGTGGTCTGTGAAATTAAGAAAAGTAAAATCAGAAAATAATCTGATTTGCACTTAAATTCACACCTATGAATACCTGTATAGAAAAATGCATTAATCTACTCAGATGGGGAAAAATACTGATTTGGACTGATTTATTAAGAGAGTTTGGAAATTAATACATTTTTAAATTGTATACTTGGAAAATATTGCTCTTTAAAGAAACTATTATTTGTATATGTGAATTTCCTATCAAGAAAATTTTAAAATATGAATCTAAGTTTAGGAGTTGCCAATAATTAGCTATCACAAGAAATTTTATATCTATCTCAAGTTTTAAAAAATATTTTTAATTAACATGATCAAAAAAAACACTGAACATTTTTAATGTAAGAACTTTTTTTTTTAATGCAGTAGCAACAACTATAAAAAGGCAGCAACTATATTATTCAAAGGACCTTCAAAGTATAGTTTGCGAACAGGCATAAATACATTTTTAAGCCTTAAATGTATCTTAAGTGTTAAACGCTTACTTAATTGATCTCTTCCATTCTTTATATTACAGGTAAATTACGTTGCTGATCAGTTTAAAAAATGGAAACTCAGGCAATTTTTAAATATTCTTCACAATTCTGCTTGGTGGTTAGAAATTTGGTCCATTTTCATAGACCATCTTTTGAATAATATTTATTCAGAATTATTATTTTGAAGATTTTCTGTGTTCCTATAGATAGTATTGTGGTTGAAAGAATAACTAATTCCTCTAAATGATGAATTCCTCAAAATATCTTTTACTCACCACAAAAGAGCCACATATTATGTTTGACCTTCACTTCTTATATACTGCTGAAGTTGGGGTTCATTATGACTCCTTTCCTCTAACTCTCTGTTTTATTTTAATTGTGTGCCTAGAGAGATATACTGTAAATCTTCAGTTTTGCTCATTTAATCTAATCTGATGAATTGCACAAAGAAGTAGGCTTACCTGGAAAATACCTTATTTATCTTGCATTATACCTTATTTATCTTGCAAATACCTTATTTATCTTGCATTATCCATGACAGAAATAGCTCCAAGTAACCTGAGCACTGATGAACTTTGTCATAAATCCCTTCTTTTACAAAGGACCAGCAATGTTTCTTTTTAAAAAGGCTCCTGCTTAAGTCGACTATAATTTAACACAGAAAAATCAGAAGATGTTAATGAATAAAGGGAATATGTGTGTCCCAGGATAATGAGACAGGATCCAATCTGAGTTGGTCACTGAGACCACTGTCTTTCAGACCAGACTGCAAGTGGTCAAACAAGGAGACCTGAACTCATTGGTAGCCTCACCCTGCAATGAACAAGGACACACATTCAACTTTGCAACAACCAAGATTGTTGGATGAGCAGGCACAAAAACAGCTGGGGAAGTGATTGAAGCCTGGGAAAAAGTGCCCCCCTCCCCCCAGTAAGCCAATAGGAGTGCGGATTTACCACCAGCCTATCAAGTCTGACCTCAATACCAGGAAAGATTCTGGAAAAAACAATCAAGCAACAAATTTGTGAACACCTAGAAGTAAACAAAGTAATAGCCAAAAGCCAACATGGATTTGTCAAAAACAGATCATGCCAGACTAATCTTATTGCATTCTTTGATAATGTGACAAAATTAGTGGACCAGAGGAATGCTGTTGATATAGTTTACTTGGACTTCAGTAAGGCTTTTGATAAGGTAGACCATAACCTACTACTAGATAAAGTAGAAAAAAGTGGGTTAGACAGCATCACCACCAGATGGATTCGTAACTGGCTGACCAACCGCACTCAACATGTAGTCCTCAATGGAACTGCATCTACATGGAGGTAAGTATGCAGTGGAGTACCCCAAGGCTCTGTTTTAGGCCCAGTACTCTTCAACATCTTCATCAATGATTTGGATGAGGGAATAAATGGGGAACTCATCAAATTTGCAGATGACACCAAGCTGGCAGGAATAGCCAACACTCCAGAAGATAGGCTTAAGATACAGAAGGATCTTGACAAACTTGAACATTGGGCACTATCTAATAAAATGAAATTCAATGGTGAAAAGAGTAAGGTTCTACATTTAGGCAACAAAAATGGAATGCACAGGTACAGAATAGGTGGTACCTTGCTCAGTAGTAGTAACTGTGAAAGGGATCTTGGAGTCCTAGTGGACAACCATTTAAATATGAGCCAGCAGTGGGCAGCAGCTGCCAAAAAAGCCAACACAGTCCTAGGCTGCATCAACAGAGGGATAGAATCAAGATCATGTGAAGTGTTAATGCCACTTTATAATGCCTTGGTAAGGCCACACTTGGAATACTGCATTCAGTTCTGGTCGCCACGATGTAAAAAAGATGTGGAGACTCTAGAAAGAGTGCAGAGAAGAGCAACAAAGATGATTAGGGGACTGGAGACTAAAACATATGAAGAACGGTTGCAGGAACTGGGTATGTTTAGCTTAAGAGAAAAAAGGACTAGGGGAGACATGATAGCATTGTTCCAATATCCCAGGGACTGTCACAAAGAAGAGGGAGTCAAACTATTCTCCAAGGCACCTGAGGGTAGAACAAGAAGCAATGGGTGGAAACTAATCAAGGAGAGAAGCAACTTAGAACTGAGGAGAAATTTCCTGACAGTTAGAACAATTAATCAGTGGAACAGCTTGCCTCCAGAAGTTGTGAATGCCCCAACACTGGAAGTCTTTAAGAAGATGTTGGATAGCCATTTGTCTGAAACGGTATAGGATTTCCTGCCTAGGCAGGGGGTTGGACTAGAAGACCTCTAAGGTCCCTTCCAACTCTACTATTGTATTATTGTAAGTATTTAGAAGGTCAGGGCTAGGCAGCACAAACAGCTAATGACTTAAAAGCCAGCCATCAACACACCCCAATTAACATCTAAAAAGCCACTTACAACAGGCACTATAAATACCACACACAAAACAGCACACTCTCTGCTAGAGAGAAGTTCCCTGAAGATGGGTTCTAGCATGAATCTGAAAGCTCAGAAGACAAAACCTCTGGTCCGACCCCGATTGGATCCTGCAGAAGACATTAAACTGAATTCCTCAACGTAATCCAAAGTCCCTGTATCCATGAATTTTCAACTCCTGATATTAATAGAAACTTGCTTACTGTATTTCAAATTCCAAATAGGCCTTTCCTTTTCTTAAATTGTTCTTATTTTTAAAAAGGCTGCTTAAATAACTCAGAACTCCTAAATAGCAATACAGTACTGAAAATATGTTCGCTGTCTGTTCTAAATGGCTTGCCTCACATAACACTAGAATAGTTTTTAGAACTTCCATGAATATTTAAGAGCTAAATTTTGATACTGTGGTAAATACAAAACAGCTATCAATCATCATTACTCCCTATCCAGTTCCCAATCAGAAGCAAATTAATAAGTGGGAAAATATTGTGTCATCACTACATGCAGTGAATTCCAGCAGATATTCCACAGAACTGGAGTGGACCAGTTTTAAGACATTACCGGTCACGTTACATGAGGGGACTAATAAATGACAGCCTCCACACACATGCATACATTCATACATAGATGCAGACACCACTTGTGCCACTAGCCTTTATATGTTAGAATAATAGGTTAGGATTAATAAACTGGGAAGGTTAAAGACCCTCTCCCACTTTCCTGACCTTTCCTGACTTATTAATGTCGTTAATGTTGATTTTACTTAGTGCCCTATATCTGCAAGACATATTGATTATAGTGCAGAAAACTAGGGCAGTGAGAAAGGACACTGTCACTGAACCTTGAAGAAACAGAAACTTTTTAAAAAATAAACTGTTAGGGGCTATCATAGCAGTAAGACAGGCTTAAGGACACAGGAGGCAAGAGGGTAGAAACAGCAGTAGACTCTTGTGATGGGCCATATCAAATAACCAGAAATGTAACATATGAACACGGGAACAGTGCAACTATACACCTTATTTACAGTGGAAGCTCCCATAAATCTGTATCTTTATCAAAGAGTTATTTTTACATGGACTTCATAAGTGATCGTGGCCACTTCGATTTATCTATTGATCATTCTACATGGGGCTGAAATTCAGCCAGTTCTGACAGGTTCTGGAGAACCGGTAGCGGAAATTTTGTGTACTTTGGAGAACGGGCAATACAACCTGTAGCTGGCCCCAGAGTGGGGTGGGAATGGAGATTTTGCAATATCCTTCTCCCAGGAGTGGGGAGGGAATGGGGATTTTGCAGTATCCTTCCCCTGCCACGCCCACCAAACCGGTAGTAAAAATAATTGAATTTCACCACTGATTCTACAGTAGCTGTAAACCTTCCCCATTGCCAAACTGGTAACTTCTTCCCTACCACGGGCTTATTTAATTTCTGCTGGTGACATAGTCACACCTGAGTTGCTATTAATTTCCAGACATTTGTCAATGATATAGGTATGGCCAACTGAAAGCTAAAGAAAGGAGAAGAGAAATAGTTCTGCTCTAGGAAATTGTCACAAGAGAACATTCAGCCTTAAGAACATTTATCTTGTGAGAACATTAAGAATGTTCTCACAAGAGAACATTCAGCATTCTGTTGATTGCTAGAGCAGTATCGGGTTCTTGGTGGAGACTGTACTTCTGTTGGTGTTTTGGATGCCTTGTTATCAACTGAAAGAAGGAAGCACGGGAAAAAAGCAGATACTGTATGAAGTCTTAGAAACTACATCCAAAGGAACTTATAAGCTAAAACAGACCTCCTTTTTGAAAGGAAATACAGCAGACAGAGTCAAGAGCAAGTGGAAAAAAAGGTTGTTATCCTAGCTGACTGTCAAATTAGAAAGAAAGGAAGGCTTGACACAATTCAGTAAAGCAAGTCTCTGTGTTATCTAACAAATTTGTCAAGGTATCCTCAAGAAATCATTAATCCAGCAAATGTCAAGGCTCCAAGTCACTCTCCATGACCCTGCACACTAGGCAAACATTATCGTTTTCCTGGAAGCAGGGGGAAGGACTTTAAGGGCTTTCCAGGCCCCATCAGACTTCGAAGCTAACAGAAGACGTAACACAAATCCAGAAAACAAGAGACAAGACTTTTCCTCCTGGTGATTGTTGCAGATCATCAAGCAAGAAAATGTTGCCCGATATTTTCATCTACGTCACAGCCTTGAAATGAATGAAAAATGCACAACTGAAGAGTCCAAAAGTTCAAGCAGTCAGCTTGTTAGAATGCAATGTAAGAACTCTGTCTGGGGTAGTGCTATCCCATTCTGAGAGAAAGATAATGTCTAACATGAGACCCCCACAGTCAGTCCCTCAATAATCTAAATTAATGCTATGAATCCCCAAGCTAACCATGAATCCACATCTAAAGAAGGCAAACTTAAGTCCCCAATGCCTTAGGTTCTGGAGTCTTTACTGCCAAACTTGTCAGAATTTGTTGCAGAAATCACATCCAGCAAGCTCACACAGATAACTGATTCAACAGGATTCATTTACTTCTTTACATACATAATAACACCAACAGCAAATTGTTCCAATGAGGTAGAGTTACAGGAAAAACACAGGCAGAGGAGAGATGGTTTCAGTTTCAATTCAGAGAGCAGACTAGATTAGTTCTCTTGCACAGACTCATAGCTACATAGGTAAGTCCCGCCTAGGCTCCAAGCCATATGGCATGGCTCTCAGTCACCAAACAGTTCCCATTGGCTGACCCAGTTGCCATGCCTATACATTGGTTGACCTTGTTATCATATCTCTGCCAGTTCATGAATATTCTTTTTTTAAAAAAGAATTTTATTGGTTTTTACAAATGTTTATAGGAAAGGGTAAATAGGTACAAGAAAATTTTGACAGCTACATCGTGCGAAAGGTAGAAATCCCCCCAAATCTCACAACTTTTACAAAAAAAAGGAATGAAAAATTTAAAAATAAACATTGGCAGCTTTTGTTTTGCATTATATCAACAATATGCTCAATCATCTTTTATGTCACTTCCAACAGTTACATTATAACAACAATTGCAACAATGTTTCAAACTCATTTTTGTGACCTGAGACTTTTCACTATTGCTTCCTCCCCCGTCTTCTGGCAGAGCCATGGCCCCTCCTCCCCATATCTTGTGTACTGTCCCCTGTTCCATCTAGAAAGGCACTGTATTTTTCAATGAAAGCCTCTGCCTCCACAACTGTATTAATTCTAATTCTAGTGCCACCCCCCCCCGAAAATCACCATTCCTTCTGGCAATAACCATCTGAACCAAATTCCTTTATTATATAATTTCTTTGATAAAGAGGAATATTTCTTCCTCTTATCTCTTACTTTCTTCGGAATTTGTTTAAGAATGGTTATTTCTTTGTCTTTATATTTTAATGGTCCCACCCTTTGAGCTCCTAAGACCTCATCTCTTGTAGTCTTTCTAAGAAATTTAACATGTATTTCCCTTGGAACATTGTGTGTTCTAGCGTATGCTGAGTTGATCCTATAAATCAAATCAATATCCCACCATAGCTGCTGTTTATCTCTTTTAATATATTCTGCTAAAATTGTGGTCATAATCTCCTTAAGGTCTTCATTTTCTGTCTCTGGTAGGTTTTGAAATCTAAGAAAAAAAGACATTCTTTCAAATTCCATTTTTATCATATGATTTTCAAATTCTCTATTTCCCTTCTGGACAATCTTAACCTCCTCCCTCAGCCCAGTCGTGTCCTCCTCCAGTACACCTATTCTCTGTTTATTTTGTGTTGCTTGTTGCATTTCTCTGAGTTGATCATTTAAGTCTGCCAGTTGTTTTTTCAGTTCGTCTTGTCCCTTCATAATAGTTTGAAACATTTGGGCAACAGATAAATCCTTTGAACTCTCTTCAGTTGTTTTAGGTTGTAGAAATGAAGCCATTTGTGTCTGTTGATTAATCGGGCTAGACGTGGAAGATGTCGGGGCCGAGGATGCCTTGCCAGGCGGTGGCTTTTTAGGACCCATGTTAAGTTCAGAGATAGCTGTAAGTCTTACACAGAAGAAATGGCATCTGTGGAATGCACAGCTGGGAGAGATCGTGAGGCAAACAAGCCCAGAAGTGAAAGTTAGTCTTCCTATACAGCTCCAAGCCAAAAAATAAGAATCAAATGTTCCAAATCCAAGGGGACCACATAAAAAGAGAGGCTCCAGGAGATCTCTAGGGTGTAGGGTAATATAAAGCCAGAAATCCTTTCAAAGGGGAAATTTCATTCGTAAAAGCAAAGAAGAAGGAGGAAGTTGGCCATCTTGGCTCCGCCTTCACAGGGGATCAGAAAGCAACATATCCAAAGTTTCCAAAAAGTAGTTTAAAAGAATCAACTCAGCAGTCATCTCTTGCAATTGTTGCAAAAGTCATTCTCCCATTGCTTAGTGGAAGTGAAAGTTAACTTTTAACTCTCTCTGTCCTCCGAGAGGGAGAGATATTCCGAATGCCGCTTTTCTGAGGGGGGTGGTGGAAAATCCCCCCTCCAATTTTAACACTTCAAAGGATTGAATCCACAATTTAGGAAGGCTGCTGTTCATCAATTAGATAGATTTAAAAGAGATTGAGGGAAACCTCCCACCTCACCGCACTTCAGCTGTAGCATCTGATTAATTGTTTCCTTCCAGGATCCGTTCGGGGAAGGCGCACAGCAACAGCAAACGCCACCATGCACCCCCCACGCTCCCCGGCTCCTGGGCTGAGGTTGGAGACCCCCCCTGCGGCTGCCGCTGATCCAGGGGGTCCCAACGAGCCGCCCTACAGCAGGGAGCCCCTCCAAGGCCCCCTGTGCTCCTAATAGGAGCCCACCGAAGAGACGAGCAGCGGACACACAGGTCCCTTCGGGGACCGGAAGTCATCCCCAGTTCATGAATATTCTGACAAAACTGGCCATAGCATCAAGCAGCTAAGGTAGGGCAGGCCCTTTGTAGCAGGAAGTTCTGATACACTAACGGCAGTACTAGCTGATCTCTAGAGCTCAACTTCATGAGCAGGATCTCATGTCCGGTTTCTGCAGAGCAGTAGCCCCAGAAGCCAGTGGAGTCCTTTCAAATGACAATCACAACAACCACTGCTCCTACACCAGAGATGCCTGCCAAACAAAACATTGATGGGCACATTTCCAAGAAGGGCACCCCACCTCTGACCCCATGTCCTGCAAGGTTCACATAATACATGCAAAGTTGACTCTCTCATGCAGAACTAGAGCTGCGGTGGCGCAGTGGTTAGAACGCCACTGCAGGCTTCTTCTGCTGAATGCCGGCTCTCTGCAGTTCAGCGTTTGAATCTCCCCAACTCAAGATTGACTCAGCCTTCCATCCTTCCGGGGTTGGTAAAGGAATGTTGGTCCTACCTGAACATTCTTCTCAGCGTGGCGCAGGGTGGTCCAGGAGTGGGTTGTTCAATCCATTTTTGCCCAAGAGACTGAGTCAGAATTGAAGCCACACCTCCAGCTTCCCCTGCTGACTTCCAATTCCGACAAGGCACAGCTCCAACTAAAGAAACAAAAGAAGAGCAGGCCCTGCCCACAGCATTAATAGCCCCGGGGACATGGACCTAACTAAACAACAAACAAGGGCGGGACCTGGACCGTCCTGCACCATGCTGAGAATAACGTTCAGGTAGGACTGTTAAGTAAGTAAGCTCCCCGTTAGGAGAGCGAGTGTGCAGAGAAGTGTAATCAGAGTGGTATGCAAGAACATGCACAAACCAGTATACAGGGACACTGAATAGTATAAATAATATAGTAGTTTACTATGTGGAAATATAGAGGTATTCAGAGTTCAATTTACAGTCCAAGTCATACACGGTTCAGTCAGTCAATTAATAATGTTCTCAGTTAAGGAATGATCCTTCGAACACAGTCCAGTATCAAATAAGCAGTTTAGCACACAAAGCAGCTAACAGTAGCAAAAACACAGTACCTCACAATACACTGATCAGTGTCTAACAGAGAGCTAACAGTCATTCTGGCTCCCTCTTATGGCTACTTGAGGTAACAGCAACCAATCACATTACAGTACTACTTAAAGCTACATCCTGGTTTATATATTGTACCCACCTGTTAGCTTACATTACTAACAAGGACCAACGTTCCTTCTCCAGCTGATGGTGCAGGAGGGTCCAGGAGTGGGACATACCAAAGTGTCAGTCCCTAGGGCGGGAACTCACTGGTCCATGGTACCCGAGGGAGCATGAACTCCCTGAAGCACCGATGACCAAATGATGCCTCGGCAGATGCAAAAGCATCCAATCTATAATGCTTAATAAAAGGTGAAGGGGAAACCCATGTCGCAGCTCTGCAAATATCCCCAATCGGAGCCTGAGTGTTCCAAGCGGCTGTTGTGGCTGCACTCCTAGTTGAATGAGCCATTATCCCCCGTGGCACTGGTTTACCTCTCGCCTCATAGGCTCGGGCAATACAAGCCCGTAACCACCGCCCAATGGTAGAGGGGGACACCCGTGACCCAATGGCAGAAGGCTGGAAAGAAACAAACAACGCCTCCATCTTCCTGGAGGGCACTGTCCTCTTTATGTAAATACGGAGAGCTCTCTGCACGTCCAGCTTGTGCCATGATTTCTCCTTCCAATAAGTGGGGTTAGGGCAAAAATCCAGGAGAATTAACTCCTGAGCCCTATGAAAATAGGAATTTATCTTGGGGATGAAGGCGAGATCAAACCTCAGCACGACCATATTAGGCTGGAAAATACAAAAGTCCTCCCTGACAGAGAGAACACCCAGCTCGGAGATCCTCCTTGCAGACATCATGGCGACCAAGACCACCACCTTTAGGATAAGGAACTGCAAGGAAACGGTCCTCAGTTGTTCAAAGGGGGGATCCACGGGGGCCAGGCGGACTGTGGACAAATCCCAAGACGGGAATCTGTGAACTACCGGGGACCGGAGGTTAGCCGCTCCTCTTAGAAACCTCTTCACCACTGGATGACGGCCGAGGCTCTCCCGGCTGTCCAGGATCAGGACAGTTGACAGGGCCGAGACGTGTCTCCAAAGCATGTTATGGGACAACCCCCTCTCCAATCCGTCCTGGAGGAATTCCAGGACATTAGGGAGCGAAGGACGTTTGGGGTCCACACGCGCCTTACGGCAACAATCACAAAAAGTGGACCATGTGGTGTTGTAAATCCTGGTCGTGGCTGGGCATCTAGAAGCCACGATGGTTCGTATCACCCGCGAGAAGAACCTTGCCTTCCTCAAGATCTCCCTTTCAAATACAAGGCGGTCAACTGGAGCCACTGAGGCTCCGGATAGACCAGGACCCCCTGGTGAAGGGAGATCTTCTCTTGCGGGATCCTCCAGCGTTTGACAATAGACAGACCTAAGAGGTCCGCGAACCAAGGTCTACGTGGCCAGTACGGGGCGACCATGCTTACCTCTGCCCCTTCCATCACTATCTTCCCCAACAGCCCTGGGATAAGTGGAAGTGGTGGAAACACATAAAGCAAACCCCAGGGCCACTTGCTGCATAAGGCACTGCTCCCCTCCGCTCCCCGAGTCAGGAACCGTGTGAAAAACATAGGGAGCTGGGCGTTTTCTGGAGACGCGAAGAGGTCCACCTCTGGCCATCCAAATCTCCTGAAAATCTCCTCAAACAGCTCTGGATCCAGCTGCCACTCCATCTGATCCACCGTGGCCCTGCTGAGCCAGTCCGCTTGGTGATTGGCATTCCCGGATATGTGCTCTGCCTTGATGGACAACAGGTGCCTCTCCACCCAATGGCCCAGGCACTGAGATTCCACCCAGAAGGCTCTGGAGTGAGTCCCTCCCTGTCTGTTTACATGTGCCTTCATAGCCATGTTGTCTGTCAGAAGTAGGGCGTGTCTTTGCTCTACAAGGTCCTGAAAGTATTGAAGGGCTAGATGAGCCGCTCGCAGCTCTAGCCAGTTTATGTTATGTATAAGATCCAAAGGGGACCAGCGACCCTGGGCCAGCTGTGTTCCCAGCAACGACCCCCAGCCATAAAGGCTCGCATCTGTGGTCAGAATGAGCATTTCCGGCTTCCTAAACACACACCCCTTAGCTAGTGCTGGGGAAACCCACCACCTTAGGGAGAGCCTCACATGGGGGGGTTACTCGAACCTGAAAAGGCGAGGCGCTGCATTTGCTTCTTTGGTACGGGAGTGGAACCACTGGAGGGTTCTAGCATTGAGCCTTGCCCAGGGAACAAGATCTATACAAGAAACCATCTGTCCCAGCAACTAAGACAATGTGATGGTGGGCACACGCCTTTCCTTCTGCACCTGGTTGACTAGCTTCACTAGACTAGCCCTGCGTTCCTGGGACAGGAAGACCATGCTGGAGGAGGAATCTATGACCGCTCTCAAATGCAACTGCCTGGTAGAAGGTTGCATATGGCTCTTCTGGAAATTTACGGAGAACCCATACCTCTGCAGGGTTCCCACCGTCAGGCCAAGATCTTGAAGGGACCGCTCCAACGACTCCGCCTGGAGGAGGATATCATCTAAATAGCAATGAAGTCTGATGGGAACCGTTCTGAGGTGAGCTGCTAGGGCCGCCAGGACCTTCGTGAAAGTCCTAGGAGCCGAAGCAAGTCCAAAAAGAAGAGCCCTATACTGGTAATGGTTACCAGCATAGGAAAACCTAAGGAACTTCCTGTGCTCAGGGAAAATTGATATATGAAGGTAAGCCTCCGTCAAATCAATGGAAGCTAAGTAGTCACCTTCCCTGATACCTTCCAGAATGGAACAAAGGGAGGCCATCTTAAACCATTTGTATACTAGGTAGCAGTTAACGTCAAGAATCACCCTCCATCCCCCAGACGACTTCGGAACCACAAAGAGGTTAGAATAAAACCCCTTGCCCCAGTCCCCCTGTGGAACTAATTCTACCGCCTGGATCGCCATTAGATGGTCGATCGCCTGGCGCATGAGCTGTCTCTTAAGTGCACACTTGGAAGATGTAAACGTACAAAAATAATTCAGAGGGACAGAAAGGAATTCCAGTCGCAGGCCAAATTTTACTGTATTAAGGACCCGGAGATCCAATGTAATACTCTTCCATCGGTCGACAAACAACGCCAACCGACCACCAATGGGAGCTGTCCAAACCTGCTCATTTATTCTGGTGGAACGGGCATCCGTGCCCCCCCCCGAAAGGGCCACTTACTCTGGGGTTGAAATCATGACCTATTCCTGTAGGAAGACCTATCCTGCCCCCTGTCCTGACATGGCTGAAAACTTCTAGGTTGACAATGAAAGTCCGTATCAGTACCCCTATAGGGTGCCCTGCGTGTATATGGTGTGTACTTCTGCTTCTTAGTCGTGGCAGGCAAAACCTTGTTTGTTCTTATCCTCAATGAGGCTTGGGTCCAGAACCTCGCCAAACAGCTTCTTCCCTGCATATGGGCCAGCCGCCAGCTTCCACTTCGCTTTGGCATCCGTCTGCCAATTTTGGAGCCACACCATCTGCCTAGCTGAAACAGAGGAAGAAAGGGCCCTGGAGGCAAACTTAATGGAGTTCAAGATCGCATCCGCCGAAAAGTGGGTCGCAGCAATGACCTTCCAAACACAAGTAGTAGAACAAAGTCAAACTAGAGTCTTGGACTTTAAGAAAGCTAATTTCAATAAACTTAGAGAGAGCTTGGGAAAAATTCCATGGATGAGAATCCTCGAGGGGAAAACAACTCAAGAAGCTTGGGAAATTTTGAAAAATGAGATTAGAAAAACCCAGTCTAACACAATACCAATGAAGAAGAAAAACAACAGCTCCCAAAAGAAACCAGCATGGCTGCATAAACAACTATTTGACAAACTGAAAGACAAAAAAAGTAAGTATAAAAAGTGGAAGGAGGGGGACATAACTAAGGCAGAATATCAGCAAATAGCCCGAGCCTGTAAAGATGAAGTGAGGAAAGCTAAGGCTCACAATGAAGAAAGGCTTGCCACAAAAGTAAAAATTAACAAAAAAAGCTTCTTCCAACATGTTAAAAACAAGAAAAAAGTTAAGGAAACAATTGGTCCATTGCTAGGAGAAAGTGGCAAGAAGGTGACAAGCAACAGGGAGAAAGCAGAACTATTTAACTCATGTTTTGCATCTGTCTTTACACAAAGGGATAAAACAGTCCAACCTATCAAAAGCAGCACCACAAAATTAGGAACACAAATTGAAATAGGGAAGAAAATGGTAAGTGAGCACCTGTCTACCCTAGATGAGTTCAAATCACCAGGACCGGATGGATTACACCCCAGAGTTCTGAAGGAACTAGCAGACGAGATCTCAGAACCACTGAATTATATCTTTCAGAGATCCTGGAACACCGGGGAACTACCAGAGGACTGGAAAAGAGCTGATGTGGTTCCCATCTTCAAAAAAGGGAAAAAATTAGATCCAGGAAACTACAGACCTATCAGCCTAACCTCAATACCAGGAAAGATTCTGGAAAAAATAATCAAGCAACGAATTTGCGAACACCTAGAAGCAAACAAAGTAATAGCCAAAAGCCAACATGGATTTGTCAAAAACAGATCATGCCAGACTAATCTTATTGCTTTCTTTGATAATGTGACAAAATTAGTGGACCAGAGGAATGCCGTTGATATAGTTTACTTGGACTTCAGTAAGGCTTTTGATAAGGTAGACCATAACCTACTACTAGATAAAGTAGAAGAATGTGGGTTAGACAGCATCACCACCAGATGGATTGGTAACTGGCTGACCAACCGCACTCAACGTGTAGTTCTCAATGGAACTGCATCTACATGGAGGGAAGTATGCAGTGGAGTACCCCAAGGCTCTGTTTTAGGCCCAGTACTCTTCAACATCTTCATCAATGATTTGGATGAGGGAATAAATGGGGAACTCATCAAATTTGCAGATGATACCAAGCTGGCAGGAATAGCCAACACTCCAGAAGATAGGCTTAAGATACAGAAGGATCTTGACAAACTTGAACATTGGGCACTATCTAATAAAATGAAATTCAATGGTGAAAAGAGTAAGGTTCTACATTTAGGCAACAAAAACGGAATGCACAGGTACAGTATAGGTGATACCTTACTCAGTAGTAGTAACTGTGAAAGGGATCTTGGAGTCCTAGTGGACAACCATTTAAATATGAGCCAGCAGTGTGCAGCAGCTGCCAAAAAAGCCAACACAGTTCTAGGCTGCATCAACAGAGGGATAGAATCAAGATCACGTGAAGTGTTAATACCACTTTATAATGCCTTGGTAAGGCCACACTTGGAATACTGCATTCAGTTCTGGTCGCCACGATGTAAAAAAGATGTGGAGACTCTAGAAAGAGTGCAGAGAAGAGCAACAAAGATGATTAGGGGACTGGAGACTAAAACATATGAAGAACGGTTGCAGGAACTGGGTATGTTTAGCTTAAGAGAAAGAAGGACTAGGGGAGACATGATAGCATTATTCCAATATCTCAGAGGTTGCCACAAAGAAGAGGGAGTCAAACTATTCTCCAAAGCACCTGAGGGTAGAACAAGAAGCAATGGGTGGAAACTAATCAAGGAGAGAAGCAACTTAGAACTGAGGAGAAATTTCCTGACAGTGAGAACAATTAATCAGTGGAACAGCTTGCCTCCAGAAGTTGTGAATGCCCCAACACTGGAAGTCTTTAAGAAGATGTTGGATAGCTATTTGTCTGAAACGGTATAGGGTTTCCTGCCTAGGCAGGGGGTTGGACTAGAAGACCTCCAAGGTCCCTTCCAACTCTACTATTGTATTGTATTGATGATGTCCTGAAGCAGCCTCACATCATGCGCTGGAACATGCTCCTGCATTTGTTCAAGCCACATCAGTGTGGTGCGATTGAAGGACGCAGAAGAAGCAGCCTTAATCGCCCACATTGCCGCCAGTTAGTACGTAATGCCAGTTCAGTCGTCTTCTGCCTTCAGGTTGTCCGCCACATCACTCGCTACCATGGGCATTGAGGATGCCAGGGCGGCCACAGGAGTGTCCACCTCCAGAACCTGTAATGCCTGGGAGAAATCAGGTTCCATATTATAGAAGCGTCTGTCATTCCCACCCGGGGTGGGGAAAGTATCTGGATTGGCCCACTGCTTCCGAATGACATCCAGAAACAGTTTAGGTGCAGGGATCTCCTCCTTCCGTGCCGTGGGTTCGACAAAGAAATGCTTTTTCTTTGGCGCTGCCTTGGAAGTCAAAGCCTCAGCCACGGACTCTTTTTCCTTCTGTTTGTCAGCCTCCGTCTCGACGGCTGCAGTGCTCCTGGCTTTAAATAGCAAGGAACGGAACAAATTAGGAGGAAACAAACCATCAAAAGCAGGAATATCCGGTGCCAAACGTTCATCATCCGAAAGCTCCATCTCCTTTTGCTCCTCCTCTTCCTGGAGCGAAACTTTGCTCCTCAGCAAAGGAGAAACCTCTCTCTGTGCCCTGTCTGGGCGGAGAGACCGGATCCTGGATATCCTTGGCCTCCATCAGTTCTGCATCTGCCTGGTCAGAGGAGCGACCCTGGAGGGCTATGCCATGTGCAATGGCTCGAAGAATAAGAGATTGAATGTTATCAGGTAAGTCCTCAAATTCACCAATCGCATGACTAGGCCAAGTCCTGGGTGCCAGTTGATGCCTATGACCTGGTTCAGGGACAGGCGCAATGCATGGAAACGGATGGCACTAGCCTTCCTCGTCCTCAACCTCCAAAAGTGGAGGTGAGATGGAACTAGCCCTTGGGGATCCAGATATCCTTGGAGGAGGAGGAGAGGGAGAAAGTGGAGCCGCTCTTAAGAGGGTGGGGGATCTCACAGAAGACAAAGGGGCCTTATCTCCGCCTCCTTGCCTGGACTTCTCTCCATCCCCTGTACTTCCTTGCCTGGAGGAAGCTTGCTTCACCAGGGAAGGAGGATCCTGAGGGGAACCCTTCCTCTTCTTGGAGCTCTTCGATGGAACTGCAGAAGCCACCCCAGAGGTGCTCTCACTGGGGGAATCAGCCATGGCAATGTAGCAATACTCTTTGCCCCAAGGCCTCACTCTGCTCAGTTCAGTAACCAGCACAGCAATCTGCGACTGTTCTCATCATAACCAGCAGTCACAATGAGCCTCATGGCAGTGTAAAAGGGAAAACAAAATGGCTGCAGACCATGTGACCCACTGAAGGTCCAAACAAAATGGCTGCCACCTCATGGCCACCAACAAAATGGCCATCGCCCCAAGAAGCTGTCCCAAAATGGCCACCCCTAGGGCCCCATACTCACGCGGGAGTAGCTTCCAGGAAAACAAATAATGTCGAGCAAACGGCCCTGAGAACCGCCAATATCAGCTGCGCGGCCCTCCGCAAGTCCAGCCAGTGCCGATCGCGCCTCCTGTTGTTCTGGAATGTTCACAGCCACGCGGGAGTGCCGGCGCTCCGCACGCACACCCCTCGCACCAGTAACTTTGACATCCACCCACTACAGCCCCTGAGAACCAGCAGCAATGCAGGGAAACCTCCCTGGCCCGTGCACGAGCCAGCAAGCAGTAATCAAGCCAAACAGAGTTGCAATAAAACTCCGATAGCCGGCAAAGCCAGCTGCTTGCCTGCGAGGAACCTGGAAACCTCCAGCAGGACCTAGCCCAAACATTTCACCACTCTAACAGTAACCAGGTGGGAAAGAACTTGTGAGCCAAGTTCAACACCTTCCATCAGCTAGTAACATTAAAAAACAAGAAAAAAAATACTTTAAAGCAAACTAACTCTAAAAAAAAATGTTCACTCACAGCAATAAATTTTACATCTCTTATCGGGCAAGATTGAGTCGGAATTGGAAGTCAGCAGGGGAAGCTAGAGGTGTGGCTTCAGTTCTGACTCAGTGTCTTGGGCAAATAAGGATTGAAGAACCAACTCCTGGACCCTCCTATGCCATCTGCTGGAGAAAGTTGAACCCAGATTGTTGGGGGCAATATACTGACTCTGTAAACCGCTTAGAGGGAGCTGTAAAGCATTATGAAGTGGTCTAAGTGCTATTGTTAGATTGCAGATGAGGGAAACTTTATTACAAGCCAAGCATGCATTCGGGACCAACAACTGGAAACTAGGGCAATCACCGTATTTTTCAGAGTATGAGATGCACCTTTTTCCCTCAAAAAAGAGGCTGAAAATCTTATACACTTAACACAGCATTTTTTGCCTCCCGAAACCCCACCCCTTCACCAAAATGGCTGTGCATAGCTTTTAGGAGGCTTTCAGAGAGCTCATGAGGGCTGCAGAGGGCAGAAATGAGCAAAACATGGGTCATTTTTTGCTCAATTCCCCCCCCCCCCCCCAGCCCCCAAGAGCACTCTATAAGCCTCCTAACAGTTATCCATGCTGTGTTTGTAACAAAAAAAAAGGCCCGTTTTAGGGAAAAACTGGCCATGTTTGCTCATTTTTGCCCCACCCAGCCCCACCCCCCAGGAGCACTCTACAAGCCTCCTAAATCTATTAATGCCCTTTTCTGGGGGAAAAATGGGCCCATTTTCACAAAAAACAGGCCGTTTTTGGGAGGTTTGCAGAGTGCAAAAAAAATTTTCTTTTAATTTGCCTCTTCAAAACCTTGGTGCGTTTTATACTCCGAAAAATACGGTAGGTCTGGGGCAGACAGAGCATGGGAACCCCTAACCATATAGCTCTAGCTAGCCATTCATCAAGCACAGGAGACAGGCAACTTCATCTACTGGATTATCCAGAGGGTTGCTCCAAACAATTCTCAATCCGCTGATTCCTGAAACTCTGAACAGACCTGGAAAACTTCCAGCCAATTATCAAACATCTGCCATCTCCATAAACACCCAGCAACCGACAGTATGATAAGCCCTTAACTCCTATGAGCCCGTCCTAAAGATGTTAGGACAGGCTCATAGGAGTTAAGGGCTTATTAACATCTTTTCTAGATCTCAGTATCACAGTCCACCTTTTGCAGGGGACACCACTTGGCTGGTTATTAATTCTGTGCAACATAAACTCACTGAATTAGCACGGTACCTCCTTAGTTTTCATCAAAGGTGCTCTTTGCTCTCACTTCCAATCAAACACAGCACTTGCAACAAAGGAGAGCTGATAAGCCACTCTAGCTCTAGTCTCCCTTCAGATCTGTTAAAATCTGTTGAAACTCATGGAATTAAGAGAGGGATTGAGGTTGAACTGCTCCAGCCCCCTCTCCGTGTCGCCCCACCACCACCTCACCATAATAATATTAAGGTATACATACGTTGAGCTTGTCTGTGGTTGTTCAAATGCTTCTTTAGGAATTTTCAACCCTGGATTTTTCTTCTTGCCTGAGAAATTTTAAAAAAATGCATTAATTTTTTAAGGTTTAGCCTCACCTTGCAAAGTCTGCCATAGATATCTGTTCTGACCCCCCCCCTTTTCGTCCACACCAAAACACTTGAGCCAAAGATACTTTACAAGATTTATTGACAGACAGGTCCTTGGGAGTAAACCAACACAGATAAGCCTTAATACAACCCGGCACTGATAAGCATTAGCAGCAATCCAGCCTGCCACGCTCACAAGACTGTACTCCCACATTAGTTCATGCGTTGACTTCTGCAAAAGGGTGTGTGCACAAACAGTCCTTTTATAGTCTGGAGAGGAGTCTAATTACCATCAGCTGAGTGTAATTACCTCCTGTAACTGCACAACTGTTCCTGACGCCTATTAGCTCTTCGGTGACGAGCATCCAACAACAACTCACTGCTGACGTCTGACTCACTGTCCCTTGTCGCCTCCCCACTGCTCCAAGGCATGACATCAGGAGCACACTCCCTTTGGCTTTCACCCCTGTTCCATGCCTCAGACGCCTCCTGGTGGCCAACCAGCCTCTCTGATCCTTGCTCGGAGTCGGAACCCTGTCCAGGATCCTCCACATCCTCCAGAGCCGACTCATAGGGACCCTCGCTGTCGGAGTCTGGTGGCAGCTCCAACGGCTCCTGCTGGGCCACAACAGATATCAATCACTTTTCTTGAGGAATGCTTGAGAGTGCAAGGTTCCGCATATAAAGTCCTTTGCGGAGACTTACTTCCTGCCTCAATAAGCCCTAATATATTTAGGAATCTATCCGCGTATTCTCAATACTCTATTCAGGATGGCAGAATGATCCACCATAACCCATCATTTCTTAGAAAGACTTAGTAGAAATCCAAGCCTTAAAATGATCTGGAGAGAATGAGACCCTGACAGATGATGCAGGTGGCAAACCTGAAAAGCCAAAGTCTTCAAAGAAAAGATCTTTTGTGTAGAGCCTTTTAATAGCTTCGAATCTCTCACACTGACCCTTCTTGACCCTCATGTATTTTAATATCTAGGATGCCACAAAGGAACCAAATTGCACATTTTATTTAAAATGGCATGAATGGGATTTATTCCAGCACAACAAATGAAAGCTTTATTAGTCGAGATTGGTTGGCTTGCACATTGGAGGCTCTAATAGTATCCATGTTAATGCTTCCGTAAGTCTATTTTATAGGGACGCGGTGGCTGAGTGGCTAAGACGCCGAGCTTGTCGATCAGAAATGTCGGCACTTTGGAGGTTCGAATCCCTAGCACCGCGTAACCAAGTGAGCTGCCGTTATTTGTCCCAACTTCTGCCAACCTAGCAGTTTGAAAGCATGTAAAAAATACAAGTAGAAAAATAGGGACCACATTTGGTGGGAAGGTAACAGTGTTCCGTGCACCGTCAGCATTTAGTCATGCCAGCCAAATGACCATGGAGACGTCTTCGGACAGTGCTGGCTCTTCGGCTTTGAAACAGAGAGGAGCACTGCCCCCTAGAGTCGGGAAACGACTAGCACTTGTGTGAGGGGCACCTTTACCTTTAAGTCTATTTTACTCAAAAAGCATAAAAAGAAGCTACTGGTGACTCCCAAATACTTTAAATTTGAACACAGATAGCCCAGAAGCCAAAAAGATAAACAAGGCAATTTCAGCAAGCAAACTACCAAAATCTCTTTTTACATCCTGCTGTGATTCTACAGGTAGGAGGAAGGACAATTCATTTGGTTTATCACTGAAAAATCCATTGCCGCCAATTTGGACACCTATTCCTTCATCACTTTATATACGATGACAGGCTTCCTTCTATGACAATAAGAACAATATTAAGGGCACAGCATGCAAATTCTGCTGAGTAACCCAACAGGCAATGGCAGGGCCAATATCTGACCCTATCGGTTAAAGAACTTACTGTGTTTCCCTGAAAATAAGACAGGGTCTTATTTTGTTTTGACCCCTGAAATAAGCACTTGGCCTTATTTTCGGGGAAGTCTTATTATTTTTGAGCTACAGGAGACGGTGAGCGTGGTCACCTCATGGCTGCTGCTGCTGCCAAGTCTTCTCCTTTCCCAGGACAGAGCTGTCTTTTACTTTTCCCTAAACAGATCTTGCATTATCGTTATCAAGGTTATCTCCATATTATTCTAGAGCAGCTTATGTACATTCCTTTTTAGAATAAAAGGGTTAAAAATTTAAAATTATATACAAGTAGTTCTTGATTTACGGCCACAAATTTCTGTTGCTAAGCAAGACAGTTGTTAAGTAAGTTTTGTCCAATTTTAAAATCTTTTCTGTCACAGTTGTTAAGTGAATCATTTCAGTTCTTAAGTTAGTAACACAGTTATTAAGTGAATCTGGTTTCCCAACTGATTTTGTTTGTCAGAAGGTCACAAAAGTTGATCACATGACCCCAGGGCATTGCAGCCGTCATAAATAATGCCAGTTGCCAAACATCTGAATTTTGATCATTTGACTGCGGAAATGCTGCAATGGCCTTTAGTGTGAAAAACAATCGTAATTCACTTTTTTCAGTGTCATTATAACTTTGAACAGTCTTTAAATGAATGGTTATAAATTGAGGACTATCTGTAATAAAACAATGGATTAACAGTACAAAATTACAAAAAGTTACAACAAAAGACAAAGACCAAGAGAACAAAACATCCAAACTGAGCCAGGATGAGGGTTCAAGCTTGTACTACACCATCTCATCACAGGGCTTTCTTAGTAAGCCACATTTTAACTTCTACTCTGAAAATACAAATTGGGGGCTTGTCTGATCTTGGATAACAAACTTTTCCTAAGTATAGGCAATTCTGTTTCCCATTACTGTTGTTCTGGGTAACATTTAGCAGACATCCCTTAGTTGGCAGCAGAGTTACACAAAACTAAATGATTAAAAAATGAACTTGGGTGTACTAGAACAGTGATGGCTAACCTTTTTGTCGTTGCGTGCCAAAAGCTCATGCACACCCATAATATAATGTGCGTGTGACACCCCCGTGTGCTCCGCCACCCACGCATGCCCTTGCAACCCCCCTTCCGCGCTCCTACCCAAACACTCTCATGCAGGCCCATGACCCTTGTCCCACGCACGCAACCCCCCTCACATGCACATGCATCTTCTGCATGCCCCCCATGGCAGAGACCCAAAAACCAGCTGGTGATTGGGAGGACCGCGCGAATGCGCGGTGGAGTTGAGCTGGGGCAACAGTTCGTGTGCCTGCAGAGAGGGCTCTACGTGCCACCTGTGGCACACGTGCCATAGGTTCGCCATCACGGTACTAGACCAACTGGGTAACTATCTTAGAAGATCTGTAATCATGGTTATAGTGACTGGCTTTTAAGGGGGAAATAATAGGAGCTGTTTGAGAAGTGTGATCTATGCAACTAGGTCACTCTCTCTTCCAACAGCTTTGGGGAACATACTTAAAATGTCAACAATGATTGTCAGGGCTATTTCTTCTTAATACTCAGTGTACTATATTGTTTCCAATATTACACTATCTCAAGCGGTTTAGAATACATAAAATGCACCAGAAAAATAATAAACTGCTAAAAACATGCACAGGAAGGAGGTGAGGAAAATGAAAACAAAACAAAACTGATTTGGGCTTTTACCCTGAGAGGGGCAATAAATCACTTTCAAGAAACACAAACACGGGAGCTTAGCTGTAGAAGATTCAAGGCCGTGGCTCAGCTTCCCATAGATAAGTTTGTTTCTTTTTTAGGCAGATGTGAGAGAAACTCTTATAATGACGATCGGTCACTGCAGAATCTGGGAATCTAACCGTATTTATACATCAGTTCAAGGACGTAAACTCTACATCTTATTCATAAGTGAAATTCCACTCATTTCTCAGTTCTGGAGAGGAAGAGCACCTGCAGGATCTTAACAACAATGCCTTTTTTCCCACTTCAGCCAGCTTCAACCTCCCTGGTTCCACGTTACAATTATTTCTTGACTTACTACCACAATTGAGTCCAAAATTTCCATTGATAAGCAAGGCAGTTGTTAAGTGAATTGTGCCCCATTTCATGACCTTTCTTGCCAGGGTTGTTAAGGGAATGACTGAAGTCGTTACATTAGTAACATAGTTGTTAAATGAATCTGGCTGCCCTACTGACTTTGCTTGTCAGGAGGTTGCAAAAGATGATCACAATGATCCCAGCATAGTGCTGGGTCTGACATAAATATATGCCAGTTACTAAGTGTCCAGACTTTGATTACCTGACTGCAGGAATGCTGCAACGGACATGTGAAAAATAGATATAAGACACTTTTTTCAGTGCCTCTGCAACTCGAACAGTCACTAAATGAATGATTGTAAGTCAAGGGCTAACTGTCTCTGAGTTAATTGTTTGCTAGCTGTGCTGAAAATTTTACTGCGCAGGTCATAGGCCTTATCCGACAATGATTTACTGCGCATGCTTCTTAACACGTTTCTTAATACATCACACATTCCAGAGACTTTTGTACTTTTGATCTTCTGTTCGTCTGCCAAGAAGGTGGACGACAATTGCTATTGCCAAAATGTAACAATTAGATAGATTTGTTTTCATTTTTTTTTAAATATTAAAGTTTGTTTTCAGTAGAACATGTTATCGGGTCTTATTTTTGCTTTTTCTGAAGATATGCTTTTTAGGAAAGCCAACGGTCTACACCTCATTAGCTCAGGGTGAAATTTCCCCTGACACTAACTGTACAGTATTTAGTGCCATTTATATCATAAGGATATGGAATATGGGACGCAGTGGCTCAGTGGCTAAGAAGCTGAGCTTGTCGATCAGAAAAGTCGGCAATTCAGCAGTTCAAATCCCTAGTGCTACATAATGGAGTGAGCTCCCATTACTTGTCCCAGTCTCTGCCAACCTAGCAGTTCAAAAGCATATAAAAATGCAAGTAGAAAAATAGAAACCATCTTTGGTGGGAAGGTAACAGCGTTCTGTGCGCCTTCAACGTTTAGCCATGCCGGCCACATGACCACGAAGATGTCTTCGGACAGCACTGGCTCTTCGGCTTTGAAACAGAGATGAGCATCGCCTCCTAGAGTCAGTATTTCAATATGGGAGTCACATTTACACATCAGCAACCAATTGCTACATTTTCCATGAGCTTCTAGACCAAATGCAAACACACTACAGTACCTAAGCACGAGGTTACCTGTATGTGTAATAAGCATCCCTGGTCATAAAAATAAATTGAGTCTCAATTACATAATAGGAACATAGAAACATCACATTTTCAATATTCCCAATTGATAAAAGGTCTCCAAAGATTCAAACTGTTTTTGTTGTTTTTTACAAAAACTTCTTCTACTCATCACTGCATTCAAACCCTGGTTCAGAACATGTAAACGGCTGCTTCAAATGTCAGCAAAAGACCAGAGTTGGCAATGCATTACTGACACTTAACCCCAAAATTCTCAATGGCCACCTCTCCTGATTTTATACAGAGGTAGCGCTGGAAGAAATCAATACTAGGGTATCACACCATGTAACTGCTAACTCTCTCACTGTGACAGCATACTCATTGGGAGAAAGATAACCCAGAATTTCTCCAACCTTCAAAATGTAAAGCCCCAACTAACATAGGCTAATCTCAGACTAAGAGATAAGCAGCCTTGATATTGGTAAAGTCACCACTGTCTCACTGCGATATCATACTCTGATGAAGTTTGGTCTCACATGGTTATCCAACTACAAGAAAATATTATCTACTCTGGAATCTGGTGGATTCTTAAAATGGGAGATTTTCTATAAGACAGAATTGTTGACTGTATTAATATCCTATATGATTCTCTTACTGAAGCTTTACAATATAAGTAGTATTGGCCTACTTCAGTGCCCCCCCCCCCCAACCTTTTGGGCACCAGGGACTAGTTCCATGGAGAAAGGTTTTTTCACGGACCAGAGAAGGTGTGGTTTTCCATGCTTCCTGCATCCCATGGATGGGGCTTTGCTTGTTTGCACAGACCGGTTGCTGGCATACTGCGGACCCGGAGCCAGTCCACAGACCGGGGATTCTGGTCTACATGACTTTGGCACCCTACTGAGGTGTACCTTGAAGGGCTGACAATATCTCTCCTGAGGAGTAGATGATAAGAAAGGATTGTTGTCTAAATAAGCTGCTTTCCAATGTCTGTAATAGGATGCTAGTCTGATCCAGTGAGCCTCTTAGACCTGCATTAGCTAAATCTACAAGACTTATTCCATTCCTTCAGTTCTCATTTCAAACATTTGCACCCTTAGACTAAACAAGAGCCACCGAGGAAAGGTGCTTTCTGGCCAAATCTTCAGATCCCCACTCACATAAAATAAACTGAGAAACAAAACAGCCATTTGTCTTTCAGAGGAATCTGGCACCGGGTGAGGTTTGGGCCTCACAAGTGTATTTTCCCTCTCAGACCTCTAAGGACCCAAATGGAGCTTCAATTCTTCTGAAATAAAGCAAATAGCAGCCTAGTCAATCTCATTTATAGTACTTCTGGCCTATATCATCTTCCAACACCTGAAATGAATGACATATGCAGGGTTTTAGGTAAGTTAAACTCCTTCATGAAGCCATTCCTTACGAGGCCCTAATGCTGAGACCCGTTTAAACAAACTACCTCTGTGGAGTGATTAAGCTGGGTGCCCTTCAGCCAGCCACCCTCTTTCGGCCCTAAAGGGAAGGCAAACTACTTTAAAATCTTGCCAAGAAAACTCTAGGGTCTAAGACAGTGATTGAGAAATATGATACATGTGTCACACGACATTTGGGTTGACATGCCAGCATTCAACAACAACCAACAACTATTCTCAAAACTACATCCCATTCTTGTGCAATTTTCAGGGTCCACGTGGGAATGGGGCCCTGAAATAAAATGTGTTATGTGCAGCCTCCAAACCCTCAGGAAGTTGCCCAAGAAGGTCTCTCTCTCATGTGGCTTCTGGAACCTCTGAATATTGAGAGGCCCATGAGAACAGGGCATGCTTTTGCCTGGTTTCTGGAGGCCGCAAAGGCCATGGAAGAGCATCCTCCCAAGCCGTTTCAAGAACAAAGGCCTTGTTGACACAGATTAGGCCACCAGGAGAACACACCTTGGAGAACAGTGCGAGGTAGCCTTTTTGAGTGACAGCAGTAATTCATCATGGCCTAGATGGGAGAGACAGTAGAAAACTGTTTCTCTTTTGTTTGGGAATGTGATATGGCTACAGTCAAGTTAGGCATTGTCTGAATTTTCAATCCATCGAGTCCAAAACATTCGCCATCACTGGTCAAGGCAGTCACCAAGAATCAATGCTGACTACAACCCTCCCTCCTCCCCAGAAAAAAAAGCACAACTCAAAAGTTACAAGGCTGCACAGGGATAACGCTGTACAACCATTTGGAACTGATGAACGTATCCAGAATGGCTGCTGTGGGGAATAATTAATTAATGTAAATGTAAAGGTTCCCCTTGCACATGTTGTTCCTGACTCTAGGGGGCAGTACTCATCTCCATTTCAAAACCGAAGAGCCAGCACTGTCTGAAGACGCTTCCATGGTCATGTGGCCAGCATGACTAAACGCCGAAGGCTCAGGGAACACTGTTACTTTTCCACCAAAGGTAGTCCCTGTTTTTATACCTGCATTTTTACATGCTTTCGAACTGCTAGGTTGGCAGAAGCTGGGACAAGTAACGGAAGCTCACTCTGTTATGCAGCGCTAGGGATTCGAACTGCCAAACTGCTGACCTTTCTGATCGACAAACTCAGTGTCTTAGCCACTGAGCCACCGTGTCCCTACCTATAACCAATTACAAAGCACCAATCTATCATGATGTCATCCCTCTGGAACCATTATACTCAGACAGGACATTCCTTTCTTCTTCTTTTTAAGGCAGACAGACACTTAGCTGCAACCGTCCCTCATTTTATTGGGGGGGGGGGGGTCTTATGGTCTGCTTGGTGCTAAAGACAGAGGATGCTGGATGTTGTTTCGCAGCATAATAGTTTTCCATTTTCTATGATTGACAGTCAAGAGCAACAGGGAGCCCGGAAATTGAAAAAGGAAAAAGGCTATAGCTGTGACAGAGGCTGGCGAGCCACACTGGGATCCATAAAGATAATGGAACCCAGTTGGCTCTAAGCTGAAGCATCTCATTTGTGACTGGCATAGTTTAAATGCAGCTTCTCCTTTAGCTCTCAGTCTGGCACAATACATAGTACATTTGCTGGAAAGGGGAGCAAAGACAAGACTGCTAAGCCTCACAGGAGACTTAAAAGATAAGAAAAAAAACTGCTACACCTGGTCAAGGCCCATTTTATCCAGTATTTTGTGTTGTATATCACCTTCCTCAGTCCATCAGATTATTTGCAAGCAGGGTCCTCTCACAGTTGTTCCCCTGCAAATGATGTATCGCCACCAACTTGAAGGTAAATAAGGAGTCTTCCACATTAATAACCCTGGACTTCGATAATTTCCTTTTAAAGCCATCCTCCAAGTTAGGGGCATCACCATCTCATGGTAATTAATGCCTGATTAATTATGCTCTGTTCAGATGTAATTTGCACTTCCTTAAACAACCTCTCATTCTAATGCTTTGAGAAAGCAACAAAATGCTTTCTCAGTCTACTTTTTCCTCCTTCTCCTCATTTTGTCCATGCACCCAATATTCTGTGCACAGGCCAATTCAGCTATTCAGGTATCTTCTGCTTGAGCGGGAGTTGGGCTAGATGACCTCCAAAGTCCCTTCCAACTCCGGTATTCTGTTATCCAGGGAGCTGGCCTCAAAGGTTTTCCCCATTCACTCAAACTGCCAGACACAATCCCCACTGAAAAGCAAATGATCACCATCAGCTGGGCACATAAAGCATTTGACATACTAGTGAAGCATTCTTGTATATTATTTTCAATTTTTAAAAATATTTTTTATTTTATTTCCGAAGTTAAAATATAAAATCCAAAAAGGAAAAGGAAAAAAGGGGAAAAAAATACGGAAAAAAAAGGGAAAATGTGCATAAAGACAAAGTAACAAAGATACACATAGATTGTCCTCACTGGTTGAATTCTGATGAATATATTTCAACAATAATAGTTTCTCTCATTGTAAAACAACCACAATTTAAACAAAGCAGTCAACAGGTAACCCCATCAACAAGCCCAATTTCAAAACCCTCCGTTAATTGTTTATTATTGAATTTAACTTGCAGAAAGTCCTCAAAAGACTTGCAAACTACCATAAGCTCACTACAATCATTATCTACGATCCATCCAGTGTCAAATATCCTTGATTGATTCTTGTTTTCATTTTTAAAAGACGTTACATTATAATCTCCATCCCTCCCAGAACTACTATACTGCCTGTCCCCGCTTTAAAATTGCTCCTATATTCCAGATAAAGAAACAAGGTAGGGACAAACACAAAAGATTTTTTTTAAAAAAAAAACAGTTTTCACTGTTCAAATTATAGCTTAAATCATGGCACCAGTAGGCCCATAGGAATAATGCAGAATTCTCCCCTTTGTTGTAAATCTGCAATTTATTTGAGAACACAACCAGTTTATTAGAGGAAAAGGTTGTACATTTTCAAAATAAAAAGTATAGTAGCATCGTGAGCAAGTTTCCTTTTGACAAGGAAAGGGGATTTCAGCAACTAACATAATCGCCAATTTCAGGTGCGCATCTGGGCCTCTTTCCCCACTGCCTATCTTGGCTACTTCTTATTGAATGTTTATAAGAGGTAAATGCCAACTGCCAGGAGTTCAGTCCTGACCGGCTGAAGATTGACTCAGCCTTCCATCCTTCCGAGGTGGGTAAAATGAGGACCCAAATTGTTGGGGGCAATATCCTGACTCTATAAACCGCTTAGAGAGGGCTGTAAAGCCTGTGAAGCGGTATATAATTCCAAGTGCTATTGCTATTAACATAGAAAGAGGGTTACGGAGGTAAAGAATGACAAAAAAAGAGGAGGATTCATGCAACGATATAGGAAAAGGCTAAGCTAGCACAATGTTTGATGAGTAAGGCGAAGCCAAAATGCATGGTGACCCTTGGAATTATTGTAAAAGCATCGAGCTCTTCACTTGATCCCACATGCATTCCAAGAGGTTATAAAAATCAACAGATTGCCAAAGGCTCTTAGAAGTAGAAGGCCAAATGAATTCTTATGAAGCTTGCTGCTAGGGCACAGGAACATTAAATTGATCTCAGGTGAATTATAGCATTTCAAACCACAAAACAAACAATAACCTTTCTCATGCCCACAAGGTTCAAAGAAATCATATGGGGAGGGTGCCTGTGCGTGTGTGTGTTACTTAAGAGTGGGTTGTGGCCTTGGTCTGCAGGACTTACATTTGGCTAACAAAGAAATGCCAAGTTTACAACGTTAAAAAGACATTGCTGCTTCACTGTGTTACTAAGGGCGTTGCTGCCTGCAATCTCTAGGATCACTTTTTTCTCATCCCAGATGTTTACATAGTACTCTGCTAGAATCAGTTTTGTTTTGAATACAAATCTCCTCCTTCTGAACTCTGCAACCCACACTGGCTTGCACTACAGCTCCTAGCAACTTCCAGAACATAGCACTGCTACACGATTCATTCATGCTCTTTTGTTATCGCAGACTGCTGGGCAGAACAGAGCAGGATACTGCTACCAAGAATCATCCATGTGATTCTTAATAAGTCAGGTTTTAAAGGGCTGCCTTTGAACAGTCAGTGTTTGAGTCTGAAGAACGTCTCTCTTGGCCAACCGATGGCTCTTCCATCCGACCGCGCCATGATATAAAACATAGAAATCAACAAGCAAAACAGCACCATGAAAAATTAAGCCTTGTCATAATGCAATGAAACACTGACATATATATGAATAATTTAGAATTTTTTGTTATAAAATGAAGAACAAAGATAATAATGAATTAATGTACATTTGATAGAGGATTGGTAATATAATATATAACTCTAAGTGCATACTATAAAGATATCCTGTTGAAAATAGTGATAGATATATAAACATAAGCACTTGGTAAATTCTTTTATACTGTAAAAATATTTAAAATGAGACAATGATTACATAAATGTACATTGTTATTAAGCAGACAATCAAGAATGCAAGAGAATTAAGTTTACTGAAAAGAAAGAAATATTAATCGTAATTGAATATATGCTGTACAATGAAAGTGAGGTTTTTGGTTATATTGGATGGAAAATCTGTGATTGTATATGTAATTGAAAATACGGAGGCAAAAACACTTGTAACCAAACGACATGCTGTATGTAATGGATGAATTTTTTTTAATGTTGTCTTTTATGTTTAAAAATAAAAAAAACAATGAAAAAAAGAAAAGAAAAAGTAAGCCTTGTCAGGGAGATTAGTTCAAATCATGAGTATTCAGATGTGCAATTCTCTAGATGTGGAGTATGCAACTACAGCCAAAAAGGACAGTGCCACGCTCAGGTTTTGGAAGATGTAGTTTGGATGTTTAAAAGAAATGTTCATAATAATGACCCAGGCTTCTTAGAGAGCGGAGGGGGGAGGGGGGAATTCAGCAGTCTAATTTCAATTTTCTCTTTCACTTCAGTCCAGACAATGAAGTCAGACTTTACAATTTTCTGCTTAGCAAACACTAAAGTCTAAAGTACAGTTGTAGACAAATTGCAGGTGTGCATTCTCTGTGGGCATGTGAAGTTCCTTGCCCTAATGAAACAAGACCACGTACATAGCTTTTCCTGGTTTTAAGCAAAAAATCTGTCAGGACATTGTTGCAAAAATTCTTCTGAAAGACATCAGATTTGGGGGAAGAATAACAGAGTTGGAAGGGACTTTGGAGGTCTTCTAGTCCAATCCCTCACTCAAACAGGAGACTCTATATACCATTTCAGACAAGCTGCTATCCAACCCCTTCTTAAAAACCTCCCATGATAGAGCACCCACAATTTCTGGAGGCAAACTGTTCCACTGGTTGATTGTTCTAACTGTCAGATACCAATGTCAAGAAGCAATCTAATAAAATTAATTTCTGTCTCCAAGGACAACAGAATCTAGTTTATCAAATCAAAAAGATTGCCTACAAAGCTGTTGCTATATTAGTCATTGAAAACAAAAGTAATAATATATTGGAGGATAAGCTCTTGGAAGGCAAGCAACACTAAAATCACAAGCAAGTGGTTAAGAATTAAATAGTATAGATTCTGTAAGGGAAATGAAAGATTTTTATATACTGTTCAGACTGTAGGTTCATGTTTTATCATTATATTCTGTTTTGTATAGAGCTGCAAAAATCCTGATAACGACCAGATGGCAGCGAGCGATTAGATCTTTCTGTATCTTTCTGCCTCTATACATCTATATTTCTGCAGTTTGGATCTAATAACAGTTTCACACTCTAGAAATGGCACTGTTATTTTATATCTAAAAATACTAACATACATGGAAAATCTATATGTATTAACTGTGGGAGAGTGCAACGAGTGAAATGGTAAAGGAAAATATTGTATGGGAAAATGAAACTAAATGCTCTAATTAAATTATCCTCTAAAACAGGAGTGGGGCAACTATGGTCTCTTTATGACCTGTGGACTTAATCTTCCAGAATTCCTGGCCATGCTTGGAGTTGAAGTCCATAGGTCGTAAAGGGGCTATAGTTGCCCACCCCTGCTCTAAAGACAGAGAGCTGAATTTCCCTGTCTTTTCAAGCATGAATTGCCCCTTGTGGCAATTTATACAAAAATAGATCATAACAACATCTAAATGTAGTGAGACACAATTTAAAAAATACCGTAATTTTGGTAGCAATCACAAATCTCCATTCATTGCTTTAATAACAATCTAGATTTGCAATAGAGAACCATCTGTTTTCTTGCATTATCCATATTAACCTTCAACTTCCTGAGTTCTTCTTACTGTGTGCAGTGAAAAAATGACCACTCAGATAAAATTCAGTTTGATATTCGACGTGCTTGAAAATGCCACAACAGAAACATAAGAGTTATGTGTGTGAAATCACCTAATTTACCTTGCTAAATAATTCCTAACCAAGTAAGATAAAACTCACAGTCATGTTCTTTGGGACTGAACATTATCTTCATAGACTGTTCCAGGTAATATGAAATATGGGAAGGTATCCTTCTCTTTTTTGGAGAAATTTATACCACAAGGTGATGGCCTTAGGCTTGTGGACAGAAATGGTTTCAACAGAAAGAACGTTGGTCTTACCTGAACGTTTTTTTCTGGAGTAGTGGAGGGAGGGGTCACAGCAGGGTTAACACAGCCTGATTGGTCCATTTGACTGAGAGAAAACTTCTTAACCTTCGCCTTCTCCCGTTGGTTCCCAGTTTCCGCGATGTCACGGCCAGCAACTGCAAGTCAAACACAAACAAGAACAAGCCCCCCCGGGGCCTCCCGATTCTACACCTCCCGGACCCTGTCTAACTAACTAGGGCGGGAAATGTGACCCCTCCCTCCACTACTCCAGAAAAAAACGTTCAGGTAAGACCAACGTTCTTTTTCCAGTAGAGTGGAGGGAGGGGTCACAGAAGGGACATACCCACGCTACGTCCCCGGGCGGGCAGACTGGGTCCCAGGTGAGGAATCGGCCACCACCCTCTGAAGGACCCTCCGGCCAAAAGATGCCTCAGCCGAGGCATAAGCATCCAAACGATAGTGCCTAATAAAAGGTGTGGGGGAAGCCCAGGCAGCCGCCCTACAAATATCCTCGAAAGGTGCCCTGGTGGCCCAGGCCGCCGAAGTAGCGGCACTGCGGGTGGAGTGCGCAGTGATCCCCGATGGGGGAGTCTTCCCAGAAGCCCCGTAAGCCTCAACTATGGCCAACCTAATCCATCGTCCGATGGTGGAAGAAGACACCTTACATCCTAACGAGCCTGGACGAAAGGAAACAAATAACGCTTCCGTCCTCCTAATGCCCTCAGTTCGCTTTAGGTAAATGCGAACAGCCCGGCGAACATCCAGCTTATGCCACACCAACTCCCGCTCTCTCGAGGGATTGGGACAAAAATTCGGGAGCACGACCTCCTGGGCCCTGTGAAACTGTGAATTCACCTTCGGAATGAACGAAGGATCCAAGCGAAGGACCACCCTGTCCTGGTGTATTACACACAGGTCACTGCGTGAAGAAAGGGCCCCCAACTCTGAAATGCGCCTGGCCGATGTAATGGCCACTAAAAACACCACCTTAAGGGTAAGCAGACGCATGTGTACCGTCCTAAGTGGTTCGAACGGGGAGCTTGTCAGAGCCTGGAAAACCAGGGTCAGATCCCAGGTTGGAAACCTATGAACCGGAGGCGGACGGATGTTAGCCGCCCCCTTCAGAAACCGCTTAATCAGGGGAGAATGGGAAAGGATGGGGGAACCCTCCCCCCCCAGAATGGTGGCCAAGGCCGCCACTTGACGCCGGAGCGTATTATGCGACAAGCCGTCCTCCAACCCCTTCTGGAGGAACTCCAACACGTTTGGGACGGTAGCCCTATAAGGATCCAACCCCAAAGGAATACACCACTTCGCAAACGCTTTCCATGTGGCATTGTAAATCCTAACCGTGGACGGCCTCCTAGACGCCTCTAAGGTGGCTATAACTCCCGACGAAAGTCTCTGCCCCCTCAGGATCCTCCGTTCAAGAGCCAGGCGGTCAGATGAAGCCACTGAGGCCCTGGGTGATGTAAAGCCCCCTGACTCAGAACGACCTCCCCCGGGGGAATCCTCCAGGGGTCTGCTACCGACAGCTGGACCAGGTCCGCGAACCAGGGTCTCCTCGGCCAGTATGGGGCTAACAGAATAACGAGAGCCCTCTCTGTGACTATCTTCCCTATCGTACGGGGAACGAGGGGAAGGGGAGGAAAGGCATAAAGGAGGCCCGGGGGCCACCGGCTCCTGAGAGCATCCGCTCCTTCCGCCGACGGAGACTGGAACCGGGTAAAGAACCGGGGCAGCTGAGCGTTGTCGGGGGAGGCGAACAGATCCACCCGAGGTGTGCCGAACCTGCTGCATATCTTCCGAAACAACTCCGGGCCCAGTTGCCACTCGCCATCGTCTAGGGTTGTGCGACTCAGCCAATCCACCTGAAGATTGGACACTCCTGAGATGTGCTCCGCCACTATGGAGGCCAAGTGTCTCTCCGCCCACAAGCCCAACGACTGCGCCTCTCGCCAGAGAGAACGTGAGTGGGTGCCCCCCTGGCAATTGACATGGGCCTTCGTCGCCACATTGTCCGTAAGCAGGAGGACATGGCGCCCCCGCAGGTGATGACGAAAAGTCCGTAGGGCAAGCCGCGCGGCTTTCAGCTCCAGCCAATTGATGTTGTGGCGGAGATCCGAGGCAGACCAACGTCCCTGGGTCATGTCGGAGTCCCTCACGGCCCCCCAGCCGAAGAGGCTGGCATCCGTCGTCACTGTGACTCTCTCGGGCTCCCAAAAACAAGCCCCCTGTTGCAGCGCTGGGGACAACCACCACCGAAACGAGAGTCTCACCTCCACCGGTAGAGGAACTGGCCGCAAGGAGTTGCTCATCATCCTTCTCTGGACCGGGATCAAGGCCCACTGGAGAGGTCGCAGGTGGAGCCGGGCCCAGGGCACTATCCCTATGCAAGAGACCATCTTCCCCAGGAGTTGAGACAAGGTCAGGATGGAAACAGACCGTCTTTTTTGTATGGAGGAGACCAGCTGGCGTAGGCTGGACAAGCGTTCTGGAGACAGGCGGACCCTCCCTGACTCGGAGTCTATCACTGTCCCTAGGTGTAGGATCTGCCTGGATGGGGACAGGTGGCTCTTGGGAAAGTTCACTGAAAACCCCAACGCCTGAAGCCAACGGATCGTCAGCCGAAGATCCGACTTGGCTCTGGAGAGGGACCCTGCCTGAACGAGGACGTCGTCCAAGTAGCACTGAAGTCTCACCGGAACGGAACGCAGGTAAGCCGCCAGTGCTGCCAGGACCTTGGTGAACGTCCGCGGAGCTGAGGCCAGACCAAACGGGAGAGCCCGGTACTGGTAATGCCTGCCCCGGTGAGAGAACCTGAGATAACGCCGGTGAGACTGAAGGATGGGGACGTGGAGATAGGCCTCCGTCAAATCTACTGAGGCCATGTAATCCCCCTTCCGAATGCCCTGCAGAATGGATTTCAGGGACGCCATCTTGAACCGCCTGTATACTAGGTAGCGGTTTAGGCGTTTCAGGTTGAGGATTGCCCTCCAACCCCCCGAGGATTTTGGAACTACGAACAGATGGGAGTAGTAGCCCAGACCCCTCTCCGGCTCCGGAACGACCTCCACTGCCCTGATTTCTAGAAGATGGGCGACCGCGAGGTCCATGAGACGACGACGCTTCGGGTCCCGAGCCGGGGGAAAAACTTTGAAAAAACTTGGGGGTTTGGAGAGGAATTCTAACCTTAGGCCGTGGCGAACGGTCGCCCTGACCCAACCGTCTGACGTGATCCGATCCCACTCGTCCGCATACAGTGCCAGGCGGCCTCCGATGGGATGACTCGGGTTCGAGTCATTTCCCTCTGCAGAAGGGGCGGCCGCCCCCCCCACGAAAGGGCCGCTTGGACTGCGGCTGATATCTAGAACGGTCCTGAAAACTCTGTCTATTGAATGACCTGTCCTGCCTGTACGGTTGGTATCGCTGGTCCTGATCCCTGTCATAAGACTTGAACTGGGGCCTGCGATAGGGATGACTACGGGACTCCGCCTTCTTGGTGGATGTAGGCATAACTTTCTTTTTATCTTTGTTTTCCACCAAAATCGGGTCTAAGGAAGCCCCGAACAAATTTGGACCCTCAAAGGGGGCAGCTACTAGGTCCCACTTGGCTTTATAGTCCATCTGCCAGTTCCTGAGCCACAGAAGTCTACGAGAGGCCACAGAGGTGGCCAAAGCACTCGAACCAAATCTAACCGCGTCTAGGGTCGCATCAGCCGAATACTGACACGCTGCCATTATTTTAGCCAAATCCTGGTGTACACGCTCCTCCTGGATCGGAATGCGCTCCTGGAGCTGGCGGAGCCACATGACCGTAGTGCGGTTGAAGTACGAGGCAGCAGCCGCTGCCCGCACCGCCCATGCTGAGGCCTTAAAATTTTTACGTAAGGTGAGCTCCGCCCTCTTGTCCTCTGCCTTAAGTTTGTCAGCCGCGTCCCCCGAGACTACTGGAGAAGAGGAGACTAAAGCTGCTATGGGCTGATCTATAACTGGAAGCTGAATAGCCTGCACAAAAGACTTTTCCATGTTGTAGGCGCGACGGTCGTTGCTGCCAGGTGGGGAAAAGTTAGAAGGACGGGCCCATTGGCTAGTAGCTACCTCTAAGAAAAGAGGAGGGGCAGGAATCTCCTCCTTATTGGTGGCCGTCGCTGAGAACATGACCATGTCCGGATCCGTGGGCGGTGGGACCGTGGGGTCCCCCGTGCCCACCTTGGTGGTCCTCCTAGCCTTCTTAAGCAATGGTTTGAACATGGCCTGGAGGAAAAGATTGGAAGAGCGAGGCGGCTCAGGAGCCGCATCCTCCTCCTCAGAGAACCCCCAATCATCCCTCCGTGCCTCCCCCCTAGAGGAGACCTCACTCATGAGGGAAGGCGAAGAAGCCCTAGATCTGGACCTACTAAAGGGAGTAACTCGACTGTGGTGGTAAGGTCTGTCCCTTTGGGAAATGCCCCTAGAAATGGCTGCAGAAATAAGCCTTTTGAGATTCTCAGGGAGGTTTTCGAGATCCTCCTCATCTCCTTCTGAATCATAGTCTGGTGCCACATAGGCCCTGCTGGATCTCCTACCCCTAACTGGACCTGCAGAGGTACCTTCCAATGGATCCCCCCTATCTCCTTCTCTAATCCCCAGGGAAGCAGAAGGAGAGCGAGGCGCCCCCCGCTCCTGACTCCTATCAGATCTGCATGGGGAAGCAGAGGAAGAGGAAGAGGAAGGGCTGAACCCCCTAGCCACCGGTGGGGGAGGGCAGGATGCCACCGCGTGTGGGGATCTGGATCTGGGCCTAGGATCCCTGGCCTGTCTCTTCTCAGCCCTTTCAATGACCTTCTCGATGGCCCTGGATCGCCTGAGCTCATCCCTTTGCAGAGCTCTCGAAGGCCTGTCCTCAGCTGAAGGCCTAGAAACCCGAGGCCTAACTGGGGGAGTGGGCTCAGCCTGATCTTCGCCTGTCTGAGCTGGCGCGGCCTGCTGGGACTCAGTTCTATCTGCCATCCCCACTCACGTGCTCCAGAACGAAGTTTTTGGTAGGAATTGCCCTTCAGCTGGTGAGAATCGCCTGCTCCGGGCCTCCGGTAAAGTTGCAAACAGCACTGCCACGTTTTTCACAGCCTCTCCGTGTTGCAAGCCCCAAACACGTGACTCAAAATGGCCGCCGGCTTCTTTGGGCGGTGCTTTCAAAAGCGCGCCTAAAAATGGCTGCTTACCTCGCCCTTAATTGCTAATGCCTGCAAGCTGCAAGCTCGCCTTTCCAAAAAAACTCTCCAGATCACTGCTGGGCTCCTAAGCCACGAGGAGCCTTCCAACACCAAAAAAACGATTCCGCGCTGCTGCCGTGGGCTGTAACCGGCCCGGGAAGCTAGCGGTTTGAATTAGAAGCCGAAAAGCCGCTTTCGCGCCGAAAAGCCCCAGCGCGCTGCGAGCCTCACCGGAAAGTTTTAAAAAAGGCAATTTAAAGCACGCAGGATCGCCCGGCACACCCGAGACCCCAGGCACCAGTCCGGAGCGATCCCTTAGGAGAGGGGTAGGAAGCGCCCCCCCCCCACTGACTATCTCAGCCTCCTGAGGGCAGCCGAACAACAGCCCTGCAAGGCGGACCACTACAAAAAAATTTTGAAATAAAAGAATCCGAATTCAAAGTGCCAACAACACTAACACTGACTAATAAAACCCAATAAAACTCTCTTACTAGGAACCAAACCTGTGTCTTGGACCTTGACTGAGAGGAAACTGGGAACCAACGGGAGAAGGCGAAGGTTAAGAAGTTTTCTCTCAGTCAAATGGACCAATCAGGCTGTGTTAACCCTGCTGTGACCCCTCCCTCCACTCTACTGGAAAATAATAGCCCAGCAAAAAGCAGACGGGTTGAGTTCCAGATTAAATCCCTGACATGCATTTGTATGTGGGCAGGGGAGCAGCTCCCTCAAAGTCTGGAACATGGCATCTAGCCAGTGCAGACCATATTCAGCTAGTAGAACAAATGGGTCATGGTGGCTTCCTGTTTTACAATATGCAGACCAGGGATTTGACGCAGGTTGCATTGTTGAACCAACAGTATCACCTAGCAAGGGAAATTAGCAATCGGTGGCATTCAATTGGAATTACTCCCTGATTCTACCACCCCTTTATCCCATTTTACTATGTGAGGTAGAGATAGAGAAAAGGCTGGATTTAGATTTCTGTTTTTCTTCACAACTATTATTCTGCTAATGATACTGGGACTTGAGCGTAATATCTGAAAAATTAACTTGCCCCAATTTTGGTGTACATATTGTTATTGTGATTCATTTGCAACTACCGATGCTATCGTTAAGGAATTTGGTCTTCTTTCCATCCGCTTGTCCATTCATCAGTTCTAGGAGAAAGAACATTTTCTATCCTCTGCTATTATTTTAATCAATGTTCTTGATTTGCTGAAAGTCCAATGACAAAACTGTTCTAATGCCAAAAAATGTGTATGTCAAGAAAGAGGCCAATGGATGTTTCCCCTAATCCATCCCTTTCACCTGAGCACCGGCTGCAAGTCACAATTGCTGCTTCCTGACATTCAACTAATCTCACCCCAACATATGTTGTAGAGCAGTCTCCAGTGTCTTTTAAAAATCCACAAGTGTAAACCAGCTATACAAAAACTCCACTCCTTCAATGTAAGCCAGGAAATCCTGCAGAGGTGACTTGTTCCATTAATCATTCAGTCCCAGAAGGGAATGGCTATCACCAAATAATGTAATTACTACTGCATATTTTCCTCCCACTTCAACAGATGTCATATTGTGGTAATTCCAACCAAGAATTCCATTTCCTGATTCAAATAAGCTATTTTTCGGGTGGCTGCACCATTCTTAGTAGCCAGGTTCAGTCATCTGATGCTCCACATACCTGAATGAGATCTTTTAAGCTAACATGAAAAACATAAAATGTGGCCTTTCTTTTCCTATTTCCTTGAAGAGAGAAAAAATATACAAGGATGAGTGAGTGTGTCTTAGAGAAAATGTAGAAGTGATTAACTGTTTAAGGTAAGCCCGTTACTTTGCCTACCACGCCCAAGTTACTTATTTCAACTTGCTTGAATTCCTCCCCTTTTCCTTAAGGTGTTAAAAAGAACATTTTTAATACTGGTTCAGGTCAGTGAGAGGTGGTCTAATAAAGCATGCCCGCAACTTTCTAGACAGCAGCCAGGCACATCCAAAGACTTTAATATCTAAATATTTAAATTTTAAATTTAAATTTCTAAATATCTAATATTTAAACTTAAATATCTAAACTTAGCAATTGACAGCTGTAGGGAAAAAAAGAAATGTAAGCAGATTCAAAGAAAACAAAACACTGTTTTGTATAGTACAAAAAGACAAGCATGATAGCGTGCTATATACATCAGTATATTGGAAGTAGAAACTTCCCTTGTCATCATCAAATTAATTGAAGTTATACTCATGGTTTTTTTAAAAAAATAATGTGAGGGTAGGAAAGAGAAAAACTTATTTTATTGCCTCTGAATAAGAATATTCAACTTCTCCAACAAAGTTATATAGTTCTCTAAAAAAACAGCCAGAGTCAGAAGTGTAAGAGGAGAGGCACATCTGAAATTTTGAGAGCTTATGGTGGACGTATTCCCAAAGGATCTGCCATGGTAGACACAACTAATCATAAAATTTGTATTAATCAGAAGATGAACTAGCTTCCAGGATGCTTCAGCCCCTCAATGGATCCACTATGGGAATAAGAGACATTATTGCAAAAAGAGAGAGAGAGAGAGAGAGATCAAATGTTGTGCTCTTACTTTGCTTTGCTGTTCCACTAATTTCTTTTTATCAAAACAATGTTTTTAAAATATCAAATGAGTCAGTGGGGCTAGTAGGCACAGAGAGGCACTTGGGAACACATTGGTGTGCTCATTGACTCAATGATTCCTGCATTTAATCAGTGCTTTCTAAACCACAACAGCAAGTCTCCTCACTGTTCGTGAGTTCTAATTACATCTGCGGTCTAAAGAAACGTAAAAAGAAAGCAAGTAAGCTAAAATCCCTCAGAAATTTTCTTCCAGTACATATTACACATAAAAAACACACACACATACACCCCTCAAAGCAAATCATGTGATCATGGAATGGAATAGAATAGAATTCTTTATTGGCCGTGTGATTGGGCACACAAGGAATTTGTCTTTGGTACATATACTCTCAGTGTACATAAAGAAAAATAAAATAAAATAATGAAGAAAACAAAGAACCAAATACCTTTAGAGCAATTCCCACTGCCATGCAAAGTGAGAATCCAAGAGAGAACCCAAAATTTAAGGGATGAAGGGGAGAAGCTAATTTCTCAAAACTTTCTTTGTCTGGGAAATGCTAAGGATAAAGGCATATTAATACCTGAAATGAAGATGGCACAGGATGGTGATCAACGCACTAGAAGTATCTATTGAATGTACATAATGACATGAAACAAAAGTTGCATTTTGGGGGGATGGGGGTGTTTGCCTTCAAACCATTCTTGATTCCTAGATTCTCATGCCTAAGGGAGGACTAGAGCTCATGGTCTGGTTTCTAGCCCACTGCCTTTATTCAATACACTAAACTGGTTCTCATTAGATATGCCCATGGTGGCCTTAGCTTCCTCTTTAAATAATTATTGGGCTCCATTTAGCTTTCTTATCTGACCAGACAAATGCCTCAGGATGCAGAAGCTAAGTAAAGTCAGGTCTGGTTAGGACAATATGTGAATTAAAAAACCATTAGGAAATAGCACTAAAGCTGTAGGTCAGTGATGGTGAACCTATGGCAGGGCACGCGAGGCGCGCTGGCAAGCTGAGTTCACCCTTTTTTAAAGCCTTTTTTCGCCCTCCCCAGGCTCCAGAGCCTTTATAGGAGCCTGGGGAGGGCGAAAAGAGCCTCCCCCTCCCCGGAGGCTTCATGAGCTTCCCTGAAGCCTCCAGAGCGCAAAAAAATGGCCCTACGGGCAAACCGGAAGTTCGGAAACGGATTTCCGGTTTGCTCGGAGGGTCGTTTTGACTGCTCCGGAGGCTTCAGGGAAGCATTCTAAAGGTCCCTCAAGCCTCCAGAGGGCTTTCGTGGGGGCGGGGGAGGTTGTTTTTGCTCTCCCCAGGCTCCTATAAAGCCTCTGGAGCCTGGGGAGGGCAAAAAAAGCATGCAAATAATGGGGGGGAGCACCTGTAGTGCACGCATGCTCATTGGGGGGGTCACGCATTGCATTATGGGTGCGGCACGCCCGCACACGACCCCCTGTGCTCCCCCCACTTATGGCACACGAGCCAAAAAAGGTTCGCCATCGCTGCTGTAGATTATACTGGGAAGTCAAAAGAAAAAAAAAAAGGAAGTGAAGCAGTGAATGATTTCTATATTAATATCAAAAAAGCTGCAAAGTAATGCGCAAGAGGCAAGTCCAACTTGAAGATGTGTTTATCACTGCCTTGACAGTGGAAGGAAACTTTCTCCCTAGTATTTCTGGCAGAGAGTTAGCAACAAGTGTAGTTTTGCATCAACAGCACAGATCGGTTTGCTCAAGGCTATCTGGCTGTCAAACAGATGTGGCTGAAGATGTTGAAAGGATCAGCAAATATCCTTAGGGAGAAATCTCATTTCTGAGCAACATTGTTTGGCAACAAGCATGCTCCTAAACCATGCAGAGTCACTGTGTGGGAGTTGGGTGGCCATATACATTTGTTTAATACATAAATAAATGCTGATAAAAGCTGCTTGTTTTTTTCCCCACTGGACGATGCTGATAAACAAATAAGGAAACATGATTCATAGTTTGAGTTTATGAGAGTACTTGGAAGGGAGCTAATCAAGGTTAAATAAATAAAGCTAAACAAACCATGGCTGGGGTACCTCATTCGTTTAATTCCTCCTGGCTTTTTTTCTTCTCCTGCCGTATTATCTTTTCTTTCTCTATGAAGCTGAGCATCAGAACTTTTATTTTAAATCCCTTTTGGCAAAATCAAAAGATCAGCTCAAAAAATAATACTGAAAACAAGTACAGAATGTCACAGATGCTTATAGTTGAACAAGTGACAGGGTGGCGCATTGGTTAGAGTTCAGTACTGCAGGCTACCGTATTTTTCGGAGTATTAGACGGACCAGAGTATAAGACGCACCCAGGTTTTTAAGAGGCATTTTTTTTAATGTAGGTAGGTAGATAGAGTGATAGAGAGGGAGAGAAAGAGAGAGAAATACAGTAGGTAGGGAGGGAGACAGAGAGTTAGGTAGGTAGATAAAAGGGGAGAGACAGAGAGAGAGAGAGAAATAGAGTAGGTAGGTAGGTAGGTAGAGTGTAGATAGGTAGGTGGGTAGGTAGGGAGAGAGAGAGTAGGCAGGTTGGTAGGTAGATAAAGGGATAGAGAGAGAGAGAGAAATAGAGAGAGAAATACAGTAGGTAGGTAGAGAGAGTGTAGGTAGGTAGAGGGATAGAGAGAGAAAAATATATAGAGAGAAATACAGTAGATAGGTAGGGGGAGAGAGTAGGTAGGTAGGTAGAAGGAGCGAGGGAGAGAGAGAAATACAGTAGGTAGGGAGGGAGGGAGAGTAGTTAGGTAGGTAGGTAGGTAGGTAGGTAGGTAGGTATATAAAGGGATAGAGAGAAATAGAGAGAGAGAGAAATACAGTAGGTAGGGAGGGAGGGAGAGAGAGTAGTTAGGTAGATAGGTAGGTAGGTAGATAGAGGGAGAGAGAGACATACAGTAGGTAGGTAGGGAGAGAGAGTGAGTAGGTAGGTAGGTAGATGTTTCCAGGTGTATTTATCCATATGCTGGAGAAGGAAATTGCTGACAACCTGTAGCACCTAAAACTCATCAACCACTTTAACTAAAGAGCTTTCCGAAAGGAAAAAAAAAGGTTTTACACTCTGCAAACCTCCCCAAAATGTCCCATTTTTCGCAAAAAAAAAAATTTCGTTTTTTTTTCAAAAAAAGGGCATGAATAGCCTTGAGGGGGCTTTTTTTTAATTTGCCTCTTCAAAATGTTGGTGCGTCTTATACTCCTGTGCATCTTATACTCTGAAAAATACAGTAAATGAATAGTGCCCAATCTTATGGCCCTTTTTTACAGATATTCTGTATCTTCTTTTTCTTTTATTTTTAATGTCAATCTGTCCATTTCTGCGCAATCTAAAAAAAATTATTACATCATTCTCTCTAGGAGTTTCCTCATTTTCCCAGGTGTTTCCTCATTTTGCAGATTTTAATGTGCAAATCCTTTTTTGCCATTTTTGTTAAGTGAATCATGGTTGTTAAGTGAATCTGGCTCCCCCTCCCCCCGACTTGCCAGAAGCTGACTGAGATTATTCTAAAAGGTGATCACGTGATTCCAGGATGTTGTAACAACAGTGTATTTACATGCCAGTTGCTAAGCACCCAGATTTTTGATCACATCACTGTGGAGATGCCTACGGTTGTAAGTGCGAAGACTGTAGTAAGTCACTTTTTTCAGTGCTGTTGTAATTTCAAACAGTTAAACAAATAGTTGTAAGCTGGAGACAACCTGTATATAAATGAATGTTCGATTTAAAAAAAAACCTTTCTGCTTCAACACAGCATGCTTTTTAAGTTCCAGTGAAATCAATTGGCTTTGTGATCTCTTCCCCAGAGTTCAGTGAATGAATCCAATAGAAAAATGGATTTAAATTTACTTATTTAGAGACTTCCTTCCCAACATAATTTGCATTATGTGTCATGACTTGCCTGTTTGCCTCACCGTTTTCAGAGCCATCCAGATTACCAAAGAAGCAAATGTACTACCTCTAAAGCACGGTGGGGTCAACAGCGCCAAGTGAAATGACTGTGAAGCATTTCCAAAACAGTTGTTCTTCCTGTCGCGTTGAACAATGGCTATATTTAATTCTAACAGCATGTCTCACAACAGACCCAAATTCTACTAAAACATAATACCCTTGTTACTAGGGAAGGCTTAGCTCTTCTGGTTTGTCTTAAGCCACTCTGCAAACACGGTTGCGTTTAATATTTTCACTTCAGCTCTGAATGAAAACCGGGCCTTCAAGAAACTGCCAGAGGCATGAATGACTAAATTACTGGAAAGGAGTGCATTTGTTTTTTTAAAAAATGGCATGCGTTTCATGGGACAAGCAAAGTTCATTCAAAAAATAATAATAATGATCTTCAAGCTGCAAGAAAGAAGTACATAGTGATTCATCAGATGCTATAATATACAACAGAATTTGCTCAGAAGTTTCTTTAAATACATTCTTCAAATAAATTACCACACTCCATTCAACTACAGAAGCTGGCAAATGCCAATGGAGGATCACACGGAGCCTTAGATGGCAAAAGCAGATGCTTTGGATGGAGAAGGCTATAGGGCCGTGATGGCGAACTTATGGCACACGTGCCCAAAGTGGCACACGGAGCCATGTCGCCTGGCACGCATAGCAACACCCATTCCTCTTCCGGGTTTCTGGCACGCATGCGCATATGACCATCAGCTGGCCTTTGTGCATGTGGAAGTTCGAGAAACTAGAAGTGCTAGTCTTCCATTTTCCAGTGTGAGCATGCGCAGCGGCCAGCTGATTGGCGTACGTACATGTGTGCAGAGGCCAGCTGATTGGCACATGTACATGTGCACCACTAACTGGAAGACTAGCTGGTCGATGCGCAAGTGCACACGAGAATGACTGTTGGCTTACCTGAATGGTAGTTCTCTAGGCACTGTGGGAGTGTCTAAGCATGGGTTAACTTCAGCTTGCTGCCCACGGACTGAGTTTAAATCTTTAGTGTAGCCACGCCTCCTGCTCTCTTTGGAGATCAGTTTGAAAAACGAGGAGGTGAAGACCAGAAGGATGTCAAAGAAGGTGAACTATTTCTTCAGGAGAGGTGATTCGGCTCTGCCAGATTACCCCAGGGCGGGACACTCCCGCAGCGCCTAGAGAATGACCATTCAGGTAAGCCAAGAGTCATTCTCCTAGGTGCTGCTTGGAGTGTCCAAGCATGGGACATACCCAAGCTATATAGTCCCAGGGTGGGAAACAGAAACATTCCGTTGTTCCGGAGCCACTAAGACTCTCTGCAGGACCCTCTTTCCAAAGGAATCCAGTTTATAGTTACAAACAAATGGGGATGGCGAGGTACAAGTCACTTCCCTCCATATCTCTTTGATGGGTGCCTGGGTTGCCCATATGGCCGAGGTTGCGGCGCTCCTCGTGGAATGAGTGGTGATGCAAGGAGGAACTGGCCAGGCCTGATGTTCGTAAACCAGCTTAAAAGGAGACCTGGAGGCCAGCGACCTTGCAAGGCGCCTGTCCCCTCCGCTCCGGGGCACTGGTAGCACAAGAGGAACCGAAGGAGTTGTGTGTTCAACGGACTGGCGAACAGGTCTATCATCGGGAGACCGAATCTCTCGGATAGTTGCTGAAAGCGGGATGGATGGTGTCGCCATTCCGAGTTGCTGATCATCATACTGCTCAGCCAATCTGCCGTTGTGTTCGCCTCCCCCGAGATGTGATCCGCCTTCAGCGATCCCAGGTGGCATTCGCCCAATGCCTGATAGCCTCTGCCTCCAGCATCAGGGCCTTAGATCGAGTGCCGCCCTGATGGTTTATGTATGCCTTGGTGGCAATGTTGTCCGTCATTATTAGGATGTGTGCGCCGGCTATCTGCTGGCAGAAATATCGAAGTGCCAGCCTGGCCGCCCTGAGCTCCAGCCAATTTATATTGTGGGCGAGCTCTGCTGGCGACCATCTGCCCTGCATCACCTGAGTCTGAAAGCAGGCGCCCCAGCCATACAGGCTGGCATTCGTTGTTACAACTAGGCGCTCTGGATCCTTGAAGAGGAGACCTTGATGCAGAGCTGGCGACTGCCACCATCTGAGCGATCGGATGACTCTTGGAGGAACGTTGACCATCCTCTCGGAGTTGCTAGTCTTGCGCCGCTGAACCGGGAATAAGAACCACTGGTGCTCTCGTGCGTGCATTCGAGCTCAGGGAACTACCCCTATGCATGAGACTAATTTCCCCAGCAATTGGGATAGGGTCACGATGGAAACTTCACCTGGACGTCTTGATGCATCGCACAAGGGAGGTTGTGCTGTCCGCTCGCTGTTGTGTGAGGAAAACCTTCAAATGGTGGAGTTGATCACTATGCCCAGATGCTGAATTCTGGAGGTCAGAGTCAGGTGACTTTTCTCCAGATTCACGGAGAAGCCGTGCTGCTCAAGGGTGCGAATGGTGAGGCTGAGGTCCTGACATGCCTGTGGAACAGATGACGACAATGGATGTCATCCAGGTAACAAACGAGACGAACAGGACGAGACGGGAGATGCACTGCGACCACGGCCAGGAGCTTTGTGAATGTCCTTGGTGCCAATGAGAGGCCAAAGGGAAGGGCCTTGTACTGGTAATGATGCTCGGCGTACTGGAACTTCAAGAACTGGCGGTGCGCTGGGTGAATGGGGACGTGCAGGTACGCCTCCTTCAGGTCGATCAATGTCATGAGATCGCCCTGCCTGATGCAACCCAAGATGGTCTGTAGCGATTGCATCTTGAAGCGCTTGTACGCTAGATAGATGTTGAGCTTCTTGAGGTCCAATATTGCCCTCCCCCCTCCCCCGATGCCTTGGGAACCAGGAAGAGGATCGAGTAAAACCCTCTGCCCTCCTGTCCTGGGGGTACCGGCTCTATAGCCGCTATGTCTAGCAAATGTCTGATCTCCGCCTGCATCATCTGGCATTTGAGGGGCGATTTGGGAAGGGGACAACGGAGGAACCGTCGTGGAGGTATCAAAAGAAATTTTAGGTTAGCCCGTAACGGACCGTGTTCAGCACCCAAGCGTCCGTCGTTGTCTCCTCCCATTGGTTGACATACAACTGAAGATGGCCCCCAATGAGAGGGAACTGCTGCAGGTCACTTAGTCCAACGAAAGAAGCGGTTGGAATATACCCCGCGGAATGACCTGTGATTCCCCTGCTGCCTATTCTTGTCCCTGAAGGAGGACCTCTTGTGGGAGCAGTCCTGCGACTGGGTGTAAGGTCTAGAGTAGCCCCCTGATGTAGAAGGGGCGTCTGCATTACAAAAGGGCTGCCTACGAAAGAACTGTTGCCCTTTTCGTTCCGACTTCTTTGTAACAGCCAGCAAGACCTTGCACTTATCCTTGGGCTCAATTAAAAGGGAGTCCAGGGCCACCCTTGAGCTTGCTTTCCTTGAAGAGAGCGGAAGCAAGCTTCCACTTCACCTTCATGTCCACCTCCCAGTGATGAAGCCACAGCAGGCGACGTGAGGTCACATTGGAGGCAAGAGCCCTGGCTGAGAATTTGGTGGCGTTAAACGAAGCGTCGGCCAAATACTCGACCGCCGCGATTATTTTGTTGACAATCTGGCGTGACCTAACATCGCTAGCCAGGAGAGTGGACAGCAATTTGCGCAGACAAAGTAGGGCCACCCTACCAAAGTAGGAAGAGGAAGCCTTTATGACCCATGCAGTGGCCATGTGAGTCTTGTAACAGGCTTTTTCCGTTTTCTTGTCCTGAGCCTTAAGTCCTTCCAGCAGGTCGACTGGGAGAGACGAATTTGAGGTTAGAGACACTATGGGGTCGTCCACCTGAGGAAGCCTTAGGACAGTGATGGCGAACCTATAGCACACATGCCACAGGTGGCATGCAGAGCCATTTCTCAGTGCACGAGCGCTGCCCTGTCAGCTGGCCAGCGCGCATGCGCGCGCTGGCCAGCTGAGTTCACCATTTTTAAAAGCTATTTTTCACCCTCCCCAGGCTCCAGAGACTTTATAGGAGCCTGGGGAGGGCGAAAAGAGCATCCCCCGCCCGCCCCCCCCCAGGAGGCCCTCCGGAGGCTTCAGGGACTGTCCAGAGGCTTCCCTGAAGCCTTCGGAACGCTTAAAACGACCCTCCGAGCAAACCGGAAATTACTTCCAGTTTGCTCGGAGGATTGTTTTAAGCGTTCAGAAGGCTTCAGGGACCGTCCGGAGGATTCCCTGATGCCTTCGGAGCGTCACTTCCGGTTTGCTCGGAGGATCATTTTGAGCGCTCCGAAGGCGTCAGGGAAGCCTCTGGACAATCCCTAAAGCCTCCGGAGGGCCTCAAGGGGGGGCGGGTGAGGCTCTTTTCGCCCTCTCCAGGCTCCTATAAAGCCTCTGGAGCCTGGGGAGGGCGAAAAAAGCATGTAGAAATGGGGGGGTCATGCATTGTGCGCGCATGCGCACTGGGGGGTCGTGCATTGCATTATGGGTGTGGCACACCCGCACACGACCCGCCTGCGCTCCCCCCACTTGTGGCACGTGAGCCAAAAAAGGTTCGCCATCGCTGCCTTAGATATCCTCCATGACGGCTTCCATAGAATACAGCTTCTTATCCACCTCACTTGGATATGCCATGGAACCCAGCTGGGCCCACTGGCACAGAATAATGTCAAGGAAAAACTGGGGAGCTGGAACCAGCTCCTGGGGGGGAGTGGTCTCTTTGAACAGTCCTGCACCTAGATCCTGAGTTACCTCTGTTGGCTTATTGCCCTGATCAGTCAAATTCTTATCTGATTGGGTGGGAAGCCCCATCTGGACAGAAGAGGCCCTAGCCTTGGTAAGAATAGCCTGGAACTTGGAGGGCTTGAATAAATCCGAAAATGCGGGGACATAAGGGGTCGGATTCTCGTCCTCTGACAAATCTGGGGCATCTTGACCGCCCTCCTCTATGTCAGATGCTTCACTGACGGCCGAGGCCAGAGGGAGACCCTGCCAGCTTGCTGCGGGGGATCAGGAAACCTTGCCTTGGCTTTGGTTCGGCTTGGGAGGGGTAGGGAAAGGCCCAATTACTGGATACCATCAGCAATCCCTTGAGATATGGCTCTTGCAACCACCTCCTTCATGGCTGTGGTCAGCTCGGGGGTGTGATCCTGGTCCTGGGGCAAAGCCCTGGCAACAGGCGTAGAAAGAGGGATTTCCCTCTCCAATAGGGAACCAACCTCCTCCAAGTACTCCTCCTCTAGGGACGAGGCTGAAGATCTGGGAGAGGCTCTAGAAGGATTGGGGGAGAACCCAAATTCACCCTCCTCTACCATAGATGGGGGCTCATCTGGATGAGGATCTAGAATGGGGAGGTCAGCAAGAATCTCAGCAGGAGGAGGAAGATCCTGTTGTAGCCCTTGGTTGCCCTGAGCCTTTTGAAATTGCTTTTCTAGGGCTCTCTGGTGTCTCTCAGCCAGCCTCTCCTCTGCCTCCGACCCCCCCTTTGTTCTAGGCTGCTTCCCTTTAGTGGGGCATGCTGCATTGGCACCCTTGGCCACAGGATTAGGCCTGCTGCGCTTACTGCTGATAGGCCCTGCCTGATTTGCGGCCTTCTCCACACTCTTGCTGACCATGAACTCTCAGCCCTCAAACCTCGGTATTCAGAAGGTTGCTTGGAGTAAGAAGAGTCCCAATAGGAGATGAGTCTCTGAGGCAACAGCTCGGCAGGGAATGCAGCAACAAAATGGCGCCAATAAGAGAAGTCCTCAGGGCGCTGCAGATCCACGCTGTTAATAGGGACAAGGAATGGCCCAGAAAGCCAAACTCCTTGTGGCCACCAATCAAGATCTTTGGGGGAGGCCTGCCTGGCGACTCAGAGCAAGGCCACTTGATCAACACCCCTCCCGGCAGCGATCTGCTAAGGGACCAGGCTGCAGCAGAGAGAACAGGGAAAAAGCGGCTTGGATTTAAAGCGTGCACTATTTTTCCCACCCAAAATGGCCACCGCACATTTTGGAGCTACACAGGGCTGCCGTCGGAGATCCGGAGTGCCCAGTAGAGCCTCCGGAGCTAAGAGGAGTCTTCCGACGGATTGCAGGGGTACCTGACTTCCCTACCTGACCCCAGGGCTCGCCAGGAGCCGCTAACGAGCCTCCCGGTGCTGTCAGAGCCTCGTGGAAATGGGGAAGGCTTTAATGCTCCCAGCAGCCTAGTCTGTGCGTGAGGAAGCAATTAGCCGAAGGGAACTCTGTTTATTGGTTAAAAAAAAAAAAAAACCCTAGGTCTATCTAAAACTACCATAGTTTTTATTGGAAGAAAACAATAAAAAGGCTACACTAATGCTATTAGGAGAAATCCAGCTTGCTATTCAAGGACTGGAAATCTCAAACACATCCTTTTAGGGCGATTGAGTTTTTCAAACTGACCTCCAAAGGGAGCAGGAGGCGTGGCTACACTAAAGATTTAAACTCAGTCCTTGGGCAGCAAGCTGAAGTTAACCCATGCTTGGACACTCCAAACAGTGCCAAGGTGAAACTAGAAGTTCATTTCGGCATGCACATGCGCCCTGACAGCTTCAATTCCAGGTTGCAGCACCAACGAGCACACATGCATGTGCTTGCTTTTCAGCACTCAGTGCCGAAAAGGTTTGCCGTCACTGCTATAAGGCAAAGATCTTCCAAAATTACAATGGTTCTCTAACCGTACAAGGACATTTGAGTTGGCTGCCCAGGACCTCTTGAAAGTAGAGAGAAAGATGAACTTATCTACTTCCTTTCTTAGCACTGTTGCAGAAAATTTCATTTTTCTTATTGCCTTTACTGGCTAAGGAAACATTTCCACGCCTATCAATTGTCAGATATGTTTTTCTAGTGAGATCTGAGAAGAAAGTTCTTCCAGATTCCCTCTATGAGTTTCACAGCAGCATCTAGATTCTCTCTTTTATTTTAGGGATCAGGCAAGGTAGAACCTAAGGACATCTCTCCTGCCACTAAGCCAGGATCCCTTTTCCCATCTGGTTTTAATACTTCTTAAATATTATTTTCATTTTAAAAGTACATGGGAAACTGTCTTCTTGGATGCCAAATGTTGATCTTCTAGCAGCCTTATCTACAAGGTCTCAGAATTCCATAGAGGTCCCATGGGAATTGTACAAAAAAAAAAAGTGGAGGACGCTCACTTCTTTTACCCTCTGATGTCTAGGAAATTGTTGCAACTGTTTTGTGAAAATGCGTATTCAGTGTTTCCCAAATGTATATATCCTCTGGCCAAAAATACTGTCTATTTTTGCTTTATTTTAAAGCACAGTGTTGTGTCCCGTGATTCCAATGAATATGCAGACACAGGCTTGGCTGTCTGCCACAACTAATTACATAGATAAAACCACTCCTTGGCTAGGAGCCTAGAAAGCTATCTTCAAGAACCAAGATTAAACTTATGGAATGCTTCCTCAACGGCTAGTAAAATGGACTGTTGTTTCCTGCAAAGATTCCCCTCCTGTCGCTCCACCTATAAACTCTTTGGGAGGGGCCGCAACTTTAGCCAGCAGTCCCTACTTCCTTCTATGACATCTTCTCCACAGCTGTTCTTTTCTCACCTCAGCTCTATGCACAAGCACATCAGGGACAACCTCCCTCTGTTCCTTTTCACTGCTCCCTGACTCAGATGCCACCTGGTGGCCAACAGGCTTCTCTAGTTCCTGCTCTGACTCCAAACACCCTCCAGAGTCTTCCTCATCCTCCAGAGCAGTCCCATAATAATCTGAGCTGTCAGAGTCCACCAACAGCTCAGCCGGCCGCTGCTGGGCCATAACACACATGTAGTCCTCAATTTACAACCATTTGTTTAGTGACTGTATAAAGTTACAACTGCATTAAAAAAAACCGTGACAGGACTATTTTTAGTAATTACATAAAACGACTGTTGCAGCATCCCTGTGGCCACGTGATCAAAATTCATATGCTTGGCAACTGGCATGTACTTATGGCATTTGCAGTGTCCTGGAGTCATATGATCTCACCTTTTGTGTCATTCTGAATAGCGAAGACAATAAGGAAGTCAGAATCATTTAACCATCTTCCCTAACTTAACAACTGCAGCAATTCACTTGACAACTCTGGCAAGAAAGTAGGGGGAAAACTCATTTAACAACTGTCTTAGCAACAGAAATTGTGGGCTCCATTATGGTCGTAAGTCGAGGACTACCTGCATTTACAGCATTGTGGCCAGATCAGCTGATAAGAGTTATAATTGGTGCATTTGGATTGGGAAATAGGACTGGCAATTACAAATGAAGTACAGAAGAGAGCTTTTTCCTACCACATAGTCTATCTGCTCAGCACCAGCAGCTAGGTAACCTTTTCTTTTTATCCCCCATGGCACCAGGAACATTGTCATGTCAGCAGCATTCTAAGGGCCCAGGAATTCACCTTCTGTTAGCATTACTTCTGCTGCAACTGCCACCAAGGGAATAAATAGCAATAGCACTTAGAATTATGTACCGCTTTACAGTGCTTTACAGTCTTATCTAAGCGAGTCAGCCTATTGCCCCCAACAATCTGGATCCTCAATTTACCAACCCCAGAAAGATGGAAGGCTGAGTCAACCTTGAGCCTGGTGAGATTTCAAAATGCAGGCAGCAGGTAGCCGGCAGTCAGCAGAAGTAGCCTGCAGTACTGCGTTCTAACCACTACGCCTCTAAATGGGTAAAAAGGGTGCCAGATGAGGCAACACCACACTGGAGATGGCTGATTACTGTATTTTTCGGAGTATAAGATGCACCAAGATTTTGAAGAGGCAAATTAAAAAGAAAGGTTTTTGCACAGTGTTTTGCGAAAATGGGCCCGTTTTGTTTCTTCAGAAAAAAAGGCACGCATAGCCTTTAGGAGACTTATAGAGTGCTCCTGAGGGCTGGGGGGCAAAATTGAGCAAAAAACAGCCTGTTTTTCGCTCATTTCTGCCCTCCCCAGCACCCAGGAGCACTCTGAAAGCCTCCTAAAGGGTATGCATGGCCATTTTGGTGAAGGGGGTGGGGTTTCGGGAGGCCAAAAATGCTGTATTCGGTGTATAAGACGCACCCAGATTTTCAGCCTCTTTTTGAGGGAAAAAGGTGCATCTTATACTCTGAAAAATATGGTAATTACGAGACAATCTGAACTCTTCCCTTTGTACATTCCACTCCCTCCCTTCCCCATTTTTAACTATAATTTTAACTTCAATTGCAATTCTATTTTTTATCATATTAGAAATATTTAACTTTTATGGTTTTTACGCTTGTAATGCTGTAAGCCACCCAGAGTTGCTTTGAAACAAGGTAGGTACCAAAGCAATCAATCAATCAAAGAATAAAATAAATAAATAAATAAATACCTACGGAACCTACTTAGGTTCTGGCTACCTTTGGAACTGGCTTCGCCCCTTCGCATCAGCCTGTCCCACTTGTTCAGGCAGAGAGGGTATGCTACAAACCCCATCAGTCACAGAATTTTTGCTCGTGGGGTCTAAAAAGAAGGCCTCTTCTGCTGCCACCCCGATTTCTCTGTGGAAAATCTTGCTCTTGGAGGTGAGGAAAGCCTTCAATCTCTTGGCATTTGAAACAGGGCCAAAACCTGGCTGTGTAGCCTTGCATTTGGAGGAGGGGTTGCCTCATAAAAAGCCCGCTCCCAATTTTAACAATTGCTAAGCTCCCTACCTTGAAACTCTCCATCTTTTGTAATTTTTTTATGTTTTCTGTTTTCTATTAAAGTATTCTGGTTTTAATGCTTAATTTTATCAATTAAATTGTACACCGCCCAGTATGAAATATAGACAGAGACAGACAGGCAGATAGACAGACAGACACAGGCAGACAAGACAGACAAACAGACCTGAGCCTGAAAAGAACTCAATGTTTTTAATGCTTTCCTCAGAGCCAATTGTCAGTAATACAGTTCACGGAATTTCATACTCGGAAAATTACAGAACAACTATCAGTAGCATCACAAATTCAGATTAATTGGCTGTAAAAACTCCTGGGTGTATCAAAACCAGTCTTGACGACTTCCGGTTCCGGTTGTTGAGAGCGACGGGCGTGTTTCACTCGCCCTGCGCGCTCTTGGTGGGCTCCTCTCGATCAGGGGGGCACAGGGTGCATTGAAGGGGCGCCCTGCCGAAAAGGCGGCTAGCTGGGGGTCCCCTGCATCGGCAGCGGCCATGGGGGGCTCCTTGCATTGCCCTAGGAGCCAGGAAGCGAAAGGGGGTGCGCGAGGAGCTTCCATGCTCCCACGCGCTTTTGCGTCGAGACAGCTGGACGAACCTGAAAATCTGAAGGCTACAGCTGCAATGTGGTGAGATGGGAACGCTCCCCGATTCCCTTTTTGACTTTTAAATGAAGGATTGCCAGCTCTTTAAAGGTTTTCAATCTGTTCCTGGGAAGTGTGATTGGAGGAAGGGGGATTCCCCCCCCCTCAGAAAAGCGGCTTTGGACTGCTCTCTACTCTCGGAGGAGAGAGAGAGCTTTAAAAAGAAATCACACTCATTGCAAGCAAGCAGATGAATACCCTGCTGCAATTGTGAAAGACAAGTGATGATCTGATTCTTTTTAAAAAAAACTTTGAAAACTTTTGGTTTGTTGCCTTCTGATCCCGGTGCTGGCGAAGCAAGATGGCACACTTCCGTTGTCTCTACGCACTTTGAAATTTGACTCCACCCATAGAAATTACTGGCATTTTGTCTTTGCCTCCGTGACACTCAGAAATATCTCATGATACACTGTATCCTGGACTTGGAATAATTGATATTATTGTCTGGATTTGAATGATAGAAAAGGTCCCTATTACTGTCTGGACGGACTCCCTGCCTCGTGCTCTCTTTTGGCTATCCCCTTTTATAGCTGCCATCTCATTGTATGGACACAGACACCTCTGAGTTTCTTTTATTAAAATGGCACCGAAGAGACCACCACCTGGGAAACCAGGTTTTGCTGGTTCTGCTCCAACATCTTCAACATCCAGCCCCAGCGGACAACAGACATTAACATCGGTATTACAACCCAAAGCCCCTGAGGAGGACCTAACCCACCAGTTGCTTCAAAAGCTCTTAAAGGGGCAGAAGGACTTGAAAAATCAACTGAAAGAAATGAATGAGCAGCTCAGAGAGAATCAAAACCAAACGGCTTAAAATAAACAGAGACTGGAAGTTTTGGAGAAGGGGACGGCTGAGATGAGGGGGGAGGTGAGGGGGGTCCAGAGAGGAAACCTAGAACTTGAGAACCATCTGATAAAAATGGAATTTGAAAGGATGTCTTTTTTCCTTAGATTTCAAAATGTAATTGAGACTGACGACGAAGATTTGAGGGAGATCATGACAAAATTATTGGCTGAATATATCAAAAAAGACAGACAGCAGTTGGGTTGGGATATTGACCTGGTCTATAGAGTTAATTCAGCTTATGCTAGAACACACAATGTTCCAAGAGAGGTTCACATTAAATTTCTTAGAAAGATTACAAGAGATGAGATTCTGAGTGCACAAAGGAGGCAAATGTTAAAATACAAGAATAGAGAGATAGTCATCCTGAAACAAATCCCAAAGAAAGTAAGAGATAAAAGAAAAAAAATATGCGCTTTTAGCGAAAAAACTATTCGAAAAAGGGGTTTGGTTCCGGTGGCTTTTGCCAGAAGGTATGCTGATATTCTGGGAGGGCAGTAGAGTTAGAATTAATACTACAGAGGCGGACGCCTTCATGGAAAAAAACAAAGCTCTCCTAGATAAAGCTGATGATACCACACGAGACACACAAGACACGGGAGGTGCCGAGGCTTTGCTGGCGGGGGGGGGGGAGAGGCAACATTGAGAAAACTTAGATCACAGAAGTGAGTTAAAAAAATAATGCAATTGCTGATACAGGGAATTTTTTCTGTTTGATATAAAATAGATTGAAATTATTGGAAGATATAAGGTAAAAACAAGCTGTCAAAATATAGCTAAGTAATAATTATCTTGTTTATTAACATGTGAAAGTTATGAGAACCGGAGGGAGAACCATTTCCTACATAATGTAGCTGTCAAAATTTGTAACCATACCCATTACCCTTTTCCTCAAAACTTTGTGAAACTAATAAAAATTCTTATTTTAAAAAAAAAACCATTTCCAGACATTCCTTCTATATATTTCAGTGACAAATTACACAATGCTTGACTTCTCACCCTGGTGCCCCTGAAAAAAATTTGAGTACTGCGAGAAAAAGAAATTGTCTCCCCATTATGAGCTTCCTAATTGTTGCACAGAGTTGGGACTGCATGGAATTGCAAAAACAAGACTGATTGTTCTGATAAAAAATGTCTCCTCCACCAGAAGAAGTAATCTGAATGGTGGAGAATAAGCCTGGTCCTGTCAGTTCCTGGACAGTAAAGAATAAATGGGAAAACAACATAATGGCTAAACAGAGGACTCTAGACAAGCAGCTTGTACACACAATCCTCTTCCTGTGCCAAGAATGAGGAGTTACTCACAGACGTGGTGCAGGGACATCTTTACAGAAGATAAATCTTGCAGACTGTTTCAATCAGAAACAAACTTTAATTAAACTGGGGGGGGGGGAGAGATATTATGATTGAGATTGAAATTGTTTGGAAGAAGAAGGCACTAAATATACCTACTCAGCAGTGTTCATGTTGTCAAAGAGATAATAAACTTTATTGTCCTGAAACCATAGACAAGCTGGTGCCCTCCAATGTTTTCAACTGCAGCTCCCTAAACTCCTGAATCATAGCCATATCATTCAAAATATACAGAGGCAAGTAAGTTATGTACTCTCTAGAAAATTAAAGCTTTCCTTACAGTTATTTAAATAGCCATTTCATAAAAGGTACTCATAGAATCTCTACTACCAAATGTTTTTAGAAAACTAGGGAATTCTTTTTTTATAAGTTTTTTTTATTTTTTATTTTCAAAACAAACACAACACATCCTTCTTTACATACTGTAGAAAGTATCAGTTGGTTACAAAAAGGCTTTCGTCCATCTCTTCCACAGTCAACAAACATAATTCATATTAACTCAAGTATTTTAACTCAGATATTTATACATGTTACCATCATCATACCTCCATTTTCATTTGACTATAATTGTTTAAACATCCTTCATCATAAAATATACCAAGATTTAATACATAACCACATACTGGCATTTCATTTACTATTTCTAAAATCCTCCAATAACACTGAATCCTTATGTCCTATTCTAGCTAAACTTCCATAATATTTAATAACAAAGTTTTCTAATCCTTCTTTTCAAATCACTGTTTACAATTTACATCCAATTTCCTTATGTTGTACCCATACCTATAATATACATTGTTATCATTATCCCTCCTTTATTTAACTATATCCTGTATCATAACATTTCCCCCTAATATTCAAGACTTAACTGTATCTAACTTAGTTCTTTTTTTAAATCTTTATACATAATCCAAAAGGATTTCTAATCTTCCTTTCATGGGTACCATTCAATATTCATATCCAATTATTACTTATAATAACACTACACATTGTATACATTATTATCATTATCAATTATTTATTTAACTATATCTATTGTCACTAAATTTCACTAAGTTTAACTAGTTTTAAATTATACTCTTCCATCTATCAACCTGTATCTTTCCAGTAGCAAAACAGTCTCATATCTTCTGCCATTTGTGGTGTCAGTCCTCTAATCATCTCCTTAATCAACTTTGTATGGACTCCACTTAGCAACTCCTTGCTTATAAAATCTCTCATGTAATTTCGATGCCCTTCTTCTGTTTCCTTAATCAGCTTATCTTTGATTGTCGGTAGTGTTATCAATGATGTTGCTAATAAAATTTCTCTCTTTAAATCCATAAATTCTTTTGTTTTTTCTTCTTCTGTATCTTGCCATCTGGGATAGATTTCCCCTCCATTTAATTCCTCTTTCAGTATTCCACTCTTTCCATTTTCAGAGACAAACCAATCACCATAAATATCAGCAATTTTATTTTCTTTATATTTATTTTCCTCTTCGATTTTAAGGATTTTTATCACCACTTTTTCCATTTGATAGACATCTTCAACTTCTTCATCATATTTTGCTGTTAGATGCTATAAGTCTTCCAACTTCTTCTCTATCCTCTCATATGTGTTTGATTATTTCTGTATTTCTGAGAATATCTTTTGCAGACTTAAAACTTCTTTCTGCTGTTGAGATTGTGCCATTATCTCCAGCTAACAAACACTGCTTAGGAGGTTTTAACAAGATTAAGCATAGATTCACAATAACATTTCATTTTCACCTTTCTCTGGTTAAAACTATATTTCAAAAGGACATCTGTGTGCTTTTCTTCTTATCACTCTCTATAAACAAGCAGTGAGACCTTGAAGTGCCAAGCCAGGATAACCAGTGAAAAAATAAAATAAAAGTGTTTCGTTTCCAACACACAAACCTCCAGCCTCCGAGTAGCAGTGTTATTGTTGCAATGTTGCAATTTTCTTTGTTTCTTTTTGTATCTTTTTGTATTTCAAGTTTTAAAAAGTCCAATTCTTGAATGAGTTAGAAAAACACCCACAGTAATGAAAGAGGAGAATTTTAGTCCATAGGTTACAAAGAATGGTAAAAGAAAAAAAAAACATAGAAGAAGAAAACTTAATCCATTCGTTTTAAAAGGCTTGCATAAATTTCATCCATGAAGATAGCATTTAAAAAGTAAGATAGCCCACTGTCCAAAACCATTCCAAATTTAATTCTGCCGTTTATTTCTTTTGTTCTCCAATTTAAATTAGTTTTAAGTTTTTTATAGGCAGTCTCTTTTAAAACAGTAAAAATTCCTCACCAGCTCTTTCCGTATCCTTCCGTTTTGGAGCCGCCCCAACTTCATCACCTTAATGGCTGGATTTTTTGTCGGCGGGTTGAAGAACTTCTCTTGGATCGATCAAGGACTTTGCGATGTCCCTGAGATCAGCAAGACGTATTATTCCTGTTCACTGTCTCTGCAGGACGGTTTAGGTCCGTTTGGACCACCCAGCGGCAAAAGTATCGACCGCGATCTCAGAGCATTGAGATTGCATGTCGTCTCGTCGTGACATCAGCTCCTCCTGTCCCAAAACTAGGGAATTCTTAAATATCAAAATACATTGCACTTCAATAACGGATGGGTTAATTAGTATAACATCAATAATACAGTGTAGCTGCTACTTCTTCTGATCTTTTCTGATCTGAATATGCTACTGGCCATTACATGAGAGATGAGGACAGAAAGAGCATATGGGTAGTTCTTGACTTACAACCATAGTTCAAAGTTATAACGGGATCAGAAACAAAGTTACCACCAATCCTTGTAGTTATGACTGTTGCTTCATCCCTGTAGTAACATGATCACATTTCAGACACTTTTTTGCTGTTTTCCAGGTAAGTTTGATTTGGACCTAAGGCCATGTGATTCAATTAACACCCATGTGATTCATTTAAAGACCATGATGACTCATTTTATAACCATCATAAAAACTGTTATAAAAATCAAATCTGCCATGATTTGACTTACAAACACAACGCCTTATGACCAAAAGTGTCACATTGTGGTCACAAGACCTACTTGTAAAAACCTATTCACATGGAATGGTATGGCTGCCTGCAAGCAGTTTTGCTTCAGCAACAGAGGCACTCAGCAAGTGAATGGCAGTCAATAGGCAAGCTATCAGATGGAAACACAATTGGTCTGAAATACAGATATGCCTTCGAGATACAACCATTTATTTAGTGACCGTTCAAAGTTACAACAGCTCTGAAAACACTTTTTTCCCCTCCTACCCTAACCCTTCCATTTTCCCCGTGGTCATGGAACCAAAATTGAGATACTTGGCAACTGGCATGTATTTACGATGATGTCCCAGGTCATGTAACTGCTTTTTGCAGCCTTCCGACAAGCAAAGTCAATGGGAAAGCCAGAGTCACTTAGCAACCTTGTTACCAACTTAATAATTGCAGGAATTTATTTAATAACTGTGGCAGGAAGTGTTATAAAATGGGCAACATTCCTTTCATCACTCTCTTGCTTAACAACAAAAAGTTCAGGCCCAATTGGGGCCATCAATCAAAGACTATCAAATTTTTTTCATCAACTACTATTACTATTCTACTCCCAAAACATACCCACACGTTTTCCCCCTCTGTATCTAAAGAAAACATCCAGGGTCTTCTGGGCATCACAAAACATGTACAATAACCTCTGCCATGGGTCATCTTTTGCATCAATGCCTATAAAAATCAGCCGTAAGAGTAAGCTGGGACAGGACCCAAGAGTATTCCCCAGTGGAGCATAAATCACACTTGCATTTCCCTTCCAGCCCAGCCCAAAGGCAACAATTATTTCTCATCCCACAAATATGGTTTCCCTGACTGCTTATCTGAAAAAAGGAAAGCCACAAGAATTCCACTGTAAAATGTGTGGGAATTTTTTTGAAACTTTCAGTTTCACTCGAAATCATCTTGTCTAATTTAGTGGTTGCTTATGTTTTTTAACCTTTGTGGCTAGAGATATAAAGGGGGGGGGGTGGAGGGACAGAGAGAGAATAAGGAGAGCAAATACCATTTCTCCTGGTTCTTTCCCTTCCATTTCCCCCCAACAAATAGAAGAAACTGAAAAACATTGGAAAAAGTAATAATAAATCCCAAAAGATTTCCTTTTAACCTAATGGGTGACACAACACACAAGGTTCATAAATTGCTATCCCATATATTTTCTAATGCATCAAAGCACTACAGTTCTTACATACAGAGAGCAAATAGTATAGAAAAACTGCCCAATGCAAGATCAATATGCATTTCTGTCACACCTGTACACACATATACACACCCTGGGGCACTGTCATGTTCATCAAAAGAAGGAAGATTCAATTTCACACTTGTAAGTCTGCCTATTGTGGAATTTAAGAATTTAAAACATTTTAAATAAATTGAAGTGAATTCATTTAGAATTCGCTGTTGTCTCACTCAGTGTACTTTTGCATATAATTTAAAAAATTGAGGATTGTAGAGCAAATTAATCATACGTAAGGTACCACAATGAAATAGTAAAGGATGCATACAAATGATTACTGTATTTCATTTTCTCCCATAGATCCATGTTTTTCTTGAAAAACAAAATCAAACAGAAAAATTATATATTTTAATTTACAACCGAGCATTCTCTAGTTTTCAAATGTCTGCCTGCATTCTCATTCTCTCTCTCTCTCTCTCTCTCTCTCTCTCTCTCTCTCTCTCTCTCTCTCTCTGTGTGTGTTTGTGTGTACACATACTCCAGAATTACATATTTTTAAAAACTGAACAATGTTGATAGATGTTAACTGCATGCAGGCAAACTATTTTTTAAAAAAATAATGCATCGGAAAGGTGCCAAATATAAATTGTAGGCAAGAGAACCCATACATTCTGCCACAAGTGTTGTGAGTAGGTGGGTGACAAGAAATGCAGTAAGGTACATGACAAAAAAGTGTTGTGCCCCTTTTGTAAGCATGCTGACATTGCACCTAAAAAGATCATTGGTGAAATTTGCTCATTTTGTCTTTTGCTGAAAACTTCCAGTCAGAGAAACTGCCTTCCTCTGAATGGCAACAATTAAACTTTTGACTTCAATTACTGATTGCTACCTTGTATTTTAATCATGTTTAGCAATGTTTCTTCTCATGAACATAGAGGTCAAGAACTAAGTTTGGCATGAAATTCTGAAACTCTGTTTTTGGTTTATTTCATTATTCATGTTTTAACTTCATTCCTTCTACTTCGCTTATTCCGTCTTTTCATTATTTTAACTGAAAGCCATTTCTAATACTCATTTTGAGCAGAATAAAAGCATATAGATCAAGTATAATAATCAACTCCAGTTTAATATCTATTTCAGTTAGAAAGAAATTATCATCAATTTCATTCCTTAAATAAGCAAGGGATAAAATTATCTGCTGCTTGTATACCAAAAGAAGTCCAGGCAATTTCATTTCTATTATCTACTATGTTTTACACGTGATCCTCGACTCACAACCATTTGTTTAACAACTATCTGAGGTTACGACAGCACTGAAAAAGTGACTTACGACCAATTCTCACATGACTGCCACAGTATCCCCCAAGTCGCATGATCAAAATCCTGGCCTTGGCAACTAGCATGTATTTAAAATGGTTGCATGGTCCTGGGGCAGTGGTGGGAATCAAAAATTTTTACTACCGGTTCGGTGGATGTGGCTTGGTGGGCATGGCATGGCTTGGTGGGCATGGCAAGAGAAGGATACTGTAAAATCCCCATTCCCACCCCACTCCAGGGGAAGGTTACTGAAAAATCCCCATTCTTTCCCGACCAGCTGGGACTCAGGACGCAGAGAATAAATGGGGGCGGGGCCAGTCAGAGGCGGTATTTACCAGTTTTCCGAACTACTCAAAATTTTCACTATCGGTTCTTCAGAACTGGTCAGAACCTACTGAATTCCACCTCTGTCCTGGGGTCATGTGATCACCATTTGCAAACTTCCCAGCTGGCTTCCAACAAGCAAAGTCAATGGGAGCAGCTGTATTCGCTAACCCACTGCTTAAAAACTATGGCAAAAAAAAAGGATAACAAAATCAGGGATAAGTGTCAGGTGCAAGGAACCAGAATAAGACCTGGATGAGCTGATCAGAATTGCATCTTTATCACTGCAAACCTATTTAGAAGAATCTTGCCATGCTGACTACATTCTCTTGGGAACAGCTAGATAAGGGATTTGGGGGCTGTCTGTGTCATTTCCTGTTCTGCAAGGACTCTAAGTTCATCAATCCCTTTACTCCTTCCCCCACGCTAGCTGGACATTCTAGCACAGTAATTCACTTACTACCTGCCTTGCTTAGAAATGGAAATTCTGGTCCCAATAGTGGCCATAATTCAAGGACCATCTCTATAGCTCTATGTGAACATTTTTGCTGCTATTTGCATATTATGTTTCCTTCTAGGAACCAGGTGGACATGTGCCATGGTACAATATAAAACAGGACTAGGCTGAAGTCCAATTCATGGTTGCTTGACTGTAAATCAAGTCTAGATTTGATTCTCAGAAGCTCAAGTCCCAGAATTCCCCAGCCAGCCAATTTGAAGACGTGTTAGAATAGAATCATGGAGCTGGAAGGAACCTAGGAAATCTTCTAGTCCAACCCCCTGCCCAAGGAAGGAGACAGCTTAGATCATCCCAGAACAAATGACTGGCTAATCTTTTCTTGGAAACATGCAGTGATGCAGCACCCACATCTCCAGGAGGCAAACTGTTTTACATTAATTGTTCTCACTGTCAGGAAAGTCATTTCCAATTGGATCTCTCTGATGAGCTTCCCCCCAATTGTATATTGTCCTGCCTTTGAATGCTTTGGAGAATAAATTGACATCCTCTTTTTTTATGATAGCCCTTCAAGTATTGGAAGATTGTTATCAGGTCTCCCCTAAGACTTCACTTTGTCAGACTAGACATACCTAGTTCCCTTCGTCATTCATCATGCAATACAGATTCTTCATTATTTTTGTTGCTCTTCTCTGCATTCTTTCTAGGGCTTCAGCATCTTTTTTGTATCACGATGATCAGAACTGGTTGCAGTCTTTCAAATCTGGCCTCACTAGTGAGCATAAGCGGTACTATCACTTCCCTTGATCTTGATGCTTTCCCTCTGTTGATGCAGCCTAGGACTGCATTGGCTTTTTTCAAAGCTGCAGCATACTGCTGGCTCATATTTAAGCGGTGCCCCACCAGGACATCTAAATCCTTCTCCCAGGCACTATTGAGCCAGGTACTGTCTGTACTTTATACCTGCATATTTGTTTTCTCCTGCCTAATAATAGGACCTTACTTTTCTCATCACAGAACTGAATCTTGTTGGATACAGTCCAATGCTGAAGCTTTCTGAATCTTAAAGTTGCCATGGTTGAGAAACATTGTTCTAGGATAGTGATGGCGAACCTTTTCAGCACCAAGTGCTGAAAACGGAGCACTGCATGTGCATGAACATACTTCGTGCATGCACGCTTGTCTGGATCGCATGCTGGAAAATGAATGTCTGGTTCACTGGTGGGTTCCGGATCCTGTTGCAACTGGTACGCTGCGACGGGGCCAGGCATCCACCACGTGCACGGGCGCTGCGCACGCATGCCCATCACCGCCCTGTGATGTTCCAGCTGCTCGGTGGAGCGTCATGCAAGCGCCGTATGCTACGTGCACAAATGCCCCGGTCGTCTCAAATAGAGGTAAGGAAGGCGGGCAGGCGGCCCCTCCACAGCACCGTACCAGAATGGTGCCTGCGACTCCCAACAGGCACATACCAGGACGTACCGGCCTGAACCCACCACTGGTCTGGTTTCCGGCATGCTCATGCGCAACTGCCAGCGAGTCTACCAGTTCTTCCGGTTTCCGGCAGTGCCACATACCAGCTGATCTTCATGTGCGCATGCGCGCCAGAAACCTGGAAGAGGAACAGGCAATGCCACGCATGCCAGGAGACATAGCTCCGTGTGCCACTTCGGGCACACTTTTGCCATAGGTTCGCCATCACGGTCCTAGTAAGTGAATGTTCCTCAAATTCCACTGTTGGGCTCTGAATGAGTTCTGACTGCCCTAATCACCAAGCAATTGGACTATACCTCTCCCTCACTTGATCGCTACTGCCTACACAGTTTCTAAACCATCAAGAAGAACTTATTCAGCTGTGGTTGATGGATTCAGCCCAGCCCTCCTTTTTCCTACAGCAGTGCTTTATCTACAAAAATTAAAGAGGCCTTGCAGACTCAGAACACATTCTGGCTGTTGCTATCAAAACTTAAAGTCTAGTAAACAAAGATGCAGCAATCACTTCTTGCAATAAAGTATAATTAAACACAGCTTTATCAACTATATCCTTTATTGCCTTCGGAGCTCAGAGTAACACACATGGATCTCCACTCATTTTATCCTCATAGCAGTAAATCTGTGTGATGGGTTGAAGAGTCAATAGCAATTGGTCTCCAATCAATCAGTCAACTTCAGAATTGAGTGTAGGTTCAAACCTAATTTTTCTTAATTGTAGTCCAACAACCTAATCTTCTACAAACACATATGCACACACAGACACAGACACCAATATTAATATCTTCCAAGCAAGCTTGACCACCGCTTTAAAACTCAATTTCTATATCCTGGCTTGTCTTAATTACACTGATTTTTTTTCCCCACTTGAATATAATGGGAATAGTGTTTCATTACGTGTAAGAATAAAGGAGCTAACTAGACCATGCCTGATTAAACTTCTATCTGGATGAAAAATTACCAATAACATATATCTCCTTTATAATTTGGTCTTTTGATACTGCATTACATTTCTAAATTTTTTCTATACAAGTCTTTTAGCTACACAAATATGTTCATGTTAAAAATAATTTATATTCGCACGATGACACCCCCGTCCCCCAAATCCTCATCCCTTCTTTTTTTCCCAAAGTATAAAATAAATATATTTGAGTGTTTCCTTCAGCAGAAACTTTAATTTTATTTTATTTTATGATTACCATATACATGCAGGACTTGATTAAAATTTCCTTTCCACAAACATCTGCAGGCTTGGAGGGAAAAAAATAAAAAGGAAGTTGAAGATGAAATAAAAAGTGACTTGCAGTATTTGGTAGTAGTTTTAATTACACTCCTGATTATTTTTTAGTTGATGTTGTAATGCTGATTTCTAAAAATGAGTACACTTTTAAAGCATTCCAATAATTACTAAGTCACAAAGCTGTCTAATTTTAGAAAAAAATGCAATGCCATCTGGTATGCTTTCAGGGTTAGGGGCAACAGCCTGGGGCATGGATGAAAAAGAAGAATCTATGTTCTCCCCAAAACTCTCTTTGAAGTTCTAAGAAACAGACCCCTTGTTGTCTGTGACATTGGTGACTTTACATTATTAATCTGGTTAGTTAGGAAAATGATCTCTGGCTTTCCTCCCCAGCATGCAAGCATCAATACATTTCCTCTGGTCTCCCTTCACAAGGCCTCCGTTCCAAATTCTATTCCCAGGACCAAAAGTCACCTTAGAAAGAAATGCAAACAGTAAAGCATTCTGCAATTTTCCAATCAGAGCTGCTGGTCCTTAAAATTAACAGTGATAAGGGCTTTAGATTTCAAACGGACTGTTTGTTAGTGATTTTGCCAATATATTGCAAATATGTTTATTGGCAAGACCATTTCTTCCCAGTTACATCCAACAATCCCATCCGGTCAGGCAGGAAGGACATGTTATAGACCAGTGATGGCTAACCTTTTCCGGACCAAGTGCCCAATGCGCACGCCCCCGAACCACCACCACCCCACGCATGCGTGAACTCCCCCCGTATGCACGGCCTGCATGCATGCGTGTGCTCCCCCCGCATGTCCCCCACCCCCGTGCTTATGCAGCAGAGACCCGAAAACCAGCTGGCTGGTGGAAGGCACATACACATGTGCGGCAGAACTGAACTGGGGTGACGGCTCACATGCCCACAGAGAGGGCGCTGTGGCGTGCCACCTCTGCCACACATGCCATAGGTTCGCCACCACGGTTATATACCCTGTTGGTTAAAGAATGCCAACCGGTGGTGTCTAGGAGGAGAGCCTTCTCTGCTATTGCCTCTACCCTATAGAACATCTTTTCCCAAGGTAAGGCTGGTCTCCATTCTGATGGCCTTTTGGAAAAGCATTACAACTTGCCTCTGTCAAATGGCACAGGGGATCCAAGAAGGGTACACAACCCTGGGAGTAGCTGTTGGCTTCAGGGTTCTCTCTCCCTCTTCCCCCCACTTTCTCTCCATCTTAATTTTGTAAAGAATTTATGTTTGTTATGTTTTCTTATTCTAGTAAACCTCTCAGAGCCATTTAGACAGTACACATTTAATTAATAAGTAAAATCAATAAATACTGCCAAAATTACTAATATTTTAGTTTATTAATAGACTGGATGGCTGATGCAGTTTCTTTAAGTTTTTTTTAATGCAAAAAGGAAGCTATATTCACTTACTTACTGTATTTTTTTGGAGAATAAAATGCACCTTTTTCTCTCAAAAAAGAGGCTGAAAATCTGGGTGCGTTTTATAAACTGAATACAGCATTTTTGGCCTCCCGAAATCCCGCCCCTTCACCAAAATGGCCGTGCATATCCTTTAGGAGGCTTTCAGAGTGCTCCTGGGTGCTAGGGAGGGCAAAATGAGCAAAAAACTGGCCATTGTTTGCTCGTTTTTGCCCCCACCCTCACCCCCCAGGAGCTCTCTACAAGCCTTCTAAAGGCTGCGCATGCCCTTTTTGGGGGGGGGGGGAAGGGCCGTTTATGGGAGGTCTGCAGAGTGCAATTTTTTTTTTAAAAAAAGTTGGCTCTTTAAAATCTTGGTGCGTCTTATACTCCAGTGCGTCTTATATTCTGAAAAATACGGTACTTAAAGCTCAAACTTACAAAAGATAAGAGTAAAATACAGGTAGTCCTTGACTTATGACCAATCAAAATCACAATGGCACTGAAAAAAGTGAGTTATGACTAGTTCTTGCATTTAGGACTGCTACAGCATCCCCATGGTGACGTGATCGTGATTCGTGCTCTTGGTAACCCTGAGTGATCTTGGTCCACTTAAACAGCCCAACCAAAGAACCTCGCAGCCCACCACCAACACTGATAAGGCAAGCCACTAGAACCGTGATGGTGAACCTATGGCACGCGTGCACTAAGTGGCCTGGCACATGCGGGATCGCCCGTTCCTCTTACCAGTTTCTGGCACGCATGCGCACGTGATGATCAGCTAGCTGGCACGCATGCTTGTGCCAGAAACTGGAAGAACTGGTCTTCCATTTTTCGGCGTGAGCATGCGCACCAGCCAGCTGATCATCGCATGCACATGTGTGCAAGTAACCAGAAGACTAGCTGGCTGGTGCACATGCGTGCATTGGAAATGACCATTGGCTTACCTGAAGGGTCCTTTTCTGTACACCGCGGGAGAGTCCAAGCAATGGGTTAATTCAGTCTGCTTGCCCTTAGGACTGAGGAACTATTTTTCCTTAAGCCACACCTCCTCCTGGTGTGCTCAATCCCCCAGAATTCTTTGAAGGAGTCAGTTCGTGCGGACGGAGCGAAGCGTCCAGATGATGTACTGTTGACACGAGGAACCCGAATCCCGGCCTTGAGAGCCAGGGTGGGTTGGACTCTCCCGCGGTGTACAGAAAAGGACCCTTCAGGTAAGCCAATGGTCATTTTCCTGTACACCGCTTGGAGAGTCCAAGCAATGGGACATACCAAAGTTATTGTCCATCTGGGTGGGCAGAAGAAGGCTCCCGGGATTCGGTCTCTGACACAACCGCCTGGAGCACACGCCTGCCAAAAGACGCCTCAGCCGAGGCGAAAATGTCCAGTTTATAGTGTCGCACAAATGGAGAAGGAGAGGACCACGTAGCGGCCCTGCAGATGTCCAGGATCGAGGCCTGGGTGGCCCAGGCCGCTGAAGTAGCAGCACTTCGTGTGGAGTGTGCAGTGATGCCGCGCGGAACGGCCTTGGATTGACTTTCATAGGCAGTCGCAATGCAAGCGCGAAGCCACCTGCCAATTGTGGAGGAAGTGACCTTCTTCCCTAGGGAACCGGGCTGGAAGGAGAGGAAAAGAGCCTCTGACTTCCTGAATTCCGCAGTACGAGCGATGTAGACCTTCAGGGCCCTCCTGACATCAAGATTGTGCCAGGATCGCTCTCTGGGATGCGACGGATGAGGACAAAAATTTGGCAACACAATGTCTTGCGCTCTATGGAACCATGAGTTTACTTTGGGGGTAAAGGTCGGGTCCAGCCTCAAAATGACCCTGTCAGGGTGGATGACGCACAGATCCTGGCGAACAGAGAGAGCCGCCAGCTCCGAAATCCGGCGAGCTGACGTGATGGCAATCAAGAAGGCCGTCTTCAGCGTCAGGAATCGAAGAGAAGTAGTGCGTAAAGGCTCGAATGGAGGGCCAGAGAGGGCCCGCAGGACCACGGACAGCTGCCAGGTAGGATAGCGATGAACGGTGGGAGGGCGAAGGTTAGAAGCGCCCTTGAGGAAAAGACGCACCTTCGGGATTTTGCTGAGAGGCAAAAGGTGGTCGCCCGACCAGACAGTAGACAAAGCCGCCACTTGGCGTCGAAGGGTGTTCGGGGCCAGGCCCTTGTTGAGTCCCGCTTGAAGGAAGTCAAGCACTCTGGGAACAGGCGCGGTCGTCGGCTCGATGAGCAGCTCCTCACACCACTTGGCGAAGGCGGCCCAGGACGCATCATAAATCCTAGTGGTTGAAGGGCGTCTAGCCGCCTGAATGGTGTTCACTACCTCCTCCGACAGGCCTTGGCCTTTCAGTTGGTCCCCCTCAAGTGCCAGACGGCCAACTGGAGCCACTGGGGCTCTGGGTGAATCACGGCCCCCTGGCTGAGGGAGATCTGGTCCGGAGGAATGCGCCACGGAGGAGACACCGACAGGTGGACAAGGTCGGCAAACCACGACCTGCGGGGCCAATGCGGGGCCACGAGAAGGACCTCTGCTCCCTCTGCGATGACTTTGGAGATGAATTGAGGAAGGAGAGGCAGGGGAGGGAAGGCATACAGTAGCTCGCGGGGCCACTTGCAACGCAGTGCGTCTGTCCCCTCCGCCCCCGGGGTGAAGAACCGGGAGTAGAAGCGGTCGAGCTGCTTGTTGTCCCTTGACGCAAACAGGTCTACGGCCGGAGTCCCGAATCTGTCGGACATCTGGTGGAACAGGCGAGGGTCCAGTTTCCACTCCGCAGGATCTATGGTCGTCCTGCTCAGCCAGTCGGCCTGTGTGTTGTCCACTCCGGAGATATGGTCGGAGCGAAGGGATTCCAGATGGCGCTCCGCCCAGCGTCCCAGGGACTCCGCCTCTCTCATCAGTGCTCTGGACCTGGTGCCGCCCTGGCGGTTGATGTGGGCCTTGGTGGCCACATTGTCCGTCATCAGAAGCACATGTTGGCGATGGATGGGCCGGCTGAAATGGCGCAGGGCCAGGCGAGCAGCTCTCAGTTCCAGCAGGTTGATGCTGTAGCTGGATTCCACTTGGGACCACTTGCCCTGAACAACCAGGGACCCCATGTGGGCTCCCCAGCCGGAGAGGCTGGCGTCTGTGGTGGTGATCAACCTCTCGGGTTCCTTGAATAGGTGGCCCTTGAGGATGGCCGGAGACACCCACCAGCGGAGAGACCTCTTCACGTCCGGGGGAACTCGAATCGGCCTGGTAGAGTTGCTCCTGGATGCCCTCTGGTGCGGCAGCAGCAGCCACTGGAGAGACCTGGAATGCAGGCGGGCCCACGGCACGATGGAAATGCAGGAGATCATTTTTCCCAGCAGCTGCGACAGAAGGACCACTGGAGCCTGCCTCAAGCTCAACACCTTGTGGGTCATGGACCTTAGACCGGTCAACCTGTCTCGGGAAAGGAAAACCTTGCACAAGTTGGTATCTATCACCGCCCCCAGGTGTACAAGTCTGTTGGTTGGAGTGAGATGGCTCTTCTCTATATTTAGAGAGAAGCCGTGGTTTCTGAGGGATCTCATAGTGGTTTGGAGATCCCGAAGGGCCTGCTGCCTGGACGACGACTGGATCAGGATGTCGTCCAGGTAGCACTGGAGCCTTATGGGCCTGCGTCTTAGCTGAGCCGCCACTACAGCCAGCACTTTGGTAAACGTCCGAGGAGCGGACGAGAGGCCGAATGGAAGAGCTTTGTACTGGAAGTGGCGACCCGCATAATAGAAGCGCAGGAACTTCCTGTGCTGAGGACGGATGGGGATGTGGAGATATGCCTCTTTGAGATCTATAGATGTGAGAAGATCTCCCTGTCGAATCCCCGCCAGAATGGACTGCAGAGACTGCATCTTGAACCTCCGGTAGGCGATATGCCTGTTGAGGTTCTTGAGGTCCAAGATGGCTCTCCACCCCCCCGAATTCTTTGGTACCAAGAAGAGGATGGAGTAAAACCCCTTCCCCTCTTCGCCTTGGGGAACTGGTTCCACGGCCCTGATGTCCAGGAGATGACGGACTTCCTGGTCCATACGCTGCCTCTTTTGGGGGCAGGACGGGACAGGGCACCGGATGAAGGTCCGAGGGGGAAGGGACAGGAATTCTAGGGAGAGGCCTTCCCTGACTGTCTGCAGAACCCAAGCATCCTCGGTGTTCTGGGCCCAATGGGAGGCGAACAGCTGGAGGCGACCCCCGATGGGCGCCAAGCCCTGGCAGTCACTTTGACTTACGGAACGGCCTGTTGGAGGCCCCACCGCGGTTATACTTGCGGAAGCCGAACTGCTGCCTGCCTCTGTCCCGAAAAGGCGCTCTGTCTTGGGACCTGTCGCCCTGCTGGCCGAAGGACCTATTAGAGGGAGAGAAGGAAGAGGCAGAGGTGGAAGGCTCGGAGGCACGAAAGGACTGCCTCCTAGAGTAGGGAGCGGCCTTACGTTCCTGCTTTTTATTTAGAGAAGGTAGGATCTTCCTCTTGTCCTTGGACTCAATGAGGAGAGGATCCAGGGACTCGCCAAACAATTTGGACCCCTTAAAGGGGGCGGAAGCCAGTTTCCATTTGTTTTTCTGGTCCGCTTGCCAATGTCGGAGCCAGATCAGTCGACGGGAAGTTATGTTAGAACCGAGGGCCCTGGAGGCAAATTTGGTGGCATTGAGGGACGCGTCAGCGGCATACTGGGAGGCCGCGATTATTTTTGACACGTCCTGGTGGAGACGGATGTCTCCCGCCGGGAGCTTGTTTAGGAGCTCGCGCAGCCAGATCACAGAGGCCCTATTAAAAAAGGAAGCGGAAGAAGAGGCCCTGATGGCCCAGGCAGCCGCCAGATGGGTCTTGTGGCACGCCTTTTCCGCCTTCTTGTCCTCCGCCTTAAGGCCTTCCAGGAGGTCGGCCGGTAGCGAGGAGTTGGAAGTGAGCGCAGCGATGGGCGGGTCGACAGTGGGAAGGGCCAGAAGGTCCTCCAACACTGGCTCCATAGTATAAAGCTTCCTATCTACCCCACTGGGAGAGGATTGCGTGACTGGCTGAGCCCACTGGCGCTGGATTAAGTCGAGGAACAGCCCCGGGACCGGAACCAGCTCTTGCTGGGGCGCTGGCACATCAAACATGACCGCATTGGGATTAGCCGGAGGGGCATCATCCGCCGGCGCGGTCGGCTTGGGCTTGATCCCCACCCTGGTGGCAGCCTTGACCTTGTGAAGGACCGATTTAAAAAGGCTGGGCTTGAAGAGACCCGCAAAGGCGGGCGCTTCGGGGGGCAGGTCCTCGTCGTCCGAGAGGCCTAGCACCTCCGGGTCAGGGTCCTCAATGGCAGAGGCCTCGCTGACCACCGAGGATTCCAGGGAAGGATGGCGAGCACGCTTGCTTGGGGGCGGAGCTGCCTGATCGGGTTTGGGACCCCTAGGGGCCGCTGCGGTAGGACTTTTAAATTTCATGGCCTCCGTGATGCCCTTGGCAATGGCGCGGGCCATTAGCTCCTGCATGCGGGGCGATAACTCCTCAGAGTCAGAATCGGGATCCAAGCCCTCTACTAGGGGGGGTGAAGCCTCACCCTGCATATCGTCTATGCTAGCATCCCCAGGGGGAGGAACCTGTTCACAGGCCCAAGAAGGGACCGGGGAAGCCGGCTCTGCAAATGACCTATTAGGGGATAGGTCCTGGGATTCCACCTCCTCGGCGAGGACCGACTGGAGATCTTCCCGGGAGGGAGGGGCTCCTGAAAGGGACTGCACCCTGTCTGCCTGGCGTCTGGCCTTCTCGAATTGCTTGTCAAGGGCCCGCTGGCGCCTTTCAGCATCCTTGGCCTCAGCTACCGAAGGGGTTCTGGAACGCTGTTTCCCAGAGCTACCCCCACCACTCTTGCCCGCACCCCCACTCCCCGAAGAGGAGGAACCCTTGCTAGGGGCCTGCGAGAGGCTCGGCCTAGCGTCTTGGGAATCGGGAGGACTGGGCAGGTCCATAGTCAATGACCACACAAGATGGAGCAAGGCTATGATAAGGCAGAAGGATAGATATAGACTGGGTGCTGCAATGGGAAACAAAACGAAATGATCGTTAAAATTGCCATATATACAATTAATCGAATCAATACTATGAAATCATCCCATGTTTCACCCAGTCGGAGGCCCAGGGGTAGGATTGGGGCCTGCACCGAGGTGCAAGGCTCCGCAGGAGAAGCAGGGAGGAGAATGACTATAGAAAAAAATCTTTAGGCCTGCGCTTACTTAAGGCCTCCTCCCTGAGCCGGTATGATGACCGTTGGAATGGCACAGGAACCAGCGCCGCTCGCAAAAATAGACAAAGGGCGAAGGTGGCGATCCTAGCCCGAGAAACCCTTGCTAGGCCCTGCCACCTCCAGCGGCCTCCTGAACAACGAGGCTGATGCAAAATGGCGGCCATGGCTGGGCGCGCTATTTTCGCGCCTAAAAATGGCCGCCGCAACAGCGTGGGGCTAAGGGAGAGCGAGGGGCGAACGCGCCTCGCAATGGCGACGATCGCCCACTCCTCCCTGCAGCAGAGGTCCTCTAGCAGGCCGGGGAGCGAAAAAACTTCGACGAAAATAACAAACGAGGGGCCTGGGGACTTAGGAACCTCGCCGCTGCAGCCGCGCCGTTTTAAACGACAAGCGGCAGGCCTCCGAAGCCGTCCCAAGAGGATCGGCTGAGGGGCACCCCCCACCACCTTCCAGCTTACCTCCTGGCCTTCAAGTGCAGATTGTACTGAAGAAAGTCGCAGAATTTAAGAGAGAAACGTCTCACGATGTTGGAGGAATAGTAAAGAAAAACTTTAAACGTAATTTGAGAGTCCAAGCCAAAAAAAGGATCAATTTAGCTCAGAGCTCTAACTAAATACGTCCAAACGGGCTGACTGAGGAAGAATTCTGGGGGATTGAGCACACCAGGAGGAGGTGTGGCTTAAGGAAAAATAGTTCCTCAGTCCTAAGGGCAAGCAGACTGAATTAACCCATTGCTTGGACTCTCCAAGCGGTGTACAGGAAAACCAGAAGTTCATTTTCCAGTGCACACATGCCCCCTATGCAGTTCCTCTTCTGGGTTGCAACCCCGACAAGCATGCCCACGTCATTTCCACACTCAGTGCCGAAAAGGTTTGCCATCACTGCACTAGAATATAAACTGATCCACTAAAATATAAATTCCATTCCTTACTATTACTGAAAAAGGGCGTTGGTACTTACCTGATACGCCTCTTCTCATAGTGGGGGAGGAGTATCCAGGATGGGGTTGACCTTGTCCTCTCTTGATTGGGCTGAGTCAGATAAGCTCTTTTAGCCATGCCTTGGTCATCAGGCTCCACCCAGTTATGGGCGAAGAACTTTATCCGACTCGCTGTATCATCCACTCTAACTTTTAGTTTCAAACCTTTATTTATTACTTCAACAGCAGTTCAACAAACAACATAACAATTTTGCAACGTACCCATATCCGGGAGGGGCTGAATACTCCTCCCCCACTATGAGAAGAGGCGTATCAGGTAAGTACCAACGCCCTTTCTCCATAGTGAGGGGAGGAGTATGCAGGACGGGACGTACCAAAGCCTACATGTCCCTAGGGAGTTTGAGTATATGCCCAAACTTATGCCTGGTGAGGCGTGTCCCCCGCCCTGTGAACAGCCTGCAACACCCTACATCCGAATGAGGCTTCCGCAGAAGCAAAGGAGTCCTACTTGTAATTCCTCACAAATGGTGAGGGGGAAGACCCCTTGGCTGCCCTACAGATCTCAGAAGTGGCCGTGCTTTGTGTAGAATGCGCTGTGATAGAGCTCGGTGTTTGCAGACCCCGTGCCTGATAGGCAGAAGCAATGCAGGTTCTTAACCACCTCCCTATTGTGGTGGTGGTCACCTAATTCCCCAGGGACCCCAGCTGGAAGGAAACAAATGGGGCTTCCGACTTCCTGTTCAGCCTGGTTCTTCTGAGGTAAATCCTGAGCCCTCCTTGTGTCCAAGGTGTGCCACTTCCTCTCTAATGGGTGAGAAGGGTCCAGGCAGAAATGGGCAATATCAGCTCCTGCGAGCGATGGAAGCAATGACACACCTTGGGTATGAAGGAGGGGTCCAACCTTAGCACTACCCTGTCCTGGTGGAACACGCAGAGATCTTCCCTGGTAGACAGAGCCTGCAGTTCGGATAGCCTCCTGGCGGAGGTGATGTCCACCAAAAAGGCCATCTTAAGTGTCAGGAACTTCAGAGAGAGTACGTAATGGTTCGAACCGAGGGCCTGTCAGAGCATCCAACACCTTGTGTAAGTCCTAGGAAGGGTACCTGTGCACCATGTGCGGTTTAAGATTGGAGGCCCTCTTGAGGAACCGCCTGACCATCGGATTGTGAGTCAGTGTCTGAGATCTACCCCCCCAGGAGAACCGATGAAATGGTCGAGACTTGTCTCCTAATCGTGTTGGGTGCCAACCCTATGTCCAGCACCGCCTGAAGGAAGTCCAGAACTTGTGCAACAGTGGCCCGGACCAGATCACGGTCCCTAGAGATGCACCCTGTTGAAAAGGCCCGCCATGTAGTGCCATAAATGCACTCCGTGGAGGGTCTGCTAGCTGCCTGGATAGTCTGTATAACCCTGGGGGAGGAGAGATCTTCCCTCAGGGAGCTCTGCTCAAGCGCCAAGTGGTTAGCTGGAGCCACTGAGAGTCCGGGTGTTCCAGCGACCCCGACTGAGGGACATCCTCTCCTGGGGGGTTCTCCAGGGCCCGTCCACCAAGAGGAATTGGAGATCGGCAAACCAAGGCCTTCGGGGCCAGTGTGGGGCAATCAGAACCACCTCCGCCCCCTCCCGCAAGATTTTTTGTATGACCCTGGGGATCAGGGGTAAGGGTGGATAGGCATAGAGGGCCCCCCGGGGCCAAGGGCCGCGAAGAGTGTCTACCCCCTCTGCCCCCCCCCATGTCCAGTACCTGGAGTAAAACCTTGGGAGCTGAGCGTTGAGAGGGGTGGCAAATAGGTCAACCTCTGGGCGTCTGAAGCGCTCTGCCATCTTCTCAAAGATTGCTGGCTGCAGCTTCCACTCCGAATTGTCCACCTCAGTCCGGCTGAGCCAGTCGGCTCTGATGTTCTCCACCCCTGCTATATGTTCTGCCCTCAGCGAATGCTGTCTAAGATCATAGGCTATCTGAGGTGCTTCTGCGATTTCTCATAGTCGGACATCCCATTCTGAGTTTGTGGTGGGTTCCGGCATGGGGACCAGCCTGTCTCACCCTTTTGCCATGGCTAGAAGGGTACTATGATTCTATGACTAAGATTAGCTCAATTTTTTAAAAAAAATATATTTATTTATTTATTTGTTTGTTTGTTTGTTCAATCCACTTGGCGGCCTCTAGGGTGGATGCCAGACTTAGTGGATGCAGAGCAGTTCACTGGTCAGCCACTAGACCGAAGTGTAAAGATGAAGTGAGGAAAGCTAAGGCTTACAATGGAGAAAGGCTTGCCACAAAGGTAAAAAAATAACAAAAAAAGGCTTCTTCCAACATGTTAAAAATCAGAAAACAGTTAGGGAAACAATTGGTCCATTGCAGGGAGAGAATGACCAGAAGGTGACAAGCAACAGGAGGAATTATTTAACTCATGATTGGCGCCTGTCTTTACACAAAAGGATAAACAGTCCAACCTACCAAAAACAGCACCACCAAGCTCAGATTAGGAACACAAGTTGAAATAGGGAAGAAAATGGTAAGTGAGCACCTGTCTGCCCTAGACGAGTTCCAATCACCAGGACCAGATGAATTACACCCCAGGGTTCTGAAGGACCTGACAGACAAGATCGGTGAACCATTGAACTATATCGTTCATAGCTCCTGGAGCACCAGGGACCTACTAGAGGATTGCTGATGTGGTTCCCATCTTCAGAAAAGGAGGGGGGGGGAGGAGGAGGAGGAGGAGGAGGAGGAGGAGGAGGAGGAGGAGGAGGAGGAGAAGAAGAAGAAGAAGAAGAAGAAGAAGAAGAAGAAGAAGAAGAAGAAGAAGAAGAAGAAGAAGAAGAAGAAGAAGAACAACAACAACAACAACAACAACAACAACAACAACAACAGATCCAGAAAACTACAGACCTATCAGCCTGACCTCAATACCAGGAGGATTCTGGAAAGGATAATCAAACAACGAATTAGCCAAAAGCCAACCTGGGTTTGTCAAAAACAGATCATGCCAGACTAATCTTATTGCATTCTTTGATAATTGGACAAAATTAGTGGACCAGAGGAATGCCATTGATATAGTTTACTTGGACTTCAGTAAGGCATCTGATAAGGTAGACCATAACCTACTACTAGATAAAGTAGAAGAATGTGGGGTAGACAGCATCACGCCAGATGGATTCGTAACTTGCTGACCAACCGCACTCAACGTGTAGTCCTCAATGGAACTGCATCTACATGGAGGGAAGTATGCAGTGGAGTACCAAAAGGCCTTTGAAAAAAGCCAACACAGTTCTAGGCTGCATCAACAGAGGGATGGAATCAAGATCACGTGAAGTGTTAATACCACTTTATAATGCCTTGGTAAGGCCACACTTGGAATACTGCATTCAGTTTTGGTCGCCACAATGTAGAAAAAATGTGGAGACTCTAGAAAGAGTGCAGAGAAGAGCAACAAAGATGATTAGGGGACTGGAGACTAAAAGATATGAAGGACAGTTGTAGGAACTGGGTATGTTCAGTTTAATGAAAAGAAGGGCTAGGGGACACATGATAGCAGAGTTCCAATATCTATGGGGTTGCCACAAAGAAGATGTTGGATAGCCCTTGTCTGAAACGGTATAGGGTTTCCAGCTTAGGCAGGGGGTTGGACTAGAAGACCTCCAAGGTCCCTTCCAACTCTGCTATTGTATTGTATTGAATTTTGCTCTTTGCCTAGTTGCCCCCACCCTTGGATGGACCTTCAGGGGTAATCTCTAACCTGATTGAAGGCTCTTCTGCCCTTCCAGTGGGGCTGCCTGTTTTAGAAGCCAGGACTTGATTCCTGCCTGTGTCCTCCAAGCTGCAGGGGGCCGCCATCTTGGGCCATGTGGGGCCTCTCCTCCCCTTTCTTTTCAAATGGCTCTGCCAGGCAAATACAATAGCCCTGCCCTCAGGACTTTGAAAAAACACCAAAGGGCTTGTGCTGCTAAGAGCTGGCTCTCACCTGTGGCCTCCTGCTGTTAATAGCAGATTGCTGCCCCCCTCCCCCTTCTGCTGCTTTCCTTTCTCTGCCTTAAAGGGAAAGTTTTTCCTTAAGGGAAGACCTTCTTTAAAGTGGGAGCCTCCGCAATTATCTGAGCCTCATTGCCCTGTCTGGGCTTCTCTGGCTAACTAGGCCCTCAGAAGAGGATTGAATAGGGCTTGCATAAATCGTGATAGCAAGGTTGCCAGAACACAGGAGGACAAAGGCGAAGGGAATCCTCACCTGGAGGGAGGGTTCCCCTTCTGCAGCCCTGCCAGGTGAAAAGAAACCTGGTAATCTTTCCTCAGGTTGGGGGGGGGGGTGGTTCTTCCTGCTGCTGGCCTTGTGGCAGATGCCTCTGCCTTTCATACATAGATGGTAGGTTTGGGGTGGGGGGGTTGATCCACCACCTGCCTCTTTAGCCTCCTTGATGGAGATATTCCTCCTTTGGGCCTTTACATGCCTCCCCCACCCTAGCTAATGCCTCTGCAATGGTTTCTAACCTTTTTAAGGGCTCCTCGGTGCCTCCGGTGATTGCTGCTGCAGGACTGAGAGCTCGGCTCCTGCCGGCCTCCTCTGAGCTCCTGGGGGCCGCCATCTTGGACCATGTGGTTTCCAAAATGGCCCCCGGCTCCAAATTCAAAAGGCTCCTCTTTGCTGGAGCACATGGAAATGGCTTGTGCCTTTGCAGGCTGCCATGCAACTTCCGCTGCCGCTGGGGGATCTCTCTCTCGCCTCCCCCTGCCTCCTGCAGCTCTTTCTGAGCCTCTCCAGCTCTCACCTTGTTCCCTGGTGATCGCTGCCAGCGCAGGCACTCCGGGGCGTTTTAAAACGCAGCGGTTCGTCGCTCAACCCCTGAGGGGAGCAGGGGAGCGCTCCGGCACCCTTAGAGCCTCCTTGGGAGTTGCCCATGCTGCAGGGGCCTCTGCGGAGCTCGCTTGCCTGTCTTTGGTGAGAGTCCTCACTTAGTGCCTGGGTCTCGCTCTGTGACCTGGGCTGTGTGCCGCCTTAGTGGTTGCTGCACAGGCTTTCTACCCCGCTGGGGGTTTCCTCAGCCTCTAGTGATTGATCAGGCAGCGTGGAGGCAATTTGGATCGCTTTTGCAGCAATTTAAAGTTTTTCCTTTAAGTTTCGTCAGTATCTCATGATGAACACAGCCGTCCACAGATGGACTGAGTCAATAACTGGGTGGAGCCTGGTGACCAAGGCGTAGCTAAAAGAGCTTATCTGACTCAGTCTAATCAAGAGAGGACAAGGTCAACCCCATCCTGGATACTCCTCCCCTCACTATGGAGAACAACCAAGTTCAGAGAACATCAAGGACCCCTCATTTCAACCCTGAGCCACAAATATTCTCCCTTGTTGTAAACAAATATGTAAAAGCATTGCGTTTCTCTCATGTTAGAAGCTCATCTTTCTGGAGTACAACTGGATTAAATGAACAGTCCTGGCTACTACTTGTAAGTGTAGCATTCGGTCCTAGTTGTTCTGTACAATCTGTAACCAAACCTTGTTATAGGTTATTTACCTGAATGCTAATTTAGAGTGTTGTCCAAACTCAGATTAATGACTAGTTTTATTAATGGTTAACCAGCAATTTATTGGAATTCCATGAAAACAGTTCACAGTGCAAAAGTGTTTACAAAATGAAGCCACCACAAAATGAAACTTCTCCTTTGTTCTTCACCCCCTGTGGGTGCATGAGAACTTTCTTTTGAAACAAGGTGGTTGGGGGAAGCTAAGCCTTCTCTGTCCGGAACATGTTGGCTTTGTCAAGAATGAAACCACTACAGCTTCAACATTCCAATTCTGCAGGAAATCTAGTCCTCAATTTACAATTTGGACCAGAAGAGTTGTTACGTGAGTTGCACACAATTTTATGTCCTTTTTTTGCAGTGGCTTTTACATGAATCACTGCAGTTGTTAGTGAATTGCACAGTTGTTAAGTGAATAGCAATAGCACTTAGACTTCTATACCGCTTCTCAGTGCTTTACAGCCCTCTCTCTTAGCGGTTTACAGAATCAGTGTTTTGCCCCCAACAATACGGGTCCTCTATTTACCAACCTCAGAGGGATGGAAGTCTGAGTCAACCTTGAGCCGGTGAGAACTAAACTGCAGACAATCGGCAGAATTAGCCTGCAATACAACGCCACCAGTGCTCAATGAATCAGGGCTTTTCTCATTGACTTTGCTTGTCAGAAGCCCCTGGGAAACTCAAATGGTGATCACAAGACCCCAGGATACTGCAACTGTCACAAATACATGCCAGTTGTCAAGTACCTGAATTTTGATCACATGACTGGAGATGCTGGGACAAGCGTTACCTGCAAGGACCAGTTGTAAATCATTTTTTTAGTGCCCTTGTAGTTTGAATAGTCATTAAAATGAATGATTTTAAGTCAAGGACTGCCTATAAATAAACCAGGAAGTGATAGTCAGAACAAAGATGGAGAAGTGCTATTGCATCACTGCCCATGGTGGGCTGGGTTGTGTGGTATGCATTTATTGGCCTTAACTGTGGTCAACCTAAAACCACACTTAATGTATTATGCAAACATTGTCACTGTGTATGCAAACACTGTCATCAAATTATGGCTACTTTGGAGTATTGTTTGCCTGGGCAAAGCAGGAAGACCAACAAATAATAAATATCTAAAGTGTTTGGAAACTGCTTATAGTCTATTCAACAACTTTTGTGTATTTTTTAGTACACTAAAAATGAACTGAAATTTAATTTTACACAAATTACCATTATTATTTTTTGACATGAAGAGGAGTAAAATAATAATTATCCCCTAAAGGGAGAACGAGGTAGACGATGCCCAGGTCGGCCAATTCACTTCACCAGAGTATCTACGGCTTCACCGAAATCCATTGAAGATGTCAATGTATTAAAATGTCAAACTACATTCTTAAGGGTTCTGTGGATAAGTAGAAAATAAATACTGATGTAATCCTGCCCACATCTAGCCTGAATCACTGTATTTAAGGCGGCTTCTTCCAAGTGAGTAAGAAGTTGGGAGACTCAGTTTTCCAGTTCAAAAGGATTCTCTTTAAAGAAACGCCAGTAATTTCCACTTCACATATTTTGCAATAATAATTTAGAAAGGCAGCTTTTCAGGAACCTGCCTTGTGGAGACACTTTTCATTTGAAGGGCAGGAAAGGAGGAGAAAGATTGGGCTGAGAGTGGCCCAAAGTTAGCCAGTTTGCTTTTATGTCCCTAAGGCAGGACTTGAACTCATCTTTGTCTACTTTCCTCTCCTCCCCTAATCTCAGCCTCAGCCACTTTAAGAAGTGTGAACTTCAAGGATCTACTGGAAGTTTTCTGAGGATAGAAAAAGTTCAATTTGGCTACCAAAGGAGTTGTACTAACCTGGATAAAAACCATAAGAATATCCAGTGACCGTACAATATTTGCAGGACTGAACTCCATTCATCGATAGTTAAGCAAAATAGAGGAGGGATGTAAATCATGCCAGATGCTAGTCACATTACTCCTTTCTTGTAAAAGAGATGAACTACCATGGAACCCTTTGATATTGCTGTTCTTCACAGGGTTAGCTATGATCAATCAGGGTCATCAATAAAAACCAAAATGGACTAGAAGTCCTCCAAGGTCCTTCCAACTCTTGTCATTCTATTATTCTGTTATTGGCTCCCTCTGCTGGCAATGCAGAAAAGCCCCCCAAAAAGAGAAAAGGAGACAGTGAAGAATCAACGAGGTGAAAATCGGTTTCATTTCTCCTTCCTTCCTCTGCCTTTTCTTGAAATTTCCAGGAAACAAAAACATTATTCCCCCATACACCATTCAAAAGCCACTCAAAAGTCCTCTTACAACTTCCATTTATATAAGGAAAACTCTATAATCATATTCACATGGTTTGCACCAAAAATTCAATTTAGGTCCTCACTAGAAGGAAAAGCAGACTGCCTTTTTCCAATTAAGTTTAAGAAAAGAAGCTTGCTTCTTCCTTGCATAAGATAAAACCCCATTCCCTGCCCCATCCTCCATTAACAAATATATTTGGACAGAGGGCTAGAAAAGAAATTCTACTATGTTCAAGTAATTTCACCAAAGTACTTAATTTATGAGCAACGTATCTGAAGTTCAGAATATGCAAACAACAACTGAAAAAATGGTTGAGTAGGAAGTATCACTTCACAGCCTAACACAGAATTAGGGAAACATTTTTCATTACGGGTCTACATACTCTTTGGAATATTTATCTGTTGGGGGAATCAGGGTTAAGGATTTATGAGATATAAATGAAAGCAGCTCCCTGCTCATTTTCTGGCAATCTCTTTTCTGACACTTTTTAAAATATATACAGGCAGTCCTCCACTTACAAACGCAATTGAGCTCAAAATTTATGTTGTTAAGTAAGAAATTTGTTGTGAGTTTTGCCCCATTTTACGACTTTTCTCACCACATTTGTTAAGTGAATCACTGCAGCTCTTAAATTAGTAACAAGGTTGTTAAGTGAATCTGGCTTCCCCATTGACTTTGCTTGCCAGAAGATCACAAAAGGGGATCACGTGACTCCAGGACCCTGAAACTGTCATCAGTATGAGTCAGTTGTCAAGCATGTGAATGCAAACCACGTGACCATGGGATGCTGCAATGGTGGTAAGTGTGAAAAATGGTCATAAGTCACTTTTTTCAGGGCTTTGAATGGTCACTAAATTAACTATTGTAACTTTGAATGGTCACTAAATTAACTGTTGTAACTTGAGGACTACCTATACAGGTAGTCCTTGACTTAGAACCGATTGCTAAGCAACTGTTTGAAGTAACTGACCTACATGGAGATGTTTAAGACCTGGAAATTTCAATGGTTGCGCCCCCCCCCCCCTCGTCATGTTTGGGCGCTCAGGAACCAGGCCACATTTACAGCAACCAGACCATATTTACAGTATCCCGCGGTGACATATATTTTTTCATTTCTGCCCTCCCCAGCCCCCAGGAGCTCTCTAAAAGCCTCCTAAAGGCTATGCACGGCCATTTTGGTGAAGGGGGCGGGGCTTCAGAAGGCAAAAAATGCTGTATTCGGTGTATAAGACGCACCCAGATTTTCAGCCTCTTTTTTGAGGGAAAAGGGTGCGTCTTAATACTTTAAAAAATACGGTAATTACATTTCACATCATTTTTGCCAAAACCTGACATTTATTTCTCATTTTTAGCAAAAGTACACTTATAAGGTAACCCTAACAACCATGTTAATCTTCGCTTAACAACTGTGGATTCCCATCATGACCACTGCAAAGAAGTTGTAAAATTGGGTTGGTCACGTGGCTGATCCATTTTACGACCAGTGTGATCATGGTGGGAGGGCTACACTCAAGTATTACCTGTGTGTACCTCCCTCCACTAACTTTTCTTCCCCAACACAGCCAGCAGATTACCTTGCCTGAAGTCTGAAATGCTTGCTTACTGAGGGTGACTTGGAACTGGCCGAAGCAGATAACTGATATTTGTTCTAAAAGAAATGCCCGAAATTTAGCAAGACCAAAGATCCATGCTATATATTCCCCTGACCTTCTAATAATCATGAACAATGCTTTACCATACAGTATTGCAATGAATTACCTTGTTGAAAATTGTATTCCTGCAAATAATGGGACACCCAGGGAGGGGATTCAGAAGTTGTCAACCTAAAAACCTCCAAGAAGCTAAAAGAAAAATAGTGGTGCTGCAAGAACCCTTTGCATCAACATCTGGACTAGAGTGGCACCTGCTGCTGTAACATCCTTTCTTCTTTCTCTTTCATAATGTTTTATTGCCTGGCTCCACATGTTGATTTTTTTCTTATTATTTTTCTGTAAGAACAAATTATCCTTTCCTGGAACAGAACAGTGCCAATTCCCAATTCTAAATGAGTTGTTTGCTTTACAGCTAAAGTAATACACATGACAATCTATAACGCCTCACCCCATCTCAAGCATAAAAGCTGGAGTATAAAAGGAAGTGGCTGTACCAAGAACATCATGCATGCAAAGGTGTGCCAAAATAATCAGTTACAGAAGCCCTGACCACAGTGTTTCTCAATCTTAGCAACTCTAAGAAGTGTGGATTTCAATTCCCAGAATTCCCCAGTCAGCACTATTGGCTGGGGAATTCTAGGAGTTGAAGTCCACACATCGTAAAGTTGCTAAGGCTGAGAAAACCAAATCTATTTTTCTTGTCTTTATCACAATCCCGGTATTCTTTTCAGCAGTTGTTTTTTTACAAAAAGGTTTAATGTATCAGGAACCAGGGAGTCAAAAGTTAGATGACTCTGGTGGCTCCGTGGTTAGAATGCAATACAGGTAGACTTACAACAGTTCACTTAGTGACTGTTTGAAGTTGCAACGGAACTGAAAAAAAACTTATGACCATATTTCACACTTATAACCAGAAGTGGTATTCAGCAGGTTCTGATTAGTTCTGGAGAACCAGAACTAAATACCACTTTTGACTGGCCTCACCCCCAATCTATTATCTGCCTCCCGAGTCCCAGCTGATCGGGGGGAAATGGGGATTTTGCAGTATTCTTCCCCTGCCATGCCCACCAAGCCACACCCACAAAACCAGTAGTAAAAAAAATTGGATCCCACCACTGCTTACAACCATTACAACATCCCCTTGATCATGTGATCAAAATTCAGCTGCTTGGCAACTGACTCATATTTATGACTGTTGCAATGTCCCAGAGTCATGTGATGTCCTTTTGTGACCTTCTGATAAGCAAAGTCAATGGGGAAGCCTGATTCACTTAGCAACCATATTGCTAACTTACCAAATGCAGTGATTCACTTAACAACTGCAGCAAGAAAGTCTCGCCAGTTTCAATAGAATTGAATAGAATTCTTTATTGGTCAAGTATGATTGAACACATAAGGAATTTTTCTTTGGTGTATAAGCACTCAAGTGTACACAAAGGTATAAGTGATAAATAATTATTATAACCATCATAAAACATAAAAAACTATAGGTTCCTAAGCCTTATCTTTTTTCCATATCAATTATTTAATCGCTGAAGTCCAACTGTACTTGTAAATCTTTTACAAGTGGACATTTGGTACATTTTGAAATGTTACTTATTTTGGTTAGAATTACCATTATCTTTTGCATATCCTGCTGATTTCATTCTCATCCTACTAACCATCCCCCAGAGCATTTTCACAAACTAAATTATAACATGATCCCCATAAGAGTACTACGTTTGGAGCGTGATGTTGTCACTTACAGCAAGCCCGTAGAGAAAATAGTTCTCTTTCACATAAGGAATTGAGTTAAGCTAGTTAACTCTAGGCTACTTGGGGGGGGGGGGGGGGGTGTTAGTAAATTTTCCTCAGTTATATTACATATAGTAAAATAGGCCTGATTCAAAAATGTCTTTCTGGGTTCCCAAGGACTTTCCTTAGGTCGCTCTGTGTGTGTGTGTGTGTGTGTGTGTGTTTGTGTGTGTGTGTGTAAAATCTATCAAATAAAAAGAAGCCCATACCAAATATTGGGTTCACTTAACAACAACACTGTTTGCTTAATCACCATAGAGTATGCTTTACGAGAACCATTATAAAGGTCATAAAATTGGTGTCCAGCCACGTGGTGAATCGCTTTACAACCATCATGACTGATGACCATAATTGCCAATCTCAATTAAGATTACAACTCAAGGACTAAGTGTGTGTGCGTGCATGCGTGTGTATGTGTCTAGTCTTAAATGATTTCCAAGTTACGCATTTGATTTATTTTGAATAGTTAAAGGTTAACAGTGTGGTTGTACAATACTCCCTCCTTGACAACAGAATAATGCTAGATGGCTGTTAAAGAAGCTGCAGATTCTCCACCACTTTCTAATTCTGACAGTTCATGAAACCATGCAAAACAATTTTCTTTAAAAGCCAGAGAAAGCCCTTCTGCTATCTTAGCCCCCAAGTCCTGCAGGGCTTGCTTACAAAGACAAAACACCTCTTCCAATAGAACAAATAAAATGCTCATTACTGGTGACATATGTTTTCCTCTCGATCAGCAATGTGACTGAATCCTGTAAAAAGTTTGGAAGCTTTGAATTTAAAGCCCATCCAATCTGCCCTCATTTCACCTCCACATATGTGAAGGAGCAGGAGTTTCTAAGAAGATTCTCAGTCTATCAAGGAGAAGAACTGTAAGATTTATTCAGTAAGTGCATTTTCTATTGATTTCACTCCCCACTTCCCTACATTTATTCTTTCAATTTAAACACTTTTGGGAAAACTCCAATGCTCAGTTGGAGAAGGCTAGTATTTGGATGGTCTAAAATGAACAACCGATATTTTCAAATCTCTTTGGACACCTAAGTGGTAGTCTTGGCATAACATCATCATCGAGAGATAAAAAGCAAATTTTAGGCTGCGGTATAAAATGCAGTATATGATCAACGTTTCTAGCATAGAGAGTCCATCCAGATTTTTTTTAAAAGCATTGCCTATAGAAGTTTCAGCACTTTTCACAAAAAAAATAACAAGAGAACAGATGTACTTCTTTTGTTATTTAAATAAGGTGTCTTTTGCCTCTTTAGTCTAAAAAAAATTACTTTGATTTCTGTGGCAATGATCAGCTTCATCAGATGCATGGAGATGAATTCTTCCAGGACGCGTATTATATATCCATCAACTGTTGAAGGAGAAGATAAAAAAGGAAAGAATAGTAAAAGGAGACATTAGAGGAAAATAAAATTTAAGGGATAAAACCAGTGAAAACGACTTGTATCATGGCTATTTAAAAAAAGACTTGTTAGATACAAAAGCCATTATAAATACTATGCACACAAGGGATGCATAATGCATGGGGGGGGGGATCCTTTTTTAAAATTAATGATGATTCCACCAACAGAATTGTGATCCCAACAATAGGTAACAATACACATCCACAACTTGATCCATGAAAAACATCACAGAGAAATTACCGTATTTTTCGCCCTATAAGACGCACTTTTTAACTCCAAAAAAGAGGGTGAAAATCTGGGTGTGTCTTATACGCCGAATGTAGCCACCTGGGCAGTGGTGGGTTTCTGCCGGTTGGTCAATGAACCCGGAAGCCCCACCCCTGTCACTTACTCGCAAGTCCTTGGCGTTTTTTTGCATCGGGGCTTGCTGCAAGAGAGAGGGAGCAAAGACCTTTTCCGGATTGGTGGTGGTGGAGGTGCGGGCCCGTACTCACTAAAGCAAGTCCGGAGAAGTCCTTTGCGCCAGCTGGAAAAGGTCTTCACTCCCCACCCCCCCCTTGCAGCATGCCCCGATGCAAAAAATGGCAAGATCTCTTCTCAGAAATGTCTTCTCGGGCTGGCCAGATCTCTCTCCAGATCTTGCGGCTTTTTCAGGATTTTCTTTTTAAAAAAACACCTGCCCGAACTATCTTGAAAACCTGCGATGTTGCTTTGGGAGGGGGCAGGCGGCAGCATTTGCCCCTGCCGCCCTCCCTGGGCACCTGCAGCCTTGGAGCATGCAGCTTTAAAACAAGCCTTTGCACAGCTGCCCGTCTTTCCCCTCCGAAAGCAACCTCGCAGGTTTTCAAGATCGTCTGCAGAGGCGTTTTTTAAAAAGAAAACGGTCTTTTTTGGGGGGGGGCGGAACGGGCTGTGCATGGAAGAGCTGGCGGTCAGGGCGCCCTGAAGCAACGCCAGCCAGCATGTCCCTTAAGGGCAAGGGCAGCAGCGCTGCGCCCACCTCTGCCCTGCCCACTTCTCAGCAACGCGCCCCCGCCTCCTCCTCCTCAGCAGGCAGGCCGGGCAGGGGCGCAGGCACGGCTCAGGAGGGAGCAGCCAACGGGGGGGAGGAGCCCTCTGGCCAGCCGGCGGCTGGCCAGAACTCCTCTCCTGTTCCTTCTTCTGCGGGGGGCGTTGCCTTGCTTTGACAGCCACGTTTCCAATTGGGGGGTGGGGGAGAAATCCTCTGCATGGATCCCCCCAATTGGAAGGAGGAGGCTCCATCCGCGGGGGGAGAGATCCCCCTCACATTCCTCGTCTTCCTGGATGGGCTCCGGATCAGTGAAGCCTCCTCCTTTTTAACCAGGCGATCTTTCCTAAGACATAAAAAAGAACCTTAATTCCAGGCTCAACAAAAGAAGCTGGAAAGAGATATTGAAGCCAGGAAGCTGAAACCTGGGACTGGAGAACAACCTTTTCTGTCCCCTTACCAGCCCATCCGGGAAGATGAGGAACGCGAGGGGGATCCCTCCCCCCCCACGGTTGGGGTCCGAACTAGCGGAGCCTCGTCCTTTTTAAGCAGGCGATCTTTAAGCAGGCGATCTTCGGCTGCTGCACAAGCCGCGCTGCCTTCTTCTCTCTAATAGCTGCCTGCTTAAAAAGAAGGATGAGGCTCCATCCGCGGGGGGGGAGGGATCCCCTCGCGTTCCTCATCTTCCCGGATGGGCTGGTAAGGGGACAGAAAAGGTTGTTCTTCAGTTGGGACGGAGAGAGGGACAGACAGACAGAGACACACAGAGAGAGAGAGAGACACACAGACAGAGTGAGTGATTGAGTGAGTGACAGACAGACAGACACGCACACACATATACACACAGAGTGACAGACAGAGAGGAAGGGAGGAGAGAGAAACACAGAGAGATAGAGAGAGAGGGAGGGAGGGAGGGAGGGAGAGTGAGAGACAGACAGACACACACACATACAGAGTGACAGATGGAGGAGGGAGGAGAGAGAGAGAGACAGAGATACAGAGACAGACAGACACACAGAAAGAATGACAGAGAGAGACAGAGAGGGGGGAGGGAGAGAGAGACAAAGAGCTACACACAGAGAGAGAGAGAGACAGACAGACACACAGAGAAACAGAAAGAGAGAGAAAGAGAAAGGCAGGCAGAAAAAATGAAAAAAGAAAAGAAAAAAAGAGAAAGTGGGAGAGAGAGATGAAAGAAACAAAGAAAGAAAACTTATGTGAGGAAGTGAGGAAGAAAGTGATGACAATGACTGCGTGGATCTGTCCTTCCTCATTTCTGATAGCAGCGAAGAAGAGGAATTCTTGGGGTTCGAATAAAAACATTACAGCCTTATTTTTGTTACTTTCACTGTTTACTGACTTTACTGACTGTTAATGAGAGTAAAGATAGTTCTTAATATGTTACATGGTTGACATAAAATTGTTCTTAAACCGCTGTTAACTTTATACAGTTGATATAAACTATTTTACTACAGTATTTGGTTCAGAATTTTTTTTTTTTAGATTTTCCTCCTTTAAAATTGGGTGCGTCTTATATTCCAGAGCGTCTTATAGGGCGAAAAATACGGTAAAAGGCTTAAAAGAGCATTTTGTGTTTAGGCAGCCCAGAAAACGTAATAAATAGCTAACGGAAGGATAAAGTCCTTAATGTTCAGATTTAGATTTAGTTTTAAATTCCTGGACAAGATGTCTCCCTGCTGTTGATGAGAGATGCAATATTGCTGTTTTTAAAATCTGTAAATTAACTATAGAGATGATTGTGATGAAGGGACAGTGGCTCAGTGGCTAAGATGCAGAGCTTGTCGATCAGAAGGTCAACATTTTGGCAGTTTGAATCCCTAGCACCGCGTAATGGAGTTAGTTCCCATTACTTGTCCCAGCTTCTGCCAACCTAGCAGTTTGAAAGCACGTAAAAATGCAAGTAGAAAAATAGGAACCACCTTTGGTGGGAAGGTAACAGTGTTCAGTGTGCCTTTGGCGTTTAATCATGCCGACCACGTTACCATGGAGATGTCTTCGGACAGTGCTGGCTCTTCGGCTTTGAAACGGAGATGAGCACCGTGCCCTAGAGTCGGGAATGACTAGCACATATGGCCTTTACCTTTACCTTATGATTGTGATACCTGTTTGGGATCAGCGGTATAAAGAATATACTATGCTGGTGGGGCGGCTGAGATGAGGGAGGGGATGGAAGGGGTGCAGAAGGGAAACAAAGAACTTGACACCCAACAGATGAAAATAGAGTTTGAGAGAATGTCTTTTTATCTTAGATTTCAAAATGTGATGGAGGCAGATGATGAAAACATAAGGGACATCATGACAAGCATTTTGGCTGAATACATCCAGAAAGAGAAACAACAGATGGGGTGGGAAATAGACCTGGTTTATAGAGTGAACTCAGCTTACGCTAGAACACACAACGTTCCCATGGAGGTACACATTAAATTCCTTAGAAAAAGTACAAGAGATGAAATTCTGAGTGCACAAAGGGGGCAAGCCCTGACATACAAAGATAAGGAGATAACCATTCTGAAACAGATCCCCAAGAAAGTGAGGGAAAAAAGAAAAAGCTATTCGCAATTAGCGAGTAAATTATACCAGAAGGGGGTGTGGTTTAGATGGTTGATGCCTGAAGGTATGCTAATATTCTGGGAGGAGACAAGAGTTAGAATTAATACAACCATAGAGGCGCAGGCCTTTATGGAAAAAAACAAAGTACTCCTAGAAAAACCAGATGACTCTTCAACAGACATACAGGACACGGGAGGGGCCGGAGCTCTGTCGGCGGGGGGAGATGGGGCAATACCGAGAAAGCTCAGATCACAAAAATGAGTAAGAAAATCCACCTGATATAAACTGATCGAAATTATCAACTGAATCTATATGCTGACTATGTTACTACTTAATAATGAACTTTGTGTAAATGTATACTATGAGTATGGAGGGGGGATGCACCTACCGCACATCGCAGCTGCCAAAATTTGTAACCTTTCCATATTTTTCCCTTGTAAAATATCGAAAAAACCAATAAAATTTTGTTTTAAAAAAAAGAATATACTATGCTGTCTATGTGAAAAGATAAAAGTGATAAAACAAAGTTATTTGTAGATGACATTTAACTATATCCTCTTGGAGGGCAATATTTGTCTGGGATGAAGCCTGAGTGGCTCTCTGCCAGAAAAGAGATTGTTGTTGGTCTCCTGCCCCAAATTGCAGTGTTGGCAATGACAGCCAACCAGTAGTGAAATTCAATTTTTTTCACTACCCTTTCTGTGGCCATGTCTTGGTTGGCATGGTAGAGGAAGAATACTGCAAAATCTCCATTCCCACCCCACTCTGGAGCCAGCCAGAGGTAGTATTTGCCAGTTCTCCGAACTACTCAAAATTTCCGCTACTGGTTTTCCAGAATCTGTCAGAACCTGCTGAATTGCAGCCAACCGTCCATCAGGCCCAATGGAGTTGGTTTAGTCCTTTGTTCTTAGGAAAGGAAACCTCATCCTCTACAGCCCACAGCAACCTGGCACAGTCATCCCCATAGGATTGTTCTACCCACTACATTATATTAACATTCACAAAAAGGAACTAAAGTTCAGCAGCTCACATCCTTGAACCAAACCTATCCTTTTATTCAACATCTGTATTAATTCAATTTATAGTCACCACAGCATGCTGCAAGAATTATTAACATCTGCTATTAGGGGACTTGTGGGAAGCAGCCTGTAATGTATTGAGCATAGCATTAGACAAAAGTAGTCTATTATCAAATCAGGATCTGCAAAAGGTATGAGGTAATACAGGTAGTCCTTGACGTACAACCATTCATTTAGTAATCATTCAATGTGCCTTATGACCATTTTTCCCACTTACGTTGTTGCAGCATCCCCATGTTCACAAAACCCAGACGCTTGGCAACTGGCTCATATTTATGATGCTTGCCGTGTCCTAGGGTCATGTGATTGCCTTTCACAATCTTCTGACAACAAAGTCAATGGGGAAGTCAGATTCACTTAACAACCGTGTTATTTATTTACCAACTGCAGTGATTCACTTAGGAACTGTGGCAAGAAGGATCATACAATCGGGCAATCACTTAACTGTCTTGCTTAGCAATATAAATTTTGGGCTCAATTGTGCTTTATTAGTCAAGCACTACCAATGGTCATTAATCAAGGATCGCTTGTATCATAGAAACAGTTTTTTTACATTTGTTAAGTGATTTTCCTCATCCTTCCCACAAGCCTTTCCTCATGCATTGTCTTTCAGATTATATACTTAAGGTTATTATTATTCAAATCTTTGTAAGCCATTCTGGAGCCTTTTCAACTAAAAAGATATTGAATAAATAGTATACAATCCTATTTTATGTATTCTAGAAATCCTCAAACTAATGAAAGCACAGCTAAATGTAAAACCATTTGGTTAAAGTCCTGAATAGCTATAATATCATGTATTGTTTGAATGCTTATAATAAATCAAGGGTTATTCTGGTGTCATGCATGATTCAAGCAGTGACCAGAAATCCCAATAATGGTGTACACATCGTAATATCATGGAGGTCAAGTTCTACTGACTGACTGATTAGCTTAAGTTGCTAACTAAAAACACCAAAGACAGAAGCTACATTGACTTACAATCTCAATTGGGACCAGAATTTCTGTTGCTAAGCATGACAGTTGTTAAGTGAGTTGTGCCCAACTTTATGACTTTTGCCATAGTAGTTAAGTGAATCACTGCACTTGTTAAGTGACTTGTGCAGTCCTTAACTAAATCTGGCTTCTCTCATTGACTTTGCTTGTCAGAAACCAGCTGGGAAGGTTGCAAATGGGATATTGCAACTATCATGAACACACGCCAGTTGCCAAGCACCCAAATTTTGATCATGTGATCACGGCGATGCTGCAATGGGGATAATTGCAAGCTTACTTTTTTTGTGTATTGTTATAACTTCAAACAATTGCTAAATGAGTGGTTGTAAGTTCCTGTACATGATATACTATTTAAAATATGACTTTGTGGACTTTTAACAAATTCTGTATTTATGAAATAGAAGATAAAATATAAATGTAACATTTGTACATTCTAATGATAAAGAGTGCAGAAATTTTAACTAGATGTACTTTTGACATCACTGTCTGCTAAACATCACCTGAATCAGCAGCAACCTGAGCCATACGAAAGAGCAGCCCTAGCAATACAGCAATGAAAAACCTAAATGGCAGTCTACATAACTCTTAAATACAATATCGGCTCTACAGAAATATTAGATTTTCCCCCTCCAGCTTTACATACCTATTTTGTGAACAGATTGATTGCATCTCTAACGTAAATATTGCGTGGAGGCAATTTCGATCGCTTTTGCAGCAATTTAAAATTTTTCCTTTAAGTTTCTTCAGGATCTCATGATGAACACAGCCGTCCGTAGATGGACTGAGTCGATAACTGGGTGGAGCCTGGTGACCAAGGCGTGGCTAAAAGAGCTTATCTGACTCCGTTCAATCAAGAGAGGACAAGGTCAACCCATCCTGGATACTCCTCCCCTCACTATGGAGAACCACTAGGCCCCTTTGCCATATTATTTCTCCCAGATACTCAACAAAACAGATATTCCCAATAACAAGAGGCAGGGACACAACCAGCTAAAACCTATGTAATAGATATAAATCCTACTTTCTTCAATGCAACAAATGCTCAACTAGGGTTGAGTGGGCTATTTTTTACTAGATTTCACAGTATTCCAATTCTCAGGTTAATTCCACATTGCAAACACATGATTCAGATATTGAGATCTGAAAGTGTACTAACTTAGAAGACACACAATACTGTATTAGGTGGGAAAGAAAAATGGGAGGCAATTTAATTTTAAGCTCTCTTTTCCTTGTCCCTTACACCCCTCCCTTTCAAAACGGCAGGAAAATTAGGGATTCTAAAGGATCATGCTAATAAATACATTGGGATTTGTGTGTGTATCTAGGGACATATCTTCCTCACCATGCCATCTGTTTATTTATACAGTATTAAGTGTTTTATCAAGTAGGCTTTGCAGGGTCTATGACTAATCAGGAGAGCTTACAAGAATAAACTGCAGGTAAAACACAGTAATAAAACTCCAATCAAAACAGAGATCACAGATCAGACTAAACCAACCAAAACCTGCCAGAAGAAAATCTGAAAAGGAACGTCAATATTCAGTGACAGGCAGTAAACCCCTGGCTAGCCTTGTTCCAGTTAGAAAAAAATAAAACAGGCCTGGGTCTGGTTAATACTTTGATGGGTGGCCTCCAAGGCAATGGGCTAAATTAGGAAATAAAAACAAGAATCCCAGAAGAAAGCAAGGTCAACCACTTCTGTATTTTTACTGAGAATCCTCCATGTAAAAACCCAGGAAACCATCAAAGGTGAAACCTCTCTCAAACATTCCCTGCCTCATTCTTCTCAATTCTGTCCTAGGAGAAAGATATTTCCTTCTAGTTAGGGATAGAAGGGAGGATGCGAGGAAGGAGATAATTCTCAGATATCCAAGCCTTTTTACATTTGAAAAAGATCTTAACCCAAACTACAGCATCCTGAGCTACAATCTTATTGGTATATTCATAATCCCATAAAAATGCTGGTACAGTAAACCAATGGGATGTGGTGGCTCAATGGCTAAGATGTTGAGCTTGTCGATCAGAAGGTTGGCAGTTCAGTGTTCCGAATCCCTAGTGCCGAGTAACAGAGTGAGCTCCAGTTACTTGTTTCAGCTTCTGCCAACCTAGCAGTTCGAAAGCATGTAAAAATGCCTGTAGAAAAATAGAGACCACCTTGTGTGGGAAGTTAACAGCGTTCCGGGCGCCTTTGGCATTTAGTCATGCTGGCCACATGACCACGGAAACGTCTTTGGACAGCGCTGGCTCTTTGGCTTTGAAACAGAGATGAGCACCACCCCCTAGAGTCGGAAACAACTAGCTCATATGTGTGAGGGGAACCTTTACCCTACTGTAAGCCGAAGCTGGTATACTTAAGGCATGGGTTCTCCTAGGCACCACTGACTTCCTCAAGACAAGTTCAAATAATGCATCAATGTCAGTGGATTCATTGGTTCCGCCTGAAGGAAGTAAAAGCACCCCACCCCCTGATCTTTTAAAAGATCAAGGAGCATACTAGAAGTTAATGAAACATTACAGGTAATCGTTGAGATACAACAGATCTCCCCCAAGCTACATACAACCCCATTTCAACGTTACAACATCTACAGTGGTCCTGCAAACATTCACTCTTCTGACTCACCACAGGGTTGCTACAACACCCTCCTGCTTCTCTCCCATCCCATCCCACAGGAACCCTGGAACACTTGGGCTTCGTCTCCAAATGCCCATCACGCCCCACACTTACCTTTTGAAGTTCTCTGGGCGTCATATTGTGGAAGAAGGGAAGGCCATATGTACCTGGGCTACACAGTGGTGATCCAAATGCAGCGGACATTTTGTCCTGCCCGTTTGTGAGTGGGACAATATGGTGGACACCAGCAAAAGTACATCAATTTGCTGATTTACAGAGGTCTGCATAGTGCTCCAGAAGCTTCTGAACACTGAAGCAAGGTTTTCCAACATTGCAGGTCTTGATAAGACAGCAAAACAAAGCAGTTTGTCTCCGAGCTGTACGGGGGCAACCCAAATCAGCCATCATTTTGTGGGTGGGACAAAATGATGGCCATTTTCAGAACTGTGCCAAGAGGTTGCACAAAGAAGGAAGTCATTCCTATGTCCTGAAAGGTCTCTGAACTCTTCAAAAGATAAGGAAGGAGGAGGATGTCGGGTTTAGTGGGGTAGGAATCAGGATTAAGGACTGGGAGGACCTGGTGGGAGTGGGAAAAGGCCTAGAGGGGCCCCAAGGCATGGGAAGTGGAGCATGTGGTCACTCGTGGGTGGGGGAGACCTTGAGAAGACCAGGGCAAGTGGGCCTGGGCTTGGGTTAGGCTCCAATGAACTTTCCCACCCAGGAGGCACCCACACTCTGCTTAATGGCCCATACATTCATTTTATGTTGCATTGGGGATAGCAGGGATGATGGAGTATGTCATTAGTTAACACGTTTCATCTAATAACTGACACAACATGTGACTGTAATGGACAAGCTCTATTACGGTCGTATCTCAAGGACTACCTGTACAGAATATTTGGCTCTCAGCTGCCAGGAGTTAAGGACTGCGTTCTACAACAACTGCAGGCTGAGTGGCCTTCAAAGTCAGCGCCAGGTAAAGCATATGGCAGCTATATAAAAACTGGAGAATGGAACAACTGACATACCAACAGCATTAAAGGGGAAAGATGTAAATGTATTAAAGTATATACAATTGTAGTTTCTTCTATAAAATGGGAAATGAAAAGCTAGAGCCCAAGTTTCATTCCAAGAGTGTCTTTTTAGTAGATAATTTACTATAGCTGCCTATGTGTTCCTTTAAGAGACTTTCCTCACCCATTCAACTAAAAATTAATCTGCCAAAAAAGGGCAGATATCAAGTATACATTTAGCTGAAATATGGCCACAAAATGTCTTGACCACAACCCCCAAACTGAAAATCATCCATCACAATCAGGTGGTCATATCGCCAAAATATACAGCAGCATGAAGACAACTAGTCATGATACCAAGAAAGCATCACTCACCATAGTTCAGCGACATTGTTCATTGGACAAGTGGAAGGATTTATATATCTTCTGTAGGGCATTTAAGCTTATAGATTTCTGCTTTGCTTTGGAAATCTGAAAGCGGGTTTCCAGAGTGAAGTCACAGCCATAAGCAAACAGGCAGGCCCTTCTGTTAGTTAGGATTGTCAGAGGGGAAGAAATACTTCTTTTAGTTAGTCAAAAAAACTTTATTTACCGTGTAGATTATGTCAGGACTTTTTATCTACCTGGTATGCACAGGGAAAACTTACAATCCTCCAATGGCTCCACTGTCTCTAAATGTTTAATTTTAATTTCATGTTATTGTACTTCCACTGTTTATTTTTACTGTTTTATTCTTTTGTTATTGTTTACATTTTTAATCATTTTTTCCCCATTTGACTGTTGCAAGTCGCCCACAGTAGACGCATGTTGAGATGGACAGCAAATAAATTTAACGAACAAACAAACAAATAAATAAATGCCATTTGTGAAAACAAGTACATGCTCTGGGAAGAGACTCTAGGTCACAGGTGTGTCAAACCCGTGGCGTTACATTGCTGTCAAGTGACATTTCATGACTTTTTCCCATTCACGGATTGGAGTGGGCATGCGCGTGAAGCATCCGGGCAGTGGGCCGCCAGTTTGACACCTCTGCTCTAGGTAAACCAGAATTGGAAAAGGACTCTTCACTTGAACCACAAAGCGTAGTTACATTTTCCACTATAGTAAAGAGAATTCCAAAGGGGACACGGTGGCTCAGTGGCTAAGATGCTTAGCTTGTCGATCAGAAAGTTTGGTAATCCCTAGCACCATTAACAGAGTGAGTTCCCTGTACTTGTTCCAGCTTCTGCCAAACTAGCAGTTTGAAAGCATATGAAAATGCAAATGGAAAAAATAGGAACTACCTTTGGTGGGAAGGTAACAGCATTCCATGCACTTTCAGCATTTAGTCATGCTGGCCACATGACCACGGAGATGTCTTCGGACAGCACTGGCTCTTCAGCTTTGAAACAGAGATGAGCACCTCCCCCTAGAGTCAAGAACGACTAGCACATATGAGCAAAGGGGACCTTTACCTTACAGAGAATTCCAGGTCTTGCCCTTGGTTATGCTCATTACCTGAAAATAATTATCAGCGACATTTCAACTAAGTACTAATTTGCAAGCACTCAGAACTAATTATCCTTTGGTGAAACAACAGAATTGGTGTTATTTCAGTATTTATTCTTTTCAATGGCTCTGCAAATAGTCATTCACATTGCATTACACCAGCAACATGACGGATGTCACACAAAAAGCAGGACAAATATGGTCACTACGACCTGAAGTCTTTGGGCAGAAATTTTATTTAAGTGTTGTGTCATTCCCAGGCCCTGTGGCTGAAAGTGGTCAAATACCCGTGGAATTCCATTCTGAAGAAGTCTACATTCAATAAGCTTTCAAGAAAAAGTGAGATTTTTGTAAATTGCTCTACAGTGATATACTTAAAAGGACTGTTCATTAAAAAGATTGAATTCACCCACTCACAGAATACAAACCCAAACACTCACTTTAATTCTTGAGTGGCATTCAACTAATACATTAGTTGCAAGATAGGACACAGGACTGCCCAGTCACTTAGCAGAAGTCATGCATGCTATTTCTCATGACATTTTCTTTGGAATTAACACCATGGAGATTATTTCAAATAAGCCTTTTTAAACAGAACGAAAGAGTACAGGTAAGTTCTCACATTCAGATAGCTGCAGATAGCACCAAAGGTCAAAATAACAGGAAAATAAATACTAACTAGGTTCACTGCATAAGAAGACATAAAGTAGGTTGGTTGATTTGGAGTAAACATAGCCATAGCAATGTGTAAAATCATGATTGATACAGCTTAGCATGTAGTGGAAAACCAACAAATGTGGTTTACAAATAGATCCTACTAAACTTAATAGTTTATATATTCCTCAGCTATTGAGTAAAGTCATACATCATATATTAATTTCCTTGTGATTTAAGGGATTGCTAAACCTGCAGATGGGCTACATAGAATATATTCCAGTTACTAGTATAATCCAATTATTTAACATTCTTCCCCATGCAATGCTGTATTCAGGCTCAGTCAAGAAGAATCATAGTAGTTCACAATTACAAATACATACACACAGTTTAAACAAGTGTATCAACTACCGGTAATTCAAAGGACACCTAATATTAGTTCAAATATTTATCTACATCACTCTTCATTGAACCTGTATCACTTGGAGAAAATTACTTGAGCTGATCCTGAAAAGACATGAAAGTTGTATCTATAGCAACCTGTTGCAATCAAGCACTTCCCAGATGCATTGCACTGCAGTTCCCAGAATCCTGAAATAGCATCAAGTTTTCCAATGTTCAACAAAGAACAAATGGGAATATATGAGTATTATGGAAGTACATCAATTGAAACAAAACTTCTATTTTTGAAACGTTAAAACATCTGCACTCCTAAAGCTTACAGTTGCTTCAAAGTTGTCTTTGGTTTTCTACACCAACATCTAAGTGCAGACAGCACTTCTACTGAGGTCACAGGCAAAATAAAGCACAAACTGCAAAGCAGCTATGCAAATCAATCAGAAGACGCAACTGCTTTAAGGCACTGCATTCATATTCTGTTCAGAACTCTATTATGAACTTTTGGCAATCCAATTATTTCTTCACTGCCAACACAATCTTCAAATAACTAAAAGAACTGTGTATACATAAGCACACAGAGATAGGTATCACCAAATCAAATTAACTGTACTACTAGTAGGAAGAAGTAAAAAAGCTCAGTTCTACTGTAACAACAAATATGCGGTCAGCGCCTGATTGAGGAACAAAACACAAACTTCCAAGTTAAGCTAAGTGAAAGCAGAAAGCCAACCAGTTGTTACAATGTGAAGTTGAGCATATCCCCACCATCTTCATGAAGAACATCAGGAATCACTTTGCTTGGACCTTATTGCTCTGGAATGAGAGGAACTGTGGAATTTAAAGAATTTTGTTAAGGATGAATATGAAATCACATTACATTAGGTAAACCTAGCGGTAGCCATCACTCTACACATTGCTGCATTCTGAACCAGTTGTAGCTTCTGGGTGGTCTTCCAGAACAGCCTCATGTAGAGCACATTGCAGTAATTTGAACAGGTCTTCACAACCCTCCAAAACACTGGGTCTCAGTCTCCTTCCAGGTGCAATTCAAGATGCTGCTTATTATTACTTTTAAAGCTCTATGTAGCACAGAGCTAGGTTATCTGCAGGATCATGTCTTCCTAAGGACATCTACCTGTCCTATCAGATCAGATGCACTGAGAGAGCACTCCTGGTCTTTCCCGTTGCTGTATTATGGAATCTAGGAAGCCTGCCTTTTCCATGGCAGTCCCTACCCTGTGGAATACCCTTCTCCTTGAGGTTTGGTAGGTCTCTGTTCTCCTAGCCTTCTGAAAAGCACTTAAATATTTTCCCTGAGCACTGAGATAGAGTGAGGGGGGTGAAAGAATTTAACGAGGAACTGCATGGTGGAAGCTTAGTTTCAGTGCCAAGGGTTTTTTTTAGTTTATAGTTTTAATAGGTATATGTATTGTTGTTTTATTAATGGAGGTTTAATTGTTAATTTGGAGCTACCCAGAGTACAATATAAAATGGGCAGCTACAAAAATGCTTTAAATAAATAAACAATTGCAGTGATGGACACACCATTAGAAAACCTGAAGGATCAGGGTGGGGACAGATCCTCCTGGAGAAAATCTGTCTATGTCAGCATTCTCCAAAGAAGTCAATATTGACACCCAAGGGTCAATGGGACTATGCAAGGGGTCAAATGTATAATTATGGTTTGGCACACATCCAGATGTTCGGACTAGATTTGGCATTTTTATCCATCCATTGAGTCCTTCCGAAGGACGTGGGTTAGGCGGATGTGGAGGTGTGATGGATTTAAGCTGTTCCAATTGCCTTCTGCAATTGACTGGTGAATCTGTCAATGCCGATAGTGTTCAAGTGGCGCTCCAATGATTTTGGTATTGCACCAAGGCACCTATTAATAATAATATTATTACTTTAAATAGTATTTAGTAAATTGTTTTCATATAATACAATGTTTGGGGGAATCAACAAACAATCTGAAATTTCATGAAGGGTTGATGAGGTCCCCAGAATGTGATCACTAACACTCAACAATGACTTGATTACACTTAGGCAACCAATCAATCAATCATTGACACAATTGAAAACTATTACACAATTGATGGAAAATAGTACCATTGAAGTCAATACTGCTAGTTGGAGGCTACCCAGAATTGGTTTGCCATGCCAAGTCTGCACATGGCATGCCACATGGATAAATTCTCATTCTGTAATCTGTCTCCAATCTTCTGCCAAATCATCTTGAAATGAGAACAAGATGGCACAGAGATCCATTATAAGGAAAGCGCCAAGCTGCATGTCCAGCTGGCATACCTTAAGTATTTATTAAATGAAACAAGCCATAGATTTTCTAAAACAAGTCTGCATTATGAGAGCAAAAGATGACTCTCAGAACAGAGGTATTGGAATATCAGGTAATTAAGTGCTGGAATGATGGCAGGACATGGAATACAGAAAGATCAAGCCACAATTAGAGTTACTAGTACTATAATTAATTTTTCTCCACAAAAATCTAGGCCATCTATTTCTGCAGATGAAAATAAAGAGTTGTGGGCTAAAGTAAATTCCACAATGTTGACCTTAAAACACAAACAAAATGCAACCACAACTTCACTAATAGATATTCTTGGGAAGTGTGACACCCACTGCATTTTATGGAAGTCTGACTGTGTATTTTATTATTTTTGAGTGGCAAGGTTTATTTTCTTTTTTACATTTTTTAATCAACCACTTTTAGAAACTTACAGTTCAGCTTACCAAGCCATTTTCTTTTTTAAAATATTATATTCTTCGGGACACTCAAGTTTGCATTTTTACAAAATCCTAGTCTTTCTCTTCAGAGGCCAGTAAGAACTGGATCGTCCTCAAATCTGCTTAATACTAGTTCTCAAATACAGAATACAACGAATATTAAACTGATTAAGACCAGATACCACACTCAGCCAAGGCCCAGAAATAGTGAGACACTTTTATAGTGACATATTTCGGTTCTTAGTAGGTACTACTAAAGTTGCACTTTTCTTCAAAAGGGAGGAGATTATCATAGGTAAGGATGTCCATTTCCATATTAGAATGTCTAAAATAGCTGCCATTCTTCTTCCCAGAAACCTAGAGGCAGGCAGGCAGGCAGGCAAAAGACTGGCTTGTGCTAGGCGGTAAATGAAGAGGGGTGGGGGAAAATAAAATGTGAAAAATCACCTCATCTTTCTTTCAGCCCTCAAACGGTTTTTCCAAGGCTTTGGAGAGAGGCGAGAAAGAGTTACACCTCTTTCCCTCCTCCACGTATCAAAGGACGGATTTCTTTCTCACTATTCACTCAATTAGCCCGTTGGATGAAAAAGCCCCTTCGGACGCAGGCATCTTGACAGCCTGGCCATAAGGACTGAGCTGAGAGCTTTTATAGGGACCACCAAAACCTCCATTTGGCTGGGAGAGATCACCACAGCAAATGGGGAATCAATTATGCAATTCGGTCGCCCCGAAAAGCAGCAACCTTTGTGTGGCCGTCGTATGTGTGTGTGTGTGAGAGAGAGAGAAAATAGAGGCTGGCCACCAGCTTTTTCCTTTCCGAACAGCAATCGCGACGCCTGTCTCTGTCCTTGTCTGGTTTAGACGCTGTTTACTCACCGAGCAACTCTTACAAGTGGCCTTTCGGAGTTCATCCCGCAGCCTCTGTCCCGAAGCCACTCTCTTCCCCCAAGATGCAGCCAAGAAAACTCCAAAAATATCCCCCCCCCGACGAGAGGAGCCCCCAATTCAAAGAACAACTCTTCCTACGTTCAGCGAATTCTCCCTAAAGTTTGAATGAGCCACGGCAAGCCGCACTTCCTCCTTAATTCGTGTCAAATGCAAGCTTTCCACTTCTCCCAAACCTTTAACCGTATCTTTCCCCTAAGACTCGCAGAAGCCTCGCTGCTCTGTCTTCATCTTAAAAATACCAAAACACACACGCGAGATTAAAAAAACCGTGTTCCAAAGTAAAATCAGGCGAGCCCCCTACGTAACTTTCTCAAATCTAGCCTTTGCAATACGCATACTACTTGCGAAGAGGGGAAGGAAGCCAAGTCTATGGAAAATGAGCTCAATACTGGGCATCAGAACAATACTTTCCCATAGAAACCGAGACTTATATTTAATTCTTGGTTAACTCCACTCAAGTTTCACCTTCCATTTCCTCCGGAGATTTAAAACGCACGCAAGGATTTAAATCTGCATTGAAAACTGTCTGCAGATTTATCTGCATTGGCCTTAAGGGGGGGGGGGGGGAGTTAGAGGTACAGCTGCTCATGCATAAGCTTTTCAAAACCCTTTATCAATGTAGACTGCAAAAGGGGGGGGGGGGGCCTCAAGCTCAGGAATCCCAGCAAAAGAATGCAAATAACGTCAATGCACAACTAAACTGCAAGCCCTGCCTTACAGGAACTCTGTGTGTGCGTGCACGCCGCGCGCCCGAGTATATGCGCGCGTGTGTGTGAGTGTGCTTGTGTGCCTGCAAAAAGCACACAGATACTAAACAGGAAATGCAACTGAGAGCTATTCAGTGTCTCAAACTTCAAAATGCAATGGTATCCCTCAAATTGCATGCATGCAATTCCAAAATGCACGAACGACTTTTTGCATATTTGCAAATAACGCAAGTCCGAGCCTTACCTCTCTGAGACATTTTCCCCTCTGCTTTGATGGGGGAGGGGAACACAAAAGACTTTGCCTTCTGTAGCTAGTTTTGCAACAAAGATGCAAACTGCAAGCGCTCAATCTTCATGCAACTGGAGTTTTTCTCACTTCTCACAGCAGATTTCCTTGCAGAGGAAGGAGCTGCAATTGCACGCCTTGCAAAACAGATTGCAAAGTGGGGTTTCTCCCGCTATTGCAATGGGAAGGAAAGCTGTGCTGCACCTACATGATGGGCCAGGACTGGCAGCTAAAAGCTCCAAACTTGGATCCGAGTGTCTTACTGCGCAGACGTCCTTTGCACGACTAGCGCGCTGACTTCTGGGTAATGTAGTTCTTGTGAATATTCACGCGAGGGTGCCCCTTAAAAAAACTATCGGCTTCATAGTCGACGAGGTGTGCAACCATACATGTAGAGGAGGCATCTACCTGGAGGCAATCGATAGATTTCGTTGAATACTTCGATCTCCGCGATCATTGCAAAAGGGAAACGGTGGCTCACCGACTTCTCTTCTGTAATCCAACGGCAGCTAAAGAGGCAGCATTGGGAGCCGACTTCGCCTGCAACCACGTTGCAAGATCTCCTATCTAGCAGTTGGCAGTTTCATAACGAGACGAGTTGCCGTGCTGGAAGGAAGAGACCGAGGCACGTTGAGTGGTACAGCCGGCTGGACTGCCTCCGCCATCGGCCAATTTCCCTGCGTGGCCATTCCCACGATGGACCTCAGCGAACGCTTTTCCCTTCCGCAGCTACCGTTACTTAAATAAATGCAGGATGGCAAAACTCTGGCTCTCTTGGGGGGGAAAAAATCTTCAACAAAGATTTTGTAAAGTTTACGCCTTGGTTGCGACCTGGGTTTCCGCGGATTACAACTCATTTCGGATTGCCGTGGAGGATGGTTTATATGGCTAGTGATGATCTTTGGATCATAGCTTCTGAGTTTTCTTCATACTGTACTTTCACATTTATTTTTAATAATGTCATCAGTAGCCTCAAGGGGACTAACACGGTATAAAGCCCTGCTCAATATATCCTTCCCCCTCTAAATTGCTGATAATATTTCTTAGGATGTTGTACACTGCCAAAATGAAAATCTAAAATTCATTTGTAGATTGCATTGTTTGATATGATTAAAGGAATAGAGCTAGTCTTTGATTTAGAACCATTCGTTTAGTGACTGTTCAAAGTTACGACACTCCCCCCAAAAATGACTATGATCATTTTTCACAGTTTCAACATCCTCATGATCATGTGATAAAATTCAGGTGCTTGACATATATTTATGATGCAGTTTCACAGGGTCGTGTTCTGAGAAGCCAAGTCAATGGGGAAGCCAGATTCACTTTACAACTGTATTACTAATTTAACGACTGCAGTGATTCATTTAACTGTGGCAAGAAAGGTTGTAAAAAGGGGGCAAAATTCACTTAACAAATCTCTCGATTAGCGGAGGAAATTTTGGGTGCCATTGTGGTTGTAAGTCGAGAACTTAAATAAATTTATGTTTTTTTAAACTCACTTCCATTTGTGAAATGACTTTTTTATCAGATAGACTGTTTGGCATTTTAATTTACCTACCAAGGCATGCCCAAGGACCTGGCATAGGGAGATATTGCTGTTTGATGATATTAAAGATAGTGTTGCAAGATCTCAGCTGTTCCAAAGAAAGCTGCTTTTTGAAATTGATATTTTCATCAACGTAAAGTCAATATCTCTACGACTCAAGGATAAAAAAAGAAATTTAATTAAAAAAAAAAACAGGAAGGGGGAACCATTGCACCAGAAAACAAAAATCAATAAGGAACTTTAAAAGATTAGCATAGTAATACTGATTTTACAGTAAACGGTAACTGTTTCTAAACCATCTTAAGAAGCATGCAAGATGAATATGGGACTGAAGAGCAATTCACGAGAAAATGGAATATCCCTGCACCACAGATTTCTCCCCCCTTCCCATGTGTATTAATCTAAATTGCTCAAAAATGGTTGCTCAAAAATAGGAGAAAAACTATTGAAAGGTGGGCCCCTTCATTCCAAGTACAGGTAGTCCTCGACTTATATTCATTGGTTTAATGAGCTCCAAAGTTAAAACAGCACTGAAAAAAGTGACATGACATTTTTCACATTTCTGACTTTTTTCATATTTCTGACTGTTGCAGCATCATGTGATCAACATTTGGGCACTTGGCAACTGGAATGTATGATGGTTGGCAGTGCTTGGGGGGGGGGTATCATGTGATCACCTTTTGCAACCTGACCAGCAAAGTCAATGGGGAAGCCTTTTTTTTTAAAATAACTGTGTAACTAACTTAACAGCTGCAGTGATTCACTTAACAAAGGTTGTAAAATGGAGCAAAACCTACCGGTATTTAACATCTCTTCTCATTTTACAATGGATAATGGTGACTTGTTTAATGGCCAGAAAGGAACCAATCTTATTAATCAATTGTAGTAATACGATCTTCCAAATTACTATGATGATTAGCAACTAAGTTGGCTGGTCCCAATTGTTGTCACTAAGCAAGGATTGCCTACATTTATTTTGCTGTAAACCAGCTAAAGTTGTTTAAGATGATAGCAAGCATTAGGAAAACCGTTAAACCACCCAGGCAGATAGCTATCCAGCCTATTTAAAAAATCTCCAGTGAGGGAGAATCTATCAACGTTTAGGCAAATTATTTTACTGCTTTATTGCTGTTTAAAAAAATCAGAAAACTCAATCTGATGTTTCCTTCTTTTAATTGGTTGTCTTGTCTTCATATGTGTGTGTCTGGAACATCTCGAGCAATTTCAACCAAACTTGGTACACAGATGACTTACTCTCTGGGGGAAAAAATACTGTGGGGGTAAGACACCCCTAACACCCCTCGGTGTGTGTGTTCTGTTAAGATACAGCCTGTTGTGCCGTAAAATGGCTTCTAATGTACAGCGCAATGGAATTGCCATGGTAACGGCTTCACAGTACTCCACAAAGGGGCTCCCTCTGGTAAGGGGGAAAATCCAACATTAGAAATTACGTTTGGTCAGGACATTTTCCCCCTATAAATAAATCCCCGTGCAACGTCGGGTTATCAGCTAGTTTTCAATAAAGAACAGATTTGCACAGGACAACGTTTGGATATTGGTGGTCTCCATTTTCTCTTAATTAATAAAAGACCTGAGTATGTTCAACTTACAACTCCCACCCTTTTATACTTGGATCACAACACAAATGCATAAATCATGGGGATTGCATCACAACATAATGCCTACCCTAATTGCCTCTCCTTCCCCAGACACCTTCGCAAAGTCCTAGACACCTGAATGACGTCTCTCAGATTTTCCGTTTCTAGTTCCCTTGAATTCCAAAATGACACAGTTGCTTTTATCAAAGGTACTTAAGGCCTTCAATCTATTGGTTAATACCAATGGTCAGGATGAGGTCCAGGATAGCTGACCCCTTATTTCTTCTTCTGAAAAATAACATTGTCAGACAGAAGGGGCAGCAATCTGTTGGATGCTCCATTGTTAATGGAATAAGTTTTCCAGCAGATATCAATATAGTTGAAGTCTCCCATTTCCACTAGAAATTATATAATGGACATCAGCTATTAATCCATGCTACAGTACAAAGCCAACTGGTTGGAAATCCGAGAGAGGCGCTAACTTCGAAGGTCAGGAGGTACTACCTGTGCTTTCTGAGTTGTATACAACGGTTGCATGCAGCTAACTTCTGGAACTTGGGAGAAACTGCCTGTGGACTGGGATCTGTTAATCAGTTGCAATTATTCTCATCACCTAAAACCGTTTGCCATTCCCAATAGAGCAATTCATTTTCCAGATAGTAGAACAGAAAAGTTCCATAAACTGTCTTTTGCTTTAAGAGCCAAGCTATATATTACACAGTACAGCCCCAAAGCCCTTTTATTTAGAATAAGCTATTCCAAAGAGTGCTGACGGTTTGGCATCATGGCACGGGGAGATAAAGTAAATCCTTTTTCTCTGTGACATTTTTTTTTTTAAATTGAAGGGTGGAAAATTTTAAAACTCTCCAGGTTAGGATCAATTGCAGTTGTTAAATATATTGCTTATATTAACTAAGATTAATTTTTAAAGTTCAAATGGCATCAGTCTTAATCCCAGAAACAATTCTGTAAGGTCAGCAAAGAATAATCAGCAAATTTATTTGGAAAGGAGGAAAAAAACCAGAGGAAATCAAAAATCCCAAACAGAGCCATTACAACATGCATCCCTATTAAACACTGACATGAGGTCCACTAGAACAAAGCTACAATACCTTAATTAGTTGGAATGTGGCCTATTCATTGTCAAAATGTGGAGATAATCTTGTAAGGTTCATAACTGCATTGCCATCTTGCTGCAAGAAACCTAGTTTTCAACTGAGTTGGCACTAAATGGATAAACACTTTACTCCCTAAATGGGAAATAAGATGAGACCCATAGGCAGTTTAGGGGGGGTTTCAAAATTACTGGAAAAAATATACAGCATTATTTAAAACAAAAGTTAAAAGCAAAACTTGAACTGAAACCTTCATGTGTGTGTTTTTAATGACAATTTTTTCCAGAGAAATAAAGAATATCACAATGTGTTAAGATTTATACAGTACTGATGACCATGAAGATAAATTTGACCCAACACTGTAAAAAGACATACGTTACCTGACAATATTAGATTGAGAAATCAAAATTGGGGAAATCACAGCAGTAATAAAATTAACACATCTAGAATAGAAGTACAGTACTGGTAATCCTTGACTTACATTCATTTAGTGACCGTTCAAATGGCATTGAAAAAAGTGTCTTTTGACCAATTTTCACAGTTACAACCTTTGTAGCATTCCCATGGTCATGTGATCAAAATTCAGATGCTTGTCAACTGGTTCATATTTATAAATGTTGCTATGCCAACCTACCTACCTGTATAACTAAACTGAAACAAAAATGGCTTCCCTATGTGCCACACAGACAACAACAGACCTTGGAGTACAGTTTTTAAGGGAAACAATATTTGATACAAAGCAATAGCCAGAAGCAATTTTAATATTTAAAAATAATTGAGCAAACTCACCAGTTAAGTGCAATACAATGGGAGGGAATATTGAATGTTGTTTTTACATATTTCTTTATTTGTTTATCTCCTTCTTTCATAAGATTGTGTGCAGTTATTTCAGATGATGATAAATAGTATGTTATCAATGTGAATACTAAAATTTAGAGTTTTCCAGGGATTTATAATTATATCAAAGTTGCATCTGGTGTTGAGAATCGAAATCCAAGAAGGTGCATCATCAGTGGAACACTGAAAAAAAGAAACTATATCTGCAGGGGAAACCGTCTTGAGTTTCTTCAGAAAGGAAGGAAAACCAACAAATTGCCTTGAAATCACGCTTGACATTACAGTATAGGAAAAAGTTAGGAAATAATAAAGCTTAGCACCTTCAGACAAAAGCTATTTTGAAGTTCTATTACTGAAGATAAAAATAAATGATATCATGCATTCCATTCTCTCTCCTATTATAGAAATTCATAAAACCACATGTGGCTAATCCTGCCTTGGGTAGGATTGGAAACCTTTGGAGGTTTTAGCTTTGGGTTAACTTTCAATCTCCCCTGTTCCTGTCATTGCGTGTATCCTTGAAGCATTTATATATTTTTTCTTCTTCTTTTTCTTTATGCTTTCAAAATAAATCACATTGGACATTTCAGATAGCTAAGTCGCTTTGTGCGCGCTTGCATGTGTGTCTTACTTTTGCAGCATGAGGCCGCCCATTTGTCAAGTCTAGCCTAGGAAGTGGTGTTAGAAGAGGTTTTATAGCAGGATTTTTGTAGAAGGTAGGGCAATCTATAAAAGAAATTCAGGAGGAAAAAGTGTGTAGCTCATAACAATGGGAGAAACCCAGTAAAAAACAAGCCATTCACCCTTCAAGTGGCTATGATTTCAAGGAGGCAAAGGGATGAAGGGTGAGTCACAACAGTTCAACAAGGAAAGAGGCAAACCCTACATTGTAACAAAAGGGCCAGAAAGAAAGCAGCTTAGCAAAGCAACATAGCTTTCATTGGCTAAGAAACCCTCAACCCAACAGCCTATTCCAGGACCTAAAGTTCATCAAGAATCTTCTAGGTCTGTGATGGCGAACCTATAGCATGTGTGCTGGAAGTGGCACACAGAGTCATCTCTCCAGGCATGCAAGCCGTCGCCTGTTGCTCTTCCCAATTCCGGCGCACCGGCCAGCAGATCTTCTTGCGCACTGGAAACCAGGAGACCAGTTGCCTGGTGCGCATGCACACACCGGGTGGTTGCTCCTCTGGTTTCCGGCACACGCATGTGCACTATCCCCCTGGTCTTCCGGTTTCTGGCATGAATGTGTGCGCAAAAATCAGCTGGCTGGTGCGCATGCATGTGCCAGAAAGCAGAAGATCATCTTCCCAGCACTGGATGGCTTCTCTTCCCATTTCTGACATGCGCATGTGCACCGGCCAGCTGCTATTTGCGCATGCATGTGCACCAGAAATTGGAAGACCAGGCGATGGTGCGCATGTACGTGCTGCTCTTCCCGTTTTCGGCACACACACACGCCCGTGCTCCCATTTTGGCACTCAGTGTTGAAAAAGTTTGCCAACATTGTTCTAGGTACACTGCATGAACAAATTAAATCCTTTTTAAAGTCATATTTGTGAACACTGTTTATTTTAATGTGGTGTGCTTTGCAACACACAGTTCTTTCTGTGTGTTTTTTTTAAATGTGCTAACTAGACAGGTTTAGCGCTTATCAGTATTTTTTTACATTTGCAAATTCATCAGTATGCTGCTAGAAATGCTTATGGGCCAACATTATTGCCTTAAAATCTGTTATGGATAGCCCAGGGATCACTGGGCTTTATTGCAAATAGAGTGTGAAATGTTAGGCACTGTAATTTTCTAGCAGTCTGGCGATATAAAACACATGGCTTATGATTTAAATAAGCATCCGTTTCAAGGTCAAAGCATCAATGGACAAAGTTAATTTCCACAGCCAGTCTAGATCAGTTTTACTGCGTGAAATAAAGGTGAGTGGACCAGGGCCTCCTCTTCATTAGAAGGCAATGGAGCAGAGGAATGATCTGGTGGGGTGAGAAGGAAAAGCTCAGTGGATGATGCTCTTCTCTAGACCCGCACTCACAACTTGACGCAGCATCCTCAGCCTTTCAAATGGTTCAGGCAGCCTGATTTGGCATTCAGCTTAGCTTCCAAAAACAATTTAAAAAAAAAGAAACCTTCTGTGCCTGCGACACCATTGTCATGCAAATAACAAGTTGAACAAAACCCCAATATTCTCATTCAAGCACCTTTTTCAACAGACTGGCTGACACTGTACTTTGTTTGAATGAGTGGCAATTTCTCAGTTCAGGCTCTGGGAATAAATTTGCTTGTACTATAGTTCCAAAATTTTCCCCAAAATAGTACCCCTGTCCTGTAAGTCCCGCACAGTTATTTTGGCAAGAGATGGATGTCTTTCTGTATCACCCTTTTGATGGTTAGATGGCAAAGGGAGAAGTATTGGCTGAATGAATAGGATTCAGTAATCATCAACTTAAACCATTTGCTCAGTGATTGCTCAAAGTTACAACACCATTGAAAGAAGTGATTTACGTGGTACTTAAGACTGTTGCAGCATCCCCATGGTCATGTGATTTAAATTCAAGACCTTGGCGAATGATCAGACTATGTACTTGTCCTCTCAGAGGGGTGGATGCCAATAGGAAGACTGTCATTTTTTTCCAGTTGTGAATCAATATGGGAAACTAAAGCATTGTTACTGCTGAATGTTCACAGAACATACTGGACCAATCGAGTCAACAAAGCATGCTGTGGGTTAGTGGCTTGTGTGAACCCAGCTGCACCGGTTCAAGTTAAAGCAGGTGCTTTGTATTGACAACATGTCTGCAGTGAATTAATTGCCCTTATAAATGATCCCAATTAGTGAGGCTTGCATAATGGTGGAGGAACATAGTTCACAGAGGATGTTGTCCTATATAAAATGCCACCCACCATTCACTGTGTCAGCAGAAAGCTTGCTACCATAAATTAAGATCTCCAGACCATCCATTGCACACAGAACTGGGGCACCTTTAGCAGCTCACGGTCAAACTGTGCTCTTATCATGGGGAAATGTGTCAATATATCCCCCCCTAGAGTGTAATTGCTATTTCCCTTAGTCATTGCCACCTACTAGGGAAAAAAATATAGGGAGACATCTGAATGATGTAATCCTGCTGTGTCTAACCTTGATTATAGGCTAAAATATATGAAGAGTGGTTGCAGGAATTGGGTATGGGGTGACATGATAGCAGTGTTCTGATATCTCAGGGGCTGCCACAAAGAGGGAGTCAAACTATTCTACAAAGCACCTGAGGGTAGAACAAGAAGCAATGGGTGGAAAGTAATGAAGGAGAAAATCAACTTAGAACTGTGAAACTTCCTGACAGTTAGAACAATTAATCAGTGGAACAACGTGCCTCCAGAAGTTGTGAATGCTTCAACATTGGATGTTTTTAAGAAGATGTTGGATATCCATTTGTCTGAAGTGGTGTAGGGTTTCCTGCCTAAGCAGGGGGTTAGAATAGAAGACCTTCAAGATCCCTTCCAACTCTGTTATTCTAAATTCTAACGTTTTTCTCCTGTGCTTTTTCACCTTTATTTATCTATCTATTTATTTATTCATTCATTCATTCATCTCACCAGCAAGTGATTCTGGGCCACGTACAAAATAAGGTTAAAGCAATAAATATCTAAAATCATTATCTATAACAAAAATTTAAACATTAAAAACTGTAAAAAAAAAACCAGCCAAAACAAAATTAACAGGTGAAGGAATGTTAATAGTAATGGAGCTCACAAGATCACTATTTTTGCACCAATTCAGTTTTGACCAAATCTGCCTCTGCAGATTTATATGATTTTGCTCCCAAGTGACTTTCTGTTACCCTCTCCTCTTTTCTATTCATTCATTCGTTTGTTTGTTTGTTTGTTTCTTTGTTCATTCATTTATCAAATATAGAGACCGTCCATCTTGTTTTTAGGGGCATATGGTAATTTACATGGAGCCAAAATGTTGAAATATTCAAGAAGAAATTGAACTTGACAGGGCCTGTAAATAAACATTGTTGTCAAGGAGATTGGGCATTTGGAAATATTTCCCTTTTTCTTTGTTCCTTAACTTTATACTTCATTGCTTCTGGGAAAGGGGGTGCAGATACTGTATGCATTGGATTAATGATGGAGCAGTGAAAGGTAAGCACATTGGAAGAGTTAAATATCCTAATTACATGATGCATATTTCTTTGTTCAGAAAAACAGTATTAAAGAAAGTCAGGCACTAACACCACACACACGCTTCATTTTAAAAGAGGGAATGCAGCAGGAAAGGATTTGAAGCAGGAATCTTTGGAAAATAAAGAATATCACAGTGCCAAGGTACTATTTATCTACTGATATGGATCATTAAAGCAGCTGCATCTTTTCCACAGAAGGCAAAAGTTGCTTTTGTGGTTCATGAATTCTGAAACACATCTTCCAAATCAAATCCAAAACATTGTATAGCCATAATATATAGACATGTATTAATAGCCATGCTGTCTTAGCTTACCTAGAGCAACACTAAGAAGAGACTATGGGTTTAGCTATACCAAAATGTGACCATAGTAGAACCCTGCTAATTTAAGGTAGGAAAACTCCATTTGAACCAGAGGTGAAGTGATGATAGAAGACTGGTTGAACTTTGAGTTGCAGTTAGATTAAGCTACCATTGATGCTGATTTAAACTGCTAGTATCTCCTTAAAATGTGAGTTTCACCATTCACTTAAACTTTTGTTATTTACCACTAATATTTTTTAAAATGATCATTGAATGCTGTAACATTTCTACAAACCAAACTCATATATGAAACATTGTGTGGTTTTTACCGTATATGATATATAAGAAAGGAATAGAATATGTGTAAAAAAAATTATCTTAAGAAACGGTTGCACCAGAGCTCTTGTTATATATTATTAAGAAAGTAGAAGCATGTCTATCTGTATTTTATGCCATAATGGTTCATAATTGTACTTATATAATTTCCCATTTGAAGTTGTAATATAAATTCCTAAATATTTAACCTTTTTTACTATCTCACATCCTGTTACTCTTTCTAATTCTTTTTTTTTGGGGGGGGGGGTCGTAGTCATATTTTTAGCTATCATCTTTGTCTTCCCTAGAACCCAGATACTTGACCATATTGATTAATTATGTTCATTAAACCTGTAACTGATTCCCCCGGCTAGGTTAAAGTTACAACCAAGTCATCCGCAAATACTCTTACTCTACAATCGTCTTTGTTGGGAAGGATAGCAGCAGTTAAAATGAATGTTTTGCCCAAGTTTCTATTCTTCTTTCAAATGATACCAATACTTTAAAAAGACGCAAATTTGGAAGAATGGCAGAAAGTTATTAACAACTTTGTTTGGGCAGGGAAGAAACCGAGAATAAAACTTAAAATAATGCAAGATATACGCGAAACAGGAGGATTAAAAATGCCCAACTTAAAATTATACTATGAAGCAGCAGTTTTAACAACAATTAGCGATTTGATTAACCTAACAGAGGATAGAATATTGAATATTGAAGGTTATGATCTGGCATATGGCTGTCATGCTTATCTAATATATGACAAGAAGGCGGTGGGTTAAAATATGGTGGGTTATTCAAAATATTTTGAAAAAGAGGATAAAGTTCACGCCCCAGTTGTTCCTGTTAGGTATAGTTTCAGATTGTACTGTTATAGAGACTAATTTGATTTTGAACCTAACGACGGCAGCAAGATTGTTGGTGGCGCAATATTGGAAGAAGGAAGAGTTGCCCACTATCCAAGAATGGACGTTAAAAGTAGTAAACTTAGCAGAGATGGCCAAAATCTCAGCATATCTGAAGGACCATTCAGATGAGAAGTACAAGCTGGACTGGAGAAGATGGATTGACTATATTCAAAACAAATACCGGACTAAAAAAATTCAGTTAGCTTATGAATGAAGGCATAAGGAATGCTACAATTTATTTAAAGCTAGTTTAATAAAGGGGGAGTTAAAGCACAAGAATAGTAACATGTTAAAATTACTTAGCTTATGTTAGCGTATGGTTGTTAAATGTTTATACCCTGTATTTTGCTCTGGGAGGGAGGGGGGAGGGAGGGAGGGAAGAGGGGTAGGGATGGGGGAAGAGGGAAGGGTAAGGGGGGTAATAATTGTAAAACCTATTAAAATTTTAATAAAAAAAAGAAAGTAGAAGCATGCATAAATTCTGCAATTGCCTTCTAACCAATCTTTTATAATATGCACCATTGCCACATATATTGTTAAAGAAGAACTTCCATTGTGTGCAACTTCTGCCCTTGTTTATAATGCTAGACAGGTAGAACAAGGTCCATGGGGCCGTTGCCAGTACTGCCACTATGAAAGGAGCCTGGCCTTAAAAGAGATTTTTGGAGCAGTGAGAACCGTCTGAGAGCATACTCAGCAGTTTCAATATGAGAATGCCTTCTACATTCCTGTGATGATGTTTGAAAAACCAGCTCTGCAGCATTGCAGTGTGCCTTGATTTGTATTGTGGAAAACCAAGTTACAAAGAGTGCCAAGTGTTTCACAAATTCTGTGGTGTCACCATTATATCTGTACAATCACAACGAAGTCACCAACCTAACTTTGCAAGTGGTTATATAATATCTGGGATATTTCAAAATAAAAGCATTGGATTGGCTCAGCCTGTAAATGTTGCTTCACGCTCTCTGATCAGAAAGATGAAATTCTGAACAAGGATCCACCTGAGATAAAAGAAATCTGGGCACATTTAGAATATTCCTCCAAGCCGCACTGCCCATTTTCCTTTTGAAACCTGTCAACATTAGCTCTGTTCAAATGGCTCTACATCTGAAAGACAAGCTAGAATCTTTTCAAATATATCTCCTAAATTTTCTATACAAGTACTCTGCTTCTGTGTTTAATTAAAAGAGCACCAGCACTGAAGAATGTGTATCATTTCAGAAGTGTAATTAATTCCTGGTATTAAACCAAGCCAAAGGTGGTTTATTTTCTGAACAAGCAATATGAACCCCTACATAATCTGGAGTGGGGAGAGAAAGAGAATAAAAAGTGGGAGGGAAGCAATAATGTGATTTGTGTCTTGCTATCCAATAAAGAAATGTTGACCTTTTGTCTGATAAATAATTCTGTATAACCCTAACCCTAAAACTAAATTATTGCTGATAAGACAATAATTTGCCCTGACATAGCATAGTATTATTGTTAGTTTGTGCAGCTTATCTCTATCCATATAACTGAGTTCTCTGTAAAGATTTCCAAACTCCTTCTGGATTTCAAATATTTGTTTTAATTCATATTTGCCCAATGATAGAACCTTTTGATTCTGATAGATTCAAAGAGCTTTAAATCTCAGTATCTCCGGGGTCATGTGGGTGCAAAGATTCCCCAACTTTGGAATATACAAACGAAACGGTAACACATTACAAAATACTTTCTCATTTGATTATTGTAATTTCAGTCTTTCAGTCCTAAAGTGCAGCTGTTCCTAAAGGTACGAGATCTTGGCTGCAAAACTGGACAGTCAATGCAAAGTAGAGAAAACTCTGCTTTCTTGCTGCCATTCAGTAGATGTGCGAATTTTTGCAGCCCTGATATGGCAGCCCTGACTCTTATATCTTTTCTGCTGCGAAATGCATAACTGAAATGCAAGAGAGATGACATCCTCACTGCATTGCAATTTGGAAATCTGCATCTTATCTTAAGGTTGACAACGGATGGTAGCTTCAACATTAGTATTCTCTCCAGAGCTTCTTCTTCTTGTTGTTGTTGATTCCTGATAGGCAGAAATGCAAATTGTCTGCTACATATTCTTGATGGAAAGACAGAGCAGGGAGTGAATGGGAGTGATCCAAGATAGCAATCCTCCTTGGAATCCTGTATTTTCACTGTCAAGAAACAACAACAATTCTGTGAAGTATGTTGGGCTGAGAGAGAGTTACTGGCGCAGTCACCCTTTGGTTTTCAGGCCTGAGGTGGAACTAGCAATAGCGGCAACATTTAGACTTATATAGCATTCCATAAACCACACAGAGAGTGGTTTACAGTGTCATCATATTGCCCCTAACAATCTGCTCATTGTACTGACCTCGAAAGGATGGAAAGCTGAATCAACTTTCAGCCGGTCAAGATTAAACTCCTGGCTGTGGGCACAGTTAGCTTGCAACTTTGTATTCTTACCACTGCACCACCATAATGACTAGAACTCACACTCCCTTTGTTTCTAGCCTAGGGCCTTAACCACTAGGCTAAACTGACTTTCCATATATGTGATTCGGTCTCCTCTTTGCTACAGGGGTTGACTCAGTTTATTAATTCTTAGATTTATCCTGTAAACGATCTCTTGGTTATTATCAATATATCAATCTTTGCTCTGATTAGTCACTTACCTATCAACTTTTTAATGCGACAAGTTGACTCGGCTTATTAATTCTTAGACTTATCCTGATTTATAGATGTCTCTATTCATTGCCTGCCTTATGTTCTGGGCTTTATTCCCTTTGATTCTTCCTCTACTTGTAAAAGAATTTTGATATGACCTTGGTTTGAAAGAACCATCAAGGAAAAGCCACTTGGAAAAACAATTACACAGGCCAGGGGATCAAGCAAGTGGGAGAAAGAAATTCAGAATTATTCTGCCTTGATTTTATTGCTATAAAGGGAGAATAGGCAGAAACTTGGGCAGGTTTTCCAACTGCTGTTATTACTCTCTACAACAATAAGATTATATTCCTGGAATCTCCGTGGAATAAATTCTTGATCTGGACTATCTCAAAAGGTTGACACTACCTTTGTCAAGTTTTTTTAAAATTCTCAAAAGTACAAATAGTCCTCGATTTACGACCATAATTGAGTCCAAAATTTCCATTGCTAAGAAAGGCAGTTGTTAAGTGAGTTGTGACCCATTTTATGACATTATTGCGACTTTGCTTGTCAGAAAAAAGCTGGAAAGATTACAAATGTTGATCATAAGACCCACATGACCCTATCATAAATACATGTCAGTTGCCAACTGCCCAAATTTTGATCACATCGCCATGGGGATGCTGCAATAGTTGTAAGAGTAAAAAAACTGTCACAAGTCACTTTTTTCAGTGCCATTGTGACTTTGCACTGTCACTAAACAAATGGTTGTAAGTCAAGGATTACCTGTATAGTTTTAGATGCACAAAACATTCAAAAAACGTTGTGCACCTTTCAGAATTGTTTCTGTTATGAAGTTGCCTTATGAACAAGACATGATGACTTTGATGTTTTGTATCATTTGTCGTTTATTGTAAAGCATATGGTACAAGCCATAATACACAAATGTAAGGGAGGTCAACATGCCATTTCAGGTTAATGTGTGGTATTATTTTTTAATTCAAGAAAACACATTTACCTTATGCAGCTCTGCAAGATCTTTATTTTTAACCTGAAATTATTTCTTCTGATGATATCTTCCTGACCAAATCCATTCTGTAAGCTCCATTTGGAATATGCTAAATAATGGAATAGAGTAGGAAAAAAATGTGTTTATTTATTTTTTCCTTGAACAGCAGGAATTACCAGGACAAAAGTCCTGCCAATGGACTTCCCACATTTAGAGGTGCTCAAGAAGTATCTAAAATTTAGGTATTTGAGAGTCAGACTGCTAGAGTGTTGAATGTGCTGGCCTAGTAGCAGTGAGACCCAAGTTCTTCAGTCCACCCTCTACCACAGAAACTCCATGGTGTCCACTCTATAAGGTAGACCAGACTAAGAAGATCTGTTTGTATGAACAGAATTGTTCAAGTCTGAATGTGCTTCCCTGCTTCTTTTTCTTTTTTAATCTTTGTGTAAGTTGGTGGGAGTGAGGATGCTGTCTTAGACATTTCCACAAACCACTTTCCTGGCCTGGCCGCTGTTATGTCCTGGCAGCCAGCAACAGCCAAGCCGCGCCTGATTGGCTAAGACGTGGCTTGGCTGAGCGCGGGCTGTCAGGAACAGCTGATTGGTTGTCCTGCCTGACAGCTCCATATAAATAGCTGTCAGGCAGGAAAGTGCTGAATCTTTTGCTGTACATAGTTATCTCGTTGTTGTTCATTAAAAGCTGGTTGTTAGTTACCTCAGACTGTGTCCTGCCTCATCCTTCGGCCAATATTCTACACTGGCGACGAGGATGGGATCCTGAGGCCACGTAGACACCACTGAACAATAAGCGCTACCTCATCGGGAAAAAGAAAAAAAAAATTCCGCTCTTTTTTTTCCCTCAGACCGCTCAATCGCTATCATCAACTATGGCAGCCATGCCACCATTCGCTCCTTATGGAACCGCCGGCGAGTTGTGGGCGGGGTTCCTGGAGCGATTTGAATGTTTTCTAATTGCCAACGGCAATCGTAACATTCCAATGGATGAGAAATGCAGTTTTTTTCTGAGTTGCTGCGGGCCGGCAATGTTCAACGCTGCTAGGGCGCTGGGCGCTCCTCTGCCGGTCCACTCCTTAGACTGGGACACTCTTATCGCTAAGCTGCGAAATCATTATGCACCTACGCCGTCTAAAATCGCTCGGCGTTACGCTTTCAGACAATGTGTGCAAAAGCCGGAGGAATCTGTGAGTCAGTTCCTCCAATCTCTGTGGACCACAGCTATTCCCTGCAAATTTCACGACCTGGACGACTCACTGGTCCAGCAGTTCGTCTGCGGTGTGAAGGACCCTCGCCTCAAGAGGCGCCTCCTAGCCCGGCCTGAGGTGATTTTGGCCGAAGCTATTGCCGAGGCTAGGGCGGCCAAGCTGTCAGAACAATCGACGGCTGACATGTTTCGCCTCCAGGTCCCTCCACCTCCTGGCCGTACTTGCCTAATTGATGATCTGGTTCACATGACGGACCAGGAGGAAGAGGAGTTGGTGACCCGTCTAGCAGCTATGCCGAGGAGGCGACCCCAGCAGCAGCGTCCCTAGCAACCTGCAGTCCCCTGCCTTGGTTGTGGCAGCGACCACAGCCGTGTAGATTGCCCCTTTAAGGCGTCCGTTTGCCACCGCTGCCACAGAAAGGGGCATCTGGCTCAAGTCTGCAGGGCGACTGTGCCATTGCCCCAACGCCCCAGCACCAGCGGGCAATCCTCCAGCCGGCCATTCCAGCCTGCCACCCTTCAACAGCGCCGGCAACAAAGACCTCAGGAAGCCTACTTCACCGTGGACCAGATCCAGAACCCTCCTGCCACCCCTGCAGAGCAGGTCTACATCACAGCCGCAGGTGTGCCGAGGATCTGGGTCTCCGTCCTAATCGAGGGGTCGCCTTGCACCATGGAAGTCGACTCCGGCTCGTCCCGTTCCCTCCTATCCTGGGCTGATTTCCAGCACCTCTGCCCAGGTGTCCAGAAGAGCCAGTTTTCGCCCCCGGACACTACCCTGCGGGACTACCAGGGGGCTGTAATCCCTACCCTCGGGTGTTACTTAGTGAGGGTGGGATACGGGGATTTTGAGGGCTGTTTATCTACCCTTATAGTGCAAAACCCCCTTCCAGCCCTCCTGGGTTTGGACTGGTTTCCCGCATTGGGCTTCTATTTGCAAGGGGTTCACCTTACCTCAGACACTCCCCCTGACATAGCTAGCCTACTTGCGTCATATGCTGACGTGTTCAGCGGAGAATTGGGAAGGTACAAGGGCACCCCCATCTCGCTCAATCTAGACCCCCAGGTTGCTCCCATTAGGCTGAAGGCCCGCTGGGTGCCTTTTGCCTTGAGGGCCAAGGTAGACGCCGAATTAGATAGAGCCCGTCGACCATTCCAGATGGGAGACCCCTATTGTGGTCCCCGTCAAGGCCGACGGGTCTATTCGCCTCTGTGCCAACTATAAGTCGACGATCAACCTTGCCCTTCAGGCAAACCCCTATCCAGTCCCTGTAGTGCAGCACCTGCTCCATTCCTTGGGGCAGGGATGCATTTTCGCTAAACTGGATATGGCGCAGGCCTACCAGCAGCTCCCGGTGGATGACGATTCGGCAGCTGCTCAAACTATCGTCACCCACCGAGGGGCCTTCCGTTGTCGCCACCTCCATTCGGCGTGTCCGTGGCCTTGGGGATCTTCCAGAGCCTCATGGAGCGTTTGCTCCATGGGCTCCCTGGCATAGTTCCGTACTTCGATGACATCCTGATCGCTGCTAACAGTCACTCAGGGCTCATCGAAGTCTTACGGAAGGTCCTCGACTGTTTTAGGGGTGCGGGTCTCAAATTAAAGCCCAGCAAATGTGTTTTTGCTATACCTAGAGTGGAGTTCTTGGGCTTCCTGGTTGATGCCCAAGGCATCCACCCTACTCCTGCCAAGGTTTCTGCCATCAAGAACGCCCCCACGCCTGCCTCCAAGGCGGAGCTTCAGGCGTTCCTGGGGCTCCTGAACTTTTACGCACCATTTCTTCCCTATAAGGCGTCACTAGCCGAGCTGCTTCATCGGTTGCTTGACCGATCCGCGGCCTGGCGCTGGGGCAGCCGCGAAGCGCATGCGTTCGTGGCTGTCAAAGACATGCTTACGTCAGCAGCCGTCTGTTGTGGCCCAGCCGGTGCCGCTGTCACCAGACTCCGAGAGTGATACTCCATACGAGTCAGCTCCAGAGGAGATGTGCGATCCTGGACAGGATTCGGAGGCTGAGCAGGAATCCGAGAGTCTGGTCGGCCACCAGGTGGCGCCAGAGGCATGGAGCAGCGGTGAGAGTGAGAGGAGGAGGACTCCCGATGCCCTGCCTTGGAGCAGCGGAGAGGATAGTGACTCAGGACTTAGTAGGGCGTTTCGAGATGCCCGTTTCCGGCGCGCCCACAAACGCAAGGAGCGTGGGCGTAATTATAGGCAGTAAAGAGCTCTCAGGTGCTGTTTGGGAGACGCCCTTTTTAGGTTATAAAAGGGTTGACTCTGGAGAGGCTCTGCGTAGCAATCAACAAAGGACTTTTGACAGCAACTCTAGTCTGGGATCCTGGCAAGCTGGATTGCTGCTTTTGTGTGTTCTGTCTTTGTGAGTTCTGTCTTGGTGGCGTGCTGCCACAAAACCTCTTGTCTGTTGGTGTAATAAACCTTGTTCCCTTGTACTGTTCCGGAGTGTGTGTGCTGTGTGGGCAACGGAGGAAGGGGGGTCAGAACAGCCGTCCTAGTCCAATATAGTGACAAGTTGCCGCTGACCCTGGCATGTGACGCCTCCCCCGTTGGTCTGGGGGTGGTTCTGAGCCATGTCCTCCCAAATGGCTCAGAAGCTCCCATGGCTTTTTATTCCCGGACTCTCTCCCCGGTGGAGAGGAACTACAGCCAGATTGACAAGGAGGCTCTGGCTGCGGTGTCCGGGATTAAAAAATTCCACGACTATCTCTACGGTCGGCACTTTACTCTCTACACAAGCCTCTCCTTGGACTTCTGGCCGGTGACCGACCTACCCCTCCCATTCTGTCCCCTAGGATGACCCGCTGGACGGAATTCCTGGCAGCGTATTCTTATACGCTGTCATACCGTCCGGGCAAGCAGCTGGGGCATGCAGATGCCCTTAGTCGCTGCCCCCTGCCGGGCGCTGACCCCGCCCCGGTGCCCTCTACCTCCATCCTCTCAATTGCCTCTTTAGACCTGCCACTGACAGCCTTGGACGTGGCCACCCACACCAAGCCCGACCCTGTCCTGTCCCAGGTGGTCTCTTGGGTCCTGAGGGGCTGGCCCCTGGGCAAGGTTCCTGAGGATTTCCGACCATTTTAATCCCGCCAGCTGGAACTGGCCATTCACAGCGGATGCCTGTTGTGGGGAGACAGGGTTGTCATACCCCAACCACTCCGCCACCAGGTGCTAACTCGTCTCCACGTGGACCACCCTGGCATAGCGCGCATGAAGGCTTTGGCGCGCAGCTATGTCTGGTGGCCCCACTCAGATGACGACATAGCCACCTGGGTGGCCCACTGTTCTCCCTGCAAGATGTCCCGCCCAGCCCTGCTTGCGGTTCCAGCGAGGCATTGGGAGACCCCCTAGGGGGCCTTGGTCCTGGCTCCATGTGGATTTTGCGGGCCCCTTCCATGGCCAGGTTTTCCTGATCGCCGTGGATGCCTACTCCCGCTGGGTGGAGATTGTCCTCATGACGTCCACCACAGCGGAGAGTACAATCAGGGCTTTGGAATGCCTGTTTGCAACGCACGGGTTGCCGGACATTCTGGTGTCCAACAGTGGGCTGCAATTTGTGTCCACGGCGTTCCAGCAGTACCTGGCCATGCAGGGCATCTGCCACGCGCCTACCGCTCCCTACCACCCTGCCTGCAATGGCCGGGCGGAACGAGCCATCCGCTCGGCCAAAGAGGCGCTCGGCAGGATGGAACGGGGCGATTGGCTGGCAAGGGTGGCCGCTTACCTGTTCGGTCAGCACTCCACCCCTTGCCCCATTGACAACAAGAGCCCCGCTGAGCTCCTGATGGGCAGGCGCCTGCGGACACCCCTGGATAGAATGCATCCGCTCTATTCAGGGGAGCAGCCTCGCAACCTGGGGGCCCCTCTCCGCTCTTTCGGGGTGGGAGATCTGGTATGGGCTAGAAACTTCGCTGGGGATCCTAAGTGGGTACCGGCTACCATTGCGGAAATAACTGGCCCCTGTTCCTACAGGGTCCACCTTGCCGATGGGTCCGAGTGGCGGCGCCATGTGGATCAACTAAGGCGCCACCACCCAGCCAAGGGTTCCGCTCAATCGGTCCCGCAGCCAGCCGCAGTTCCACCCCAACCGGTAGGAGTTTTTCCCAGTGAGGCCTTCCCCCAGTCAGGCCTCGCCTACCCAGGGCCTGCCGACAGGCAGCCTCTCCAATGGCCGTCTCCATCCGTCCACGCCCCTCCGGGGTTTGAGCTTCAAGAGTCCTTCCCCCAGTCAGGCCTCACCTGCCGAGACGCCGCCTACCGGCAACCTTCCACTATTCCGCATCCTACGGCCACGCCCCCTCGCCCCATCCTACCAGGGCCTGCAAGTCCTCCCTCTGCTACGTGTCCGGACGACGTCACCCGGAGCTACCCTCCCACCAGGGAGGAGCTTCCACGGGCACCTCTTCCTTCTCTGACGACTCCGCCTGGACTGAGACGATCAGGGCGGGTCCGGCGCCTCCCGCCTCCCTTAGCGAGTACGCTTGCGCTACTTTCGCGCCTGCATCCTCACTGGGGGGGGGAAGGAGTGTTATGTCCTGGCAGCCAGCAACAGCCAAGCTGCACCTGATTGGCTAAGACGCGGCTTGGCTGAGCGCAGGCTGTCAGGAACAGCTGATTGGTTGTCCTGCCTGACAGCTCTGTATAAATAGCTGTCAGGCAGGAAAGTGCTGAATCTTTTGCTGTACATAGTTATCTCATTGTTGTTCATTAAAAGCTGGTTGTTAGTTACCTCAGACCGTGTCCTGCCTCATCCTTCGGCCAATATTCTACAGCCTCAAGTCTCTTTTATCTGATTATTGCCGTGGTAATGAATCTTACCTCTGACCTACAAGGTCATTCTGTATATTCATTCTACTGGTTGGCCACAAATCACGCATCCTATTTCTCAAACCAACGTATCTCAAAAGTGTTCAAAGGAAAGAAATCAGGGGAGGAAATGCTAAATATTTTGCCTTGAAAGGACTTGCTAGCCCCATTCAATTGCCCAGACTCCACCCCGCATGGGATCATGGGGTCGTTAAAAGAAAATGATGAATATCTCTCCCTCCCTCTCTCTCTCTCTCTCTCTCTCTCTCTCTCTCTCTCTCTCTCTGTGTGTGTGTGTGTGTGTGTGTGTGTGTGTGTTCCAGCATAACTCTGGAACACCTCGAGCAATTTCAACTAAACTTGGTACACAGATGACTTACTCTCTGGAAACAAATACTGTGGGGGAAAGACACCCCTAACACCCTTCTGGGTATGTGTTCTGTTACAATACAGCCTGTTGTGCCTTCAAATGCCTTCTACTTTACTCCTGTAAAATGGCTCAGTGCAGTAGAGTTGCCATGGTAACAGCTTCACAGTACTCCACAAGGGGGCTCCCTCTGGTAAGGGGGAAAATCCAACATAAGAAATGATGTTTGGTCCGGACATTTCCCCCCTATAAATAAATAGCCAGACAACGCTGGGTTATAAGCTAGTATGTGTATCTATATATAACAAATAATTAATTTTAAAAATCCACATCAGAGCCTAAACAGGCTACCTTTTACCTTTAGAACCCAGGCTTGAGGCCTGTATATGTACCAAACAATCCTGTTCTTCTGATTCATCAGTAATGAATGCTTTAGTAAAATGGGATCGTTGGAACAGTCCCAAATGGTTTTATTCCTGCCGGGATGGAAAAAACTTCATTCATGGAATTCATTGGAAGGGGGCCAGCATTTTCTGTTCCTTCCTCTACTCGAGCCAAACAATCCCATTGTTCACAATAATTTCGAGGCAAACAAAAAGACGAACAGTAATTGCAGAACCTACAAGAATAATGGCAGATGTCAAACGCGTTACTGGGATTTTATTCTGCCCAGCCTGTTCTTCTACGTTTATTATCATGTTGGCTGGCAATAAAACAGGAACTGGGACACAACTAGAAACACTGCTTTGATATGAAGATATGGTACACATGGACACATACAGGAAGGTGTACTTTTGCTTAATGTGACCTTATGTAAACTTGCTTTAATAAACAAAGCTAAAAAGATATCTCTTTATATAAGGGTTCTATCAACTGTCAAATTAGTTTATCAAGATGATTTGATGCTCTATGTAAATCTGCACATATTAAAAAAATCTACCTAAAACATTTTCCATGGAATATCAAGTTTTGAAATTCTGAGTTCTACTGGTGGGACCTCGAGTTTTCAAACACAGGAGTAAATAAATCCTTAATTAACATGAGCATGAAAGCAACTCCAAACAACAATACAATTCCTGAAACCACTGGAATTTGTTAATCCTGATTAAGTTAAGTAATTAATTTCACAGGAACTATTTCAAGAGTCTTTCCCAATTGCTGAATTGTAACCTCTCTTTCCCTTCTTCACGTTTCACTAGCGTAAGGTGCTTTCTCTTGACCAATATATATTAACCTCTAAGAGATGAACTGGGAGTCAAGCTGTACATGGATATGCACAACTGCATGGACATACAAAGAGTGCACTTAAGAGTAGAGGGTAGCTCAAGTACCCTTATGTAATTCTACAATCACACAAATCTGCGTTATGCAACAATGGCTCCTTGCCAGTCTTTCATAAACAACAGAGGCATCTGTGGAAATGCCAACTCCATGTGCTGCCCTCTGCACTGCTTTCTAAAATGTAAAAATACAACTGGAAGCATGGAGAGCATAGGCTGGCAAGGAAGGAACCAGTTGTTCCCAGGCTAGACAGAACCATTCTGTAAACATACCTCAACCACCCAAGATCGCCAAGTGAATTGCCAAATACCCATTAACTTAGAAAGGCGGGAAGAAAAAATACTAGATCGTGGATATTTAAAGGCCCTGAATTCTTGTTCTGCAGTAAGCAATCAATGACTGCATTAAGCTTTCCTTCTCGTCTGCAGGAAAGATCCTGAGCTAAGTCATGTCTGGAAACCTTCTGCCAAGCCTAGCTGAGATCAGAATTAAGGATTAAATGTTTGAACGTTTATGATTTATTGCTGAGTCCTAGCGTGAATTTTGACAAAAGGAAAGAAACTCTCATGTCAAGGGACTGAAGTGGGTTTTCCAGGGTTTGATACAAATCAGAATGTATGTTCTGACCGAGGCTTCCCAAGAGCATGAAGCAAATTCTTGGTCCTGACAAAAACCCTTTTGATTAATTGACTGTGAATTCTGCTCATTCACATACAGCAAAGTCTTTCAAGGGAGGATTTACAGTCACAGACCTTATCTGGCGTAGGGAGCGAACCAGACCAATATCTATAGAACTTGGCAAGGAGTCTCAGAGAGTCACAAACCAATTAAACGAACCCTATTGTCTCCTGCAAACTCCACTCCCCTTTCGCTCCTCTTTTATTTCCTCTGGGAGGGGCCATTCACCATCCATCTTTGGATTTACTCCCAAGTGGATCCTTGTTCTTCAGCTGTTCCCTTCGTCTGGCAACTCTGTGCATGCGCACACTTGGAACAGGCTCCAGCTGTTCATCTGCCTCACTGATGTCTGACTCTGAAGGCAGCTGATAATAGGCATATGGCTCTGGCCTTCTCTCTGCCTCCGACACAGGGCCCTCATCAGAGCCTTCCCCAGACTCCAGGACTGGCCCATGTTCCTCCGCTGGCTGCTGGCAGGCCACAAGAATGTGGTATTTTTTCCTTAAGATATCAAACGGCATTTATGTTTGGCTTTCACAACCTTTATTGCCAAGCATCATTTACAGCTAGGTAACTATGTTCCATTTTCTGCCTGGACAACAACAGCTATGGACTGAATTTTAAAATTCATTGTAAAGTGGAAACTTTCCATTTCTAACTATTGTGCAGACTAAGTGTATTCTGCCTGTGTGTTATGCATCCCATAATATTGACTTAATGCATATGTACACTGCCCTATTTCTAAATACCTTACCTACTTTCTATTTTGAGGTTAAAAAAAGAGAGAGGCTAAATATAGTGGCCAGCATTCCCTCTTCCAGGCTGGCTGAGACTTCTCTTTGGTTGAGAGAACTTCATATCTTCTGTCATTTCAGCTTCTCCAGAGACCTTCTGCAAAGAATAGACAAGCTTCTCCAGATCTCATTCAGCTCCATTTTAGGAGACTTCAGTCCCCACTTGAACCAAAAAATATAACACTGCCCAGTCCTAGTCAAGACCATTATTCAACAGACTGCATTGTCTAGACTCATCTTGGATTGCCTGCCATTGCATCTTTTCCCAGGTCCAAAATTTCTTCCTAGTGAACTTTTTAAAAAAGGATCCCTCGTGTTGGCCCGCTCAACAACTTTCTCTTTTGGAAGAATTTTTCTGTGAGAAACTAAGCTATTTCTTCTGCTCTCCAGATCTTCTTGTTAACTGCAAAAAGCAGTATATTAGACCAACGGTCCCAAACAGTGGTGGGCTTCAATTTATTTTACTACTGGTTCGCTCGTGCGCTCTTGCGCCCGTGCTTGCGCAGAAGCATCCGGGCAGGTAGGCGGAGCCTCCCACCACCGCCATTACGGGTTCCCCTGATCCGGGGCGAACCAACAGAAACTCACCTCTGGTCCCCAATCCTTCTGGCTTGGCAGCCCAGCGGGAGGGGAGAGAGCAGGTGGTTCTGTGTGAATGGCAGGTGCATATGTGAATGTGCGCAACTCCATTTGTGCAAGCAGCGGGCGCTGGTGCCTGCTGCTCATACTAATGTAGCTGCGTGCTTGAGTGCAAGCGCCTGTTGTTCATGCAAGTAGAGCTGTGCACACACGGGCTCACTCGCTGCTTATGAGGCCCAGTTCCAAATGGCTGCGGCCCGGTAGTGGATCACGGGCTGGGGAATGGGGACCCCATTGTTAGGCTAACCATTTTGCACAACTAAGAAAGTTTTCTCAAAGGGGTTTTCCTATACTAAAATACCTATGTCCAATTCTTTCAATGGAAAAACATATAGAATAACATAGGACAGGCAGCCTACGACTGTGATGGCGAACCTATGGCACGCATGCCAGAGGTGGCATACAGAGCCCTCTCTGTGGACACGTGTGCTATTGCCAGCTGCTCTTCTGGTTTAAAAAACAGACCATTTGGGGGCTGTATTTGGGCCTTTTGGGGGCTTTTTGGGGATGTGTTTTCGGATGTGTTTTGGGCTGTTTTCAGGCTGAAAAATTGCCTGAAAATGCCCCCTAAATGCTCCCCAAAATGGTCTGAAAACAGCACAAAAAACAGCCTATAAATGGCCCCAAAACAGCTTCAAAAATGGCCAAAAGAACCAGGCATGCTTGCACCAGCCAGCTGGTCTTCAAGTTTCCGGCGCTCTAGCATGTACACATGCTCACAAATGCACACACATGTTCTGGTTTGGGCACTTGGTGCTGAAAAGTTTCACCGTCACTGGTCTAAGAACTACTATAAAGACCTGTATTACCTTGAAATGACATATACAGTAAGCCCCTTGCTGATCTCATCCTCTAAAACAGGGGTCCCCAACCTGTGGGCCGTGAGGGGGTTGCAGCTGGGCTGTGGAAATGGCTGGTCCAGTTGCATCCTGACTTGTACCAGCAGCAGGCGAGTGCGTGCACGCTTCATTTGTATACGTGGCAGGCCTGTGTGTTTGCCACTTGTGCAAATGGAACTGCACGTGAGTGCTTGTCGGCTGCATACACAGAACCATCCCCTCTCCCTTCTCCCACCACTCCGCAAAACCAGAATTCTGCTCTACAAGTAACCTGACCTCACTACAGTACAAGCTTGCAATGCTACTGAATGCTATCAACTTAAGGGGGAAATTAATAATTAACAATATCTAAAGCAATGCAAGCCCACAAGAAAGAGGAGATGACATAGGTACATAGTTAAAACTGTAATCTTTTTTTTACAAATATCAAATCTTAAAGTATATAAACAAGAAGAAACATTATTCTGAATTATTCCTCCTCTCCTAAACTTTAACATACTACAGCAACTTTTCTTTACAGTATAGTGCCCACTTATTTTCAAGACTTGCTCAGTGGTGGGTTGCAGGCGGCATGCCCCAGTACATGTGTACCGGTGCCTCCTGGAAGCAGCAGCCACTGTACCGGAATGGTGCTTTGGAGGGCCTGCCCGCCCGCGTTCCTTACCTGTATTTGAAGGAAATGGGCCATTTGTGCACGCCCGCACAGCGTACGGAGCCTACGTGATGCTCCGTCAAGCAGCTGGAGCGTTGCAAATGGTGGGTGCGCATGCATGCACAGCGCACATCCCTGTGGTGCACACCCGGCTCCCATTGCAGCGTACCGGTTGCAACGGGAGCCAAAACCCACCACTGGACTTTCTGATTATCAAATCTTAACCACAACTGGAAGAATATATACTCTTGTCATTGTCTAATGCAGTCTTTTTCAGCTGGGATGCTGCAGAGAGGTTGCTAGGGCTCTGCTAAAGATTGCAACTGAAAAAAAAACTGGGTGTGCTGAGCAGTAGTAGTGTAGTACTTGCAGTGCACTAAATCGGAATTTTTGCATGCTATGACTCAGCTGCCTGCCTGACATTGTTGTCATTGTAAACATTAGAAAACATGGGTTGTGTAGGTTAGAAGTGAACTGTATGCTGAAATTTTCATATTGTTATATCTGTAGCTCATACTAACCATACTAATGTACCAAGAGCTGTAGATATAATGATATTTATGCAGGGTTCTCTGAGACCTGAAAATTATTTCAAGGCTTTCTCTAAAGTTTTTTTTTTAAAGGTTAAGAAAGGCTAGTCTAATATAGAGGCTGAAGCTGCAAGGCAGGAACCAATGATTGTCAGGCCAGAAAAAATCATTATGTAAACAGCAAGCATCTGTCTCCTATTCTCAAGAAGAGTCCAAAGTTAGTTGGCTTGAATGTATATCTATTGTATGTGTAGGGATTGGTTTATTTGTTCTGTGATAACTAGTATATGATTTTTTATTTCTGTCTGCAATAAAGCAATTTATCTAGCTGTATTCTGCTTATAAAGTTTTTTTGTGTACTGTAAGCAACTTTCTGATATGGGTCTGAGTGTCTGGAGAATCAGATTTTATTGCATGCCTAGTGTAAAGTCTGACATGTAATTAGGAAAATTAAATATCCACCTTCAATCCATACATACAGTCAAAAAGCAGATGGACTGAATACAAGTTAAAAAAATATTCAATACAATCATGGTTATAGTAGATTCAGTATTTGCAAGATACATTGGCATAATGCTAACATATACCATTGTCTTCTAACTTGAAAAATAAATATACGGGTAGTCCTTGACTTATGACCACAATTGAGCCAAAAATTAATGTTGCTAAGCAAGACAGTTGAGTTTTGCCCCATTTTACAACTTTTCTTGCCACAGCTGTTAAGAGAATCACTGCACTTGTTATGTTAGTAACATGGATTTTTAAGTGTATCTGGCTTTTCTATTGACTTTGCTTGACCGAAGGTCGCAAAAGGAGATCACATGACCCAGAACACTGCAACCGTCATAAATAGAAGCCAGTTGCCAAGCACCCAAATTTTGATCAGGTTGCCACGGGGATGGTGCAACTGTCATAAATCTGAAAAGCGATAATAAGTCACTTCTTGGAACTTTGAACTGTCACTAAACAACAGGTTGTAAGTCAAGGACTTCCTATATTGCATCCTGATAAATGGCTCCCATTGCTATTTGCATTGTCAGAGCTGCTAGGTGTGGCTGTTCACAGGTTAGTAATAATTATAGAAGAGCACATATAGATTTTCTATCTTAATTAGCGCCCCCGTATCTTTTTCCACATAGAATAGCTTTGCAAAAGTCTTTCCTTTCACATCTTTCTTTTCCAAAGTGACAAAGCCCTTGCGTACCGACAGTTATATTACTAATATAAGCTTAGTTTCTTTAGGTTTCTGAGGGAGGGTTTTCTAAGGAAAAAAAATCAAAAAATTTAAGTTTCAAGCACTATAGCAGATGGGAGGAGAAAAGAACAGATTGCTACAGCTCTGGAACCTATCTATTTACTATGACACTTCATTATTAAGACATCCTTGTGGATAATAGAAAGTTAATTTAAGTAACTTAGCCTAATATTATCTAATCTATATAGAACAGATTTTTAATACTACTTCCAGCTATGCTACTGTTTAGGGAGGTTTGAAACCGTTATGACTTAATCATTACTCTCCAGTTATGTGGTTCATGACATTTCAGTCTTTTAAAAAAAATCTCCTAAATATCCCTGCAGTGGCATAGGGCTTTACACACACACACACACACACACACTCACACACTCACTTGTGTTCTGGCACACAATTCCTGGACTGAGTTCCCCACAATGTTGCCAGAGAAAATTTGTTAAAGGGCCAAATCCTTTACCACCTTGTATACTTAATATAGTTTCTTCTCAGTGTGTGATAATCATCTTTTACTTCATATGGCTAGAACAACCAATTTTCAGTTCTTACTTTGCAATTCTCTCCTGGCTACCTACAACAGATTAACAATGCCTCTTCAGCAGACTGTGAAGAAATTCATAAAAACAGAGGAACTGACTAGTAGTTGCAGTTGATGTGGTGTTTTCTCTTAAGTGCCAAAGAATTAGAGGTACCTCAATATCTGAGGGCTTCTACAAAGATGAGGGGTCAGACTATTTTCCAAATCACCAAAAGGCAAGGCAAGAAGCAATGGATTAAAACTAACCAAGGGAATAAGCAACCTAGAAGTAAGAAGAAAATTCCTAATGGTGAAAGCAATCAACCAATGCAATAGCTTGCCTTCAGAAGGTATCGGTGTTCCATCACAGGAGGCTTTCAAAAAGAGACTGGACAACCATTTGGCTGAAATGGTATAGAGTCTCCTGCTTGAGCAGAGAGTTGGATTAGAAGACCTCCATTGTCCTTTCCAACACTGTTATTCTATGATCTATGTTCTAAGATCAGCTTTGTTTTGTGAAGCAAAGGCACATTTATCAATTCTCCGGTAGGAACAGGAAATTACATAGATCTTTTTTTAAAAAAAAATAAATCAAAATCCATCCAACAAAGCATTATTATGATCAAAACAGACACACTTTCCAGTTTAAATAATGGACAAATGATTCTTTTGATACTGTAGGTTTGTTGACCTGGGTCTAGAAACTAATGTGAATATTTCATACAGAGACATTCGCTCCTCCGCCTCGCTTTCTTTCTCTCCCTCTCCCCCCCCCTCACACACACACACAGTTTGCTGCCAAGTCTTCCTTCTTCATAATAGCTACTGCATATTGCTGGATTTCTGCTCCTATTAGTTATGGTTATTTCTGTTCCTATTAGTTATAAGTACAGGTAGTCCTTGACTTATGACCACAATTGAGCCCAAATTTCTGTTGCTAAGTGAGTCTGTTGTTAATGAATTTTGTCCTATTTTACAACTTTTCTTGCCGCTGTTGCTAAGTGAATGACTGCAATGGTAAATTAGTAACACGGTTGTTAAGTGAATCTGGCATCCCCATTGACTTTGCTTCTCAGAAGGTCGCAAAAGATGAGCCCATGATGCTGGGACACTGCAAGCATGCCAGGTGCCAAGCATCCAAATTTTGACCATGTGATCATGATCAGCTGCAACAGTCGTGTGAAAAATTGTCACAAGTCACTTTTTCCCGTGCTGTTGTAACTTCAAACAGTCACTAAGTGAACTGTTGTAAGTCAAGGAGTACCTGCAACCAGATGTTTACTTTGTTAAGCAGATTATTTTCTTCCTGCCATTATCCACTACAGAAACCCCTTTGGGAGAGTTCTCCGTGATTTCATATAGACTTCGTGCAACCCTCCGCAAAACATTGGGTAACTAGTTGCCAGCTATGCGAAGTGGCTTAAGTGTGTACTTTATGCATACTATAGTATTTGTTTTCAGGACTGACAATGGGCTGTTGCAGCCAATCCCAAACATTTAAAGTGTTTGCTGCCTTCCGTTCTTCCTCTTTCTTGCGAGCCCATTTATGCATGTGCTGCTGAGAACTTCATTCCACGTGAGAATGTGGAGACGTGACCCAAAATCACGTAACTGGTCAAATAAATTAAAAAGAAAATGCAGCAAACCTACAATTTTTAATCTTGGAAGTAAACATGTCAAATGAGGTTCATCTACTTGTTACTTTTTGTACTTATATGTGGCCTTTTCTCCCACAGCTCAAAATAATTTATGCAAGGACATTCCCCTTAATTTTATCCCACAGTAATCCTATGAGATGGGTTGGGCTAAAAAAAGGAATTAGCCCAAAGATACTTACCAAATTTTTACAGTTGTGTGGGATTGTAAACTCGTGTCTCTCCAGTCCCAAAACCAACAGCTTATTATTACATCAGTTTGACATAAAAACCCAAGAAAAGACAAACCACGGGATAAACTACCGTGTTTTCCTGAAAATAAGGTAGGGTCTTATTTTCTTTTGACCCCTGAAATAAGCACTTGGCCTTATTTTTGGGGAGGTCTTATTATTTTTGAGGTGCAGGAGGTGGTGAGCATGGTCACCTCATGGCTGCTGCTATGTTGCAATATTTTTGGGGAGGGCTTATTTTCAGGGGAGGGCTTATTTTAGCATACACGCTCAAAAGCCCAATTGGGCTTATTATCCAGGGAGGTTTTATTTTCAGGGAAACAGGGTAATCATATTGGTATAAACGGGAATAGTCAGTATTTCTCTGATATTTGGTGAGTAATTTCCTCCTCCAATAGATGGTGAAGAGAGAAGGAGGAAACTGTTATGTAAAACTACAATCTCACTGAAACTAGTAATGTTCACACCCTTCTAACACTCTTAAACTCATATGAATTGAGAATTAGTTTCTTTAATTTAACCTCTTTAAACATATTTACAATATATAGGTTGGAAAGATGCATGGTTTGATAGAGATGAAGTTCACAGCCTGATGAGAAACATTTTTCTTCTTATAATTCAATGTAATTATTGTATTTCTTGCAGATTCCTCTATGTCCGTGATGGCAAACCCTGGTATGTATGCCACAAGTGGCATGAAAAGCCCTCTCTGCGGGCATGTGAGCCGTTGCTCCAGCTCAGCTCCCCCGCGCATGTACACGCGGCTCTCCCGCCGGCCATCTGGCTTTTGGGTCTCTGCCAGGCATGCACAAGGGTGGGGCACGGGGGTCAGACATGAATGCACAGGAATCAGGGGAGTGAGGGGGAATCACACTCGCATGAGTGGGGGTCAGGGGAGAGAGGGGTCATGTGCGCATGTGCGTGGGGAGCAGTGGGGGGGGGAGCTGACACCCCTTAAACTCTGCTGAAGATGTTACCCAGCCTGGTAATGAAATGTTTGGAAACCAACCCACGTGCTTGAAGAACAGACCTCCAGCCCCATGTACTAAATTTCGTATATGACATAATTAGCTCCCTTATATGTCTGTGGCGTATTTATACTACTGAATGGGAATACTGTGATACATAACTAGTTTGTGTACAATTTGGTCCTTGACACTGAGTTGAATCAAATGTCTGGTGGGTTTGGCAAAGTGCAGTTACAATTCTGTATAGTCTCGTTACACTTTGAGGACATCTAGTGGAATTACTGCTTTACTGCACTGTTACAACTTTTTCAACCCATAACATACATTGTATGTTATACATGCGATATATATACAACCAGGGGTTGTAACACAAATACATACCTATTTCCCTGGCTTAGCTGATAAAGGAGGAGAGCCTGTGGTGTAGTGGCTAACAAATCTGCCTAATATGTAACACATCCCAGGTTCAAATCCCAGTAAGGGTATGGCTAGCTGATGAGAGCTAAATAGCTTGAAATGGATCCATACTAGTCTCCCTTTATTTATTTATCAGCACAAATACAACACACACACACACACACACACACACACACACACACACACACACACACACACACACACATATATATATATATATATATATATATATATATATATATATGTTGTGGCCCAGCCGGTGCCGGTGCCGCTGCCACCAGACTCCGACAGCGAGGTGTCCTCTGAGTCGGCTCAAGAGGAGGTGGGGGACCCTGGACAGGGTTCCGACGCTGAGCAGGGCGCAGAGAGGCTGGTTGGCCACCAGGGGGCGCCTGAGGCATGGAGCAGTGGTGAAAGCCAAAGGAAGGGGGCTCCTGATGTCATGCCTTGGAGCAGTGGAGAGGAGTCACAGGACAGTGAGTCAGACAGCAGTGAGCTATTAGATGCTCGTTACCGACGTGCTACCCGGCGTAAGGAGCAATTGAGCAATTACCGGAGGTAATGGCTCTCAGCTGCTGATCATTAGACTCCTCTCCAGACTATAAAGGGACTGCTTGTGGACACACCCTTTGCAGGAATCAACTGATCATTGGAGTTGGAGAAGCTCAGATCTGTGTCGTACTTAGGCAGGCTGGATTGCTGCTAAAGGTTTTACCTGGATTGCTGTCAATCTGTTCCCTGGACCTTGGCTGCTAAGGTGATTATCTGGAGCTTGGTAGCTGGATTGCTGCCAAGGGGTGTCGCTGTAGCTGGATTGCTGCCCAGAGTGCTATCTTGACCTTGGCAGGCTGGATTGCTGCCAAGGTGGAACCTGTATGTCAATAAACATCTTTGAAGAGACTTTGTGTCGGAGTGTCTTGGTATACAAGAGGAGGGGGTCAGAACATATATATATATATATATATATATATATATATATATATATATATATATATATATATATATATATATATATGTGTGTGTGTGTGTGTGTGTGTGTGTGTGTGTGTGTGTGTGTGTGTGTGTGTGTGTATAAGATTAAATCCATATCCAAAAAAACAAACCAAATTTTTTAAAAAACAATACATTTAAAATAAGTTAAAATTAAAATTAACAGGCCAGGCCGGCTTGCTGGAAAAGCCAACTTTTTAGGGCGCGTCAGAAGGACCGGAGGTCAGGGATTATGCGAAGCTCCGGGGGGGGGCTCATTCCAGAGGGAAGGCGCTCCCACAGAGAAGGCTCTCCTCCTGGGGGTCACCAGCCAACACTGCCTGGCTGACGGCACCCTGAGGAGGCCAACTCTGTGGGATTGTACTGGACAGTGGGAGGCTACTGGTGGCAGTAGGTGGTCTCGCAGGTACCCTGGGCCTAAACCATGGAGTGCTTTAAAGGTCATAATTAATACCTTGAATCGCACCCGGAAAACAACCGGCAACCAGTGCAGGCCGCCTAAAAGGGGTGTAACATGGGAGCACCTAGGTACCCCCATGACAACCCGCGCGGCCGCATTCTGGACCAGCTGAAGCCTCCGGGTGCTCTTCAAGGGCAGCCCCATGTAGAGAGCATTGCAGTAGTCCAGGCGAGAAAGGACGAGGGCATGAGTGACTGTGCACAGAGCATCCCGATCCAGGAAGGGGCGCAACTGATGTACCAGGCGAACCTGGTAAAAGGCCCCCCTGGTCACGGCCGTCAGGTGTTCTTTTAAACTAAGCTGCGTATCCAGGACTCCCAGATTGCGAGCCTTCTCTGAGGGGGCTAAAATTTCTCCCCCTATTGTCAAAGATGGAACAAGATGTACAAATCGGGATGACGGAAACCCATCACAGCCACTCAGTCTTGGAGAGATTGAGCTTGAGCATGTTCCTCCCCATCCAGATCCACACAGCCTCCAGGCATCGGGACATCACGTCGAGGGCATCATTTGGGTGGTTTGGGGTAGAGATGAAAAGTTGGGTATCATCAGCATATTGATGATACCGTACCCCAAAACCACTGATGATCTCGCCCAGCGGTTTCATGTATATGTTGAACAGGAGGGGTGAGAGAACCGACCCCTGGGGCACCCCACAAGTGACACGCCTGGGGGTCGATCTCTGCCCTCCAGTCAACACAAACTGCGACTGATCCGACAGGTAGGAGGAGAACCACTGTAAAACGGTGCTCACTCCCAACCCCCCAAGTCGTCGGAGTAGGATACCATGGTCGATGGTATCGAAAGCCGCCGAGAGGTCTAATAAGACCCAGGACAGAGGAACAGCCCGTCCCGGGCCTGCCAGAGATCATCGACCAACGTGACCAATTCCGTCTCCGTGCTGTACCCGGGCCTGAAACCCGACTGAACGGATCCAAATAGACAGCTTCATCCAGGTACTGGGGAAGCTGACGTGCTACCACACTCTTGACAACCTTTGCTACAAAGCGAAGGTTGGAGACCGGACGATAGTTGGCTAAAGAAGCTGGGTCCAGGGAAGGCTTCTTGAGGAGGGGCCTCACCACTGCCTCCTTCAAGGTGGTGGGAAAGAACCCCTCTCTCAATGAAGCGTTGGTAATCGCCTGGAGCCAGCCTCGTGGCACCTCCCGGGAAGCCGAAACTAACCAAGAGGGACACGGGTCCAGCACACAAGTGGCAGCACTGAGTCTCCCCATAATCCTGTCCATGCCTTCGGGGGTCACAGGGTCAAACCCATCCCAGATGGTCTCCTCAAGATTCATCCCCGGAGGACTTCCGGTTGTTCCTGGTGCCGATGGCAGGCTTTTTTTTGAGCCTGTCAGATCAAGAGACAGTTAGAGGTGTTTTTTACGATCTTTAACACCTCGGACATTCGTAAATTCTTGGAATTTATGAGGGAGAGATTCAGCTGCTGGGTTGAGCCCTTGTGTACCCTCCGGAGTCCGGAGTCCGACGAGGTTTGCCCCCCTTCGCAGTTGTTGTATTCTCCTGCCTTTTTGATAACCTCTGCTAATTAGCAGAACCAGTCGCCGGGAGCCTTAACATCTTAACATCTTAACATCCCAAGAAGGAAGCAAGACTTTTGCAAGTATTTTAAGTTTTAATTGGGGAAGAAAAAAAAAGAAATCTCTTTAAAAAGAATGCTACTGCTG